>NC_134357.1:544507796-545128809 GCF_048569485.1 Anomaloglossus baeobatrachus | reverse complement strand
GTCCTGTTATTTGTATTTAAATCTGTTTATTTTATTTAAATATTTCTGTGAAAATGTTTATGCCAAACTTTTTTTAAAGTGAAATTACTAAATTTCGACAAGTGATGGAAATGTTTTTTTTTGTTTTTTTTTTTTTCTTCCCCTTTAACACATTCAGTATGTAGTTATAAAATTGGTCAGTGTTAGTTTCCATATTGAAATTTACATTTTAATTGCATGCATATGCAGGAAAAGTTTATGATGCATCTGTGTAAAGCCTAGGGTCCTTATAAGAACATGAAGTGGACAAGAAAAATACTTTTGTAACAATGATGTTCACTTGCAAAAGCTGCGTGGAGGAAAATATCCTTAAGGCCGGTGTCACGTTTGCCTCGCGTGTATCTCGAGCGAGTCTCGCGGTGCATTACCTTTCACGGACTCACACTTTCCTTACAGGAGTGTCTGAGCTGCATAGAGATACATGCAACCGACCCGCTCCTGTGAGGAGAGTGCGAGTCCGTGACGGGTCATGCACCGCGAGATAATCGCAAGTGACACCGACCTAAGGACTGTTTCACACGTCGGTGAAAAACAGACGTTTTTCAGACGTGTAAAAAACGCACATGTCCCTCCGTGTGCTGTGACTCACGGCACACATGGGTTGTCCATTAGAAATCCGCCATGCATGCTTTGTTATACATGATTGCACATGGACAAACTCACCTCTCCTGTTCCTGCTGTCTGTGGTGCTGAAGAGTCCCGCAATTCAGCATCCGGCCGCTGTCTCACCTCTACAGCGACTTTCACAGCATATTAAAAAGGTTGTTCTTTAAATTTTTTAAAAGCAGATTAATTATAGAGTACATTTTAAAATCTACATGGTCAAAATTGTTGGTACCCCTCATTTAAAGTAAAACCCACTGGTCACAGAAATAACTTGAACCTAACCAAAAATAATCTATGAAAATGAGCAAATGACAGTCAGACATTGCTACTTTTCTGCTTCCACAGAATTATTTTAAAAAATGAAACTCTTGATACATGCCTGGACAGAAATGATGATCCCGTAACTTAATATTTTGTTGCACAACCTTTCGAGGCATCAAACCATTCCTGTAACTGTTAATGAGACTTCTGCGCCTCTCGACAGGTATTTTGGCCGCTCCTCAAGAGACCTCATAACAACCACCAGGTCACCAGCCTATGGAAATCCTCTCGGACCATGACAAGCATGGATTGAGGGGCTTGTCATTGAGGAATTCAGATATAATTTTCAAATCAGAAGCATTTCTATTAGGGATGATCAAATATTCGGCTTCGCGAATATTTTCTGAATACCTCGCCACTATTCGATGCGCAATGTAAGTCTATGGGAAGCCCGAATAAAGTGAATAGTTATTCGGGTTTCCCATCGACTTACATTGTGCATCGAATACTCGCAAATGGTCGAATAGCGGAGAGGTATTTGGAAAATATTTGCAAAGGCGAATAATCGAAGTATTCGTTCATCCCTAATTGCTATACATTATATCAGAAATGAGCGTAATAAAAGTTAAAGTCCCACTTAGTTAAAAAAAGTGAAATCTTTTTACAAATATTGTTACTAAATAGGTACATTTATGTAAATAAAGTAGATATATTCAGCAAACATCAGGAACAAGCAGACTATAAAACTGGAAAAATATTTAACCCCTTCTGTGAACACAGTAAAAATTACATTATACTGTTTACTCAAAGCATCAAACAAAAATTGGACTACAACATGATCGAAAAAACGAGTGTAAATTAAAAGGTATCCTAGAAATTTAATTGTCCTGCAAAAATAAAGATTCCAAACAACTCTATCATGAGAAAAAAAACTAAATATACAGCTCATAAAAATAATTATTTTGTTATATTCTATATTAGTATATTTTATTGTGCAAAGTCACTAAAAACAATACAAATCCGGTATCCCTGTAATCATGAGAATAAAGCCATCTTCTCACTTGTAACACACGCGGAACGGTGTCAAAAAGTCCTGAATTAATGTTTTTGTGGGGTTTTTTTTATTTTTGTTCATTCTGCCTACTAAAAATCTTAATATAAAGCAATTAAAAAATGGTATGTGCATGTAAATGTTAACAATAAAAATGTAAACTAGTGCTGCAGAAAACACAATCTTAGATGACTCTTTTATTAGACATAAAGAAAAACGAAAGCTCTCAAAATAGTTTGATGCAAAAAGGTTTTTTTTTGTTTTTTTTTTTTGAAAAGGGGTTCTCACCCAAATCTAAAGACACACAATATAAATCTGAAACTGGTGTAATTGCAACGTCTAATCATGTATATACCGCACAGTGAACTGTGTAAAAACTAAATAAAGAAATTATTGACCACCTGTGGATTTGTTCATTGTTCCTCCCAAAGATCGCTAAAGGGCTCTGCACACATTTATCCTGAACTCAGAGCTGAGCTCTTAAACAGGAGAATCTGTGAAAATCTCTGAAACACGGGCTTCAGACAGAACCCCTGACTGAAAATTCACTATGAGGCAGATGGAGACTGAGCCGCCCCCACGTCAGCAGCCGGGCTGCTCGGATCCGCAGTGGCTAAAGTGGCGTCCGGACCCGGGGGTCGCGCGGCCACTCGAATACAGGGGGTATTTACAGGGGATGGTGTATTTAAAGTTCGTGACGCCACCTGTGGTGTGTGGTAAGGTGGAGTACCACCACTGCAGCTGGGAGTACTCTGTGGCGATGGAGTGGGCAGCCAGGCTTTTAACCCCCTCCACGGGTGGGGGAATGCCCCGGGACTCTGTGATGGTGGCGGGACGTGCCGTTGGGGAGGTAGGTGGTCACTTGCGTACTCACGTGCGCACTCACTCAGGCCATAAAGCGTACACCGACAACTTTGTAAACCAAAGTTCTGGACGCCGCTGACGGGGAGCACGTTTGGGTCCTGTTTCTGCTGGTGTTGCCTGATGATCTGTGACCTTTCCCTTGGCACCATGTTCCCCTCTAGTTGCCCCCTACAGCTTTAAACTAATCGGGTCCCGCTCCCCAGTGTGACTGAGGGAGCTTGCTCTCGGGGTTCACGCTTGAGATTTCCTGGACCGGTTTAGTGGAAAGTCCTATCCCCCTCGTTGTGCTAGTACCCCAATTTTGGAGCGGGTGAAGAGCATATCTTAAAGGCTCCGTTATCGTCGGGTGAAATGTCAGGCTGCATGAAGCTACTCCCTGACCTAGGGTCCACGTACCCCGTCTTGCCCTGGTCCCAGCACAGTAATGGTAAAAGACCGCCGACTGTCCTCCACGACAATACTGTGCCCCTTGTCATGCTGTCCACTGGTGGGTGTGGTGCAGAGTGTTCCTAGGATTTTGATTAGCTGGTTTTGGCAACACCATTGGTTAGGGACACATAACCAAGGAGGAGGTGGATATTGCACCGAAGGGCAGATTGCACAATACCCTGTGACGACCTGATAGGCCAGGGCGTCACATTCCCCCTTCGTTAAACGTAGCTTGTCCCCGAGCTACAGTACATCAGAGGTTATTATTTATTTTTTTAAAACGGAAGTAGAAAAAAAAGAAACATTTTTATTTACACAATACATCCCTCATTAGTGAGGCTGGTTACTTAAACGTTACGGGAAACTTTGTGAGTTAATCTCTCCAACGGTGGAACGCTACCGGTTTCAGTAGTAGAGGAGGCTCAACCTGCCCCGTTGCAGCCTCTTCCTGCAACAGTCCAGTCCCAATGTCCCGAATCCCATTAACTCGCTACCCAAACAACCTGACCCCCTGCAAACCTATTGTGGGTCCGTGACCAAGTTACGGTCATGGGCGTTGTAATACACAACTCTGGTGGGCACAGGAGGTACAACTATTTACAAAAACACAAGTTCATATTGGTCACAACCAGTCCTTTGACCATGGTCCATTTTTACTATATATACCGTATTTTTCGCTTTATAAGACGCACCTGATTATAAGACGCACCCCCAAATTTGGTGAAGGAAAAGAGAATTTTTTTTTTTAATGATAAATGGGGTCCATCTTATAATGCCAGTGTCCCTCTAACAAATCATATAGGGTATATGTCCCTCATAGTCCCCCATCCTAAAATTAGCCCCCTTAATCTGGATATGGCCCCCTTATATTGAATATAGCCCCCTTGTGATGGCACACGTTCCCCTGTGCTGCCTATAGTCCCCTATGGTTTGCACACGTTCCCGTGTTAGATAACGCCCCCCATGCTGCTGCCCATGGCCCCTATAGATCGCACAAGTCCCCCTGTGTTAGATATCGCCCCCATAGTGCTGCCCATGGCCCCTATATAGATCGCACAAGTCCCCCTGTGTCAGATATCGCCCCCATAGTGCTGCCCATGGCCCCTATATAGATCGCACAAGTCCCCCTGTGTCAGATATCGCCCCCATAGTGCTGCCCATGGCCCCTATAGATCGCACAAGTCCCCCTGTGTCAGATATCGCCCCCATAGTGCTGCCCATGGCCCCTATATAGATCGCACAAGTCCCCCTGTGTCAGATATCGCCCCCATAGTGCTGCCCATGGCCCCTATAGATCGCACAAGTCCCCCTGTGTCAGATATCGCCCCCATAGTGCTGCCCATGGCCCCTATATAGATCGCACAAGTCCCCCTGTGTCAGATATCGCCCCCATAGTGCTGCCCATGGCCCCTATAGATCGCACAAGTCCCCCTGTGTCAGATATCGCCCCCATAGTGCTGCCCATGGCCCCTATATAGATCGCACAAGTCCCCCTGTGTCAGATATCGCCCCCATAGTGCTGCCCATGGCCCCTATAGATCGCACAAGTCCCCCTGTGTCAGATATCGCCCCCAGGCTGCTGCCCATGGCCCCTATAGATCGCACAAGTCCCCCTGTGTCAGATATCGCCCCCATAGTGCTGCCCATGGCCCCTATAGATCGCACAAGTCCCCCTGTGTCAGATATGGCCCCTAGGCTGCTGCCCAAAGTAAAATAAAACCCTCTTTATTTTAGAATGAGCAGCAGCCTGGGGGCCAAATCTAACACAGGGGTGGGCATGTGCGATCACACTGGGACGCAGGCTCATATAATATGCACCGCTCCCCCAGCCCCTCACTGCGTGCGATTTCAGCACCATGGTGGTGGACAGCAGCTGTGCATATTATATGAGCGGGTGCAGGAGATCAAAGGCAGCGTTCCCCTGTGCTCCAGAGCTGCTGCCCCCACCTCCCCTGGACGCTGCAGTGTACATATATATATACCACCCCCCCTCCCCCCCCGTATATTCGGCTTATAAGACGCACCCCCTACTTTCCCCCAAAATTTGGGGGAACAAAAGTGCGTCTTATAAAGCGAAAAATACGGTAATTAACAAAGTCCATGTACCGAGTGTACACATTATAGCCAATCTGCTCGCAAATCAGGTAACTTTCACTCTTTTCATTTAGACCCTGTTGATTAGACACTCATTTTCTAAAAATCTCTACATGAAAAATAACAAACTTAGTAAAATAAATGAAACACCAATACCTAGCAATTTCTGTTACAACATTAAACATTACTGTTACCTCTAGCATTCTTCACAATAGCTCCGTGGGGGCTGACCAAAGTTAGCACGGGTTGACCTCAACTCTAGACCCTCATCCCCCCTGGTGGCATGACAATACTCCGCTACAGGTTCCTCGCCCTCAGTGTTGGGTGTAGCTGGTAGGACCCTACGTGTGCGTGGCAAGGGTACAGGCGCTACTCTAGGTGCTGGAGTGGGTGCAGTGTCAGTAAGCCTTTTCTGTTCTAGTTCTTCCATGGGTTGTGGGAATGTTAACACAGGGACTATTACTGCTCCATTCTGCATAGGCCAATCTTCCGGAAAGTCACCTAGGATTGTATGGATCATCCTCTTCTTTCCTTCCACCACTTGAGGCTGAGGTTCATCTGCCACCCTTAAGGGTTCTGGGCACTTCTTCAGATGATCTCGGGATACCGTAGATGTGGTCCTTCCTTGAGCCTTGCTGATTAGGCAGGTCTTCTGGTTATCAAAGTTGGATGGCTCTACCACATATGGCTCCTTTTCCCACTGATCATCTAGTTTGTGCAGCTTTCTGTTCCATTTTAATACAATCTCGCCGCGGGCGAAGGTGGTTGCTTTTGCTTGCTTGTTAAAGTTTCTTTCTTGTCGTTCCCGGGTTTGATTCAAACTCTCTTCAACGGACTTCTGAATCCGTTTGTACTGGATATGGCGACGCGAGTCCCAATCCGCTCCGGGCACGTGGGTTTCGGGCAATTCGACCTCCGTCTCCAAGTCAACGGGAAGTCTTCCAGGTCTAGGTCTCATCAGATAAGCTGGGGTACACTTGGTGGATCCCACCGGGATGTTGTTATAGATGTCCACAAGGTCTGGTAGTTTTTTAGGCCACTGGTTCCGCTGCGCAAGAGGAAGGGTTTTCAACAGATTGATCACTAGGTGGTTCATCTCACACATCCCATTCGTCTGCGCATGATAGGGTGTGGTGCGTATCTTTTTGCACTCGTACAGACTGCAGATCTCATGGAAGATTTCAGCCTCGAATGCAAGGCCTTGATCCATAAGGGCTCGATCGGGGTACCCATGCGGCCTACAGAAGTGTTCCTGGAATGCGGTGCTGGCAGTCAAATCTTTAACGGGTACCACCACCAAGAACCATGTGCAATGGTCGACTATCGTGAGTGCATACATATATCCACTCCTGCTGGGGGTCAATTTGACATGGTCCAGAGCCACAATCCCCAGGGGCTGCTTGGTGACAATTGGCTAAAGTGGTGCTCGCTCCCAGTAGGGGGCGTCAGCGTCCGGCCTCGGCTCCTTAGCTGGCTCTGGCTTCAGGTGCACTCTTACGGCCCCAACAGCCGTAGAGATGTCCCGCGGCGGTGGAACCGGTAGCTCTCCAGGCTCCACTTCCGCCTTGTTAAACAGAAGAACCCACTGCTCTGCAGCCGAGGCTCCACCTCTAAGGACGGGCCCGGTAATGCGGCCGGGTCTGGTCTGGCCGGTGTCGGGGTGACCACTGTCGTGACTGGGTCAAGGGACAGAACCGGGGTTCCCGCAGCTGGAGTTTCGTATATAGGAGCTGATGGTACCACTGCCGTGGTGGAAGTAGGTAGCTCGGCGTCCACCGAGGACGGGGTTGGGGGTGGTCCGGATCCCACAGCTGCATTGACCGGATTAGGGTAATCAACAGGAACTGGGTAACTACTTACCCTCTCTTCACGTAGGATCTCAATCGCACGGGCTCGCACCGCCATCGCCAGGCTCCTCATCTCTTCTCTCAAGTGGTCCAGTATAAACAGGAACTGCATCCGCATTCTCCTGCACAGCTGCTCCATCTCTTCTTCGATTCAGGTCGCGGTCCCGGGAACAGCACGTTCCAGGAACTTTATGGCAGAGTACTGGAGTCCCTGCTTCTCTTCCGCTGCTGCTACATGCCGCCACGCCCCCTCGGTTTTCACTTAGCACTCTTCTCGATGCTGTAGCCCTCTGGGAACTTCCGGTTCCGGCCTCACACTCATGACGAAGGGCGGGGCTTCTGCTTTGCGTGCTTTTGCGGGGAAGATGGCATTTTGGCGCGGAAGATGGCGGTTTTCGATCTTCAAGGCGCATGTCACCCAGGTAAGTGGGTCCTGCTCATATGCTGTTCGTGACGCCAGGAATTTTGAAGTCCCACTGTTAAAAAAAGACATATACTGAAGTGGATACAATTTGCCAAAGAGCACCTCAACTGGCGTAAAGGAAAATGGAGAAACATCTTGTGGACTGATGAAAGTAAAATTGTTCTTTTTTGCTCGAAGGGCCACAGATAGTTTGTCAGCCGACACCCAAACTCTGAGTTAAAGCCACAGGACATGATGAAGACAGTGAAGCATGGTGGTGCAATCATCATGATATGGGCATGTTTCTCTTACTATGATACCGGCCTATTTACCGCATACCAGGGGTCATGGACCAGTTTACATATATCACAATACTTGAAGACGACATGTTGCCTTACACTGAAGAGCAAATGCCCTTGAAATGGGTGTTTCAACAAGACAACAACCCTAACCAAAATTTTGTTTCCACTCCAACAAAATGGAGGTTATGGAGCAGCAAGTCCAATACCTGGACCTTAAGGTACATTCACACGACCGTCCCGTTTTTGCAGTCTGCAAACAACGGTCCTGTGTTTCAATGGATGCATCCGTGGGACATCCGTGTGACAAGCGCATTCCTTCCGTTCCATTCCATATACAGTCTGTGTGCCTTTTTTTTTTTTTGCGGACCACAAAAACACGGAAGGAGGGTTACATACAGTCTAAAAGTAGAAAGATAGATGAGAAAGACATATAATGTCCCACTCCACTGCATTTTGTAATCTTGCACCCTTTAGTGCCTTTGATGTGGCACTAAAGGGTGTTTAGCCTGGTACGTGGCCAAAAAATAAATAATTAAAAAAAATTATGGGGTGCCCCCAAATTGGATCAACAGTCAAGGTAAAGAGGACAGCTGTGGTCTGGTATTATCAGACTAAGGAGGTCTATGATTATTGGACACACCCCAGCCTAAAAAAAGCAGGCCGCAGCTGCCTCAGAAGTGGCGTATCCATTAGATGTGCCAATCCTGTTGCTTTGCATCAGCTCATCCTGTTGCCCTGGTGCAGTGGCAAATCGGGTAATATATGGGGTTGATACCAGCTGTATAAGGTCTGCTGGCATCAAGCACAGATTTAAGTGATGTCATGGCATCTATCAGATACCCGACATCACTAACCCAGTCAGTAATGAAAAAAAATAAAGGACAAACACATTTTTATTTGAAAAAAACAATTCCCAACACATTCCCTCTTTCACCAATTTATTGAAAGAAAAAACAAATCCGGTTCAGGTCTAATCCAATAAGAAATAATGCAAATATCATAGAATAAATTCAAATATTTTTATTTTATCATTTTTTATTCAAACACAAACCACACCACAAAGGGGAAAGGAGAGAGTCATCCACTGCTCAGGTATTCACTGATGTTTGGCTAATGTTCAGTATTATAATGATGTTATATTTGGAAATTGATATGGTGTTGAACATTTGAGTCTTGCAGTGATGTGTGGTATTGCCGGGTATATATTGGGAGTTTACATTGGTTACGGCCACACTTACTGCCGCTTTTTGTGGCTTGTGGCTGCTTACGGATCTACTAGCCGATTGACAGGTAGAGGTGTGTTATTTGTTTTATATGCCTTATTTTAGGTAAAATCGCAGATACAGTCTGTCTATCGGCTGGTAGTAGGATCTTTTTGCCGGAAAAGTACTTTGAATATAACATTCGATTATGTGGTATTGAAACCCTTCTCTTAGCGGTCCGGTTTTATTTCCAGGCATATGTCTTTAATATAGATACCAATGCCCCATGCCCCTATTCACTGCTTTATAGGTGAAATTCAGCTGTTTAAAAAATTCACAAACGGATTAATGGGTAGATACTGACTTCACTGACAAAATTGCTATTTTTTAGGTGAAAAATCAAGAAATTCTGCGTATTTATCTGCCGATAGGAATAGTGTGATTTTTTGCATCTTATTCTCAGATTTTTTTCATATACTTAATAAAAACTAGTAAGACGGTGAAGCACTAAAGGAAAGCCATATAACGAAATCAAAGTTTGAGGATGATTAGTATTTACTATACCACTATATTGTTATATGGATGAGTGTATTTTTTGTCAGTATGATGAGCCGTTGAACCGTATGAATTAATATAAAATTAAAAAATTGATGGTATTGCTCACTAGGACATGTTTTGCCGAACTTTTCTAACCTGAGGCAGTTTTGGATGTAACATGATCTCCTTTGTGGTGTGGTTTGTGTTTGAATAAAAAATGATAAAATAAAAATATTTGAATTTATTCTATGATATTTGCATTATTTCTCAGCGTTGCTTCAAAATACCCAGGTAGTTTACCTAAGGGTACTTTTTGTAATATAACTGCTTCTTTGAAGGCTATTGTGACAGGTTTTTGGACTTTGTGTGTTTCTAGCAATCCAATAAGAGTCTCCTATGACGATCCATACTCACTGTCACAGTCAGTGAAGAACAGAATGTTCCCCATTGACTGGGAGAGCAGTGTATTGACCTGAGCTAACATCAATAGGTCAGGCAGGTCACGGCAGGGCATGGCAAGCGCCGACGTCATGAGGTTAGCTCAGTTAATTAGCTGCAGTAATGAACTGCGCTGAACCTCTGATGTTAGAGCTCGTAACTGAGTTCAATGTCCACAGCATGGGCATGCAAAGTATGGCGAGCAGCCTGTGATCTCACCGGTACTCACAGCCTCGGGCTGCTCATGAGACTTGAGGTGATATGGCTGCAAGCATGGAACTCAGTGATGAGCGCTGACGTCACGAGTTCAACGGACTTCATCAGTACAGGTAATGAACTTTGCTAACCTTGAGACGGCAGCGCTTATCATCCCCTCAACTGCTTACACACTGCTGTGAGCCGTTGCGGGGCTGGCGGGGTAGTGTGAGACAGACTGCAGGGGCACCGATAGACGGAAGCCACACGGAAGTACGTCCATGTATCTTACGGGGATTTTGCAGACCCCTTGACTTGTGTTGTGTCACGGTCTGCATTTGCGGAACAGAATTGGACATATTCCATAGTAATGGAATGGACATACGGACAACAATGTGTATTTTTATCGAACTGATGGCACACAGAAGTACTTCTATATGGCATTCGATCCTACACAAAACACATTGAAAAGATGGTCTTGTCAGTAGGTCGGCAAAAAAAGGAACTGAGCAGGACAAACGGAATGGTCGTCTGAATGAGCCCATGATCCAATAGAACACTTGTGGGGTGACATCAAAAATGGTGTTTCTGAGGCAAAGCCAACAAATGGAAATAAATTATGGGATGTAGTCAAAGCATTCTGGGCTGGAAAAAGAGTTGACAGGTGCCAGTGACGCACCCATGGGGTTAGGTGCTTACTCGTCACCATGCCACGGTTCTTCTCCTGGGACGCCACGGTGGCCTCGCCCAGCGGTGTCAATAAAGCTTTGGGGTGGGGATTATGGGAGTAGTAGTTTTTGAAGCCACCTGTGGTGTGAGGACAGTTATTAGCCACCGCTGCGGGATTGCTTCTCTCTTCTGAGGTGGATGACTACGCAGCTCAGATGGTACAGCTCTCCACAGGCAGAGCTATGCCCCAGGGAGGATGGTGGCGGTAGTAGTCTCTGTTGATGCAGGAGCGCGATACTGGAAGTTCCAGCAGAAAATGGATGACACAGATGATGCAGTTCAAGGTCTTTTCTCTCTAGTAGCACACCGCCTTTGGAGCACCGGGCTACGCTGTGATGGGCTTCGCCGATCCCAGATACTTCGGAGGACGAGGCCGGTGTTTCCTTCTGTGCGTCACCTTTAGATGTTTTCCCTCCACCCCAGCTCCTGGGCCGTGGAATGGGTCACGGGTGCCTTCCGCACTCCCCGCATACCCTGGAATTCCCTTTCTTTCCTAAGAACCCAGGTTGAGCCTCTAGCTCCAGACCACGGGCCCCTGTCTGTTCGTGTCTTTGCTTCCCGGCTTGTCTGCTTCTGAGTGTGACCTCACACGGACAGTGTCTGGTGCTGACTGCCTATTGTGTGTTGGATGGCTCCTCGCTTCCCCTGTGGTTGCCTTGACTCCCGGGTCCCAGAACTAGTGGGCATGAGGTCCCATACCTCGCTATGGCTACCCCAGCACCTACCATAGTCCGGTCCCAGTGGCAGTACTCCCGTGTATATGTGTTGGTTGAATGTGATGGTGGTTGTTACTGGTGACGAACTCCTCCGTATCCATTATGAACACTGGACCTTAAGTGAAGTGCAGTACACTGTGGTGCCTGAAGCCGCAGGGGCGCCACATCAGAATTTGGTGACTATGCAACTTAGATGTGAAGCAGTTCTAAAAAAATGGTCATGTAGCTAAATATTACGTTAGTGATTCACAGTAAATGCCCGGGTTAATAACTGCTGTTAACAAAATAGAATGTATTAACATTCCCGGGATAGAATGTATAAATAGAATATATTAACGCCCGGGATAGTAACTGTCTCTCTGTTTCTCACCCGTTCTCTGTCTGTCTCCCCCTCTGATATATCTCTCTGTCTCTCTCTCTATATCTCTTTGTCTGTCTGTCTCTTTCCCTGTCTGTCTCTGTCTCTTTCTCCGTCTGTCTCAATCTCTGTCCCTGTCTGTCTATCTATCTCTTTCCTTGTCTGTCTATCTATCTCTGTCACTTTTCCTGTCTGTCTCTTTCCCTGTCTGTCTCTTTCCCTGTCTGTCTGTTTCCCTGTGTCTGTCTGTCTATTTGTCTGTGTCTGTCTCTTTACCTGTCTGTCTGTCTCTGAACCTGTCTTTCTCTTTCTCTGTCTCTTTCCCTGTCAGTCTGTCTCTTTGTCTGTGTCTGTCTCTTTGTGTCTGTCTCTTACCCTGTCTATGTCTGTTTCTTACCCTGTCTGTGTCTGCCTCTTTCCCTGTCTGTGTCTGTCTCTTTCCCTGGCTGCATTGTGACATGCCAACATTCCAAATAAAGGCGTGGCTGCGCATTCTTCTGAAGTTCTGGCTGCACTGTGGCTCCCAGCTCCATTCGCTTTAATGGAGGCAGGTTTTTTGGTGAATAACTGTAAAGAGCGGGGTTAAAATTTCCCCTCAAAACATAGCCTATGACGCTCTCGGGGTCCAGAAGTGTGAGTGTGGAAAATTTTGTGGCTGTAGCTGCGACGGTGCGGATGCCAATCCCGGACATACATACATACACACAAACATATACACATTCAGCTTTATATATTAGATATAGGCTCTTTGGAAGCTGCTAGTGAGTGACCTCATGCACTCAGCAGGATAACCCTATATGGTTTGGACAGCTGCATATATAACATGACACATGGGAGGAGGGGGGGGGGTCACTCTTGCACATGTCGAAGCTGAGCCAGAATCTATCCAGCCCATGCAAGATGATGTAACACATGCTGTCAGGCCTACAGTATCTAAGGCTTGCCTAACCATTCAAGAACCAAAGAGACATGAATGAAGATTTCTATTGATTTTGTAAGAATTGGACTATTATTCAACTCTTTACGTAAGCTAAGAAAGAATACTATTTTTTTTCCTTTCTGTAACTGAACTGTAACTTTATTTTTTTGGCAAACCTTTTACTAATTATAAAATACATCTATTTATTTTTACATTTTTTTAAGTTTGTCTTTCATGCGCCTTATCACGTATTTGAAGAAAAATATATTTAAGGGATATATTTTAACACACTGGTATTTTTTTTTAACAGCCAATGTTCATTTTTTTATATTTTCTGTAAAGTAGTTAAACAATCTATAAATTTCTCGGCATGTTTTCATTTAGAAAACAGTGTGCAACATTCCCAATGCATGGAAATAAAAACTATTATAACAATTTTGGCCTTAACTCATGTTTTTAAACACATTATTATTTTGAGCACAACTGTACCTGGAAGGAGCACATACATTCTAGTGTATTCAGTAGTGAATTAGCTGGAATGTACAGGCTGCAGTCAGGACCTGGAAGGAGCCCATATATCTGAAATTCTCAGTAATATACACCTGGAAGGAGCCTGTACATTCTAGCTTCTTCAGTAGTGAGTCAGCTAGAATGTACAGGCTGCAGTTAGGACCTGGAAGGAGCCCGTATATCTGAAATCCTCAGTAATTAGACTGTGAGCCCTCGCAGGCAGGGTGCTCTCTCCTCCTGTACCTGTCTGTGTCTTGTATTGTTCATGATTATTGTGCTTGTTTTTATGTATACCCTTTCCACGTGTAAATGGCCATGGAATGAATGGTGCTATAATAATAAATAATAATAATATACACCTGGAAGGAGCCTGTACACTTTAGTTTTTTCAGTAAAGAGTGTATTGCAATGTACGGGCTGCAGTCAGGTCCTGGAAGGAGCCTGTATATCTGAAATACTCAGTAATATACACCTGGAAGGAGCCTGTACATTCTAGTTTCTTCAGTAAAGAGTGTATTGCAATGTACGGGCTGCAGTCAGGTCCGGGAAGGAGCCTGTATATCTGAAATCCTCAGTAATATACACCTGGAAGGAGCCCGTACGTTCTAGTGTCTTCAGTAGTGAAACAGCTAGAATATACAGGCTACAGTCAGGGCCAGGAAGGAGCCCGTACATTTTAGCTTCTTCAGTAGTGAGTCAGCTAGACTGTACGGGCTGCAGTCAGGACCTGGAAGGAGCCCATATATCTGAAATTCTCAGTAATATACACCTGGAAGGAGCCTGTACATTCTAGCATCTTCAGTAGTGAGTCAGCTAGAATGTACAGGCTGCAGTTAGGACCTGGAAGGAGCCCGTATATCTGAAATTCTCAGTAATATACACCTGGAAGGAGCCTGTACATTCTAGCGTCTTCAGTATTGAGTCAGCTAGAATGTACGGGCTGCAGTCAGGACCTGGAAGGAGCCCATATAACTGAAATTCTCAGTAATATACACCTGGAAGGAGCCTGTACATTCTAGCGTCTTCAGTAGTGAGTCAGCTAGAATGTACAGGCTGCAGTTAGGACCTGGAAGGAGCCCATATATCTGAAATTCTCAGTAATATACACCTGGAAGGAGCCTGTACATTCTAGTTTCTTCAGTAAAGAGTGTATTGCAATGTACGGGCTGCAGTCAGGTCCGGGAAGGAGCCTGTATATCTGAAATCCTCAGTAATATACACCTGGAAGGAGCCCGTACGTTCTAGTGTCTTCAGTAGTGAAACAGCTAGAATATACAGGCTACAGTCAGGGCCAGGAAGGAGCCCGTACATTTTAGCTTCTTCAGTAGTGAGTCAGCTAGACTGTACGGGCTGCAGTCAGGACCTGGAAGGAGCCCATATATCTGAAATTCTCAGTAATATACACCTGGAAGGAGCCTGTACATTCTAGCATCTTCAGTAGTGAGTCAGCTAGAATGTACAGGCTGCAGTTAGGACCTGGAAGGAGCCCGTATATCTGAAATTCTCAGTAATATACACCTGGAAGGAGCCTGTACATTCTAGCGTCTTCAGTATTGAGTCAGCTAGAATGTACGGGCTGCAGTCAGGACCTGGAAGGAGCCCATATAACTGAAATTCTCAGTAATATACACCTGGAAGGAGCCTGTACATTCTAGCGTCTTCAGTAGTGAGTCAGCTAGAATGTACAGGCTGCAGTTAGGACCTGGAAGGAGCCCATATATCTGAAATTCTCAGTAATATACACCTGGAAGGAGCCTGTACATTCTAGCTTCTTCAGTAGTGAGTCAGCTAGAATGTACAGGCTGCAGTTAGGACCTGGAAGGAGCCCGTATATCTGAAATTCTCAGTAATATACACCTGGAAGGAGCCTGTACATTCTAGCGTCTTCAGTAGTGAGTCAGCTAGAATGTACGGGCTGCAGTCAGGACCTGGAAGGAGCCCATATATCTGAAATTCTCAGTAATATACACCTGGAAGGAGCCTGTACATTCTAGCGTCTTCAGTAGTGAGTCAGCTAGAATGTACAGGCTGCAGTTAGGACCTGGAAGGAGCCCATATATCTGAAATTCTCAGTAATATACACCTGGAAGGAGCCTGTACATTCTAGCTTCTTCAGTAGTGAGTCAGCTAGAATGTACAGGCTGCAGTTAGGACCTGGAAGGAGCCCGTATATCTGAAATCCTCAGTAATTAGACTGTGAGCCCTCGCAGGCAGGGTGCTCTCTCCTCCTGTACCTGTCTGTGTCTTGTAATGTTCATGATTATAGTGCTTGTTTTTATGTATACCCTTTCCACGTGTAAATGGCCATGGAATGAATGGTGCTATAATAATAAATAATAATAATATACACCTGGAAGGAGCCTGTACACTTTAGTTTTTTCAGTAAAGAGTGTATTGCAATGTACGGGCTGCAGTCAGGTCCTGGAAGGAGCCTGTATATCTGAAATACTCAGTAATATACACCTGGAAGGAGCCTGTACATTCTAGTTTCTTCAGTAAAGAGTGTATTGCAATGTACGGGCTGCAGTCAGGTCCGGGAAGGAGCCTGTATATCTGAAATCCTCAGTAATATACACCTGGAAGGAGCCCGTACGTTCTAGTGTCTTCAGTAGTGAAACAGCTAGAATATACAGGCTACAGTCAGGGCCAGGAAGGAGCCCGTACATTCTAGCTTCTTCAGTAGTGAGTCAGCTAGAATGTACGGGCTGCAGTCAGGACCTGGAAGGAGCCCATATATCTGAAATTCTCAGTAATATACACCTGGAAGGAGCCTGTACATTCTAGCATCTTCAGTAGTGAGTCAGCTAGAATGTACAGGCTGCAGTTAGGACCTGGAAGGAGCCCGTATATCTGAAATTCTCAGTAATATACACCTGGAAGGAGCCTGTACATTCTAGCGTCTTCAGTATTGAGTCAGCTAGAATGTACGGGCTGCAGTCAGGACCTGGAAGGAGCCCATATAACTGAAATTCTCAGTAATATACACCTGGAAGGAGCCTGTACATTCTAGCGTCTTCAGTAGTGAGTCAGCTAGAATGTACAGGCTGCAGTTAGGACCTGGAAGGAGCCCATATATCTGAAATTCTCAGTAATATACACCTGGAAGGAGCCTGTACATTCTAGTTTCTTCAGTAAAGAGTGTATTGCAATGTACGGGCTGCAGTCAGGTCCGGGAAGGAGCCTGTATATCTGAAATCCTCAGTAATATACACCTGGAAGGAGCCCGTACGTTCTAGTGTCTTCAGTAGTGAAACAGCTAGAATATACAGGCTACAGTCAGGGCCAGGAAGGAGCCCGTACATTTTAGCTTCTTCAGTAGTGAGTCAGCTAGACTGTACGGGCTGCAGTCAGGACCTGGAAGGAGCCCATATATCTGAAATTCTCAGTAATATACACCTGGAAGGAGCCTGTACATTCTAGCATCTTCAGTAGTGAGTCAGCTAGAATGTACAGGCTGCAGTTAGGACCTGGAAGGAGCCCGTATATCTGAAATTCTCAGTAATATACACCTGGAAGGAGCCTGTACATTCTAGCGTCTTCAGTATTGAGTCAGCTAGAATGTACGGGCTGCAGTCAGGACCTGGAAGGAGCCCATATAACTGAAATTCTCAGTAATATACACCTGGAAGGAGCCTGTACATTCTAGCGTCTTCAGTAGTGAGTCAGCTAGAATGTACAGGCTGCAGTTAGGACCTGGAAGGAGCCCATATATCTGAAATTCTCAGTAATATACACCTGGAAGGAGCCTGTACATTCTAGCTTCTTCAGTAGTGAGTCAGCTAGAATGTACAGGCTGCAGTTAGGACCTGGAAGGAGCCCGTATATCTGAAATTCTCAGTAATATACACCTGGAAGGAGCCTGTACATTCTAGCGTCTTCAGTAGTGAGTCAGCTAGAATGTACGGGCTGCAGTCAGGACCTGGAAGGAGCCCATATATCTGAAATTCTCAGTAATATACACCTGGAAGGAGCCTGTACATTCTAGCGTCTTCAGTAGTGAGTCAGCTAGAATGTACAGGCTGCAGTTAGGACCTGGAAGGAGCCCATATATCTGAAATTCTCAGTAATATACACCTGGAAGGAGCCTGTACATTCTAGCTTCTTCAGTAGTGAGTCAGCTAGAATGTACAGGCTGCAGTTAGGACCTGGAAGGAGCCCGTATATCTGAAATCCTCAGTAATTAGACTGTGAGCCCTCGCAGGCAGGGTGCTCTCTCCTCCTGTACCTGTCTGTGTCTTGTAATGTTCATGATTATAGTGCTTGTTTTTATGTATACCCTTTCCACGTGTAAATGGCCATGGAATGAATGGTGCTATAATAATAAATAATAATAATATACACCTGGAAGGAGCCTGTACACTTTAGTTTTTTCAGTAAAGAGTGTATTGCAATGTACGGGCTGCAGTCAGGTCCTGGAAGGAGCCTGTATATCTGAAATACTCAGTAATATACACCTGGAAGGAGCCTGTACATTCTAGTTTCTTCAGTAAAGAGTGTATTGCAATGTACGGGCTGCAGTCAGGTCCGGGAAGGAGCCTGTATATCTGAAATCCTCAGTAATATACACCTGGAAGGAGCCCGTACGTTCTAGTGTCTTCAGTAGTGAAACAGCTAGAATATACAGGCTACAGTCAGGGCCAGGAAGGAGCCCGTACATTCTAGCTTCTTCAGTAGTGAGTCAGCTAGAATGTACGGGCTGCAGTCAGGACCTGGAAGGAGCCCATATATCTGAAATTCTCAGTAATATACACCTGGAAGGAGCCTGTACATTCTAGCATCTTCAGTAGTGAGTCAGCTAGAATGTACAGGCTGCAGTTAGGACCTGGAAGGAGCCCATATATCTGAAATTCTCAGTAATATACACCTGGAAGGAGCCTGTACATTCTAGCTTCTTCAGTAGTGAGTCAGCTAGAATGTACAGGCTGCAGTTAGGACCTGGAAGGAGCCCGTATATCTGAAATTCTCAGTAATATACACCTGGAAGGAGCCTGTACATTCTAGCGTCTTCAGTAGTGAGTCAGCTAGAATGTACGGGCTGCAGTCAGGACCTGGAAGGAGCCCATATATCTGAAATTCTCAGTAATATACACCTGGAAGGAGCCTGTACATTCTAGCGTCTTCAGTAGTGAGTCAGCTAGAATGTACAGGCTGCAGTTAGGACCTGGAAGGAGCCCATATATCTGAAATTCTCAGTAATATACACCTGGAAGGAGCCTGTACATTCTAGCTTCTTCAGTAGTGAGTCAGCTAGAATGTACAGGCTGCAGTTAGGACCTGGAAGGAGCCCGTATATCTGAAATCCTCAGTAATTAGACTGTGAGCCCTCGCAGGCAGGGTGCTCTCTCCTCCTGTACCTGTCTGTGTCTTGTATTGTTCATGATTATTGTGCTTGTTTTTATGTATACCCTTTCCACGTGTAAATGGCCATGGAATGAATGGTGCTATAATAATAAATAATAATAATATACACCTGGAAGGAGCCTGTACACTTTAGTTTTTTCAGTAAAGAGTGTATTGCAATGTACGGGCTGCAGTCAGGTCCGGGAAGGAGCCTGTATATCTGAAATCCTCAGTAATATACACCTGGAAGGAGCCCGTACGTTCTAGTGTCTTCAGTAGTGAAACAGCTAGAATATACAGGCTACAGTCAGGCCCAGGAAGGAGCCCGTACATTCTAGCTTCTTCAGTAGTGAGTCAGCTAGAATGTACGGGCTCCTTCCAGATCATGACTGCAGCCTGTACATTCTAGCTGCTTCACTACTGAAGTAGCTAGAATGTACAGGCTCCTTCCTGGGCATGACTACAGCCTGTACATTCTAGGCTCAACCATCTAGTGTGCGGCTCTGCAGGAGGAGGTATGTGGAGATTCCCCATTACTGGGGCAGGCGACATTAAAGGGAACCTGTCATCAGAAATTTAGCTATAAACCTAAAAATTTCCCCCTCTGCAGCTCCTGGGCTGCATTCTAGCAGGTTCCTCTAGTTTTTCTGGCCCCTTTTATACCAAAATAAACACTTTATAAAGTTGTACCTTTTCGTATGTAAATTTTGTAAATTATCCATGGGGGCGGGCTGCCTGGTGTCCGTTACTGTCCTCCTGCCGATTTACGCCGCCCCCGAACGCTGAAATTCAAACCTCAGGACGCCGCCCCTGGGCTCCCGAGGTCCCGCGCATGCGCTGTTGGACTGTAGCGGGACTGTGCACTGCGTGCACGTGTGACCGCTGGTGACGTTTTGCCCAGTCACGAGGTTATGGGCGGTGCTGTGAGTGTCATCAGCAAGTGCCGCCCATAACCTCGTGACCGCACTTTCCCCTCTTTCTCCAGCGTTCTGCGCCGGCCAAATGACCAGACGTCACCTCCTTCCCATCGTACCCTGCAGCAGGAAATAGATGGGAGGAGCGGAGAAGCACAGCACAGGAGAAGCGGAGAGGATCTGAGCGACGTACAGAGGGGAGAGCGCGGCCACGAGAGTATGGGCGGGCACTTGCGATGCAATCACAGCGCCGCCCATACTCTCATGCCTGCGACCACGTCACCAGGTGTCCTGGTGTGCACGGGACCTCGGGCGCAGTGGGCGGCGTCCTGAGGGATGATTTGGAGCGTGGGGGGACGGCGTAAGGGACAGCAACGGACACCAGAGAGCCCGCCCCCATGGAGAATTTACAAGATTTTCATACCAAAAGGTACAACTTTATAAAGTATTTATTTTGGTTTTAAAGGGGGCACAAAAAGTATAGAAACCTTACTAGAATGCAGCCCACGAGCTGCAGAGGGGGAAACTTTTAGGTTGAAAGCCAAATTTCTGATGACAGGTTCCCTTTAACCCCTTCAGCTCTGAGACTTTCTTGGGGTTTTTCTCTCGCTGATTTCTATGAATCGTGAGGTTTTTGTTCCTTTTCCTCTGATAGATACAGACCGCCCCAACTATGAGAGGCCGGAAGTGAGGAAACCCTTTCTGCCCTCAGTAATCAGCCCCTTTTCTTCCCTCGGTCCTCGGCCCCATTCCTGCCCTCGGTCCTCGGCCCCTTTCCTGCCCTCGGTCCTCGGCCCCTTTCCTGCCCTCGGTCCTCGGCCCCTTTCCTGCCCTCGGTCCTCGGCCCCTTTCCTGCCCTCGGTCCTCGGCCCCTTTCCTGCCCTCGGTCCTCGGCCCCTTTCCTGCCCTCGGTCCTCGGCCCCTTTCCTGCCCTCGGTCCTCGGCCCCTTTCCTGCCCTCGGTCCTCGGCCCCTTTCCTGCCCTCTGTCCTCGGCCCCTTTCCTGCCCTCGGTCCTCGGCCCCTTTCCTGCCCTCTGTCCTCGGCCCCTTTCCTGCCCTCTGTCCTCGGCCCCTTTCCTGCCCTCTGTCCTCGGCCCCTTTCCTGCCCTCTGTCCTCGGCCCCTTTCCTGCCCTCGGTCCTCGGCCCCTTTCCTGCCCTCGGTCCTCGGCCCCTTTCCTGCCCTCGGTCCTCGGCCCCTTTCCTGCCCTCGGTCCTCGGCCCCTTTCCTGCCCTCTGTCGTCGGCCCCTTTCCTGCCCTCTGTCCTCGGCCCCTTTCCTGCCCTCTGTCCTCGGCCCCTTTCCTGCCCTCTGTCCTCGGCCCCTTTCCTGCCCTCGGTCCTCGGCCCCTTTCCTGCCCTCGGTCCTCGGCCCCTTTCCTGCCCTCGGTCCCTTTCCTGCCCTCTGTCCTCGGCCCCTTTCCTGCCCTCTGTCCTCGGCCCCTTTCCTGCCCTCTGTCCTCGGCCCCTTTCCTGCCCTCTGTCCTCGGCCCCTTTCCTGCCCTCTGTCCTCGGCCCCTTTCCTGCCCTCTGTCCTCGGCCCCTTTCCTGCCCTCTGTCCTCGGCCCCTTTCCTGCCCTCGGGCCTCGGCCCCTTTCCTACCCTCGGCCCCTATCTGCTCTCTGTCCCAGGTCCCTGTCTGCCATTGGTCCCCGGCCCTTTTCTGCACAGTATAATGTTCCCCCCTCACACCGTGCTTCTCTATATTTCTCTCCTTGCCCCTTATCACCATTCACCATTTCTTTCTCCCCTGGCAGGAGGAGTTGTCAGAGGGTCGGATACAGTAAGGAGCGTTCAGCAGATGCCGGGGACAGCAGGTGCAGGGAGAAACCAGGGAGTGTTCTCTGTATCCAGGACGGTTGGGACCTGGAGATTAGATTTTCTTCATTCATAGTTGTAGCAGCCGGAACTTGTTCACTCCCATGGAAGAGTCTCTATAGGATTTTTTTGCGAGACAAGAGACAATTTGCCAAGCACCCAGTATAATGTTATCATAGTACCACAATCCCCCCACAAACTTTGATACTATAAGATGCCTCCAACCAGCTAATGAATAAATCCTCACTTCTCCCCATTCTTGATGCAGATACCGATCAACCTGACACATAGCACCGACCTCCATGATCAGTTTCCTATGTCTGTAAATGTGGATCTGGGATGGTCGGCAAGTGCTATAGATGTATGAGCGGGGGCGTAACGACCGCAGTCGCAGCAATCACGTCCAAGCGTGTTCATCCAGCTGAAATACATCACAGCACGTAGACTTGTTGGGCCCTTGCACTGCGATGTGCCGGCCACCAATTAAGGCTATGAATATTCACTGCTCCCCAGACCCATAAGCAGAGAATACGCCGGGAGTTCACCACTCTGTAAGTGGGTGCGCCACGCATAACAGTAATGTCATACACTGCGCCGCTTACACGCTAGTCAGTTGCAGCATGTGATCATCGGAGGAGGACACCAGAGAGCAGGGGGAAGGTGAGTATAATCCTTTTATATTTTTACTGTTTGCGACTCCCGGGGGTAACATATGTATCGGGATATTAACCAGGCTGGGCGCCATTATGGGGACATGTGTACCAGGATGAGACCATTATGGACACATGTATACCAGGATGAGACCATTATGGACACATGTATACCAGGATGGGGTCATGATGGAGACATCTATACCGGGATGAGGCCACAATGGGGACATTTTTATCAGGATAGGCCATGATGTGGATATTTATACCAGGATGGGGCCATGATGGAGACATATATACTAGTAAGTGGCCCAGGATGCGGGACATTTGTACAGGATGGGGGTCAGTACTACACAATGAAGGGAGAGGGGAAATTCATATGTTTTTATAGGATATAGAACGATACAGCGGCCCATACATCTGATCAATATGTAGGTGGGGGGGGCAAGCTAGAACCGGGGCCCATCGGACTCTAGTTACGCCACTATGTCGGCTTTCTCTATCTCTTTCTCTCATTCTTTCTTGCCATCTCTAATAAAATAATGGATTGTTTTTTTTCAGTTACTTAAAAATAAATGCAAGATGCCTTGTCTTTTTCTTCGTCAGAAATGGTGAATGTTTTCTTTCTTACTAAAAGTGTCATATTTATTTTTAACTTAAAACCCTTTTTTTATAGACTTTTTTTTTTTTCAAATCCTTATTGGTGTGATCATACAATAAACAAGCTTCTGCTTGCTCCAGTGACGCCCTGCACTACTGTGTTGCAGAGTATTACCCCTCCTGTCAGTGTAATACTCCATACACAGGAGATAACTTGACCGAACGATCATTCAGATGACCGCTATCTCACCCAAATGCCCATACACACAACTCTTCTACTTGGTCGGAATTATGTGTGGTCTCTATGAGACAGTATTTGGCAGGTTCCTCTAGTAGAGGATTGTCTCCAGACAGAACAAACTAATCAGCTTCTGAATTTCAGCATGCCAGATCCTTCTCTCATCTGACATCTGTTTTGAGACCCCACACATGTTATATAGTAGCTCAATTCCCCCTGAAATAAAAGGTTTCAGCAACCTTTAGTTTAGCCTAATATGTATGGGAGCTTCAAGAGCTAACAAACAAAATGTTGTAAAATAATTAAAATGCCACCATTGATTGGGTCTCCTGCCAGTGTCTGATTTCCTGGCCTGTCCTATAGAACATGTGATTCCTACAACCAATCAGTTGCCGAAGCAGTGGTCAACATAGCCAGTGATTGGTAGCATGGAGGAGACATCTAAAGGGGGCTTTACACGCAACGACATCGCTAACGAGATGTCGTTGGGGTCACGGAATTCGTGACGCACATCTGGCCTCGTTAGCGACGTCGTTGCGTGTGAAACGTACGAACGACCGCTAACTATCAAAATTACGATCGTTGACACGTCCTTCTAATATCGTTGCTGTTGCAGGACGCAGGTTGTTCGTCGTTCTTGAGGCAGCACACATCGCTATGTGTGACACCCCAGGAACGAGGAACAAAACCTTACCTGTGTCCTCCTGCAACGAGGTGGGCGTCACTTTCTTTCGACTGCTTTCCGCCCCTCCGCTTCTATTGGACGGCTGCCGTGTGACGTCGCTGTAACGCCGCACGAACCTTCCCCTTAGAAAGGAGGCGGTTCGCCGGTCACAGCGACGTTGCTAGGCAGGTAAGTACGTGTGACGGGTCCTAGCGATGTTGTGCGCCACGGGCAGCGATTTGCCCGTAACGCATAAACAACAAGGGCGGGTGCTGTGTGTAAAGTGGCCTTTAGTCAGCAATTTAACTTATGTTCCAGTCCATACAAGGTAAGAGAGAATACATCCTCTACACGTTCTGTCTTCTGATGTTTTCCTTTATTATATCCAGTAATTGAATAAGTATATGGCATTATTTATGATGTTACATCTTCTCCCCATTCAGGTCTCTAATATCAGATCCTCTCAGTGGAGATCTTCTATAAAAGAGAGTTTTCCAGATTGACCTGTTAAGAATGGATATAGACAGGGACAAGATGGCGGAGAAGATATTAGACCTCACCCTGGAGATCCTCTTCCGGCTTACTGGAGAGGTGAGAGATTCTGATGACGTCACATTACATCATTCTTATCTATGGGAATAACAGATGGACAGAACTGGAGAGGTGAGGACTCTGAAAATGTCTGTAGTGAGATTTATTACTGTGTCTCTCCATAACCAGGATTACATATTAGTGAAAACCTCTAGTGAGCGCTGTCAGGCCCCTGTGTCTGAGGGATGGAGAAGACCCCTGAGCCCAATCACGGGGTCTCCACCTCACCCCCCGATACATGAGGACATCAATGACCAGAAGATCCTAGAACTCACCTACAAGATGATTGAGCTGCTGACTGGAGAGGTGACACTGCTGGGAATGCTGGGACATTATACAGAAACGCTATGAAGGGATCGGGGGTGACGGTATCATTGTATGTGCCAGGTTCCTATAAGGTGTCAGGACGTCACCGTCTATTTCTCCATGGAGGAGTGGGAGTATTTAGAAGTACACAAAGATCTGTACAAGGACGTCATGATGGAGGTTCCCCAGCCCCTCACATCAGCAGGTAATAGACAGGACTAAATACACACGGCCTATAATTATCTGTATGTAAAGAATGAATTCAGTCCCTGTATGTGTTTCCTCCAGTCTTATCCAGTAAGAGGACAACACCAGAGAGATGTCCCCGTCCTCTTCTCCCACAGGACTGTAAACAAGGAGATCCCAATGTTCTTCAGGATGATCAGGTAGATGTAGACAAGGTGTCATGAAATCTCCCTATGATGTGTAGACGGCTGTGAAGGTCTTGTGTTCAGTCATGTTTTATCCACCAGTATTACCGTATTTTTCGCTTTATAAGACGCACTTTTAAGACGCAAATTTTGGGGGACAGTAGGGGGTGCGTCTTATAAGCCGAATATACGGGGGGGGGTATATATATATGTACACTGCAGGGTCCAGGGGAGGTGGGGGCAGCAGCTCTGGAGTGCAGGGGAACGCTGCGGGCTGCAGTCTTTGATCTCCTGCTCCCGCTCATATAATATGCACAGCCGCTGTCCATCTCCAATGGTGCTGAAATCGCACGCAGTGATGGCCTGGGGGAGCGGTGCATATTATATGAGCTTGCGCCCCCCTGTGATGGCACATGCCCCCCCTGTGTTAGATTTGGCCCCCAGGCTGCTGCTCATTCTAAAATAAAAAATCTTTACTTACCCCTGCAGCGTTTCTCCCCGTGTCCCTGCTTCCACTGTGATCAGGCACGCAGAGATCTCAGTCTGCTGTGCCGATCACATGACCGCACTGAGAACCAGGAAGTAAGGAAGAGAAGCACGGAGGGAGACAGGAGGGAGATCAGCGCTGGAGGAGGTAAGGAAAGAGGATTTTATTTTACTATGGGCAGTAGCCTGGGGGCGATATCTAACACAGGGGGACTTGTGCGATCTATAGGGGCCATGGGCAGCACTATGGGGGCGATATCTAACACAGGGGGACTTGTGCGATCTATATAGGGGCCATGGGCAGCACTATGGGGGCGATATCTAACACAGGGGCACTTGTGCGATCTATAGGGGCCATGGGCAGCACTATGGGGGCGATATCTAACACAGGGGGACTTGTGCGATCTATATAGGGGCCATGGGCAGCACTATGGGGGCGATATCTAACACAGGGGGACTTGTGCGATCTATATAGGGGCCATGGGCAGCACTATGGGGGCGATATCTAACACAGGGGAACGTGTGCAATCCATAGGGGACCATAGGCAGCACAGGGGAATGTATGCAATTCATAGGGGGCCATAGGCAGCACAGGGGAACGTGTGCAATCCATAGGGGACCATAGGCAGCACAGGAGAATGTATGCAATCCATAGGGGGCCATAGGCAGCACAGGGGAACGTGTGCAATCCATAGGGGACCATAGGCAGCACAGGGGAATGTATGCAATCCATAGGGGGCCATAGGCAGCACAGGGGAATGTATGCAATCCATAGGGGGCCATAGGCAGCACAGGGGAATGTATGCAATCCATAGGGGGCCATAGGCAGCACAGGGGAACGTGTGCCATCACAAGGGGGCTATATTCAATATAAGGGGGCCATATCCAGATTAAGGGGGCTAATTTTAGGATGGGGGGCTATGAGGGACATATATCCTATATGATTTGTTGAGGGACACTGGCATTATAAGATGGACCCCATTTAACATTAAAAAAAAATAATTCTCTTTTCCTTCACCAAATTTGGGGGTGCGTCTTATAATCAGGTGTGTCTTATAAAGCGAAAAATACGGTATATGTTTTATAGTTGTGTAATGAGTCGTGTCTAACCAACCTGTTGGGGTTCTATGAGGGGGTAAGTGCAAACCAGGATATTGGTAATGCAGCTGATGTGATTTATTTGGACTTTGCAAAGGCATTTGATACTGTACCACATAATAGCCTTATACTAAAGCTCCAGAATCAAGGACTAGAGGAAACTATATGCAACTGGGTAAGGAATTGGCTAAAAAATAGGAAACAAAGAGTAGTCATAAATGGTACATTCTCTAAATGGACTATAGTCAGCAGTGGGGTGCCGCAGGGATCTGTGCTAGGACTGATTCTTTATAATCTCTTTATTAATGACCTTGTGGATGAGATTGATAGTAAAGTGTCAGTCTTTGCTGATGACACCAAACTATGTAGGATATTAAAAACTGACCTTGATAGTACAATATTACAAAAAGATCTGGATAAGATGTCAGAATGGGCAGATACCTGGCAAATGAGATTTAATGTTGATAAATGTAAAGTAATGCACCTAGGACAGAGTAATCCTATAGCTGCGTATACATTAAATGGAAGTAAACTCGGGACTACAGAACAGGAGAAGGACTTGGGTATTCTTATTACAAATAAGCTGAGCAGCAGCACTCAATGTCAAGCAGCAGCTGCTAAAGCAAACAAGATTTTAGGGTGTATAAAAAGAGAGATTAGATCCCGTGATCCCAACGTATTGTTACCCCTCTATAAATCACTTGTAAGGCCACATCTGGAATATGGGATCCAGTTTTAGGCTCCACATTTTAAAAAGGACATTCAGAAGTTAGAGTCAGTTCAAAGGCAGGCAACTAGACTATTACAAGGAATGGAAGGCCTCACATATGATGACAGGTTGAAAACGTTAGATATGTTTAGCTTAGAAAAAAGACGTCTCAGAGGAGATCTCATTTATATGTATAAATACATGTGTGGTCAATATAAAGGACTGGCACATGACTTATTTCTTCCAAAGACAATACTAAGGACCAGGAGGCATACACTGCGAGTGGAAGAAAAGCGATTCCGACAGCGAAATAGGAAAGAGTTCTTTACAGTTAGAGCAGTCAGACTGTGGAATGCCCTACCACAAGAGGTAGTAATGGCAGATACTATAACAGCTTTTATCAGGGCTGGATGATTTCCTCAGTGCACACAACATTGTTGGTTATAAATGACTTAGTGACCAAATGTAGAATTGGTGGAGGAAGGTTGAACTAGATGGACCTAGGTCTTTTTTCAACCTAAGTAACTGTAACGGTGGAGATGGCAGGATTAGAGCTGATCATAGATGTGACTTCTCCATCTGTCTGTGACTTTTACAATATTTGTTTCAGGGGGAAGCTCTGACCCATATTAATGCTACAGAGACATATGTGAGGGGAGATGAGCGGTGTAAAGAGGAGATTCCTACATATGACTACCCAGGTGAGTAGTGACCACTAAATGCAGAGAAGTCACAGATTCTTCTCAGTCACCAGCTGTGGCTGCTTTATCGGTGGTGTAGTCCAGCCATGTAACAATCATGTGATCCCTATTTGCCGCTAGACTACAACATTCTCCTCCCCCCTAGAACAGTTCAAATTACTTTTGGCACTGAATGGCCTTTTCCTATAGAGCTTACAACCTGGAGGACCCACCTACCCCAGGAATTAGAAGTTGCTGACTTTTACCTGCCCAGATCTGTAAACTAAAAAGCCAAAATGACACCATTTTGCTGTTAAATCACAAGATGCTCTTCCACCCGGAATTGTCCAAATTACTTTTGGGCATTGAAAGCCTGTCTTCTATATAGCTTACAACCTGCAGCATCCACCTACTAAAGATCAGCGAACTTTTGGAGGTTCGGTTCACTGGCAGCAAATGAACCGAGCCTCCATGTGTCCAAACCTTGCCCGAGAAGATTTGGAAACATTGATTGGCAGTTTGCGTCGCCGCCCACTTACAGTCAGCTATAAGCAGATCACTTCTGGGGAAGAGTGAGCAGGCATTTTAAATTATTTTTTTTTTGTGTGGGTTGCGCACTACATCCGATCACGCTGTTGTTACCCCCAGTGTGTGCCGTTCAAACACTGCAAGTGGCTCGCACAGTGCTGAGCATCAAGCGTACCTGAGCACAGCGGTGCTCATGCAAGTTAAGTTCGCACGTAAAGCATTCAAACTTCAAGTCTTGTTGGTTTGTTTTTTTTTAGTTTGTGTTTGGTTCGAAAACCGAACCTCAGGTTCACTCATCTCTACCACCTATCTCCTGGAATTAGAAGATGTTGACCCTTACCTACCCAGATCTGTAAACTTCAAAGCCAAATGACAGCGTATGTAGAATGTGCTGACAGATTAGGAAATCAATTGGAAGAATAATGTTTTGATGGGCCTCTAGGAGAAGGTGGAGGGTAATGATGCTGTTTCCTTACTAGAATCGTGATTTCTTATAAGATGAATCTCCCTTCTGTGCTGCTGAATGTGCTCATATGATCCCTACAAGACCGTTCCAGTCTTTCTGGCCAAGCTTCACTTTTATGATCAACAACATTATGCAGTGAGGGTGAAGTGTGATTTTTCTGTACAACAACAGAGTTTTGCTTTATTCTGACTTTTCAATTTCTTTTAAATTCAACTAACTTAGAAAAAAATTGTGATTACACCAAAAAAAACAATAAGTTGTGCGTTATTGATGGCTGTAATATACATTTTTTCATATCTGCAGGAGATGTGTTGGCCAAGGCTCGAGCCCTATTTTCATGGCATCACTGAAAGTCATAAACTCCATTATGTGTTCGATCCAATGGAATTCAGATTACTGCACAATCGCTTCTGAAATGGGGAGCACTAATACTTTTAGTGCAAGACTAATAGTAGCTCCAATCATCTATCATGAATGAGTGCAACTCTGATTTAGTGTTAGAGCTCACCCCACCGAACTCATGTTCTTGTTGGGGATGTCGTTTTTTTTTGTTCTGTATCCCTTTTTTCACAGACTCATTCTCAGTGATATGTTTGATTGTGGTGGGACTGGCCTGCCTGAGATATGTGAGTCTGCATTTCCTGTTAGACTTTAAAAAAGGTCCCCATTGCCTCTTCCAGGAGCCTGAGATGAGATCTAATTATACGACTCCTACCCTCTGAATATTTTGAAAAGTTTAAATTGTCCAATATTTCTTAAAGAAACTCATCTGACAGAAAATATTACCCCTAAAATAGTTTACATTTCTAAGAACCACGAAGCCACATCTTCTAATTTTACTAGTTTCACCCTACTTACTAATTTTCTACTGATGAAGACTGTTAAGTTTGATAATTTCAGTATATACAATCATGGCCGAAAGTTTTGAAACCCTTGAAATTGTTCCAGAAAACAAAGTATTTCTCCCAGAAAATTATTCCAATTACACGTTTTGTCATACACTTGTTTAGTTCCAAAAAAAAGGCAAATTGGACATGATTGCACACAAAACCCCAAAAATGGGCTGCACAAAATTGTTTTCACACTCAACTTAATATTTGGTTGCTCATCCTTTGGAATAGATAACTGCAATCAATCGCTTCCTATAACCATCAACAAGTTTCTTATATCTCTCAACTGGAATTTTGTTCTCTTCTTTGCAAAATGCTCCATATTTGAAGGCATCTTCTCCCAACAGTAATTCTAGGATCTCTCCACCAGTGTTCAATTGGATGTAGATCCGGACTTATTGCTGCTACTTCACAACTGTCTAGTGCTTTGTTTCCATCCATCTTGAAGTATGTTTGGGGTTATTGTCCTGTTGGAAGACCCATGACCTTGGACGCAAACCCAGCTTTCTGACACTGGGCACTACATTGCGACCCGGTAGAGTGATGTGCTTCACAAAAATGCTTTATCTAGGTTTCACCTGTCAAGACACTTTCCCAGAAGGATTTTGGCTTACTCATTCACATTTTGGCAATCTGCAGTCTAGCTTTTTATGCCTGTGTATATGTCTTCCTTTCTGTGACATATTGTACTTTATGAGATGTGCTAGGGAGAAACAGGAGTGCAGTAGAATTCTTATCCTACAAACAAATTTGTTAGTAAAGTTGGAATTGCTCACCTATACAGGTTGTGCATACAAATCAGAGTGAAGAGGGGGTTAATGCCGCGCATCAGCCAAAATGAAGATGTAGCACGTTGATGTTATAAACGTATTCTTTTATTCCATCGGTCTACGCGTTTCGAGGATATACCTCTTCTTCAGGACCAGTGCATCAACATAGTTATAGTGTATTTTTCCTGATCTACCTCACTGATCTGTTGGTATTACACTATCAGCGCTCCTTATTTTTCAGTCTATACAGGTTGTGTGAGACCACAGGTTGTGTGAGACCACATTTATAGACCCACAAACCGTAAAATTAAAAGGAGAAGACTGGGTTTCTCTGCACCACAGACAGTTCCAAGATATAAAGTGATGTTTTATTGTCTACACGTTTCAAAGTCCTACATGTACACAAAATGGTAAATAAATAACTGTTACCATATCTCTACTTTAGGTCGGCAGCATTTTTCCAACATCCCATTTTATTTTTTCAACATCCTTTTATTTTATGTTGGATTGTAAAAGGCTTACAAGTTTAGCAACAAATTATTGTTCACTTCAATTTACAAAATCTATCTTTTTGAGTAACAAATCACTTTTGAACTTACATTGAGGAGCCTAGATCTGAGAAAATTGCATTCCTCATAGTACAAAAATCCACATTTAGGAATAAACACAAAGTGACATGCAAAAAATAGTATTTTTTTCGCTTAAATGTTGATGGAACCCCATTTCTTTCATTTTTAAAGGTAATATGGAACAAATTGTCCTTACAATTTATTTTCTAACTTCTGAATCTGACAATACCCTATATACGGTTGGACAGTACTGTTTGGGCATTTGGCCGTGCTCCAAGGGGAGGGAGCTCTATTTAGCTTTTGGAACGCAGATATTGGTGGAATAATTTGCAGGCACAATGTAACTTGGATGCTGTTCATGCTCACATGGCAGCTCAAAAGATGCTTACCAAGAACAGGCTGGTCGCTATCTACTTCCAGTTCACAGGGATTGCCTTACCTTTCACCCTTTAACCCCTATACATGGATTTGGACTTATATAAGGACTCCTAGGCTGAAGCTGTGGAGTTAGGCTGCTTTCACACTACGTTTTTTTAGCATGCGTCATGAATGGTTTTTTTGCTGCAAAAGCGGATCCTGTTTTTGCAAAGAAAAACGCATGCAAACGCATGTGTTATTTTGCAGGCTCCTGTCACTTTAAGTTTATGGGCGGGCATTGGAGTAATGTGATCGGGAGTGAGGGGAACTGAACGTGAAAGACTGGGAGCTGACATCTGACAGCTGCGGAAGCTCGTAACCAAGGTAAACATCGGGTAACTTGCTTGGATACCCGATATTTACCTTGGTTACGAGCGTCTGCAGCTGCTAGGAGCAGGGGTGCCTGCTCCCTGCACACATAACCAAGGTAAACATCGGGTGACTAAGCCCGCGGTTACCCGATATTTACCTTGGTTAGGAGCGTCCTCCACTCTCAGGCGGAGGAGAGAGAGAGGGAGGGGGAGAGAGAGACTGATCACGCGAGGCTGGTTTCTGGGCATGCTCAGTAGAGCAAGCAGGATCCTGTCTATCAGCATGCCAGCGTTCACATATATTTGCATGCAGTATAGTCAGGATTCAGCAATTTGCAGTATTTGAACGCAGCTCAAAAACGCTACAAGTAGCGTTTTTGAAAAAAAGTTAAAAAACTGCAAGTCGCTGGATCCTTACTATAACGCACGCAAACGCATGTGAACGCATGTTGACGCGAGTCCATTGCAAATGCATTGAAATGAAAATGCATTTGCACTGGATCCGTTTTTGCGTTAAAAAAAGATCATGACGCATGTTAAAAAAACGTAGTGTGAAAGCAGCCTTAGCTGCAGTTTGGTGATGCAAGACGGCAAGAAGAATAGTCAGGTTCAGAACCAGGAGGACAAAAAAAATACAAAATCAGAAGACACAAGAGCAGTCAGTAAACAGATCGGGGTCACAACAGGAACAAATAAACAAGCTGGAAGCTGATCACAGAGGATTGAGTCAGAGCAGAACATGGCTGTGTCTTGCAGATTCCAGCAATGTGCTTTGAGCTTTAGTAGGGTGTGGTGCTTTCTAGTTGGCTGAAGCAGAGAGCTCATTACTCCAGCTGGACTGCATACACACCCATACTTCCAGACTAGATGGTACTACTGGTCCCAGCCACCCTAATCTTAGTGGTTGGACAGAGCCTGCACCATTGAGAGCTTTTGTTTCCAATATGTCCTCAGTTACTATAGTCACACCACAGAATGAATAAGGTCACGACTAAAGCAGACGTTTCCAGACTAGATTCCTATATCCCAGAAAATATGTGTGTAACGCCTGCCTGGATCCACAGACTCAGATGGGCTGTAATGGGGAGGTTAGAGGGCAGCCACTCACCAAGCAGGACCCCCCAGAACCCTGAAACCCTTTAACCCCTATACAGGGATTTGGAATTACACAGGGCCCTGGTGATCACTACCTGTGGAAGGCTGCAGTCCGATGAGAGTAGTAATCAGGCAGGGTCAAACCAGGAATTGCGGAACAGGGACAGAATTGGCAGGCAATGACGTAGTCAGTAAACGTAGCAGAGGTCAAATCCGGATCGGGCAGCGAGGTACAAAAACAGTAGGCAGGAGGGTAGTCAGAAAACACGCAGAAGTCAGCACACAGGAATCACCAAACAGAATAGGACGTAACAGGAGCCAGGAAAATCAGAACTATCTCTGGCAGTGGTCATGTGACAGGAGGGGGAATAAGAAGGGTGTGGTGTCTTCCCATTGGCTGTAGCTGAACGCTGGCAACTTCAGCTGGAAGACACATGCCACCCACAGTCAGCCAGCGGTACTGCATATCCCAAGATAACCCAGCCCAGTGGATGATCAGAGCCTGCGCCCACCGGTGCCGCTGGCATCGACTCCTCTCCCATCACCAGCACCATCCACGGCAGGAACACGGCGTCGCCTGGCGATCGGAGCAGAAGTCGCTGGAGCAGACTCCGGCGGTGACGTAACAATGTGGCACACCATTTGCAGAACTTTTAATGTGACAGAATGGTAGAAAACCAGACCAGAAGAAAAGTGACAACATTTTGGAAAATTTGATCCTCATTTCATCTATAGGAGTATTGACTATTTTGACTCCACAGGCACTTTTCCATAATTTAACATGCAGTGGATGTTACTGAGTGAAAGTTTCAAATATGCCATTTTATTGCCCATCACATAGTGCACATTTTGTGCTCTATTAGACACATAAACTGTAAAAAGTTAAGTGGGTTCTTCTCACTACAGCAATGCCAATCACATGGATGCTAAATGTGGTTTCAGCACACTGCAAGGCTCAGAAGCGTGGGGGAGATATGACTTTGGGAGAGCGTATTTTACTGGATTGGTTTATGGAAGCCATGTTGCTTTTCAAGAGCCTTTGAGCCACTAAAATTGTAGAAATACTTTGGTTTTCTCTTGACAGATGATGAACCTGAGTGGTGGCTTGTTTTTGTGGGATGCGTAGAAATTTTATTTTCACCTACATAACATTTTTTGGTGGCTTTTTGTTCCAATATTTGGGAGGCAGAATGAACCAACAGTTGAACATGCTCTACTGGTTCATGCCATGAGGTCTTCTATTAAAATGTGAACTGTCATTGTCTTAGCGAATAATTACATTTTGCTGCATAACATGCCATTTCTATGGACATTTTAAGTAGAAGTGTTCAAAAATATAAATTTCTGGGATATTTTTTTCAAAAATAATAACTGATTCTATTCTTGACAGATGATCGTCACAGGATACTAGAGGGACAATTGACATCCGATGACTTTGAGATCACACAAGATACGATTGAAGTGAATGCCATTGTTCCAGATATCCCATCATCCATTCACCGCAAAGATAAAAGCACTGCTCTTAAAGCGGGAAAGCCAATTTCATGTTCACAATGTGGAAAATGTTTTGTACATAAATCACACCTTGTTCAACATCAGAAAATTCACACAGGGGAGAAGCCTTTTTCATGTTCAGAATGTGGGAAATGTTTTTTAAGGAATGCATACCTTGTTCAACATCAGAGAACTCACACAGGGGAGAAGCCTTTTTTATGCTCAGAATGTGGGAAATGTTTTGTACAGAAAACACACCTTGTTACACATCAGAGAACTCATACAGGGGAAAAGCCTTTTTCATGTTCAGAATGTGGGAAATGTTTTGTAGATCAATCAAGTTTTGTTAGACACCAGAGAACTCACACCAGGGAGAAACCTTTTTTATGTCAGGAGGGTGGAATGTGTTTTAGCCGAAAATATTCCCCCCTTCACCATCAAAAATACCACACGGGGCAAAGTCCTTATTTTACGTAGAATGTGAAAAATGAATTTCTGGAAAAACACATTTTGTTAACCATCAAAAACAAATCACACGGTGACATATTTATATATTTTATTGATAAATTGTACTAAAATCTTAGACAGTTATTTAATTAAATGAGAAAGGGAAACTACTTTAGAACTTACCATATTTTTTGGACTATAGGATAAGACATACTTTTAACAAGAAAATAGTCCGGAGGCAGCTTCCTTTGATAAAGGAGAACGCTGAGACAGTGTCCTTCCCAATCACTGAGAAAATTGCTGTCTTCTCCTGCCCCACACTGATCTACTGTATATGATTGGTGCAGAGCAGGTGAGGAAGTTACAGAGACCTACATAGAGGCTGTACGTGCTGAGGGAGCAGCTGAGGATCCTTCCACCAGAGTATTTTCAGTCCTAGAGCTGTGTGTAAATGTGCATACATAGCAGACCTCAGTGTACATGTCCTCTCCATGCAGCAGTGTTGTGTGTATGTGTGTGCGGTCTAGAGTGCTCATTAAAGAGAACCTGTCACCTGAATTTTCGCTATGAAACTAAAAGAATCCCCTTCTGCAGCTCCTGGCCTGCATTCTAGAAAGGTTCATCTACCTACTGGCCCCCCCTTTCAGACCTCAATAAACACTTTATAAAATCGTACCTTTTGGTATGCTAATGAGCTTTGCTGGCCAATCTGGACATGAGATTATGGGCGGGTACTTGGATGATGCTGTTGATGACATTCACAGCTCCGCCCACAATCTCGCGCCTGCGCAATTACATCGCCAGCGCTCGCGATTTGAACAGCGCTCAGTCCCGCGATACTGCCACTGGGCATGCGCGAGACTTCAGGAGCCTTGCGTAACATGAGGGCGGCGGCCTCATCGATGTAAATCAACACGGGGATGGCGAACAGCGGCAGGAGGGGAAATAACGGAAGAAATACAGCCCGCCCCCTTTGCCAGCAAAGCTCATTAGCATACCAAAAGGTAAGATTTTATTAAGTGTTTATTTAGGTCTGAAAGGGGGGCCAGTAGCAAGATGGACCTTTATAGATGCAGCCCAGGAGCTGCAGAAGGGGATTCTTTTAGTTTCATAGCGAAAATTTAGGTAACAGGTTCCCTTTAATGTCCATGCTATGAGGAGGAGGTGGGCGGCATGTTCCGGCCGCTCATCTCCACCCCTCCTCTGCTATTGGTCGGCCGCTTAGTGACGTCGCTATGACTCCAAAAGCACCTCCCCCTTGAATGAGGGATTGTTCAGCAGTCACAGCGACGTCGCTGAAAAGGTATGTGCGTGTGACGCTGCCGTAGCGATAATGTTCGCAATCACCAAATGTCGCTCGAACGACGGGGGCAGGTGCTATCGCGCACGACATCGCTAGCTATCGTTAGTGATGTTGCAGCGTGTAAAGCACCCTTAGGCCTAAAACACACATCCGTTAAACACGTGCGTGTTTGGTCCGTTTCCGTATATACCGGAGACACGGACAAACGTGTACCAATGTTAATCTCTGTTTGAGGTCACACATGCGTTATTCCATAAGGTCCGTGTGTCCGTGATCCGTATGTTGTTCCGTGTTGCACGGAAGCATGTCCGTTTTCTGCACGGAGCACGCACACACGGACCCAATGAAAGTCTATGGGTATGTGCGCACACGTTAGTAAACACGTATGCATCTCCCTATGGTCCGTGTCCGTTTGGTGCTTTTTTCTAGCGATGTCGGTCATTCTTTCTTTTTCTGTGTATGTCGGTCAATCTCCCTCAGTCCGTCGGTCGGTCTCTCTGTCTTGTCTGTCCCTCTCTCTCTCTGTCCATGTCGGTCAGTCTCCCCCCTCTCTCATACTTACCGATCCCTGATCACCGGCGCGGCTCTGCACGGCTATTCAACTCCGACGGCTTTTACTATTTGAAAAAGTCGGCCGCTCATTAATCAATCTCGTATTCCCTGCTCTCCCGGCCCACCGGTGCCTATGATTGGTTGCAGTAAGACATGCCCCCACGCTGAGTGACAGCTGTCTCACTGCAACCAATCACAGCCGCCGGTGGGCGGGTCTATACTGTGCAGTAAAAAAAATAATTAAAAAAAAACGACGTGCGGTCTCCCCCCATTTTGATACCAGCCAGGGTAAAGTCACACGGCTGAAGGCTTAAGCAATATCAGCCAACAGGCTACCCAGAATTGCTGCATCCATTAGATGCGACAGTTCTGGGACTCTACCCGGCTCTTCCCGAATTGCCCTGGTGTGTTGGCAATCGGGGTAATAAAGAGTTAATGGCAGCCCATAGCTGCCACTAAGTCCAAGATTAATCATTGCAGGCGTCTCCCCGAGATACCTTCCATGATTAATCTGTAAGTTACAGTAAATAAACACATACACCCAAAAAAATCCTTTATTTACAATAATAAACACTAACAAATACCCTCGTTCACCAATTTATTAAGCCCCAAAAAACCCTCCATGTCCGGCGTAATCCACGGAGGTCCCGCGTCACTTCCAGCTCTGCTACATGAAGGTGACAGGAGCTGCAGTAGAACACCGCCACTCCTGACAGCTCCACGCAGTAACTGAGGTGAGCCACGCGATCAGCTGTGCTGTCACTGAGGTTACTCGCAGCCACCGCTGGATCCTCTAACTGTGACAGCAAGTCGCCCGAGTGACAGCGATGAAGTCACAGGTGAGTTGCGGTCTCGGGTGGAGGATCCAGCTAGCCGCGGGTAGCCTGAGTGACAGCAGCGCTAATCGCGCTGCTCACTTCCGTCACTCAGGGGATTAGCGGTCACCGGTGAGTCCTTAACGGGTGACCGCTAATCAGTACGCGACACACAGACAGAGCCGCGGTATGACAATGAAGTCGGGTGAAGTTCACCCGAGTTCATTCTCAGCTCGTGACTCTGTCTGCGGGCATGCATCAACATCATTTAGCATCACACATGGATCATTTCACATGGACAGCACACTCACATGTCAGTTACGAATATCACGCACACACGGACATTACACACGCACACGCGGTTAGCATACGCCGTTCACACGAATGCCACATGGACCATGAAAACGGACATAAAAACGGATCACGGACCTGAAAAACGGCCCGTATTACACGTGCGTGCTTTTCACAGATGTGTGTTTCAGGCCTTAAGAGTAAAGGCTCCATCCAATTTTTATCCTGCCTTTCAGATACAGTGCCTTGCGAAAGTATTCGGCTCCCTTGAATATTTCACCCTTTTCCCACATTTCAGGCTTCAAACATAAAGATAAAAATTTTAATGTTATGGTGAAGAATCAACAACAAGTGGAACACAATTGTAAAGTTGAACGAAATGTAATGCTTAATTTAAACTTTTTTAAAAAAATAAATAACTGAAAAGTGGGGCGTGCAATATTATTCTTCCCCTTTACTTTCAGTGCAGCAAACTCACTCCAGAAGTTAATTGAAGATCTCTGAATGATCCAATGTTGTCCTAAATGACTGATGATGATACCTGTGTGTAATCAAGTCTCCGTATAAATGCACCTGCTCTATAATAGTCTCAGTGTTCTGTTTCAAGCGCAGATAGCATCATGAAGACCAAGGAACACAACAGGCAGGTCTGTAATAATGATGTAGAGAAGTTTAAAGCCGGATTTGGTTACAAAAAGATTTCCAAAACTTTAAATATCCCAAGGAGCACTGTGCAAGCGATCGTATTGAAATGGAAGGAGTATCATACCTGCAAATCTACCAAGACCCGGCCGTCCATCCAAACTTTCATCTTCAACTAGGAGAAGACTGATCAGAGATGCTGCCAAGAGGCCCATGATCACTCTGGATGAACTGAAGAGATCTACAGCTGAGGTGGGAGAGTTTGTCCATAGGACAACAATCAGTCGTACACTACATAAATCTGGCCTTTATGGAAGAGTGGCAAAGAGAAAGCCATTTCTCAAAGACATCCATAAAAAGTGTCATTTAAAGTTTGCCACAAGCCACCTGGGAGATACACCAAACGTAGAAGAAGGTGCTCTGGTCAGATGAAACCAAAATCAAAAATTTGGGCACAATACCAAATGATATGTTTGGCGTAAAAACAACACAACTCTTCACCCTGAACACACCATCCCCACTGTCAAACATGGAGGTGGCAGCATCATGGTTTGGGCCTGCTTTTCTTCAGCAGGAACAGGGAAGATGGTTAAAATTGATGGGAAGATGGATGGAGCCAAATAGAGGACCATTCTTGAAGAAAACCTGTTGGAGTCTGCAAAAGACCTGAGACTGGGACGGAGATTTGTCTTCCAACAAGACAATGATCCCAAACATAAAGCAAAATCTACAATGGAATTCACAAATAAACATATCCTGGTGTTAGAATGGCTAAGTCAAAGTCCAGACCTGAATCCAATCGAGAATCTGTAGAAAGAGCTGAAAACTGCTGTGCACAACGCTCTCCATCCAACCTCACTCAGCTCCAGCTGTTGCAAAGGAAGAATGGGTAAGAATTTCAGTCTTTCGATGTGTAAATCTGATAGACACATACCCCAAGCGACTTGCAGCTGTAATCGCAGCATAAGGTGGCGCTACAAAGTATTAACTTAAAGGGGACGAATAATATTGCACGCCCCACTTTTCAGTTTTTTGTTTTTTTTTAAAAATGTATAAAATAAGCAATAAATGTCATTCAACTTCACAATTGTGTCCCACTTGTTGATTCTTCAAAATAACTAACATGTTTATCTTTATATTTGAAACCTTGAAACTTGGCAGCCAGACTGGCTTGCAAAGTCTCCTTAAGGCGAATAGTGTTCCCCTGTGGTCCCCACATAGCTTTCTCATGAGCCAGATCAGACACCCCCATACTTTGCACTGACGAGGGGCAAGCACCCCGAAACACCGTGTCTGCAAATTGGGATTCTGATCTGGCTTATATATCCTGAGTCATATTGCAAAGGATTGTTAAAAATCCACTCGTGAGTTTTAGGATGGCTACTTCCAATAGGTGGCACTGTGCTAGAGTTTGTCTCCTTTACTGGAGAGACAATTTGAATATTTGAAACCTGAAATGTGGGAAAAGGTTGAAAAATTAAAGGGAGACAAATACTTTCGCAAGGCACTGTAACTTAATCTCCCAACGAGTAGAAGTAAATACGAGGGGAACAGCAATCTTGGACCTAGTGCTAACAAACAATGAGGGTATGATTAAGGTACCAAGTGTAGCAGGGACACTGGGACTTAGCGATCATGCTATCCTTGAATTTGGGGTTTCAAGAGTGGGAACGCTTGAGAAGACGCAAACTAAAAGGCTTGATTTTAGCAGAGTAAACTTCAAGGGCCTAATGCCATGGGTTGGTAGGATTCTATGGCATAAAATTCTTAAGCACAAAACTGCACACGAAGGAGGAAATCCTTAACGCACAACAACTAACAATACCGAAAAGGAAGAAAAATGGGAAGCACCTAAAGCACCATGTTGGATGACCAGAAAATTACATCACCTGCTTAAAAAGAAAATGGAAACATACAAGTGGAAGATGGGGATTATACCTAGGGAAGAATACATGGCAGTTTGCAGACTGCAAGACAAGCATCAAAGGAGCTAAGACCGAACACAAATTGAGGCTTGCAAAAGAGGCCAAGAGTAAGTTAAAAGGATTTTGGGGGTATGTTAGAAGCAAAAGAAAATTGAAGGCGAACATTGGAGTCCTGCAGAATCAAAAATGTGAAACAGTCAACAAGGTGTAACAGCAGGTGGAGCTACTAAACTTGTATTTCGTATCGGTTTCCCGAAAAACTAATTCAAGCGTCAACAATAATCATGATAGAAATGATGATAAGGAGGGAGGCGTCTAAGTTGACAATAAGCAAAGGATTGATATTAGAACACTTAGCCAAGTTAAAGGAAACCAAGTCCCCAGCATCAGATGATTTACACCCTAAACCAGTGATAGCGAACCTATGGCACGCATGCCAGACTGGGCACGCAGCGCGCTGTCTCCACATTCAGTCACTTTGAACTGCCGGTGTGATCGCGCTGGCAGTTCAAAGTGGTGTTGGAGCAGAGGAGACATTTCTCCCTCTGACACTCCTCCTCTCCTAGGCCGCAGGCCTGTTGCCTAGGAGACGGAGGATCGTCAGAAAGTGGCGCCGGCGTCTTGTGGCCGCGCGGGAACTAACTGAGGACTGAGCAGCGAGCAGCGGTGGAGAGGGTGCTGGAAGGTGAGGGTTTTTTTTTTTTGTTTTTTTTTTTTTATTTTAAGCTCTGTGTGGCTGTGCCAAGGTGTGGGGGACAGTGCCAGCACGGGGCAAACAGAGCACGGGGCAAACATGGAGAGCACAGGCAAACATGGCTGCACGGATGGGGGAAACATGGCTGCAAGGATGGGGGAAACATGGCTGCAAGGATGGGGGAAACATGGCTGCAAAGATGGAGGAAACGTGCAAAGATGAGGGAAGCATAACTCAAGGATGGGGGGAAACATGGCTGCAAGGATGGGGGGAAACATGCCAGGATGGGGTACATTTAGCAGGAAGGGGAACATGCCAGGAAGGGGTACATTTACCAGGATGAGGGAATACATTTACCAGGATGGGGGATACATTTACCAGGATGGGAGGAAACATGAAATGATATGGGGAAACATGCCAGGATGGGGGTACATGAACATGCCAGGATGAGGAAACATGCCAGGATGGGGAACATTTAGCAGGAAGGGTGACATTTATCAGGATGGGGTACATTTACCAGGATGGGGTACGTTTACCAGGAAAGAGGACATTTACCAGGATAACCGAACATGCCTGGATGGGGTACAGTTACCAGGATGGGGTCATTTAACAGCATGGGGGAACATGCCAGGATGGGATACATTTACAATGATGGGGTACATTTACCAGGATGGGGTACATTTACCAGAATGGAGGACATTTACCAGGAATGGTGTACATGCTGGGATGGGGTACATTTACCAGGATGGTGCCATGATGGGGACAAATATACCAGAATGTGGGAAATATATATCAGGATGGGGGACATGTTTACCAGGAAGTGGCCAGGAAGGGGGACATAACTACACAATGAAGGGGGAGGGGAGAGCAACTCGTTTATCTTTATGGGATTTCAAGATGTTCAGACTTTGAAATGTAGATGTGGATTACAGGGTGAAATCTGATTGCATTCTATGTTAAAATCTCGGTCTAATATGCTGCAATTTTTTCCAGAAAGATCAATCCAACTGCTGTGTCTGGAAAGGGCAGGGGCTGAGCTTCAGTGTGTGGTAAGCATGCATGAGCGTTATGCCCCCTGCTGAAGAGAAGAGAAAACTGCAAAGGTAAGGTTAAAATCAATTATTTACATAATAGGATTGGTTGGCACTTCGGAAAAAAAAATGGGTTTAGGGCTACAGTTTGGGCACTCGGCCTGTAAAAGGTTCGCCATGACTGCCCTAAACTCTGGAAAGAGATAGCTATGGAAATAATAGTACCACTAGCCATAATTTTCAATAAGTTATAGGAAACAGGAATGGTCCCTCTAGATTGCAAAGGGGCAAACAGGCCCATAACTACGTTACTAGTTACGGCACTGGGGGCAAATGTGGTTCCTATCTAGAAAAAGAAAAAGGAGGATCCAGGAAATTACAGGCCATTATGCGTGACCTCCATCGCAGGAAAAATCTTCTAGCAAATTGTCAAAATACATTTAATTAGGTACCTGGATCGGAAGGCATTAATTAATCAACGCCAGCACGGCTTTATGACCAATACATTTTGTGAGACCAACCTGATTTCCTTCTATAACAAAATCACCAAATGGTTGTACCAGGGAAATGCCGTGAAAATAGTTTACCTTGACTTCAGTAAGGCATTCGATAAAGTATCACATAATATCGTCATTGAAAAATTATCAAATACGGAATTGACAAAAAATCAGATGGATTTACAACTGGCTTAATGATCGGGCGCAACGAGTAATACTAAATGGCTACACATTGAACTGGAGGAAAGTTAAAAAATGGGGTTGTGCAAGGCTCTAGCCTGGAGCCAGTGCTGTTTAATATCTTTATAAATGATCTGAACAATGCAATTATTGGGAAACTCATAAAATTTGCAAATGATACTAAGATAGGTGTAGCCAACACTAGAGAGGAAAGAGAGCGTGTTCAAAAGGCTCTAGACACACTCGAAAAATGGGCCGAGGCAAACATAATGGTGTTTATCAGGGACAAATACAAAGTCCTACATCTGGGTAAAAGAAATGTAAAAAACATATAAAGTATGGGAGGAATAGAACTAGGTGATAGCACCAGGGAAAAGGACTTGGGCATACTAGTAGTAGTTGATCCCAGATCTATCAAGACAAGCATTGAATCTAGATCAAGAGAGGTAATTATACCCCTATACTCTGCCCGGGTCAGACCCCACCTGGAATACTGTGTACAGTTCTGGGTGCCCCAAATCAATAAAGACATCGATATATTGGAGAAAGTCCAGAGAAGAGCAACCAAGATGGTTATGTAGACCGGCTAAAAGAAATAGGAATGTTTAATTTGCAAACATGAAGGCTGAGAAGAGACTTAATAGTAGTCTACAAATACAAGTGCTTCTCAATAAATTAGAATATCATCAGAAAATTAATTTATTTCAGTAATTCAATACAAAAAGGGAAACTCATATATTATATAGTCATTACACACAGAGGGATCTATTTCAAGTGTTTATTTCAGTTAATGTTGATGATTATGGCTTACAGCCAAAGAAAACCCAAATGTCATTATCTTACAAAATTAGAATAATAACCACAAAACACCTGCAAAGGTTTCCTAAGCATTTAAAATGGTCCCTTAGTCTGGTTCAGTCAGCTACACAATCATGGGGAAGACTGCTGACTTTACTGACTTGACAGATGTCCAGAAGGAAGTCATTGACACTCCACAAAGAGGGTAAGCCACAAAAGGTCATTGCTAAAGAAGTTGGCTGTTCAGAGTGCTGTATCCAAGCATATTAATGAAAAGTTGAGTGGAAGGAAACCCCCTTTGTGAACAGACTTAGGTTTCAGATGGTTGGGTTTCTGCCTTCTCTCAGGAGGATCTACCGTATATTATTTCAGAAAGGAGTTATCCTAGAAGGAATTATCGTGATGTGCATGTTCAAGGTTACCAATCAAAGACAATAAAGCCCATTTTTCCCTATTTCCTGCATAGGTACCCTAATTTACCTTTAAAGGGAACCAACCACCAGGTGTTTGCCCTATAAACTAAAGGCAGTGCCATAATGGCGCTAGGATGCTGATTAAAATATCTTTAGCTGATAAATCCGAGTTTTCATTGCACAGTTTGTCGAAACATCCAAAAATGACACAATTCATGCAGTGCCTTGAGTATCAGGGAGGGACGTTTTGGGTTGGATTTTCTGTATTGATTCCTTGAATCATTACAATGAGTGACCAGAGATGTCTGAGTTTCAAGCAAGGTTTATTGCTTGCATACAAGGAGACAGTCACAATTCACCTCTATGTAGAGTACAGAAGGAGTGTCTTATCACTACACATCTAGAAATGTTTATATAGTTATTCTAGCAAAAGCTAGACACAAACCAATTGTTTTTCTACCGTGTTAGATATTAGCAATATTGTCAACATATACAGTGGGAAAAAAAGTATTTGATACATTGCCGATTTTCCATGTTTTCCCTCCTACAAAGAATGGAGAGATCTTTAATTTTTATCGTAGGTACATTTCAACTGTGACAGACAGAATAAAAAAATCCAGAGAATTACATGTATGATTTGTAAATAATTAATTTGTATTTTATTGCATGAAATAAGTATTTGATCACCTACCAACCAGCAAGAATTCTGGCCCTCACAAGCCTGTTATTTTTTTTTCTTTAAGAAGCTTCTACTCCTGAGCCAAACCTGAGTAGGGGCAGTCTGGGGGCACTATTTCCGAGTGGGAGATGTACATTGGGGACTGTAATAATTTTAGGTGGTCTTTGTAAGATTACGAGTGTCCAAGACTGAGTCCTTCTCAACAGTTTTGATGAAGACAGTGTAGACAATTTTCTCCAAGCAGGGGTTGAGGATTTATTCAAGAGTACGCAAATAGCAGATACAGAACAGTTTACAAGGCACGCAGACACGCTCAGGTGTCCAGATACGAAGGCAGTGGGTGGTCTGGCTATCTTGCCACAAACTATGGTGTAGGGGCTTTTTATACCTGGTTTAGACAAAGGGCCACATATTGCAGAAAAAGACATACATAAGTTACATCATACTGTGGCAGAAGACGTGTATATTCTAAGACAAAGAAGGCACAAGTCCAATATATCAGTATTCCTAAACATCACTACAAATTACTACCATTATAATAACATAAAAGTTCATGTTCCTTTTAACTAATATCATTACTCACATCACTGCTTTTGGTATATTCCCATAACTCTTCAATATTGACAGCCTATGGTTCTGGTTCTTGTATTAGTCCAGTATATTCACTATTTGCTACCATATAATACCACATATCTAGTCTCATAGCCCTGAGGCTGTTTCAATTATAGCTTTTCTCTATTCTTGCTAAATGACAATGAGGTCATTTTATGGGGAGAATTGTCCCAGGAACAGAGTACAACATGGCTGCTTATATCTGCTGATCACAACATAGCGGCTCAGTACAACATGGCTGACCATTCTCTCACAGTCTTGCAGTGGATACCCCAATTAGATCCCTTACACACACGGCTCCACTCTGCACACATTGTACACACAAGGCTGCACTCCGCATACGTTGTACACACGTGGCTCCATTCTGGTCCGTACTTGCAGGGCTCAGCTCCGTACACATTGTACACACACTGCTCCATTACATGCATGTCGTACACAGACTGTTCCGCACATGTGGTAAACACACAGCTCCACTCTGCACACATGGTAAACATATGACTACGGTACGCACACATCTTAAGGTCCAGTCACACATATCGAGATCGTTAACGAGATCGTTACTACATCACAGTTTCCGGATCGTTATTAAATCGTTGGTGAGATCGTTTGTGAGATGTCACACAGTCATTTTTCCAACGACTTTAGTAACGATGCAGCGACCTGTATAACGATCTCGTTGGTCGTTGGGACCCTGTCACACAGCAGCTATGTAACAATTCCGACCTCGAATAGGGGCGTAGTGTTTGACGCTGTAAGCCACGTAGGCGTGCATATGCGTCGCCTTTTCCACACCCCTCCGCTCCGATTGGTGGCCAATACTGCGTTTTGATTAGGCGGCCGGGCTAGAAGGCAACTTTGTGTCGCTTCATCCTTTGTCCCTTTTTGAGCCTTGCTTTGAGGATAGAACCTGCGACTCCACCCGGATTCATTCGTACTTTGTTCCCGGTTGCTTGCTTGCTTTTCGGATCGAAGCTACATCTGCACCCGGATTCATCCCTCCTTCGTTCCCAAGTGTTTGCTTACTGTTCTCAGCGCCAACCAATTGGTGCAGCGGGGGCGCGGAAAAGGTGACGCAACTACACGCCTACGTGTCACACTTTAAGTTCTCATCTAGGTCGTTAACGAGATCTGTTAAAAAATATACTCTTAAATATATTTTTCTTCAAATACGTTAAGGCGCATGAATGAAAAGACCTCAAAAATGTAAAAATAAATGTATTTTATCTATTTAAAAATGGTTGCCAGGGTTCAGTTACAGAAAGGAAAAATAATATACTTTGATAGCTTACGCAAAAATAAGAGTTCATTTAGTCCATACTGATCAATGGGAAGTCTTTACCCATCTTTCTTTGGGTCCTGAACAGCAATGCAGGGGATGTCATCTCTTAGCGTGTCTTCATCTTTGCAGCTTGTGAGCCTTCTGGGACAGCTGACAACGTGCAGGAGCGAGCAGTAGCCCCCTCCATCGTGTATTATATACCAGCTGCTCAGTCCATATAGGGTGTTTAGTGGAACACAGTTGAATATAGTTCCATATTACGTAACCTTCTGGAAACTTCGGAAAGCTTCGGGAAGGATTTAAATATATCCTTCCATGCTCAGTTATCAAGTATATTCAATATGGGCATTTTAATATTTATCCCTTATAAACTTTATTAATAACCTATGCCCTCCAACATAAACAGAACTATGAACGTATATGTCTTACTATGAAATATTTGATAACTAGATGTATTAATTTTAATCATTTTACAATTCCCCCTTGAAGTGGGTGGAGCAACCCCGAAAATTAATTAATACATCATTAAAATAACAAATCTTCTTTCCTTATTTGGCAATAACGGATTAATATCAATAATAATGATGAAGAATAATTAATTTGCATTATTCATGTAAGTTCAATAATATAATAATGTGGATTCATGTTATGACAGGCTGTGACTGATCAATCATATAAAAATGTATAAAACTATACTTCGCTAGACCTAAAAAGAAATGCAAAAAACCAAATCCGGTCACCATATGATGTCCTCTGAGTTGATGTCTTCTTATCTCCGATGTAATCCGGCATAAACACAGTCTCTTAGAAATAAATCCTTTGATAAAAATGAATGGTTACCAATTTAATACAGTCCCATATTGCGTTTATCATTGTTAGATCAAAGTCCATAAACTTTATTTTTTTATTGCAAAGTCCATAGCCAATGTTGATAAACCACAGTTCATGAATGTAGAAGAATAGCAAAAGTCTTTGATGTCTGTGCAGTGCAATTTACATTAGTCACCTTTTATCCTCCATGCTGCCTGTTGTCGAATAACAGATGTTAAGACGTTCTTGGTCAGCACGACAGGGGTTAACTTTAACACGTCATTGCTCTTCTTAGTAACTTTAGGGAGGTCTTAATGCGCAGACCATGTGTCATTGTCCATCCTTGAACCAAAAGATATTGCGTTTCTGAAGTGCAAGCACGGTAAGTGTATTGTATGTTTTACAGTCTTATTTGAGACGTTACCTTTTGGACCTTTTTGCAGAATCCCTTTTAACTTAGGAAAATTATAAAGTCGTTTTATCTTTTGTAATCTTGATTGAAGATTTCACTCCCTAATCTAAATACCAAATATGGCAATAACTATCACTAATAAATGTCACAGCGTATCATAACTCTAATACTATAATACCATGTCATTATTATTATCGTAAAAGTATTAATATAATTGATACTCAGAATGATAAAATACTGTATAATGGTATAGACGATAGTATTCTCTTGTAATGACCTTTTTTATCATTGGTGTATTACCCTTCCAAACCCATAGGTGGCAATGTGTTGAATGTAACCAAAATATAATATAAAGTATGAAATAATATAATGTGTACCTATAACATGTATCATATTATAAATATGAAAGGCAACAATGTGGCTTTTAGTTAGATCATTTGTAAATTATAAATCAAAGCAAATAACCTTTTAGAAAAGACTGGATGATACCATCAAAACACAATAATACCCATTATAAATTATTATTGATTAAAAATATAATATATATTATTTGTAAATATAGGAAGGTAAACCTAGATGTACGTCGATCTTCCATCTTTATTACTCTAATTTAATTTATTTGATTTGCCTATTATTTATTAAATAATCTACTATATAAGAAAATGTGTAACTATAAGTAATATTTCATCCTTATTGTGTTAACATACTAATATAAAAATAATGTATTACCAGGAAATAAACAATTGTATATATATTGATGAAGGAAGTATCTTTTCTTCCAAAAAATGGAACTTTTCCCTTTTAATATGATTCATATTTAATAAAGTAATATTCTTATATTAGATATTACTGAACTAAATATTGAAGTGTCTTCTCAATTGAGATATTTAAAATCTGAAGAAAAATAAAAATTGTATAATTTAAGATTTTGATTAAAAATGTGAATATTAAATAATAATTAATATAAAAAATAGGAATAAAAGAAAAAATGAAAATTGGAATAAAAATAAAAAATTGAAATAAAAAATAATACATAGGATTACCATACCTATCAGTAACCTATAAAAAATAATTAAGTCATGTAACCTTGCAAATAATACACTTCTCTTAGTATATAAATGCATTATGATATACTTCAAATATATTTTTTATTCCCAATTCTTCCTTTGTACTTGAAATATTAATTATTAAAGTATCCTGTAAATACATATATTTATCAAATATAAATGTGTGTGATTGAGACCAAACCTCCCCCTTTCAATATCACGAAATATGATATTATAAAAATTTATATGTTTAGATTAAATTAAATTAAAATTTGTGTTGCATATCTTCAAGACCATATTATAAATATCACTTCCATATTTGAAAAGAAAAATGATTTTCAATCTATGTACCAATAAAAGAAGTGACTAACACAAAAGATATAAGAAAATCAAAACGTTATAACCTTATTCTAGAATGTAACTCTTCAGAATAAACCCTTAATAAAAAATCCTAATATCTCTATACTAAAGAAATGTCTAAGAATAAGATATATATATCCGGTATAAATTCCTTCATTTATACTTATGTACTATAACTTATTATCTAATATTATACATACATATTATAACCTCGAAGTTAAAATAAAAATTCCCCTTTTTTTTTTCTCTCACTCTGGATCCAAGTACTCTGACTTTAGCAGCTGCTCAACAATCAATCATTCAAAGACACATCTGTGCACACAAGACTGTCATGTTTTTTCCAACATACACTTCTACATAGAAACTGACAAACACATATCCTTTTTTTTCCAATATTCTATGCGCATTTCAAAAATTATGTTACTAATTTGAAGTACTTCTCGAAAAAAAACAAATTCCAATGTATTACACACTGTACATATGACCATGGAACAAACATTTATTTTTAGCTTTAGTACCAAGTCATGCTCTGGTTACGTGCAAGGAACACCATTCCAAAACAGCAAGCAGTTTTACTACACTTCCAAAGCTCAGATTACATTTCTAATAACTCTAAAGGATATATATATATATTCATAAAAAAAAACGTTCAAGTATACTTCTCTGACCATTGGTACCTGAGAAAATAATAATTATCAATCATGCTTTCGCGAATTAACCTTACACAAGAAAATATATGTTACCTGATTGAGGACAAGAACATATGTAAAAATAAAAAGTTAATACTTCATCAATCTGTTTTACTGATAAATTCTGAGGGAAATAAAAGAATAAAATTATTATCATATTTATGATAAAAATGAAACACTTAAAATCCGTTACTTTCTCTTATTATTTTATTTTAAATATTATTATTCATATACAGAGATCAAATTATTAATTTATAACGTTAAACTATCATTTTACTAAATGAAAATATGACCTTGATTTACTATCACTACCTTTAATATATATATATATATATATATATATATATATATGTATTGATTCACTGTATATGAATAAACATACTTAACAAACAATAATTAATTTACCCAGAAATCCACTTTATTTAACTGAAAACCATACCTAATTTTTTCTTCAAAGATTCGCTTTATTAAATTCACTTTGAACTTATAGGAATCTCGGAACTTATTTAATTCAAGGTTTTCTGTTATATGAGAGAGAATGTCTCTCTCTGAAAGACCACCCAGCTGTTGGTGGCTATCAAATCCTAACCCAGGGAGAGGATCTCCACAAGACACCTGTTTCTGGTTTTCAAAGCTTTTACTCATCATTTGTCTGGGATCCTCAATCCCAGTGACCGATCCCTTCACTGGAGACAAGGGTTTTTCCTGTGAAAAAAGATTTTTAGACGATAGAAATTGGGATGGATTGTATGGTTTGTAACACGTATGCAACCTCCTACGAATCTCATACACCCTATCACAGAAATATCTGGATCTGGGAGACACTGTTGGTTTTTCAGAATTAATTAATTTCTGTTTTGATTGACTCTGGCGACTTCTAACAAAATCGATAAATGTCGTACATTCGAATAGGGACTTTTTCTTTAATGCCACCGCACAGGCGGCATTGTCAAGGAAATTAAATTTCTTGATGAATAACCGTATCATTCCATCCAATCTCACATTTGGAATGACCGCCCTGTACAAACGTTCAAAAACGGACATAAATGAGAACGTACTCTCATTCTGTTCAATTTGTAATTCCTTCAACATCTCATAGTTTGGATCAGATTCATTCCTTGCACAGAAGATGAGATTTCTCAGCCTTATGATATCATTATCATTTGAACAATCAAATGTCTCATTGTCAGAAGACTTTTTTAAAGCCAATTGTCTAAAGAAATGCTGAGGTATCCATATACGAAATAACTGATTCGTCTCACTATTGGTTAAATTTAACTTCTCAATGGAACTTTCAAATATCTCTGAATTTCTGCAAACATGTATTTTAGGATTATATGCGGGAATTAATTTGCATATGTCCATTAAATTTTTTCTAAGTTTAATCCCTAACTTAGCCTGTTCCATTTTTAGAAACTGATCGTCGCCATTTTCTCTCTCCACGTGTCTTTTCTGCACGTGTCCCACTCTGGCTCCTCCCCCTTCTGGCTTCTCTACGTCATTTCCTGCTTCTTTCCCAGTGTCCTGAAAATGACCTTGATTACGTAGCACATGTCTGCCGCCATTATCAAAATTCTGATTTGCAAAATTACAGCCAACATTACAGTCAGAATTCACAATATCACTGACTGACATTTCAGGTTCTAAGCAGTCTCTGGATTTCTCTGTCACTGACTCTCCTGACAATTCAGGTTGTCTATTTCCACCATTTTTACACTTTTCTACGATTAACTTGTGAAAATCATAGACTAAATGACAGACATTTCTGATTTTCTGTTTCTCTCTATTAAAAGACCTTGCACATTCTATACGTGAATTCTCAAGTTCACACTCCTCATAAAAGCGTAACCAAAGCTCCTCTACATTAGAAATATCTGAATAAGTGAACTGAAGTTTACTTTGCTTAACATATGAAGAGATAAAATCCATTTTCTTACCTGAAATGATCAGATGAACTGATGGATGATCCTGTAAGACTTGATTCACCTTGCTCAGCACGTCCAATACCTCTTATGGACTGACTTTATCTTTCTTGCTCAAAAATACGTCAAAAGTTAACTTCTGTGGCTTTACAAAGTCTTTAAAGTTCATTTAAACAACAAAAAATAAAAACATTCATGCTACTTGACTTATACGTATTTCCTAGGTTCTGCGTGATTTTTATAAATTGTCGATTCCTGATCCTTTGCAGGAGATACTTAAAATACTTATGACTTTGATAACTTCGACCCCCCTTATGCAAAGTGAAGGAACAACAAAAAAAAAAATGTAAAAAAATCACGAATAGCTGACTCGCCAAAATGTTAAAAAATATACTCTTAAATATATTTTTCTTCAAATACGTTAAGGCGCATGAATGAAAAGACCTCAAAAATGTAAAAATAAATGTATTTTATCTATTTAAAAATGGTTGCCAGGGTTCAGTTACAGAAAGGAAAAATAATATACTTTGATAGCTTACGCAAAAATAAGAGTTCATTTAGTCCATACTGATCAATGGGAAGTCTTTACCCATCTTTCTTTGGGTCCTGAACGGCAATGCAGGGGATGTCATCTCTTAGCGTGTCTTCATCTTTGCAGCTTGTGAGCCTTCTGGGACAGCTGACAACGTGCAGGAGCGAGCAGTAGCCCCCTCCATCGTGTATTATATACCAGCTGCTCAGTCCATATAGGGTGTTTAGTGGAACACAGTTGAATATAGTTCCATATTACGTAACCTTCTGGAAACTTCGGAAAGCTTCGGGAAGGATTTAAATATATCCTTCCATGCTCAGTTATCAAGTATATTCAATATGGGCATTTTAATATTTATCCCTTATAAACTTTATTAATAACCTATGCCCTCCAACATAAACAGAACTATGAACGTATATGTCTTACTATGAAATATTTGATAACTAGATGTATTAATTTTAATCATTTTACAAGATCGTTGATAGGTGTCAAACACACCGATCCATCCTGCCCAGCTGGACTCCAATGAGCCAAAAATGGCCCAGGACATTCAGCAACGACCAACGATCTCACAGCAGGGGGCGGATCGTTGGTATGTGTGAAACATAGTGAGATCGCTGGTGAAGTCGTTGTTTTGTCACAGAAACTGTGACTTAGCAACAATGTCGTTAGCGATCTCGTTATGTGTGAAGTGGCCTTTTGTCACGCTCCCCGGGTCCCGTCGCCGCCTGTCACTCACCGCTCCGGTCTCCGGTTCTCCTGCCCACGGCGGTCCCTCTCACTCCCCCTCCTGTGCGTCTCCTGTGCCGTCCGTCCGTCGGTCTCAGCGTCCCCCTGCATCTCTGGATCCTCTGCCTGGCTCCCCTGCATCTTCCCCGCCGCTTCCTGCTCTGGCCTCCGGCACTCGGGCCTCCCGCATGCGCATTAGGGCACGCGCGCGCTCGCTCACCTCCTCTTAAAGGGCCAGCGTCCCAGGAACAGGATATGGCTAATACAGGTATAGGGTATATAAGACTTCCTCTTCCAGGTGGGCGTTGTCTGTTCAACGTGTTCCCATAGCTAGGTGTTCAGGTTCCTTTGTACTTTGTCTCCAGATTAACTCTGTCTCTTCCTTAGAGCCTGTCTGCCGCCCTGACATTGTCCCGATTGCGGAGCCCCCAGGAAGTGTCTCGTGACTGTCTGCTGTGGATCCCGTCATCATTCGTCAGTCTGATCCTGTCACCGGTTCCTGGTAACCTGGCTCTGCACATCTCGTCTGGATCCAGATCCTGTCTGCTGTTCCTTCTCGGCACCTGAACCCGGTTCCAGTCATCTGTCCTGCCTACGTTTCCCTTTGGACTCTAGCAGAATTCTGTAGGACTTGGACTCCGTACCTCCCGTGTTCCGGCTACCGTGCATCTAGGCCCTCTTGCAGGGTGACCGGACAGTCCCTGTATAGGGATAACTCCGGGTTGCCTCGCTGGGGGAGTCCGGTGCATGGCCCAGTGAATCCACATCCAGGACGTAACACCTTTACACACACACGGGCTCAGCTTTGTATGTGTTGTATAAAAATTGCTCCTCTCACACACGGCTCCACTTTGTAAACGGCGTACGTACGCGGCACCTCTCCATATGCATCAAACACACATGACTCCACACCACACACGACAAACACACATAACTACTCCACACAAGTGGTACACATGTAGGGGCGTTATGGCTACGCCACCCCCCTGCAGAAGTAGCCGGCACACTGATTGGGTTTATCTGCTGTAATAAATTGTATGTGTATTTGGTAAATGACCACCAGGTGGCAGTGTGGATTTGTGACGACTGCCCTGGCACCTGGTTAGGCTAAGTTCACACTTCCGTTGTTTTGCATCAGTCACAATCCGTAGCCTTGAGGAATTACGGTATCCTGCAAAATATTTTGCAGGAATCCTGTTTTTCCCCGTAGGCTTCTATTAGTGACGGATTGTGACTGATGATGCTGCGTTGCATCCGCTGTGTCGCGGTCAGTCGTTTTTTAACTGACCGCCGGGCGGGAGCAACGCAGCCTGTAACGTTTTTTGAGCAGCGTGATCTGTAGGATTTCGCTGCGCATGCGCTCTCTGGCTCCCCACCCCCGTAACCAGGATAAACATCGGGTAACCAAGCAATGCGCTTTGGTTAGTTACCCGATATTTACAGTGGTTACGGGTGCAGGGAGCCCGCGCTAAGCTGGTATCCCAGATAAATATCGGGTAACCAAGCAAAAAGTGCTTTGCTTTTAGTTACCCGATATTTACCCTGGATACAGTGTGCAAGTAGGCCGACGCTTCACCACTCGGCTCCGCCCCCTCCCGCACTCCGCATGTGTACACACACACTCACTCGTCCCCAGCCCTGCAGTCCCCGCGGCACTGACGTCCTCAGCTCCACGGCCCCGCTCGGCTCCGCCCCCTCCCGCACTCCGCATGTACACACGCATGTAGACATACACACACACACACACACACACTCACACTCACACACATACACACACTGATTCACCTGTCCCCAGCCATGCAGACCGCGGCACTGACGTCCTCAGCTCCACCCCTCGAACTCCGCCCCCGAACTCCGCCCCCCGAACTCCACCCCCCCGCACACAATGGAGTCCGACAAAGAAATTCTTTTCTTTGTCACCGTTGTCATCCGTTGTACAACGCATCAGTCACATGCGTCAAGCAACGCATGTGACTGATGCAAAACAACGAAAGTGTGAACTTAGCCTTAGGTAAACAATGGGTTAAGAGAAAGGAGGAGAACATAAAAGTGTATATATAGGACAGGACATATGGTAGAAAGAGGGTAGTAGAGTCCCCAGGAGGAGATGCGGGATCAGTGGATGCAGGACCCCCTGTTTACTGCGGCAACCTTAGAGAATTCATAAAAGAGGATTAACCGCAGGGGTGGTATGCCGTGGCCACCCGAGTATTGACCATGTAGTCGGTGAGTCTCTGGGAGGTGGCTGGTGCCCTGCCGAGACAACAGTGGTCCAGGACCCCGAGTGGAGGTAGCTGGAGTGGAGAATATACATCCTCAAGTGCAAGTCGTTTGGATGTGGGTCTTCCACGGTTGCATTGTGCTGGCCCTGTTTGGCCCCCATGACCTACTCTGTTTTTTGTTCAAGAAACTTGTTTGCAATGTTCAAGAAGTGTACTCAGGGGAGGAACTTATCTCCTCTGAGAACTGAAGCTTGCATAAACAGTTTTGGTTGATTTTTCGGGGGGGGGGGGGGGGGGGGGTTTATGCGGTTATGTGCGGGGCGTGAAGCCCGAAGATACAGAGTTCGGCCATGGTGTTTATTAAAGTTATATTTATTGTTCTGCTCTTGTGTAAATTTCTATGTGGAGAGTGTGGTGTACATGTAATTAAATTTTTGGGTTGGCTCAGCAGCTGAAGACAGAAACCAGGTCCCCTGGAGCAGCTATGATATTCTTTTTGGAAAGTGGTAGGGATATAAGTTGGGCTGAGTGTCAAGTCAAGTGAATGTGTGCCGGCCCGTGTATAGTCATCCGGGACGGCCTAGCTTAAAGGAAAGGGGAAATGTAGGAGGGTTAGGGCTACGCTATCCCCCTGCAGAAGTAGCAGGCACACTGATTGGGTTTATCTGCTGTAATAAATTGTATGTGTAGCACCCACAGGGCAAGGGGTTAAATCGTACTCGTCGCTGGGCCAGTGATGTCGGATCTGGGGATGTCACGGGTGGCCCTATCGGCTTTGTGGTCCCGAGGTGTACAATAAAAAGGTGATTGGAGATTATGGAGGGGTGATGAAGAAGATGAGGATAGTAGTGGATGAGGGAGAGGAGGATTGCCCCGTGACGCCACCTGCGGTACGCGGCCAGGGATTAGCCACCGCTGCTGTCGCTGTTTTCCGGGGTGGATGGTTGTAGCAAAAAGGATGGTTGTGCTCCCCACAGGTGGAGCAGGCCCCGGGGAGGATGATGAGAGGAGTAGCAGCCTTTGGCGCCGAAGCACTGGGCGATGGCGAGGACAGGCTGACACAGTCTCTGCGGTTCAAGGTTCCTTTACTCACAGTCCGGTTGCCGCCCCTGGAGTACCGGTCTCTGCCGTGCTGGGCCCCAGTCGATCCCGAGCAATTTGAGGTCACCACCAGTGTTTCTACTGTGAGTCATTTCTGGTTGGGGTCCCTCCAATCCCAGTGTATGGAATGTGGAACAGGCTGCGGGTGTTTCCTGCACTCTCCGCAGACCCTGGAATCCTGTGTAGCTGTAGAGAACTTGGGCTGAGCTGCCTGCTCCAAGCCGCGGGTCCTATAGCGCTCCCAGAAGTGTGAGGAAAAAGAAGAATGGACCGAAGTCCCAACTGTGTCCCTCACCCCAAGCTGTGCCCGGGATTGGTAGTTAAGTGTGAAGATGCTCCTTCCCTTTTCCCCAAGTGGTGCCCGCCCCTCAGGTGGTTGTCCTAGTGACCGGGAAAGTCCCATGCCTTGTGATGGACACCCCCCTGTCTACCCTTGGCCAATCCCAGTGGGAAAGCACCTAACTGTGTTTGGTGTGTGAATGTGAGAAACACCAGCGATTAACCTCTTACCTGGGATGAGTACTCAATCTTAAGTAAGATGCAGTACCCTGTGGCGACTGAAGCCTCTGGGGCGCCACATATGTGTATTTGGTAAATGACCACCAGGTGGCAGTGTGGATTTGTGAATGCTGCCCTGGCACCTGTTTAGGTAAACAATGAGTTAAGAGAAAGGAGGAGGATAGGAAAGTGTTTATTTAGGACAGGACATAGAAGGAGGGTAGGAGAGTCCCCAGGAGGAGATACGGAGAACAAACCTAAATATATACTCTTTAATTAACGATCCTAAAGGTCTGATCCAAGACATGCGGGGTCCTGCTCTTTAGAGGATTGTGGAACTGCATCCCCAGAAGCAGGGATTAGTCTGGTCAGTTGGGGAGGCGTCCGTTCTTTCCTGGATACAAAAATACTAAGAAATCTGCAAGACCAAAGGTCAGTGGGCCCTGGACAAAGAAGGGTAGGTCCTGGTCTATAGCACGAGCGGAGGAGTGCTGTTGCACAAAGCCTTCCCAAAGCGCAAGCTAATCCTTGTGGGTGGGACGAATAGGCTGAAGGACTATTTGATGGAGCCTGGGTGAAAGGAAAGCGGTCGGCCGTTAAACTATATGTGGAAGTGGAGTCTGGAGAGAACCCCATCGGGACCAGAAGCGGTGCCCGTGTAGTGCAAGTGAAGACAGATGCTGTAAAAAAGAATAGTAATGTTCCGTTGTTGAAAGAGAATATTCTGTTGTGCACTTTATTGTCTCAGAGAGAGAATGGATTGAAGAATGGACTGTGACGGAGTCATCCTTTTAGTGGAGCGGCGACTGGGAGGTAAGGGGTTACCGAGTGGCTGGACTGTAGCCTGGCAACCCCAGTATACACGACTACCACTGCCTGCCCCGTGCCCCCCCCCCCCACACACACACACACGGCTCTGCTCTGTACATAACATACACATGGGCCGGCTCCCCACACATCGTGTATACATGGTTCTGCTCCACACTCGTTGTGTACACACGGTTCTGCTCCAGACATAACATACCAAAAGCATATCTAGGGGGGTGCTGGCAGGGCATGTGCCCCGGGCGCAACCATCATGGGCGACATCGGGCTGCCTGATGGGCCAGTCTCAGAGTCTCCCCGGCGGCTGCGTTTGCCACTCCGTAGTGGGAGCCATCTATTCTGAGTCCCGGCTGTCATGCTGATAGCCCAGACTCATTTACTGATAGTGTAGAGGAAGTGTGGCGCGCCTGGTCCCACTAATCAATTGTCCTCATGCTGTATCTTTCTGACTTCCGGATCAGTGCGATGTCTGTAATGTGATCAGGTCAGCTGATCACTCTGCTGATGTCACTCTTCAGCGCCGCATAGGCAGCAGACCACGCTGGTGATAAGTGCTCCAGTGGAGCTGAAGACACCAAATAGGAACAGTATGGGGTCAGGGAGGAGAGAGGATGGGAGGGGGAAGTATTTATGGACATAGAATTGTGAGAGAGGATGGGGAGGGGGAAGTATCTATAGACACAGTATTGAGGATGGGGAGGGGGGAGCAACCATGGACCCCGTATCGTGAGAGGATGAGGAGGGGGAAGTATCTATGGACACAGTATTGAGGATGGGGAGGGGGAATTATCTATGGACACAGTATTGTGAGATAGGATGGGAAGGGGGAAGTATCTATGGAGACAGTATTGTGAGAGAGGATGGGGAGGGGGAAGCATCCATGGACACAGTATTGTGAGAGAGATGAGGAGGGGAAGTATCTATGGACACAGGATTGAGGATGTGGAGGGGGAAGCATCTATGGACACAGTATGGGGAGTGAGGGGGTTGAGTAAGGAGGTAGTGTGACAGTATGACAGGAGAAAGCACAGAATAGAGAATGCGTAGTGGCGGGTGGGGCAGTATGGGGATGGAATACCTTTGGGTGCAGTATGAGGCTATAGCGAGGAGGGGGAGTGTGATGAGTGGGCACAGTATAAAGGCTGGGCATTACAAGGGGACACAGTGTGAGAGGACATTGTGAAGAGTGGGCTCAGGATGGAAAGGAGATGGCAGTGTGTGTCCTATGCGGTTATGTGCGGGGCGTGAAGCCCGAAGATACAGAGTTCGGCCATGGTGTTTATTAAAGTTATATTTATTGTTCTGCTCTTGTGTAAATTTCTATGTGGAGAGTGTGGTGTACATGTAATTAAATTTTTGGGTTGGCTCAGCAGCTGAAGACAGAAACCAGGTCCCCTGGAGCAGCTATGATATTCTTTTTGGAAAGTGGTAGGGATATAAGTTGGGCTGAGTGTCAAGTCAAGTGAATGTGTGCCGGCCCGTGTATAGTCATCCGGGACGGCCTAGCTTAAAGGAAAGGGGAAATGTAGGAGGGTTAGGGCTACGCTATCCCCCTGCAGAAGTAGCAGGCACACTGATTGGGTTTATCTGCTGTAATAAATTGTATGTGTAGCACCCACGGGGCAAGGGGTTAAATCGTACTCGTCGCTGGGCCAGTGATGTCGGATCTGGGGATGTCACGGGTGGCCCTATCGGCTTTGTGGTCCCGAGGTGTACAATAAAAAGGTGATTGGAGATTATGGAGGGGTGATGAAGAAGATGAGGGTAGTAGTGGATGAGGGAGAGGAGGATTGCCCCGTGACGCCACCTGCGGTACACGGCCAGGGATTAGCCACCGCTGCTGTCGCTGTTTTCCGGGGTGGATGGTTGTAGCAAAAAGGATGGTTGTGCTCCCCACAGGTGGAGCAGGCCCCGGGGAGGATGATGAGAGGAGTAGCGGCCTTTGGCGCCGAAGCACTGGGCGATGGCGAGGACAGGCTGACACAGTCTCTGCGGTTCAAGGTTCCTTTACTCACAGTCCGGTTGCCGCCCCTGGAGTACCGGTCTCTGCCGTGCTGGGCCCCAGTCGATCCCGAGCAATTTGAGGTCACCACCAGTGTTTCTACTGTGAGTCATTTCTGGTTGGGGTCCCTCCAATCCCAGTGTATGGAATGTGGAACAGGCTGCGGGTGTTTCCTGCACTCTCCGCAGACCCTGGAATCCTGTGTAGCTGTAGAGAACTTGGGCTGAGCTGCCTGCTCCAAGCCGCGGGTCCTATAGCGCTCCCAGAAGTGTGAGGTAAAAGAAGAATGGACCGAAGTCCCAACTGTGTCCCTCACCCCAAGCTGTGCCCAGGATTGGTAGTTAAGTGTGAAGATGCTCCTTCCCTTTTCCCCAAGTGGTGCCCGCCCCTCAGGTGGTTGTCCTAGTGACCGGGAAAGTCCCATGCCTTGTGATGGACACCCCCCTGTCTACCCTTGGCCAATCCCAGTGGGAAAGCACCTAACTGTGTTTGGTGTGTGAATGTGAGAAACACCAGCGATTAACCTCTTACCTGGGATGAGTACTCAATCTTAAGTAAGATGCAGTACCCTGTGGCGACTGAAGCCTCTGGGGCGCCACATATGTGTATTTGGTAAATGACCACCAGGTGGCAGTGTGGATTTGTGAATGCTGCCCTGGCACCTGTTTAGGTAAACAATGAGTTAAGAGAAAGGAGGAGGATAGGAAAGTGTTTATTTAGGACAGGACATAGAAGGAGGGTAGGAGAGTCCCCAGGAGGAGATACGGAGAACAAACCTAAATATATACTCTTTAATTAACGATCCTAAAGGTCTGATCCAAGACATGCGGGGTCCTGCTCTTTAGAGGATTGTGGAACTGCATCCCCAGAAGCAGGGATTAGTCTGGTCAGTTGGGGAGGCGTCCGTTCTTTCCTGGATACAAAAATACTAAGAAATCTGCAAGACCAAAGGTCAGTGGGCCCTGGACAAAGAAGGGTAGGTCCTGGCCTATAGCACGAGCGGAGGAGTGCTGTTGCACAAAGCCTTCCCAAAGCGCAAGCTAATCCTTGTGGGTGGGACGAATAGGCTGAAGGACTATTTGATGGAGCCTGGGTGAAAGGAAAGCGGTCGGCCGTTAAACTATATGTGGAAGTGGAGTCTGGAGAGAACCCCATCGGGACCAGAAGCGGTGCCCGTGTAGTGCAAGTGAAGACAGATGCTGTAAAAAAGAATAGTAAAGTTCCGTTGTTGAAAGAGAATATTCTGTTGTGCACTTTATTGTCTCAGAGAGAGAATGGATTGAAGAATGGACTGTGACGGAGTCATCCTTTTAGTGGAGCGGCGACTGGGAGGTAAGGGGTTACCGAGTGGCTGGACTGTAGCCTGGCAACCCCAGTATACACGACTACCACTGCCTGCCCCGTGCCCCCCCCCCCCCCCCACACACACACACACGGCTCTGCTCTGTACATAACATACACATGGGCCGGCTCCCCACACATCGTGTATACATGGTTCTGCTCCACACTCGTTGTGTACACACGGTTCTGCTCCAGACATAACATACCAAAAGCATATCTAGGGGGGTGCTGGCAGGGCATGTGCCCCGGGCGCAACCATCATGGGCGACATCGGGCTGCCTGATGGGCCGGTCTCAGAGTCTCCCCGGCGGCTGCGTTTGCCACTCCGTAGTGGGAGCCATCTATTCTGAGTCTCGGCTGTCATGCTGATAGCCCAGACTCATTTACTGATAGTGTAGAGGAAGTGTGGCGCACCTGGTCCCACTAATCAATTGTCCTCATGCTGTATCTTTCTGACTTCCGGATCAGTGCGATGTCTGTAATGTGATCAGGTCAGCTGATCACTCTGCTGATGTCACTCTTCAGCGCCGCATAGGCAGCAGACCACGCTGGTGATAAGTGCTCCAGTGGAGCTGAAGACACCAAATAGGAACAGTATGGGGTCAGGGAGGAGAGAGGATGGGAGGGGGAAGTATTTATGGACATAGAATTGTGAGAGAGGATGGGGAGGGGGAAGTATCTATAGACACAGTATTGAGGATGGGGAGGGGGAAGCATCCATGGACCCCGTATCGTGAGAGGATGAGGAGGGGGAAGTATCTATGGACACAGTATTGAGGATGGGGAGGGGGAATTATCTATGGACACAGTATTGTGAGATAGGATGGGAAGGAGGAAGTATCTATGGACACAGTATTGTGAGAGAGGATGGGGAGGGGAAGTATCTATGGACACAGGATTGAGGATGTGGAGGGGGAAGCATCTATGGACACAGTATGGGGAGTGAGGGGGTTGAGTAAGGAGGTAGTGTGACAGTATGACAGGAGAAAGCACAGAATAGAGAATGCGTAGTGGCGGGTGGGGCAGTACGGGGATGGAATACCTTTGGGTGCAGTATGAGGCTATAGCGAGGAGGGGGAGTGTGATGAGTGGGCACAGTATAAAGGCTGGGCATTACAAGGGGACACAGTGTGAGAGGACATTGTGAAGAGTGGGCTCAGGATGGAAAGGAGATGGCAGTGTGTGTCCTATTTTGTGCAGAGAACACAGTGAGGTGCAATTATTTCTTTTGGGGCAGAGTGTAGGGCAGATATTTTTTTATATAGGCACATTCTAATCATTCTTCTATTTTTAAGGGTATTGTGCCAGAATGTGCTGCAGAAGACCGGAGAGAATTGAAGTCTGCAGAGACAAACTGTGGATGGGAAAAGTCATCAAGATGAAGAAAATAAAGAAACGACTCCGATCAGAGACAACGTCATCTATAAGGTACCTGAATGTAAATGTTTATTTGTGATACTAATTCTCATCATTAAGCCTTGGTCCCACTTGCACATTGCTTCTGATGTGAGAGCATCAGATGCTATATGCTAATGACCCTCGGCTCTCATTCTGCTGCGAGGGTGAGCCGACTGTCAGGCGACTGTGAGCCGATCTTGAGATTGGATCCCAGCTGCGGAGAAGAGGGAGGGAGCACTTTCTCCCTCTTCTCGACAGCCTGTCTCTGCATACATCTCACTGCACTCTGATGACATACGATATTTCACACTGTCCCATAGACTTGTATGGGTGTGTGTGAGCTGAGACTCGCTGTCAAATGCAGCATATGGTGATACTTTTCTGATGCCGATACAGCATGAGAAATCAATTGCAGATGGCCACTGCCCTATACTTTTACACTAGTGCGAGTGCAGTCCGATGTTTTATCGGATAGCACTTGCCTATGCAAAACGGAACTGAGACCTTACTGTGGTTCCTGTATGGTCCGCGGTCTGATGATGACTGACAACTCCCTAGTTTCTCCTTATCATTGTTAAAGGGAGTCTGTCACCAGATCTTGCTCCCCCAATGAGAGCAACATAATGTAGAGCCAAAAAGCCTGATTCCAGCGATGTGTCACTTACTAAGCTGTTAGCTATCATTTTGATTAAATCAATGTTTCCTCTACTGCAGATCTAGTAGTTATACAGAGCTCATGAATATGCTGGACTATCTGGCAGCATGCCAAGTAGTCCTCTAATGATAAGCTCTTGCTGATTTATCAATGATTTTATCAAAAGCAGCCCAGTAAGTGACACACCGCTGGAATCAGGATATCTGCCCCTACGTTATGCTGCTCTCAGATTAGGTGTTAAACACCTGGTGACAGATTCAGATTGATTATGTATTTCTGTATTGATACTGTGTTGCTGAACTCATGGGGTTATATGGATGTACACTGTGTGCAGAATTATTAGTATTTTGATCACATGATACTTTTTATACATGTTGTCCTACTCCAAGCTGTATAGGCTTGAGAGCCAACTACCAATTACGTAAATCAGGTGATGTGCATCTCTGTAATGATGAGGGGTGCGGTGTAATGACATCAACACCCTATATAAGGTGTGCTTAATTATTAGGCAACTTCCTTTCCTTTAGCAAAATGGGTCAGAAGAGAGATTTGACGGGCTCTAAAAAGTCCAAAATTGTGAGATGTCTTGCAGAGGGATGCAGAAGTCTTGAAATTGCCAAACTTTTGAAGCGTGATCAACGAACAATCAAGCATTTCATGGCAAATAGCCAACAGGGTCGCAAGAAGCATGTTAGGCAAAAAGGCGCAAAAGAACTGCCCATGAATTGAGGAAAATCAAGCTTAAAGCTGCCAAGATGCTATTTGCCACCAGATTGGCCATATTTCAGAGCTGCAACGTTACTGGAGTATCAAAAAGCACAAGGTGTGCCATACTCAGGGACATGGCCAAGGTAAGGAAGACTGAAAAACGACCACCTTTGAACAAGAAACATAAGATAAACGTCAAGACTGGGCCAAGAAATATCTTAAGACTTATTTTTCAAAGGTTTTATGGACTGATGAAATGAGAGTGAGTCTTGATGGGCCAGAAGCATGGGCCAGAGGCTGGATCAGTAAAGGGCAGAGAACTCCACTCTGACTCAGACGACAGCAAGGTGGAGGTGGGGTACTGGTATGGGCTGGTATAATAAAAGATGAACTTGTGGGACCTTTTTGGGTTGAGGATGGAGTGAAGCTCAACTCCCAGACCTACTGCCAGTTTCTGGAAGACAACTTCTTCAAGCAGTGGTACAGGAAGAAGTCGGTATCATTCAAGAAAAACATGATTTTCATGCAGGACAATGCTCCATCACATGCATCTAACTACTCCACAGCATGGCTGGCCAGTAAAGGTCTAAAAGATGAAAAAATAATGACATGGCCCCCTTGTCCACCTGATCTGAACCCCATAGAGAACCTGTGGTCCCTCATAAAATGTGAGATCTACAGGGAGGGAAAACAGTACACCTCTCGGAACAGTGTCTGGGAGGCTGTGGTGGCTGCTGCATGCAATGTTGATCATAAACAGATCAAGCAACTGACAGAATCTATGGATGGTAGGCTGTTGAGTGTCATTATAAAGAAATGTGGCTATATTGGTCACTATTTTTTGGGGGTTTTGTTTTTGCATGTCAGAAATGTTTATGTCTAAATTTTGTGCAGGTATATTGGTTTACCTGGTGAAAATAAACAAGTGAGATGGGAATATATTTGTTTTTTAATAAGTTTACTAATGATTCTGCACAGTAATAGTTACCTGCAAAAACAGATATCCTCCTAAGATCGCCAAATCTATAAAAAAACAAACCCACTCCAACTTCCAAAAATATTAAGCTTTGATATTTATGAGTCTTTTGGATTAATTGAGAACATAGTTGTTGATGAATAATAAAAAAATCTTCTAAAATACAACTTGCCTAATAATTCTGCACATGGTGTATTTCTGTACTGCTTGTGGTTCTGATTATGTATATCTGTACTACTGGTGGTTCTGATGATGTGTTTCTGTACTGCTGGTGGTTCTGATAATGGATTTGTTTATTGCTTGTGGTTCTGGTGATAAATTTAATAGAATCGTAGAATGAATCATAGAATAGTAGAGTTGGAAGGGACCTCAAGGGCCATAGAGTCCAACCCCCTGCTAGTGCAGGTTTTCTTAAATCATCCCATCCATATGTTTATCCAATTTCCACTTGAGGGAGATTCCATGGTAACTTACATTACATTCACAAGCCAAAAACTGAGTTAATAATGGCTACAGACTGTTCTCTGAAGGCAGGCACAAAAATGAGTGAATGTATATTATACATTGAACTATGCTCAATAGATTTCAACAGTTTCATTTTTCAACAATAGAATTTAAATACAAAATACAATGTTATTACTTGGTAACTTACGTTACTTTTTGTTACTTAGAGAACAGTCTATAGCCATTATTAACCTAGTTTTTGGCTTGTGAATGTAACGTATGTTACCATGGAATGACCCTTGAAGATTTCCATTGATGGAGAGCTCACTACCTCCCGTGGTCGCCTGTTACACTCCATGACTGCCCTCATTGTCAGAAAGTTTTTCCTAATGTCTAATCTGAATCTCTTTCCTTTTAGTTTCATCCCATTTCTATTTGTACTTCCTTGTGCTAATGAGAATAGGGTAGTTCCCTCTGCACTATGACTACCTTTCAGATATTTGTAGACCGCTATTAAGTCTCCTCTCAGCCTTCTATTTGCAAATTAAACATTCCTCGTTCTTTTAGCAGGTCTTCATATGACATGTTTTGCAGACCTTCTACCATCTTGGTTGCTCTTCTCTGGACTTGCTCCAATATATCGATGTCTTTCTTGAATTGGGGCGCCCAGAACTGTACACAGTATTCCGGTGGGGTCTGACCAGGGCATAGTGTAGGGCAGGGGTGGGCAATTAATTTTTCCATGGGGCCGCATGAGAAATTGGGATGGTTTTAGAGGGCCGGACTAATATAATTAACTCAGTTTTACCCAATACTGTATATAGTATATATACTATCCCTTCATAAACAAACAGTAAGTTAAACAATACAAAGATTCAATGAAAATATGGAGGACCTAATTACATCATTATTTAATGAGATGATAAACTTTAATGACCTTGTGATTGTTCACTTTAGAAAATTGTCAACTTTAGGTCGGTTTCAGACGTCCGTCTTTTAGGTACATATGATATCCATTTTTAACATGGATGCTACACGTACCCATGTTGTTATTTGCTGTTATTCACACGTCCGTGCTTTCACACGGACCAGGTGACCCCTCGTGGCCCCGCACGCACACACGCAGACATGTCTGGTTTTTTCACCGGTAGTGTAGTGAGAACCTGGAAACCGGAGCATCGCGGGGACAGCATCAGAGACTCATCACAGTTCCCAATGAACTCTGATGAACCCGTGAAGATGTAGCGTGGGTGTCGCAGGGGGGTCATCAGAGTTCATTGGAAACTCCGATGACCTCCTGGATGTCACTGTGCTTGCAGAATACTCACCTGTCCCCATGGTGATGTCCTCAGTGGTGCTGTGCCCAGCGCTTTCACCGCGATGCTCCGACTTCCAGGTCCTGAGTGCGGTGAATAATCGATGAATGAGCGGGGGTCTTGAGCAGGAGGCAGCAGAGCCGAAGAAAGCAGGTAAATATGGAAAATCTTTTTATTTCAAACTCGTGTTTTCTCCAGTATCTGTCACACGTATGCAAAGAGGTACCGGAAAAACGCAATCAGGCCCTGTAATGGCGGTACGCCGCTGCAGGGGGCGGAGGGGGCGCATGGTACCCGATGTAACTCGAGTACCACTCACAGTGATGGGCTTTTGTCTGCGCTGATTCTAGGTACCAGACCCGCTCTAGTTATGTTTGAGCTCCACACGGAGCCAATGCCGGGAGCACCACAATCAAATGTCTACTCTCAGCAGCAGGGGCGGACACTGACAGCTTGGGACCCCTGTGCAAGAAATTGTATCTGGCTCCCCCTTCTATGGCGACAAAGCTGCATATACTATAAATACACACACACACACACTATATATACATACATACACAAACAATCCCCATATTCTATATCACTACACCCCTATATACTACACCTGTAATATACATCACTACACCCCTATATACTACACCTGTAATATACATCACTACACTCCTATATACTACACCTGTAATATACATCACTACACTCCTATATACTACACCTGTAATATACATCACTACACCCCTATATAATACACCTGTAATATACATCACTACACCCCTATATACTACACCTGTAATATACATCACTACAATCCTATATACTACACCTGTAATATACTGCACCTCTACACTCCTATATACTACACCTGTAATATACTGCACCTCTACACTCCTATATACTACACCTGTAATATACTGCACCTCTACACTCAATATACTACACCTGTAATATACATCACTACACCCCTATATACTACACCTGTAATATACATCACTACATCCCTATATACTACACCTGTAATATACATCACTATATCCCTATATACTACACCTGTAATATACGACACCTCTACACTCCTATATACTATGATTAAGGACGCTCTTTTGCGTCGGAAACGCGTCAGGGTCTTCTAAATATGGATGGACTTTTTTAACATTATGTGAAAATAAAGAAAGAAATTATTTTACGTTGGATGTGCCGATATTTTTTTCCTCTTATTCAAGTTATAGTCCACCTGGCGGACCTCATATCGTTGCACTCCATGGATGTGTGGTGACCTATTCCATTGGGCGTGTCAAGCTTTCCTCCACTTCGCCTGTTGTTGTAATATACATCACTACACCCCTATATACTACACCTGTAATATACATCACTACAATCCTATATACTACACCTGTAATATACTGCACCTCTACACTCCTATATACTACACCTGTAATATACTGCACCTCTACACTCCTATATACTACACCTGTAATATACATCACTACACCCCTATATACTACACCTGTAATATGCTACATCACTACACCACCATATATATCACTACACCCCTATATACTACACCTGTAATATACATCACTACTTCCCTATATACTACACCTGTAATATACATCACTACATCCCTATATACTACACCTGTAATATACATCACTACATCCCTATATACTACACCTGTAATATACGACACCTTTACACTCCTATATACTACACCTGTAATATACATCACTACACTCCTATATACTACACCTGTAATATACATCACTACACTCCTATATACTACACCTGTAATATACATCACTACATCCCTATATACTACACCTGTAATATACATCACTACACCCCTATTTACTACACCTGTAATATACATCACTACACCCCTATTTACTACACCTGTAATATATATCACTACACTCCTATATACTACACCTGTAATATACATCACTACATCCCTATATACTACACCTGTAATATACATCACTACACCCCTATTTACTACACCTGTAATATACATCACTACACCCCTATTTACTACACCTGTAAAAGGGGACCTGCATATGGGGCACATTACCACAAGAAGGGGACCTGCATGGGGGCACATTATTATAAGAATGGGACCTGCATGGGGCACATTGCTACAAGGGGGCAAGGATGCGCACATTTTTACAGAATGGGGAACAGGATGGGGCACATTACTACAAGATGTTGGCCAAAATTACTATGCAGTGCTTATTGTAAATAAAACTCTATTACTTACATAAAAAAGTGTATGTTTTATTTTTATATATATATATATATATATATATATATATATATATATATATATATATATATGGTACCACTACCAATGTCACTTTGTCCTGAAAAGAATGCGGCCCCTCAAATTATTTTTTTTCTGTGTGCGGCCCATACACCCAGCTGAGTTTGAGACCCCTGATCTATAATATACATCACTACACTCCTATATACTACACCTGTAATATACATGACTACACCCCCATATAGATCACTACACTCCTATATACTACACCTGTAAAACTACATTCCCATATACTACATCACTACACCCCAAATATTAGTCACCAGTTACCCCCCTCCCCCAATTGTCCCCTCAGGTTACTAGTCCCCACTCACCTCTCCCTTCTTATTGTCCCCTCCTCAGGCACCTCCGTACGGGCCCCTGCTGAGATGCTTCTTCTCTTGTACGGGCCCCGGCTGCTGCACCTTCTTCTCCTGCGGGGCGGGAACTTTTCAAATGACACACACGCGCACCGTACTGGCGACATCAGGGCGCACGTGTGATGGGGCAATCTGACCTGGGGCCTCCCGGAGCCTGGAGCTCCGGAAAACAGGTCAGATTGCCCTTATCACTGACCGGCCAGCAAGGACGTCCTGAACAAGGCGGGCCGGTCACAGACGGTAGGCGGGCCGGATGTGGCCCGCGGGCCACCCCTTGCCCAGGTCTGGTGTAGGGGAATAATTACCTCTCTTGATTTAGATTCAATGCTTGTTCTGATACATCCCAGAATTGTGTTGGCTATTTTAGCTGCAGCACCACACTGGTGTCTCATGTTAAATCTAGGATCTACTATTATGCCCTAATCCTTTTCCCCGGTGCTATCTCCTAGTTCTATTCCTCCGATACTATATATACTTTTTACATTTGTTTTACCCAGATGTAGGACTTTGCATTTGTCTCTGTTAAACACCCTTCTGTTCTCCTCGGCCCATTATTTGAGTGTGTTTAGATCCTTCTGAATACTCTCTCTTTCCTTTCTAGTGTTGGCTACTCCTCCTATCTTAGTATCATCTGCGAATTTTATGAGTTCCCCAATAATTCCGTTGTCCAGATCTAAATATTAAACCGTACTGGGCCCAGGACAGAGCCTTGCGGCACCCCACTTTTAGCTTTCCTCCAGTTTGATGTGTAGCCATTTAGTATTACTCTTTGTGCACAATCAATAAGCCAGTTGTGAATCCATCTAACTGATTTTTTGTCGATTCCGTACTTCATTTTTTCAATGAGGCTGTTATGTGATACTTTATCAAATGCCTTACTGAAGTCAAGGTATACCATATCCCCAGCATTCCCCTGCTCCAACCATTCAGTGCCTTTGTTATAGAAGGAAATCAGGTTGGTCTGACAAGATTTATTGGTCATAAAGACATTCTGGCATTGGTTGATTAACGCCTTCCCATCCAGGTACCTAAGTAAATGTTCTTTGACAAATTGCTCAAAGATTTTTCCTACTATGGAGGTCAGGCTTATTGGCCTGTAATCCCCTGGATCCTCCTTTTTTCCCCTTTTTGTAAATTGGAACCACATTTGCCCTTTTCCAATCTAGGGCAACCACTCCTGTTTCCCAGGACTTATTGAAGATTAGGGCAAGTGGTGCTATTATTTTGTCAGCTATCTCTTTCAGGACTGTAGGGTGTAAATCGTCTGGATCTGGGGACTTTGTTTCCTTTAATTTGGCTAAGTGTTCTAATATCAATCCTTTGCTTATTGTCAACTTGGACTCCTCCTGATCATCATTTCTATCATGAATATTATTGATGCTTGCATTAGTTTTTTTGGGAGAAGACAGATCCAAAATACAAATTTAGTAGCTCCACCCGCTGCTCCACCTTGTTGACAGTTTCACCTTTTTGATTCTGCAGGACTCCAATGGTCTCCTTCACTTTTCTTTTGCTTTTAACATACCCTCAACATTCTTTTACTTTACTTTTGGCCTTTTGCAAGCCTCAATTCGTGTTTGGCCTTAGGCTATGTGCGCACTTTGCATCGTCCTAGTTGCAGTTCAAAACGCATATTTTGGCAGAAATTTGCTTTTGACCATCAAAACGTGGTAAATACGCGTGCGTATTTACCGCGTTTTAGCTGCGTTTTTAGCGCATTTTACTTGCTTTATCATTGCCTAAAGTCAGATGCATTTTGAACACAAAGACACAACAAAATAAAGTTTTAACATACAAACACTATGAAAAAAGGTGAAAAAAAAGAAAAGACATAATTATTTAAAGTATAACGAAAATAGCTATATTTAATGAAATTATAGCGGTTTTATACTGTTTTTGCAAAAAATATCAATAATGAAATAATTTTCTTTATTTTAATTGTCGGACTATGTGTGTGTGTAGAGGGACATATTATTCCATTATTTTGATGTCAGAAACGCATTGTTTCTGCATCTAAAAAGCAGGTAAAACGCTGGTATTTTGATGTTTCTTGCTTTTTGCTACTTCTCATTGACTTCAATGTTAGCAAAACGCAGCCCAAATGGCAAAAACAATTGACATGCTGTATCTTTGAACGCATGGTTTTTGCCACAAATTATGCAAATTAAATGCTGCGTTTGGAAACGCAAAGTGCGGACAGCAAAGCCACATTTTCCATAGACTTTGCTGGAAAATCAAAACGCATGCCTTTTGGCATGAAAACGCTGCAGTTCAAAACGGAACTAAAAAGCACCTGAAACGCAGGTGGAAAGGGAAAGTGCGCACATAGCCTTAAGGGTTTACACGCTGCGACATCGCTAGCGATCTCGTTAGCGATGTGACACGCCAGATCGCAGATGTGATCTGCCGAGATCGCACATGTGACCGGCGCTATTAAAACGACCTGTGTGTGATCTCGGCAGATCGCATCTGCGATCTGGCGTGTCACATCGCTAACGTGATCGCTAGCGATGTCGCAGCGTGTAAAGCACCTTTTAGCCCTTTTGATGCTTCTCTTACAGAATCTGCAAACTGCCAAATTTCTGTACTTCTAGTAGTCCCGATGATGTATTTCTGTACCGATGAGAGTTTTGATGCTGTTTCTGAACTGATGGGGTATATATGGATGTATTTCTGTATTCTGCTTGTGGTTCTGGTGATTTCTGGAGGTTCAGATGATGAATTTCTGTACTGGTGGTGGTTGTGATGCTGTGTTTCTGTACTGATGGGGGTTTTAATTATGTATTTCTGTACCTGTGGTGGTTCTGGTGCTGTTATTAGTTTGGATCATGAAAGTAGTAAATAGCTGAATCCAGTAGTGTAAAGGTAACAAAAAGACCTAAAATGTAACTTTTATTAATATGCGTATAAAAAGTGAAGGAAATATTCCCTATAAGGTTAAAAACAGGCACAAATTGGCATAAATATCCCTAGTGCTGGAATCAAAGGTAGCTAGAATAAGCCTAATAAACCTGAATATCCTCTATGGACTGAGAGTGGTAAAGTCAAATCCACTTAGTCAGCCTAAACATAGAAGGTACAATGTAGGATGGGCTAGGCATGCAAACACTCCTCCTTCACACCAAAACAATGGGGTTGGGATATAATACAGGTGTGCAGCCAGCTAACCCATACATGCACAAAAGGAACTGGGCACAATACAAAACAATCCCCAACTAGTAGGGAACGGCTTTACCAGTTCCTGTAGATAGACACGGGGCTAAACAGCATGTGGTTGGGGTCCTCTGGGGAACTGTCACTCAGCTCTTCAAATCCCAAAAAGAGGCCCAGCAAGTAACCACCTCAAAAAGAAACACTCCCAACGCGTTTCATATGTTATAATCTTCAGGGGAGTCCAAAAGAATAGTGAAGGGTACTGCCTGCATACATCTCATATGGCAGTCAAGTCATGCCCAGAATCACTGAAAAATAGAGCAAACAACGTGTGAGCCCCTCGGGTGTAAAGGCAAGCCTGTCACAGAGTCCCAAGGTCCAGGATACTCACCGCCACAATCACGTGCCACGACCTAGAATTTCGAATGTGCCGCGCTCGGCGTCTACAAAACGGGCTCCATTTATAGCCCGGCGCATGCGCAGAGGCACAGGACGCACCAGTGACGCGCACTCCCAGAAATCCAAGAGACCGGAAGTGCAACGTCACTGATAGCCGCGTCACAATAGAGCGATCGCGGCCCCACACTGTGACATCACAATATGCAGGTGGAACGCACACTGGTCCGATCAATAAACACAGGGATCGTTGCCATCGCAACGTACAGACCCACAGGTTTAGACACAGCGTAGCGTCCCGAGTAAGCACATAGGCTCAAGGCCACAGTTATAATTGGTATAACAAAAGCTGTGTGTGGTTAGGATTTATTGTAATAAAATGAGGATTACAGGCAACAGAGGTAGGTATCGTTCTCAACACATCAAGAGGGACAAGGAAAAGCCATGAGGAATATACAATATAGACCGACCACAGTCAATGGAAACGAGTAATAGTTCGTTCTGTGAGACATAGTGAGACTGACGTCCCCTCTACAGACGCAGAACTCTCGGACACGAACACTAGGAATAGTCTATTTAGACCTCCACAACAGTATAAAAAACAGAGAGGGAGAGGTAAATCCAACTTCAGAGGAGCATCACATAATTACGGCAGTAGGGGGGGGTTTAGACAACCAATATCACCTGAGGAGCAAGGGACAACCAAACCCGTTATAATGTGTAGGGCCCCTCAGGTGATAAACTTGTCTTCAAGACTCCTTAACAATAACGATTTATCAGTTTTGAACAAAGGCTTGTCCTTTGTACCTTCTACTGACTTTGATGAATTTGGGGCAATCAAGGACTTGCATCTTTTTGCAAGACGCCTCAAGTGGGAAAAATATTTTTGTAGGCAAACTGAAAAAACCTCTGCCAAACTAGGGATTCCTGAGGACCTTTTGCAGGATGTTAGAACGTTGTTCCATCTTAGCGATGCTAACCCAAATGATTTTGGTGAAGGCCCTGTCACAGACCTTAAGAATAAGAGCAAGAAAATGCCGCCGGTGATGACCGATATTGATGCTATTGACATCTTTGTGAACCTGGTCACGGAGGATGTAAGGGCGAATACAGTGAAATTTAGAGGTAATTACAATCTGACTAAGTCTGAGATGCGCAGCCTTATCAGCCTCGAGAGTGACTCCAGCATCACCATAAAGCCTTCTGACAAGGGGGGCAATGTGGTGGTGCTGGATTCTAGTCACTATAAGGACATCTGCCTCAGCATTCTTGGTGACTGGCCATGTTATGCCAAACTGGACTCCAACCCGCTACCCATGTTTAAGGATGAATTGAGAACCCTGTTAGGGGAAGCCCTGGACATGAATATCATCGATAGGAATGAATATGAATATCTGCTTCCTATTTTTCCAATAGTGGCAACCTTTTACACCTTACCAAAGGTGCACAAGGGCCTTAGTCCCTTGAAGGGTCGCCCTATTGTTTCGGGTATAGGGGGTTTGACTGAGAGACTCAGCATTTATGTCGACAAAATTTTGAGACCTTTCGTATTGTCCCTAAATTCGTACTTGGGGGACACCAAGGATTTCTTACGCAGGATCGAGGACATTTTTCTGGAGGAGGGCATGCTGCTTTGCAGCATTGACGTGGAGGCGTTATATTTGTCCATTCCACATAATGCAGGAGTGGAAGCTGTCAAGTACTTCTTGGGCTCAAGAGGAAGTCAGTTTATCCAACATAATGACTTTGTGATCAAGGCTCTTGAGTTCTGCCTCACCAGAAATGTCTTCACCTTTGGCGGATACTTCTTTCACCAGCTCAGGGGGACTGCGATGGGGAGTTGCTGTGCCCCATCGTATGCTAATCTCCTCCTGGGCTGGTGGGAGGAAACAGAGGTCTTTGGTGGTCTCCTGGATACCGATGATGTCGTCTTGTGGCTGAGATACATAGACGACGTCTTCGTTATCTGGAAAGGACCTGAGATTGATTTTCTCATGCTCCTCAATGATTTCAATAAAAGGCATCTATCACTATCAGAAGACGGAGCCGATCTGGAATTGAGCACAATTAGCCACCTGCCGCTACCGGAATCTAGAACAGGTGATTGGCGGGGTGCCAGGTACTGGATCCTGGCTGATCAGACATTGATGACCTATCCTAAGGATACACCATCATTGTTAAAGTAGTGAACAACCTCCTTAATAAAGTCTTGTGCCATCTGACAAGTTAAGGGTTACTATGTTTTTATTTATGTTAGGAGCATTAAAGGGGTTGTCCAAGATTGTGATGTTCCTGCAGTCACTCTATGTGTCACTCTATTTGACCACAGACGTCTGAGTTCTCACAGTGCGCACACTGCAAGCTGTCAGGATTCTCTGGTGCCGACAGTGAGATTGGGAGGTCACAAAACTGCAAGTATGCGATTTACATACACATAGTCAAGTACTGACTAGACATGCATGGCCTCGCTTAATGAAAATGAATTGACTGAAGCTGGACACGTCAAATCAGAATGTGGCAAGAAATATACAAATCTTATGCTCACATGACCGTCCACTCTCGCCACTGGAAAGTGTGCAGTGCATGTCAGATGCCTGCAGTCACCTAGAGTCACTGCAGACTTTCATCTCCAACCTGGACAAGCCCTTAAATTATAAAATTCAGCAGTGTAGCCCAGTCCTAACAACGTGTATTATACTCACTGTTAGGATTCAGCTCTGCTTACTGGTTCTAGCAGTCACCACATGGCTACTCCACTCATATGGCATTTTCATACTTGCATGTGACAATTAGCTTTTCTTCCTACGTTTCTCATTGAACTTTGAGAGAATTATTAAGAGCAGCTCGCCATCATGTGACTGTAAGTGTGCAAATAACATATGAGTGGTCACAAGACGACCACCTAAACTGCCCGGAGCTGGGCGCCAAACTGAATTCTTGCCCTGGGTGCTGGAAAGCCTAGATACACCTCTGCGACGTACACGGCTCTGCTCCACACAGAGTGTACACACACAAACGGCTCCGCACTCTACACCTCGTACACACACGGCTCCGCTCCGTACACCTCGTACACACTCGGCTCTGCTACATCCACACTGTAAACCCCTCCTGACCCCACACATAACCCTCCCCTCATCCAGCACCATGACACCCAGCACAGCAGAGTCCTGCATACACTGAGGAGCTGATCATGTGACCCCTGACTCCTCCCCTCCATGTGACATCATCACAGGTCCTGGAAGCACAGAGCAGCCATATATCTAGTGTGCGGCTCTGCAGGTGGAGGTATGTGGAGATTCCCCATTACTGGGGCAGGCGGCATTAACCCCTTCAGCTCGGAGACTTTCTTGGGTTTTTTCTCTTTATGATTTCTATGAATCGTGAGGTTTTTGTTCCTTTTCCTCTGATAGATACAGACGCCCCAACTATGAGAGGCCGGAAGTGAGGAAACCCGTCTGCCCTCAGTCCTCGGCCCCTTTTCTGCCCTCGGTCCCCGGCCCCTTTCCTGCCCTCGGTCCCCGGCCCCTTTCCTGCCCTCGGTCCCCGGCCCCTTTCCTGCCCTCGGTTCCCGGCCCCTTTCCTGCCCTCGGTTCCCGGCCCCTTTCCTGCCCTCGGTCCCCGGCCCCTTTCCTGCCCTCGGTCCTCGGCCCCTTTCCTGCCCTCGGTCCTCGGCCCCTTTCCTGCCCTCGGTCCTCGGCCCCTTTCCTGCCCTCGGTCCTCGGCCCCTTTCCTGTCCTCGGCCCCTTTCCTGCCCTCGGTCCTCGGCCCCTTTCCTGCCCTCGGTCCTCGGCCCCTTTCCAGCCCTCGGCCCCTTTCCTGCCCTCGGTCCTCGGCCCCTTTCCTGCCCTCAGTCCTCGGCCCCTTTCTGGTCTCTCTTTCCCTCTCTTATAAAATAATGATCTTTTTCAGTTACCTCAAATATATGAAAATCTCTTGTCTTTTTCTTTATATAAAATGGAGAGTATTTGTTTTTCTCTATCGCTTTCATTGGGGGACACAGGACCATGGGTGTATGCTGCTGTGACTAGGAGACTGACACTAAGTGAACATAAAAAGAGTTAGCTCCTCCCTGGCAGTGTACACCCTGAGCCGGAGGCGTTTTGCGTGCTCGTCCTGCAACAAAAAATTCTCCCAAGGCCAGGCTACGCCCCTCTGCTCGGCTTGCGTCCCTGATCCACAGCCAATGCAGATTGCCCCAGACGCTGCCAGCTCCCCCATCCACGTCGCTACTGCAGCAGTACAGGACGCCCCGGGCTCCAATGCGCTATCTCCCCCGGAGTGGTTGACTTCCCTCTCCCAGTCGGTGGACTCTCTTTCAAGGGCGTCTCTGACCATCGCGCAGGCGTTGCAGTCGCTCCCTACGCTCAGCCATGCCCCCCAGGTTCAGCTGATGCAGGACGACAGTCGGTCTGACTCAGACCCGGCTACTGGAGCGCGGAAGCGGACTCGCACGGTCTCCTCTTCCAATTCCTCCCAGAGGTCTCTCTCCCCTCCAAGGCCCGAGTACCACTCGTCTCCGGGACCGTCAGATCTTTCAGGAGAAGAGTCGGATGCAGCCTCACTGCTGGACTCGGATCAGGCAGCCGATATCAGGCGTATGGTGGACAGTCTGGTCGAAGCGGTGAATAAAACGCTGAAGCTCCAGCCGGACTCTGTCACCACCAAGAGCTCGCAGGTATCCTTCAAGTGGGTTAAGCGTGCCCACAGGCATTTCTGTGACCATCCGGAATTTCCTGAGATTTTACGCAAGCACAGACAGCAACCGGACAGGATTTTCAACAATGGTAAGTCGATTGATTTACACTCTCCCTTCCCTGAGGATCTCAGGAAAGAATGGGCAGGCTCACCTGTAGTCGACCCGCCGGTTTCCCGCCTGGCCTCTCATACAGTTTTATCTCTGCCGCACGGGACATCGCTCCGAGACGCCACGGATCGGAACACCGAGAGATTCGCCCGTTCGGCTTTTGAGGCGGCAGGCACGGCCCTGTCGCCGGCTTTCGCCGCCGTCTGGGTGGCTAAGGCCATGGTGGCCTGGGGGGCACCCTCCGCAGAGGTCTTCGCACAGAGTCTAGCAATCCTGAGTTCGACAACATGGCGGCACAGATTGCTCTAGCGGGTGAGTATATCATCAACGCATCTCTGTCAGCAGCCAACTGCGCAGCACAAGCGGCCAGCAACACAGTGGCAATCCGCCGGGCGATCTGGCTTAGAGCCTGGAATGCAGACGCGGCTTCTAAAAAATCCCTTACCGCCCTCCCGTTTGCAGGAGGTCGGCTGTTTGGAGACAGGCTCGATCAGATTATCGCCAAGGCTACGGGAGGAAAGAGCACCTCTCTTCCACAGCTGAGACCAAGATGTATTCCGCGTCGCTTGCCGACCTCAAGGTTTTAGCCTTTTCGCAGCTTCAGTTCCACTACACATCCTAGGAGGAACAGATCCCCGCAGAGAAACAGGAAGAACCCATCTTTCAAAACAAACCCTTCCTGGCGTTCTAGGCCACACCAGCCAGCCAAATCAACATCCAGATCACAGCGCTACTCCACCAAATGACTCGTGGTCTCTGCGTGCCAGCGCAGACCAGGTGGGGGGGCACCTTTCTCATTTCCAACACGTCTGGCTGCCTTTGATCACGGACGCCTGGGTCAGAGAAATTCTAGTATCTGGATACAAAATAGAGTTCTCATCAATTCCTCCAAGTTGGTTTTTTCCCCTTCTCATCCTCCCGAGTCAGACGCGCGAGCTCGCCCCTTTTTTCACGCCATCGAATCTCTGCTCCGCTCAGGGGTCGTGATTCCAGTTCCAAATTCGGAAAGTTTCAAGGGAGTATACTCAAATCTCTTCGTTGTTCCCAAAAAGGATGGCACTGTTCGTCCTGTTCTCGACCTCAAGATTCTCAACAGGTATGTCAAACCCCGAAAGTTTCGCATGGAGTCCCTCCGATCGGTGATTGCCTCCATGGAGGTCGGCGAATTCCTCGCCTCTCTGGACATACAGGACGCATATCTGCACATCCCAATTGCCCATCAGCACCAGAAATTCCTGCACTTCGCTATAGCAGAAGATCATTATCAGTTTACCGCCCTACCTTTTGGCCTCGCGTCTGCGCCACGAGTGTTCACGAAGGTCATGGCTGCTGCCATGTCTATCCTACACTCCAGAGGAGTTTTGATGATCCCATACCTGGACGACTTGCTGATCAAAGGGTCTTCTTTCAACGACTGTCTCCTAAGTGTTCAGGTCACCATCGATACTCTGTCCCGACTAGGTTGGCTCATCAACCGGAAGAAGCCCTCTCTGACCCCGGCCCGCCGGATTACTTTCCTAGGCATGGAGTTCGATACCATCTAAGGACGCGTGTCCCTCCCACAGGAAGAGATTGGAAGGACCTCCAGACCCTCCACCATTCCAGAGTGTTGTCCATACGCTTTGGTATGAGAGTCCTCGGCTGGATGGTGGCGGCAATAGAGGCGGTTCCGTTTGCCCGCTTCCACCTTCGTCCCCTTCATCTATCCCTGCTGAACAAATGGGACAAGTCACTATTTACCTTAGATCGCAAGATACTTTTGCCCCTGGAAGCCCGCCGCTCGCTTCTTTGGTTGACCAACAGCCAAAATCTCTCCAAAGGAACGTCATTCTGACTGGTACACTGGCAGACAATCACCACCGATGCCAGTCTTCTGGGCTGGGGAGCGGTGGTCCATCAACACACGGCTCACGGTCAGTGGTCCTCCCAGGAAAGCCGGCTCCCGATCAACGTTTTGGAGATCAGAGCGGTCCTCCGAGCCCTGCAGACTTTTCAGCGCTTTATACAGGGATCGCCTATCAGGATCCAATCGGACAACGCCACGGCTGTGGCATACATCAATCACCAGAGCGGCACGAGGAGCGTCATGGCGATGAGAGAGGTGAAAAAGATCATACAGTGGGCAGAGTCTCACCACTCCAGGATCTCCGCGGTACATATTCCTGGCGTGGAAAATTGGGCAGCCGACTACCTCAGCAGACAGGGTCTGGCGTCGGGCGAATGGTCTCTCAACAGAGAGGTTTTCAAACAGATCTGCCACAGATGGGGGACTCCGGATGTGGACCTGATGGCCTCTCGGCTCAACAATCAAGTCCCACAGTTCATCTCCCGTTACCATGACCAGCAGGCGCTAGGAGTCGACGCTCTCATCCTTCCGTGGAATCAGTTCAGACTGCCGTTCATCTTCCCACCGCTTCCACTGATCCCAAGAGTCCTCAAGAAAATCAAGGCAGAGGGCATTCTAGTGATTCTCATTGCCCCAGAATGGCCCAGGCTAGCGTGGTTCGCATAACTCGCACAGCTCATCGCAGACACCTCATGGCGGCTTCCAGATCGGCCAGACCTGCTGTCTCAGGGTCCGCTCTTCCATCAAAATTCAGGGGTTCTCAATTTGACGGCATGGCTCTTGAATCCTGGCTACTAGCCCAGTCAGGCTTTGCTCCTGAAGTGATACAGACTATGGTCAGAGCTCGAAAGCCTCCCTCGTCAAAGATCTACTACCGCACCTGGAAGGCCTTTTTTTCAGTGGTGCGAGGTTAATGGCAATTCCTCTCCGTTAGTTCTGTCACTCCCGGCGCTACTGGCTTTCCTTCAGGCAGGTTTACAAGCGGGTCTCTGGCTGGCGACTATCAAGGGTCAGGTTTCGGCTCTGTCTGTTCTTTTCCAGATAGATCTGAAAATAAGGAGCGCTGATAGTGTAACACCAAAGTGATCAGTGGGGTATACCTGGAAAATATACACTCACCTGGATCAGTTGTGACAGTCACAACCACTAGTGCGCATGAGATAATGGCGTCTGCTGCAGCCCCACGTGGATGAGCATACAAGATAAGGCAGAAAAGGGGTTAATGCTGCGCATCAGCCAAATGAAGACGTATAATGTTGATGAAGATGAGTATTCTTTTTAAAAAGAATACTCATCTTCATCAACATTATACGTCTTCAATTGGCTGATGCGCAGCATTAACCCCTTTTCTGCCTTATCTTGGCTGTTCTTTTCCAGAGAAATCTAGCATCATGTCTACAGGTCAAGACGTTCATCCAGGGAGTCGCCCATCTGGTTCCGCCCTATCGTTCTCCGCTAGAACCATGGGACCTTAATCTGGTTTTAGGATCCCTCCAACTGGCTCCATTTGAACCACTCAAGGAATCCTCATTCTCAGACTTATCCTGGAAAGTGGCCTTTTTGGTGGCGGTCACATCAATCAGGAGAACATCTGAACTGGCGGCTCTTTCGTGACGGTCACCTTTTCTTGTTTTCCACCAGAACAAGGTTGTCCTGCGCCCGTCTCCTGCTTTTCTGCCGAAGGTAGTGTCTCCTTTCCACCTGAATGAGGAGATCGTGCTTCCATCTTTTTGTCCGGCACCCACTCGCTCCTTGGAGAGGTCACTGCACACACTAGACCTAGTGCGAGCGCTCAGGACTTGCGTCTCGAGAACTGCGCCTTTCCGCAAATCAGACAACCTGTTTGTCCTGTCTTCTGGCTCCAAGAGGGGCATGCCGGCGTCCAGGGCTACCATTGCAAGATGGATCAGGTCAGCCATATCAGAGGCCTACTGGATCAGGGACAAGTCCCCTCCGAGGGGAGTAAAAGCCCATTCCACCCGTGCAGTTGGGGCGTCTTGGGCAATCAGACACCAGACGTCAGCCGAACAACTCTGCAAAGCCGCCACGTGGTCCAGCCTTCATACCTTCGCCAGGTTTTACAAGGTCCACACCCAGGCGTCAGCGGATGCCTGCCTTGGGAGAAAGGTGTTGCAGGTGGCCGTCGCACACCTATGAAAAGCTAGTAGACAGTTGGACAGAGCTTTCCCACAGAATTTTGTGATTGTTGTTGTATCTGTGGGATTGCTTCTGTACCCACCCAGGGACTGCTTTTGGACGTCCCATGGTCCTGTGTCCCCCAATGAAAGCGATAGAGAAAGAAGGATTTTTGTGTACTCACCGTAAAATATCTTTCTCTGAGTCTTCATTGGGGGACACAGCACCCACCCTGTTTGGATTGTGAGGTCTTAGCTTGCCGGATGTTCCCGTTTTCTTTATGGGTCAATGTTCTTTCCACCTGGCTATTATACGTTTATGTATACATGTTCATAAGGTACTGTGTGTCACCACACGTTTTCTCTTGAAATTACCTTGTTTAGTTATGGTTGTTCAGGTTTCTCCTACTACTGCTTGTACACTAAACTGACATAGATCCGCCTCCGGCTCAGGGTGTACACTGCCAGGGAGGAGCTAACTCTTTTTATGTTCACTTAGTGTCAGCCTCCTAGTCACAGCAGCATACACCCATGGTCCTGTGTCCCCCAATGAAGACTCAGAGAAAGAGATTTTACGGTGAGTACACAAAAATCCTTCTTTTGCTTAAATACCTTTTCTAGGCTTTTTTTTTTTTTTTTAAAAAAATCAAAAAAGAATCCTCATTAGTGCGATCATACAACATACAAGTCTCTGATCGCTCATATATTACACTGCACTACTGTATTGCAGAGTATTATCCTCCTGTCAGTGTAATACTAATGGCCCCATACACTGGAGATATCTGTTGGCTGAACGATATTCCATCTTAAAGCTATCTCACCCGACTGACCATACTCACAACTGTTCTACTCGGCTGGGATTTCCTGTGGTTTCTATGAGTCAGTAGTTGGCAGATTCCTCTAGCTGAGGATTATCTCCAGGAAGAAGAACAGATCAGCTTCTGAATTTTAGTATGCCAGATCCTTCTCTCATCTGACATCATCATTATCATCATGTTATATTGTCGATCAATTCCCCCTGAAATGAGCAGTTTCAGCAAACATTAATCTAATGCATATTGGAGCCATAAGAGGTAACTTTTGTAATTGGAGCAATAATGGCGGTCAAATGGAGCGCTGTGGAAAAAAAAGGCGATTTGGACCAAGGATAAAACAAACCTTTTTATTGAACCCTCTATCTGAAAACAACGCGTTTCGATAGTCTAGCTTATCTTCATCAGGTGTTAGGACCTGTGGTGACACACTGCCGGTTCACTCGGATCACGTGACGACACCCGGAAGCAAGACCGAAGCGGCGGCCACATGTGTCCAGCCAGAACAGATTCCACCAGCTCCCACGGTCGATTACATACACTTCAACTGGGGTTGTGCAGGTGTGCACAACCCCAATAGGTGAGCAGCCTTTCGGCACAATTGTCATTTATTCCCTGCCACAGGTACAATCATAGCATGTCCCTTTACTTATCTTCCTCATAAGAGGTAACTTAAACAGAATGTTGGAAACTAATAAAAATACCATCGTTGCTTGGGTCTCCCGCCAGTCTCTGTATTTCCTACTCAGTCCCAAAGAACTCCAATCAGTTGCCTGAGCAGTTACCAACATAGCCAGTGATTGAGAGCATGGAGGAAAAGTCTGATTCAGCAATTCAACTTATGTTCCAGACCGTACAAGACCAGAGAGAGAACGATATCTACACATTATATCACCTGATATTTCTCCCTTTATTATCTCTAGTAATTGTATTATTACACGGGATCATTTATGATGTTCTACCAGCTCATCTTCTTCCCATTCAGGTCCCTACAATAGCAGATCCTCTATATAAGTGAGTTTTCCTGATTGACCTGTCAAGGATGGATATGGACAGGGACAAGATGGCGGAGAGGATATTACACCTCACCCTAGAGATCCTCTTCCGGCTTACTGGAGAGGTGAGAGATTCTGATGACGTCACATTACATCATTCTTATCTATGGGAATAACAGATGGACAGAACTGGAGAGGTGAGGACTCTGGAAATGTCTGTAGTGAGATTTATTACTGTGTCTCTCCATAACCAGGATTACACAGTAGTGAAGAAGACCTCTAGTGAGCGCTGTCAAGCCCCTGTGTCTGAGGGACGGGGAAGACCCCTGAGCCCAATCACAGGGCCTCCACCTAACCCCCTGATACATGAGGACAACAATGACCAGAAGATCCTAGACCTCACCTACAAGATGATTGAGCTGCTGACTGGAGAGGTGACACTGCTAGGAATGCTGGGACATTATACAGTAACGCTATGAAGGGATCGGGGGTGACGGTATCATTGTATGTGTCAGGTTCCTATAAGGTGTCAGGACGTCACCATCTATTTCTCCATGGAGGAGTGGGAGTATTTAGAAGGACACAAAGATCTGTACAAGGACGTCATGATGGAGGTTCCCCAGCCCCTCACATCACCAGGTAATAGACGGGACTAAATACACTAGGCCTATAATTATCTGTATGTAAGGAGTGAATTCAGTCCCTGTATGTGTTTCCTCCAGGTCTATCCAGTAAGAGGACAACACCAGAGAGATGTCCCCGTCCTCTTCTCTCACAGGACTGTAAACAAGAAGACCCCGATGTTCCTCAGGATCATCAGGTAGATGGAGAGAAGGTGCCATGAAATCTCCCTATGATTTGTAGACGGCTGTGAAGGTCTTGTGCTCAGTTTTGTTTTATCCACCAGTATTATATGTGTTATATTTGTGTAATGAGAGCGGTGGAAATGGCAGGATTAGAGCTGATCATAGATGGGACTTCTCCATCTGTTTGTGACTTTTACAACATTTGTTTCTGAGTAAAGATCTGACCCATATTAAAGAGGTGGTCCACTACAAAGCTTAGTGGCCACATCGATTTAATGCAGGGATAGAAGGCTTTTTTTAAATACTTTCTTTTTCCAGTTCAGCCTGTGAACGGCGCTATCACTGTCCGCTCATCCCCATCACGTGACCTAGGACGCTGCGACATCTGATGTCCGGTAATGCAAGAATTGGAAGTTGACCCGGCATCACTGGTAGGACCCAGTCTCTCTGGTTGATTGGGCTGTGAGCCGAGTTTCATCGCACGTCACAGCCCAGCATCTCGCACGCTCTCACCTTCACTGCTTAACAGAGCGCCGCACGCACGTATAATGCTGTGACATGCGATGAAACTCCGCCTACAGACCAGACATTCAGGGAGACTGGGTCCTGCCTCGGTGATGCTGGGTCTACTTCCAATTACGGAAGTTGACCCGACCTTACCGGACATCAGAGGTTGCAGCAACCTGGGTCACGTGATGGGGATTAGTGGACAGTGATAGCGCCGCTTATAGGCTGAAATGAAAAATACTTTGTTTACTGCTTTAAATTGATGTGGCCACTAAGCTGTGTTGTGGACCACCTCTTAAATATTGATATGGTAAAGTGCTTCTTCACTCTGATCTTCCTTCTGACTTGTTAACTTTAAAACATCACTTGTTAGCAACTGTATGTCGTCATCATCATTTACCTCTTGAGACACTAATGGTCATTCCCCACCGTCGAATTCTTCTGACCGTGGCTGCTCAAATATTTGGCCATCACATTGCACGATCTTGAAACATGCAGGTAAGGAGGCCAGAATTAACAGATGGAAATGTAAAGAGGTCCTCGGAGTGTCTAAATGTGGAATCACTTCTCTTCTTGGCATCGTGGGAGGAAGGAGGAACAGGGTGAGGATTATATGGTCTAGACTTTTGGCCAGAATTGACCGTGTGGAAGACAGGGTGGTGCTGGGAAATATACTAGATGCATTATCTGCCATCCAACTGCTTACTTCTTCGCACTGTTCTGGCATCAAGAGTGGTGTCCCGCTCCCCATTGCAAAAGGGGATTGGAAGCTAGGCCTTGTGGATGAGCATGTTGGCAGTGCTTTTGTAGGAGGCACAGTTTCACCTGACCCATGGTCTCGGCCTCTGCATACACAATCAGAATCATGTCCACTTTCCCATCTCTTGCCGCACACCTTGCACATATTAAACTAGGTAGATGATATATCCCTGCAAACTTTCCGGTATTAATAGGGAATATAATAGATGTTTCCCTGACAAAGGACTTTTGGGTTTTAGGTTGCAGCCTCTTAATCCAAATCTATCCCGCCTTCACCACCTACCCCTACACTAAATGCAGCAAACAGCGATATTACTAGGGAATAGAATAGATGTAGTCCTGACAAGGCATTTTCCGTTTTAGTTTGAAGCAGCAAGGACTGTAAGGCAATAATCCCTGCCTGTATGCCTCTAATTCTAACTTAACCCTCCTGCAGCAGCTCTCCCTACACAGTTTCCTTGGTAGTGTGTGCTGAGCGTCGCGTCACTGGGTCTGCTATAGACCTGATGATGTGTTGCGGCCTGCCAATCACAGTAATGGTATAAAGGGGGAGGAAAAGATTGTGAATTAAAATATAGCTATTATTATTCCATTAAAACGCATTTTAAAAAAGATGAAGTTAATAATAAAAATTGTATTATTGCTCAAGGCACTTACTGTAATTAATTTGTACAGGGTCTCTGTATTGGAATACAGAAAATATCAAATTTTATCTATCTGTATATAGAAAGCCAATGTCCCTTAAAATAAATCAGCTTTATAACTACAGAGGTCATCTTCCAGTCAGATAAGTATTGCTTATCACAGCTGTTCAATTAAATTGTATTATTTTGTTGGCACAAAATTCACCATGTGACAATTACAGCAATACTGATACAAACATTGATAGCATCAGGATTACTTGTAGGGTGAAGTAGTACAATGCCAGATGATTTGTAAGGATCAATCTTATTGCACTCCTAGAGGCCTCCTTAACCACGTCCATGCAAAACCTAACGTTTAGCACGGTCCCTGGTGAAGGTGCCTATGTGTATCCATGTGTCCATGTGTTTCCTTCGTGTGCTATCTGTGTGACATCCAGATAGCACATGGATGGCATGAGCTAGTATACTTGATAGATAGTCTGTGTGTAGCAAGGTCTACTTCTATCTTTAATTTACATATGTATGCTTCAAGCATAATCTGGAAATGTTGTTTGTTTTGAAAAACTAATTAAAACTGTAAAAAAAAAAAATCTATGATTAAGAACCGCTTCATAGGTTCAAAATGCGTAAGACGCAAATTTTAACTTGGTGGATGTCCTACCAACGTGATGAAATAAAAGCTGTTTTTATCATAATGGGACGGGATGCTGGAATACTTCCTTTTTGCAATTGAATCTTGTGCTGTTTTGAACACGTAGCCGCCCTCCTTGCCCCGTCCATGACTGAAGGATCCAAGTGATATATGGGCTGGGTGAGCTGAAATATCCACTCATATTTCTACTGTAGTACAGAGTATTATCCCTCCTGTCAGTGTAATACTAACAGCCCCATACACAGGAGAGAATTTGTGGCCGAATGATCAATCGGCTCATGCCTATCTCTCCTGACTATACACAACCGTTGAACTTTGCCAGGATTTCCTGCGCTTTCTATGAGACAGTAGTTGGCTGATTCCTCTAGCGGACGCTTATCTCTAGAGAGAGAGCAAAATGGTCAGCTTCTTAAATTCAGTATGCCAGATCCTTCTTTTATCTGACATCATCTGCCTTGAGGGCCCCACATATGTTATATAGTCGACCAATTCCCCCTGAAATAATAATATGTATTCAATTATATGGCGCCATTAATTTCATAGCGTTTTCCATACATCAGGAACACTGTTCCCGTTGGGGCTCACAATCTAAATTCCCTATCTGTATATCTTTGGAGTGTGGGAGGAAACCAGAGACCTGGAGGAAACCCACGCAAACATGGGGAGAACATTCAAACTCCTTGCAGATGTTGTCCTTGGTGGGATTTGAACCCAGAACTCCAGCGCTGCAAGACTGCAGTGCTAACCACTGAGCCACCACAAGACTGTAGTGCTAACCACTGAGACATTCTGTTGCCCGAAATGAGCAGTTTCAGCAAACTTTAGTTTAATTTGTATGGGAGCCTTAAAAGGTAACAAACAGAATGTTTTAAAACTATAACAATACCACCGCTGCTTGTGTCCCCTGAAAGTCTCTGTATTTGCTGGTTGTTTTAATGAAGTTGTGATTCCTATAGCCAATCAGATACCGGAGTGGTGGCCAACACAGCCAGTGATTGGGAGCATGGAGGAGATGTCAGCAATTAAAGTTATGTTCAGTCCGTACGAGATGAGAGAATGCAATATCTACACGTTATATCTCCTGATATGTCCCTCTTTATTATCTCTTGTAATCGTATTATTACACTGGATTCTTTATGATGTTACATCGTCATCTTCTCCTCATTTAGGACCCTACAATATTGGATCTGCTTAGTGGAGATCTTTTATATCAGAGAATTTTCCTGATTACCCCATTAAGGATGGATATGGACAGGGACAAGATGGCAGAGAGGATATTACACCTCACCCTAGAGATCCTCTTCCGGCTTACTGGAGAGGTGAGAGATTCTGATGACGTCACATTACATCATTCTTCTCTATGGGAATAACAGATGGACAGAACTGGAGAGGTGAGGACTCTAGAAATGTCTGTAGTGAGATTTATTACTGTGTCTCTCCATAACCAGGATTACACAGTAGTGAGGAAGACCTCTAGTGAGCGCTGTCAGGACCCTGTGTCTGAGAGATGGGGAAGACCCCTGAGCCCAATTACGGGGCCTCCACCTCACCCCCCGATACATGAGGACATCAATGACCAGAAGATCCTAGAACTCACCTACAAGATGATTGAGCTGCTGACTGGAGAGGTGACACTGCTGGGAATACTGGGACATTATACAGTAACACTATGAAGTGATCGGGGGATGACGGTATCATTGTATGTGTCAGGTTCCTATAAGATGTCAGGACGTCGCCGTCTATTTCTCCATGGAGGAGTGGGAGTATTTAGAAGGACACAAAGATCTGTACAAGGACGTCATGATGGAGGTTCCCCAGCCCCTCACATCACCAGGTAATAGACAGGACTAAATAAACATGGCCTATAATTATCTGTATGTAAAGAATGAATTCAGTCCCTGTATGTGTCTCCTCCAGTTCTATCCAGTGAGAGGACCACACCAGAGAGATGTCCCCGTCCTCTTCCACAGAACTGTAAACAAGAAGATCCCGATGTTCCTCAGGATCATCAGGTAGATGGAGAGAAGGTGCCATGAAATCTCCCTATGATGTGTAGACGGCTGTGAAGGTCTTATGCTCAGTCTTGTTTTATCCTCCAGTATTACATGTTTTATACTTGTGTAATGAGAGCGGTGGAGATGGCAGGATTAGAGCTGATCATAGATGGGACTTCTCCATCTGTCTGTGACTTTTACAATATTTGTTTCAGGGTGAAGATCTGACCCATATTAATACTACAGAGACATATGTGAGGGAGGATGAGTGGTGTAAAGCGGAGATTCCTACATATGACTACCCAGGTGAGTAGTAACCACTAAATGCAGAGAAGTCACAGATTCTTCTCAGTCACTGGCTGTGGCTGCTTTATCGGTGATATAGTCCAAACATATGAAAATTGTATGATCACTATTTTGTCACTAGAACACAACATTCTCCTCCGCAAGTTAAAGGATCTGGGAATGTTTAGCTTGCAAAAAAAGCTAAGAGGAGACTTAACAGCTGTCTACAAATATCTGAAGGGATGTCAGAATGTAGAAGGATCATGCTTTATCTCAGTTGCACATTGAAGCACGAGATGCAATTGGTTGAAACTGGAAGGCAGAAGATACAGAATAGATATTAAAAAAAAAATGTTTTGACAGTGAGAGCGAACAATAAATGATATAGGCTACCATGAGAGGTTGTGAGTTCTCCTTCAATGGAAGTCTTGAAACAAAGGCTGGCCAGCCCTCTGTCTGAGATGGTTTAGTGAATCTTGCACTGAACAGGGGGTTGGACACGATGACCATGGAGGTCCCTTACAAATCTTAACTTTCTTTGATTCTGTAACAAGAACATTTTTTATTGTAGTCAAAAATGTACACGATATTATATAGAAAAATGTATTGAACATTCTGCAGTTTTAATGGAAATGAATTATTGCGCCTTTTTCTTTTCTCTTCAAAGCTTCTTTTGATACCGTTTCTCTTATAGAAGGCCTGCGGATCTTCTCTGTGAAGCATCCAGCAGTAGTCCTCCATTATGTTCATGTTCCATCTCCTTACAATCGCCATTAAATCTCTCCTTGTTCTTCGCTATTAGCACCAAGGTTTTCAGGAAAGTATTCCAAATGTGAATGTAACTTCAAATTCATCAAACAACCTGAAGCTTTGAAGTGTTTCAGCAGTTTCAACACATTGGACTTAAATGTTGGATCTTTGTTGTTTCATAGAAATTTCTTCACGATTCTTTAAACAAATCCCAAGCCCTTTTCTCAACAGCTTTCATTTTTGTTTTGAACTCTTCATCCTTCATAAGTTTCTGATTATTCAGACCCACAAAAATGCCTTCTTTCAGTTTTGCTTCTGACAGTCCCTGGAACTTGGTACACAGATACTTAAAAGTCTCTCCTTCTTTTGGTAGAGCTTTCATAAACTGCTTCTTCAGTCCAAGATTAATGTGGAGTGGTGGCAGGAGAACTTTAGTGGGATCAACTAAACTTTTTGCAACTATTTTCTTGGGTCCAGATTGCAAAGATGTTTTTCTTAGACAACTTTTTTGGCTCCAGTGATGAGTCCTATCCTGGCTGACCCATTCGCACAAAAAGCACGAGGACTGCGGGTATCCTCCTTGCTGCCCAAGGAGCAAAGAGAGAACTTTCAGCTTACCACATATTGACCATCCTTGATCCTCGTAGTTAAGTTCATTGAGAGTAAAGTCTAAATTCTCGTAGCATTCCTTCACGTGCACAGAATGCCCTACAGGCACTGAAGCATACTTACTGCCATTGTGCAGTAGCACAGCTTTAAGGCTATGTGCGCACTAGAAAGTGCCTTTTTCTTAAGAAAAAAACGGACCCTCTGAAAGAATCCCGCACCCGCGATAAAAACTGCTGTAAAACCGCACTCGCGTTTTTGCCGTGGTTTTGCTGCAGATTTACCACGGATTTTCCGCAAGTTGGTCCCCGCAGTTTTTACCATTATCTATGGCAAAAAACGCAGGTACCTGCGGAAAAGAAGTGACATGCTCATTTATTCCGCAGCGGAAAATCCGCGGGTATAAACAAACGCAGTGTGCACACAGCATTTTTTCATGGGATTTGCTGGGGAACGATTGCAGCAATGTTAGACACATTTTCTGCAGCAATTTTGCGGCAAAATCCACGGTAAATCCACAGCGTGCGCACAGAGAGCCTTAGACTTTTTTTTTTGGATGAATCAATAGTCTCGACTCGCTGACATTGTACTCAATGATATATTTTCCATCAGCCGAGGAACATCACTGAAATACACTAGAGCACCGTCTTGAGAAATGTTTGGAAGGAATTCCTTTTTTCTGGTTTTGTACCATGAAAAACAGGCACTAGGAGCTAGCAGATTCTTTTCCTTTAGATTCAATCCTAAAAGTTCTGCAGAATGTTTAGGAAGGTCCAAGACCTCCGCCAAAGGTCATGGAAGGGGGTCAAAGTTGGTGCAAAAATGAATCTATGGAGTCAATGTTTGTGGAAAAAAAACTGTACTTCATGGGCTTTTTTTTAATATTTTTAACAAGATAACCTGTTGAAAGTATATAAAAATCACTTGTTTTCAATTTTACCTTTGCAGACATGTCTAAGTACAACTCCGTTTTTGTATTGGGATTCTTTTCCACCACCCCCAAACATACACATACTTTTTCTTACAGGTTCCTTCTTTATGCTTTATTGTGGTTGTATTGGCCTGCCCTAATTATGTCAGTCTGGAATTCTCTGGTATTCTTTAAAAAAAAAAAAAAAAAAAAGTCTCCATTCTCTCTGCCAAATGCCAAAGATATAAATTTGTCTGTAACGTTTTCTTTGAATGTCTAATATTTCTTCAAGAAACTCATATGAGAAGAGATGTTTCCCCACTGATTACTAATTTTTTTACTCTTGAGTTTGATCATTTCTGTAGATTTGTCATTGGCTATTTTCACAGATTTTGACTACAGTAGTTGGTGCTCTTATTTAACCACTTCCTGCAGCCGGTTTTCTGTTCCTAATCAGGATCCATTTTTCACATCTGACACTTGTCACTTTATGACTTGATAAATTTGGATGCTTCTTTTGATTCCAGTGATTAAGATTTTTTTCTATGACACATTGTACAGGGTGGGTCATTTATATGGATACACCTAAATAAAATGGGAATGGTTGGTGATATCAACCCCCTGTTTGTGGCTCATTAGTATATAGGAGGGGAGAAACTTTTCAAGATCGGTGGTGACCATGGCGGCCATTTTGAAGTCGGCCATTATGGATCCAACTTTATTTTTTCCAATGGGAAGAGGGTCATGTAACACATCAAACTTATTGAGAATTTCACCCCAAAAAACAATGGTGTGCTTGGTTTTAGCGTAACTTTATTTGTTCATTAGTTATTTACAATATTATGACCAATTAAAAAAATGTGTTCAAAGTGCTGCCCGTTGTTTTGGATTGTCAATGCAACCCTCTTCTCCCACTCTTAACACACTGATAGCAACACCGCAGAAGAAATGCTAGCACAGGCTTCCAGTACCCTATACAGTATACGGTTGTACAGTACTGTCAGGGCACATGGCTGGGCTCAGAAGGGAAGGAGCAACATTTATCTTTAGGAATACAGATATTGCTGCAATACTTTTGAGGCACAATGAAATGGGGACACTGTGGTCCCCTGGCCACTCAAAAGATGACTACTTATGTCACTTTCCAGATCCCACCGATTGCCTTGCCCTTTACACTTTAACCTCTGTACATAGATCTGGACTTAAACAGGAATGCATAGGCTAGGCCCCAGAGTTAGTTGTAGTTTAGAGGTGCAAGTTAGCAAGAAGAGTATTCAAGTAGCATGGTCAGAATCCGGACAGAGAAAATTCAAAATCAGAAGACGCAAGAGTAGTCGGTAAATAGGTCACGGTCACAAGAAACAAATACTCAAGCCAGGAGCTGTGCACAAAGGACTGAACCAGAGGAGAATAAGGCTATATCTGCCAACTTCCAGCAATCTGCTTCGAGCTTTAATGGGGTGCAGTGATTTCCGATTGGCTGAAGCAAAGTGCTGAGTACTTCGGCTGGACTGCACACACCCATACTGCCAGACTGGATGATACTATGGGTTCCAGCCACTCTAATCTTAGTGGCTGGACAGAGCCTGCGCTGCCCAGAGATTCTGTTTCCTACGTCTTCTCCAACACCAGCACTGCACTGCCCACAGAACAAAGAAGGCTGCACCTGGTTGTGAGGTAAATCCGGAGATATGACGATAAATCATGACATTCAAGTCATGTCAGGAAGCCCTCTCCTGGTGTCACCCCCCCCCCTTCCCTTCACACAACTGGTTTAGCAACAAATCCATGGCCATGTCCTGTGATATGGAAATGAGGTGGCTTAGGGACAATGGACACAGGATGACTCCCTGCCGTCACCCTGTAGTGGGGGCTGCTAGCTAGTTAGCAAGGCTATGGAAATAGCCAGACAGAACGACTCCAGTAAAAAATGGTTCATATCTCGCAAGCCATATTTCCGATAAATATGGCAACCATAAAAATGGTGTCTCCGCATGTGGACGATGCCGGCACACCCTTTTTATGGGAGCAGGACATTGGGAAATGCCCCAGGCGTGATATCAGCCAATGGGGAACTGGCAGACAGGTCATGAGTCCCCTCGTTCTGTAGCTAAATTCATAACTGTCACAATGAGAGCATTGGCGTCCGCCTGCGACGCTCCCAGGCAAAGTTATGGCCAATATCCCCTTGGCTGGATAATTCTGATCCATGCAGGGGGAGTGGCAGTGCTTCCCTGTGAGGTCACTAAGGTAGGAGGGGACCTGGATCTGCCCAGGTTGATAACCCTACTTCGGCCATTTTCCAGCGTTCTTCTCGCTGGGGGCACGTGTAGGAAACCTCTGTGGGAGTTCCTAGAAACCTGGTCTACAGCGCCCCCCTGTGGCCAGACGCACAAGGTAACTGATTGAATTACATACCTGTTTGTAAACCATGCTTTATTTGTAACTGTACTCTGACATAACTGTATATTCTGTAGATTCCCTATTGTATATATTGTAGTTTCTAGTGTGCTTTAGGCGATTAAATTATATAATTAATCTTGGGCTGTTCTGTTATCTCGATCTTGAATCCCACGTCTGTGTGTTCGGCTAATAGTTACCGTGAATCGGTTGGTGGCAGCGAATGGTGCCAAGGATTATTGTGGGGAGGCCAGTGAGATTCGGGGAGATTTTATATATTCCGCCCGCGGAGGTCGGGGGAATATATACCTTACTCTCACCGGGGACCCTTCAATAATCGGCATAAGTAGTATAGCGGCCTCCTTGCTTATTGTCGGGCAATTCCATAATTGGCCTGACTATAAGAGGGGCGCTAGAGAGCGCGTCACGTGCTCTGTCTGTCGGTCGGGAGGTATAAAGGAGGGGTGACCCCCACTTGTTACCCCCCGATTGTGACGTACTGGTAGCCAGCGCGGGGGATTTTTGAGTGACCCCCCCGGTGGTTTGTGACACTGGTGAAATAACCAAATGTCGCTGGAGCTGATCCCACAGTAGATGTGACACACCATTTGCTGAATGTAACAGAATGGAAGAAAACCAAAGGAGTTGAAAACGCTGTAAAGTGACTCCAATTTTAAATTTATAACCCTCAGTGAATTAGTTTGTAGGAGAATTGACTCTTTGTTACTCCACAGGCACTTTCTGGAAATTACCATGCAATGGGTGTTGGAGAGTGAACATTGCAAATATGCCATTTTATTGTCCTATATCTTTTTATTTTAGAAATTATAAAACGAAACATAAAAAGCAAACTTACAAAAGTATTATTAAAAATTTTTAAGGGGGAAGGAATGAGGCAGCAGAAAGATATGAGGTCGGAAAGATGGGAATCACATTTTATTAAGGAAACAAGGGAGGCGGTAAAGATAAAATATTAAAAAGCGTCATCAACTCTAAAGTTTATTAAACTAAAAGCAACATCAGTTATTCGTAACTTTTATATACCACACTAAAAATAATTCATTTCAGATAAGTAAAAGCACTATTTGTTGAAAAACTTATCAAATGTACTAGACCAGTGTACATGATATTATTGAAAAAGTTTCATTGCATAACTCATACAAAAAAAGATACACTGTAATTAATAATTCTTGGACAAACTAATATAGTATGCCATTTTATTACCCAACACATAGTGCCCAGATAGTGCTTTAGGAGACAAGTACACCGTAAATTCAGTGTGTTCTTCCCACTACAGCAATGCCAAATACATAGATGCCAAATGTGGTTTGAGCACACTGCAAGGCTGAGAAACAAAGGGGAGATTTGACTTTGGGAGAGCGGATTTATCTGTATTGGTTTATGGAAGCTATGTTGCTTTTAAACAGCCTTTGATCCACTGATCATGTGGAAACCATCTGTTTTTCCTTTGACAATTGATAGACCTGAATGGGGGCGCTTTTTTTGCAATAAGTAGAAGTTTTTATTGATATTAATTTTACCTAAATAGCATTTTTGGTGGCTTTTACATAGTTACATAGGTTGAAAAAAGACCTAGGTCCATCTAGTTCAATTATGTACTGAGGAAATCATTCAGCCCTTTTTTAAAAGTTGTTCCAGCCATTCTCCAATTGTGAAGTACAAACCCTGTTACAAGAGAGTCTAAGAAGATAAATACAGCGGTCTGTCAATTACTGAGTTCAATTGCCTCAATATCCGTGGATGAATGCCATCTGGCCCACGGGATTTGTCAATGTTTAATTTTCTCAGACGCAGGCGCACTTCTTCTTGTGTTAAATTAGTTATATCAGGTGGTGAACTTTAATTTTTTACTTGTTGACTGCTCCCTGGAAAAGTCAGTTTCTTGGTGAACACAGATGAAAAGTGTCTGTTTAATATCTCAGCATTTTCTTTGTCCTCTATAACTATCTTCTTATAGTCTTTTATGGGGCCGATACCATGCTTTTTTTTCTTTTGGCATTCTTGTATTTATAAAAAAAATGTTGGGGTTTATTGTAATGTCTTTGGCTTTTTTTTTTTTTGTTTCAGTAGCTAATTTTGTTAGCTTGACTTCTTTTCTACATTTCTGATTGAGATCTTTATACTCCTGAAATGCTATTTCTGTATTCTCAGCCTTCAAGATTTTGAATGCCCTTTTGTTTTTGTTATACTTTGTACTGTGTTATTTAACCATAGTGGTTTCTTTTTATTCCTGGACATTTTATTACCAGAGGGTATACGTTTTTTACAGGACTCTAGTAGTATATCCTTAAACATTTATGGTCGGTATCTCCAGTTAACATGACATTGTCCAAATCTACACGATTAAGCTCTTCCTTTTTAATTTGTTGAAATCAGCTTTCCTAGAATTCCAAGTTTAAGCATTTCCCCTTTCAAAGGCTCTTTTGAATATTACATTGAAATCTACCATATTATGGTCACTGCTGCCCAAGTGCTCCCGGACCTGTACATCTGAAATTATATCTGGTCTATTCCGACAGGACCAAATGCAACAAATTATTTCCCTGGTCGGTTGATCTACCTTCTGATCGATGTACCGAATTTTTTCGTTTTATAAGACGCACTGGATTATAAGACTCACCCCAAATTTGGACGGAAAAAAAAATATGGGGTCCGTTTTATAATCTGGTGGTGTGTTACCAGGGAGAGGGGGCAGCAGCGGAGTAGGGGTAACAGGAAGCAGGGTGGTGCTGGAATACTGCAAGTAGTATAGAGGGGGGCCCAGATACTCACTGCGGGTGCTGCTCTGTGCAGGGCCGACGACGTCGCTCTGTGCGGGGCCGGCGACGCCGCTCTGCTCTGTGCGGGGCCGGCGACGCCGCTCTGCTCTGTGCGGGGTCGGCGACGCCGCTCTGCTCTGTGCGGGGTCGGCGACGCCGCTCTGCTCTGTGCGGGGCCGGCGACGCCGCTCTGCTCTGTGCGGGGTCGGCGACTCCGCTCTGCTCTGTGCGGGGCCGGCGACGCCGCTCTGCTCTGTGCGGGGCCGGCGACGCCGCTCTGCTCTGTGCGGGGCCGGCGACGCCGCTCTGCTCTGTGCGGGGTCGGCGACGCCGCTCTGTTCTGTCCGGGGCCGGCGACGCCGCTCTGCTCTGTGCGGGGCCGGCGACGCCGATCTGCTCTGTGCGGGGCCGGCGACGCCGATCTGCTCTGTGCGGGGCCGGCGACGCCGCTCTGCTCAGTGCGGGGCTGGTGATGGAGCAGTCGAGTGCCGAGCAGAACAGAACAGTTGAGCAGAACAGAACAGCCGAGCAGAACAGAGCAGCCGAGCAGAACGAAGCAGCCAGGCAGAATGGAGCAGTTGTGCACAGAACAGCCGAGCAGAACGGAGCAGTCATGCACAGAGCAGCCGAGCAGACCGGAGCAGCCGTGCACAGAGCAGAACGGAGTGGCTCCACATAGAACAGAGCGGCGCTGCCCGATGCACAGAACAGCATTGAACAGAACAGAAGCACCGGCAGCAGAGTGCATTGCTTGGAGTATCTCCCTGCCTCTTTTGACCCCTCTGTACAACCCCCCGGTAAGCTACATTCGGATTTTAAGACGCACCCCTCATTTTCCTCCCAAAGTTTTGGGAGGAAAAGTGCGTCTTATAAGCCGAAAAATACGGTAATTGTCTTGAATTGTAGATAAGAATTTGCAGCTTTTAGCACAACCCGAAGATTCAATGTCCCACTGAATGTCCGGATGGTTGAAATTCCCATAATAACGCCCCTATTATTATTATTTGATGCATTTTAATTTTGTTGCAGCAGTTCATTCTCTGCCTGTTCAGCTATGTTAGGAGGCTTATAGCAAACTCAAATTAGCAGCTTAACCCTAGAACGCATACCTGGGGCCTCGCAGGCCTGCTAGGTCATTTGTTTTCTATGGTAGATTGAATTGCTTGCACGTTCTTGGGTTAACATTATTACCCTCCCCGTGTACATTTACACGGACTGAAACTACATTGTTGCAACTCCCCCCAATGTCATCTCTGAGCACAGATTTTAAGTTAAATTTGATAAATATACACACCCCTTCACCGTTTTTGTATTTCCTGTAATTTCTGAATGTGGTTTAACCCTTTACATTTGTCACCCAGTCATGACTCTCAGGTTTCCTTAATGCCCACCACATAGTAATCTGTGGCTGACACAAGACTCTCCAACGAATTCATTTTTTTTACAAGATTTTTTGCATTTGACAGCAGAAATGTAATACATTTTCTTACTCCTCATCTCCCAACTTTTTCTTGCCTGTCCCTGCTCCCCTAAACCTGCCTTGACCCCTACTGTCTCCGTCTACTTTATCTTTTCTCTTTTTTGCACAACTACCCTCCCATCCCCCAGATCCTAGTTTAAAAGCTCCTCCATCTGGCGGACCATTTATTCCCCCAGCACAGCTGCACCCTTCCCATTGAGTTGCAGCCCGTCCCTAATATAGAACCTGTAGCCGACAGAGAACTCGGCCCAATTCTTCATGAACCCAAACCCCTTCTTCCAGCACCAATTTCTAAGCCACATATTTATTTCCCTTAGCTCTCGCTGTCTTTCTAGTGACGCTCATGACACCGGTAGTATTTCAGAAAACACCACCTTGGAGGTCCTGGACTTCAGCTTCTTTCCTAGTTTCTTATAATAATTTTTAAGGACCTTCCACCTCTCTCTAACTTTGTCATTAATACCAATGTGCACCATTGCAGCTGTGTTTTCCCCAGCCCTAGGTTTGCAATGCTCCTGAGTGTTGCAAGCTTCATATTTAGATCCATTACCTATGCTTCCAAATATGTAACACCGATATCGAGTGCAGACCTATTCACCCTCGAATGGTTGTTCAAGGCATGCATACAGCTCACAAGACACACACTTGGTAGCATTGTCGATGAAGCACATACTAAATGGGGATAAACGGTACAGATAAAAACAATGGAAAGGTAACACCAAACTATGATCTTGTGTGAAATTATGATATTGTGTTTAACTATGCTATACATACTTACCTTGCAGCCACACTTGAATTGCAGCCTTGCCTGCTCAGAAGACTCGCATGGTGTGATTGGAATTTGTAAATCGCTACCAAGCTAGCAAAGCAAACACCATGAATCACTTGACACAAATAACAAGATACTTGACACCAATCATCTTGTGACCTCCTCCCTTTTTTTCCCCAGCTACAGAGATAGCACAGATAGATAATACACTAAACCATGTAAACAGTTACACAGTTATAACTGTTTTTATACCAATATTCGGGACACAGAACAAACAGTTGAACACCACGCTCGACTGGATTATGCTATGAGATTGTCTTTTAGGCTATGAACCGTTATTGTCAGTGAATTATTCAATTTTGCTACATATCTTTCCATTTCTATGGACGTTTTAAGCAGATATGTTAAAAAAAATACTGTAAATTTCACAGATATTTTATAAAAAACAATAATTGGTTTTATTCTTGGCAGATGACGGTGACAGAAGATCAGAGGGACAACTGACTTCTTCAATTTTTAAATCAGATGACTTTGAGATCACACAAGATACAATTGACGTGAGTGGGATATCTGGATTAATAGCATCATTCATTCACAGCAAAGATCTCTCATCTGATCCTATGGGACAGGTCCTATATTCTGACTCAACACAGTCTGCTAAGAAAAATAGAAAACCTACTGCTCTTAAAGCAAAGAAACAAATTTCAAATTCAGAATATGGAAATAGTTTTCCCCTCAAAACTTCTTCTGTTAAGCATCAAAACATTAACACGGAGGAAAATAGATTTTCTTGTTGTTGGTGTGGGAAATATTTTAACCAGAAATCAAATCTTATTAGGCATGAGAGAATTCATACTGGGGAGAAGTCATATTCATGTTCAGAATGTGGAAAATGTTTTGTACAGAAATCAAATCTTGATAGACACCAGAAAACTCACAAGGTGGAAAAGCCACACTCATGTTCAGAATGTGGGAAATGTTTTGTAAATAAATCACAGCTTGCTACACATCTGAGAACTCACACAGGGGAGATGCCATATTTCTGTTCAGAATGTGGAAAATGTTTTGTATATAAATCAAGTTTTGTTAGACACCAGAGAACTCACACAGGGGAGAAGCCACATTCATGTTCAGAATGTGGGAAATGTTTTGCGCACAAATCACATCTTGTTACACACAAGAGAAATCACACAGGGGAGAAGCCATTTTCTTGTCCAGAATGTGGGAAATGTTTTGTACAGAAATCATATCTTGTTACGCACAAGAGAAATCACACAGGGGAGAAGCCATATTCATGTTCAGAATGTGGGAAATGTTTTGTAGATAAATATCATCTTGTTACACACAAAAGGAGTCACACAGGGGAGAAGCCTTTTCCATGTTCAGAATGTGGGAAATGTTTTGCATCTAAATTACATCTTGTTTCACATAAGAGAAGACACACAGGAGAGAAGCCATATTCATGTTCAGAATGTGGGAAATGTTTTGTATTTAAATTCAATCTTGTTTTACACAAGAGAAGTCACACAGGGGAGAAGCCTTTTTCATGCCCAGAATGTGGGAAATGTTTTGCACAGAAATCATATCTTGTTGCACACACAAGAAGTCACACTGGAGAAAAGCCTTTTTCATGTACAGAATGTGGGAAATGTTTTGTAGATAAATCAAATCTTGTTAGACATCAACAAATTCACACAGGGGAGAAGCCTTTTTCGTGTTCAGAATGTGGGAAATGTTTTGCACGTAAATCACACCTTGTTTCACATCAGACAACTCACACAGGGGTGAAGCCTTTTTCATGTTCAGAATGCGGGAAATGGTTTACATGTAATTCAGTTTTTATAACCCATCAGAGAACTCACAGTGGGGAGAAGCCATATTCATGTTCAGTATGTGGGAAGTGTTTTGTATTTAAATCAAATCTTCTTTTACACAAGAGAAGTCACTCAGGGGAGAAGGCTTTTTCATGTTCAGAATGTGGGAAATGTTTTGTAGATAAATCAAATCTTGTTAGACACCAGACAATTCACACAGGGGAGAAGCCTTTTACATGTTCAGAATGTGGGAAATGTTTTGTAGATAAATCAAATCTTGTTAGACACCAGACAATTCACACAGGGGAGAAGCCTTTTTCATGTTCAGAATGTGGGAAATGTTTTGCACGTAAATCACACCTTGTTTCACATCAAACAACGCATACAGGGGACAAACCTTTTTCATGTTCAGAATGTGGGAAATGTTTTGCAGAACAATTTCATCTTGTTAAACACCACAGCAGTCACATAGGAAAGAAGTTTTTTTACTGTTCAGAATGTGGGAAATATTTTAACCAAAAATCAGATTTTACGATACACCAGAGAATTCACACAGGGAAGAAGCCATACTCATACCTAGATTTCGAAATTTGAATTATTGGTAAATCATGTTTTGTTGACCATCAAAAATAACTCATACGAGGAGAAATTTTATAGACAAATTGTACTAAAAACATATGCGACCGTTGTGTAGTTGAATGAGAAAAGGAAATTGCTTTAAAAGTTAATGATTTTTTTGGACTATAAGACTCACTTTTAACAAGAAAAAAATCTTGCTAATAAGTGTCTGGTGGCAGCTTCCTGTGATGGAGGAGAACGCCGAGACAGCGTCATTTCGGATCACAGAGAACTTTTCTCTCTTCTCCTGCCCCTCACTGATCTATGTGATTGGTGCAGAACAGGAGAGGAAGCTCCCGAGACCTGTACAGAGGCTGCACGTCCTGAGTGAGCAGCTGAAGAGCCCTCCACTTTACTAGTAGTGATGGGTAAAATGCGATTTTTTGGTGAGCCGGCTCTTTTGGATCGGCTCACCAAAAAGAGTCGGCTCTTTTGGCTCCGAAAACGGCTCTTCATTTCCTATTACCTTTGGCTTTAAATTTGAAGCCCAATTCTGGTATGTTTTAACCCATGATTGTATACCTTTTAGTAAAAATCTACACATGTGCCAATTTATGACATAAAACAGAATAGTTTCCAGAATAACCAGATTTTATATTATTTGCGGTAAAAACTTTAACAAACACAATGTTTTTGATAAAAAAAAAGTGCAGAAATCAAACAAGTGCAATTCAATGAGCTCAACACTACTGGCAATTGTATGCAAAATCGGATGTGATTTGAGAGTGCTGTACTGCCTTGTATAGGACTAGTTCTGTGCATGAAGTTGGTCCCTCAGATGGGCACTGCTATCATGTAACAGGGACTGCTGGGAGGTTATTCACATACCAGAAACAACATAACCTAGCTAATGGTGCATTTACACAGCCGATGCAGCCCCCGAGCCTGCGATCCAGTGATGCTCAATCCAGCATCGCGGATCATTTGTTCTCTTCCATTCAAGTGAATGGGAGAGAACAAGGGACGCACATTTACATCCGCTGTTTCTGCTTCGCTCAGCGAGGATTTACAAGCTGGCGGTAAATAACTAGAATCAGGCTAAATCCAGATGTCAGTGTTCCTTTAATAAAGTGCCTGACTGCCTGACTGCTGCTTGCTTGTCACAGATTGGAGGGGGGCGGGGCTGTGAGTCAGTGCTATGTGCGGCAGCAGGAGGAGCATGCATTCTCAGTCTCCTGGATAAGATCAGAGTGACTACTGCTGGGAGGGAGGGGCCGAGAGGGGCGGGGCAAGAGGGGAGGGGCGGGGCAAGAGGGGACTGACTGTGGAACGGAACTGGCAAAGAGCCGTTTACATTTCAATTGGCTCCCTGCCAGGAGCCGACTCATATGATTCACTATGAAGAGCCGGCTCTTAGAGCCGGCTCGTTCAGGAGCTACCCATCACTATTTACTAGCTCCTGGACCATTCAGGTCATGTAATCAATCACATTGCCTGGAAGGAACTGCAATATGGGGTATACACAGTGTATATGTATGCAAATGTGCATTTGTAGTAGAGCTGGATGTTTAGATAATGTATATATGTAGCAGAGCTCTATGTGAATGTAAATGTGCATACATGGCAGACATGAGTACCTGTACTGTTCATGCAGCAGTGTTGTGTGTGTGTATGTATGAGCGCTGCAGTGATCATTAATGTTCTTGCTGTGAAGCTATATATAATAAAACAAATGGTGCAGAGAAACACTTATCAAAAGATTTGTTACTTCCTTATTGTAATCTAGTGCATTAAAATTTGCAATCTTTACCCCTCCTTTTTATATCTGCAGGGAAGATTTTATTAGCAGGAAAGATGTTTTTCCTATTTGATGCTGTCTACACCTAGGGTGCCTCTTATGGTCTGAAAAATGTTTAATTTTAATATTTCACATTGTTATATATTCATATATACATACTAGGGTGACAGTCAAAAGTTTCTTGTGCAAATTTTTAGGTCTCACCCCCTGGTAATAATTCATGGTTCACTGGTAGTTGAATCATCACAAAACTAACAATTTATTGTATTAAAAGTAAATTGTATAATTTTACAGTGGTTTTGCTTTTTTTTTTTAACAAAACACGCTCTATTTTGGTTCTGATAGTCTTGGCTATGCTTCCACACACTGGAGAATAAACCGTTTATGGTCTTCTTGAGTGCTCAGTGACTAATTTAATGTGTTCATGAGTGCAATGGAGTGTTCGTCAGCATCAGTCACGATTTTCAATCAGGAGACTATTGAGGATGCATCGATATAACTTGAATTAGTGTGCCACAGTGAGGATCTGGATGAAGAAAGTATTGGTTTATTTCCAGTGCAACAAATAGTTTTTTGTATTGGGCAACATGAAGTGATGAAGCTTATTGTGTGACACAACATCTTCCATAAGCTGCATGTGAGTTGAGCAGACATAGTTGTTTTCTCAACCATCGGAAAATTTTCTATGGTTTTCTGCAATTAGAAACTCGGTCAAAAAAAAAAGCCATACCCACCATAATCTCGCTGAGATACCACAGGTGGCTGTTGACAGGTTTATTGCTGCTTCAGCAAAAGGTGCGTTGATTCCTTTGTATGCTACGAGTGCTTGTGTGGCGCCCTGGACAAGCCAGGATGTCACAGGTACTACACCAACACACCCCACACTCCTGGTCAGGCACACCAAAGTCAGACAAAAACCCTTGTTGCCTTCCTCCAGGGGCTGATGTTCACACCAGGGGGTGGGCCAGGTGGTTGGTCCCGCCCACCGAGGAGTTCACAGTCCTGGAGGCGGGAAAAGTAAGGCAGATAGAGTTTTGAAGTGAAAGTGAGAGGAGTGAAGTGGCAGTCGAGGAGCCTGAAGTTGGTCCGGGTGTGTGGCCCGGACGGATCAGCAAGGTTGGCAGACGGTGGTGACCGTCTGCAGGAGAGGCCTATTGGAGCCAGCCGTAAGGACTGTGGACGGGCGGTGTCCCGGCGGTACCGGACCGGTACGCAAAGAGAAGCCAGCACCATCCGGCAGGGGCTTACGGACCCGGCAAGGCTAGGAGTCGCCGTGAATTTGCCAAATCCGTTAGCGAAGGGAACCTCCTGGGTTTCCCAGCAGCCAAGTCCCGTCAGAAGGCAACAGTCCAACCGAGAGAGGGAAACACAGTCACCGCCAAGGCTAAAGTTCCCAGGGCCCGAGAGCCTGCGGGCAAAAGGGGCTCCTTCAGCACCCATCCAAGCTGGGGAGTGGGTTACCGGTGGGAACCCATTGGAACCGTTACACTACATAGGTGCAGGGAAAGGCAGTCACCATCAACCTGCCAGGAGGAGAAACACCGCAGCCGTCTGTGGGACCCGTCCATCCAGCCGTGTGTTTTACCGAGAACTGTGTCCTCATCATTGGCTGAGTGAGTACCACCGTGCCGTGCGGCACAGCGCTGCCCCCGCGACCCTGCACCTCGCCAGGCCCCGTAACCCGCCTGCCATCCATCCCTACCCCATCACCGGGCCCCGGGACAACCAACCCCCTACCCACGGAGGGGAGAACTAACATCCAGGCTGCTCCCTGTCATCGCTCCCGGGATCCCCGTCCAGAGCAGCGGTGGTGTCACCAATATCACCACAACCGTGGGTGGCGTCACGGACAATAACCAAAATCCCCACCATCCAATCCCCACCCTTTTCACTCACGGGCGAGGAGCGCCGCTCGAGTCCCCAGGATCCGGCCCACCGCTTGAGCCACCACCGGGCAGCAGCAGCTGCAGCAGCCGCGGCCGGACCCGAGCAGTGGGAGAGCGCAGCGTCCCCTCCTCCGCCCGCGACAACTTGGCATTACGAACAGGATCTTACCGCTCTGCCGTCTGGTGGAGGTGCGCCTTGTTACCGCCGGTGGTGTCCGGCCGAAAAATTGGAGAAGCCGCCATCTTAGGCTCGAAAAATTCCCGCTCGAGCGTCTCCTCGAGTAGTGGAGGCGCGAAGGCCAAAACCCCGCCCCTGTAGAGGAGGAGCCGAAAAGAGACTAAGGGGGACTGATGGCGTCTGGCCGCATGTAGCCCGCGGCTATAAAAGCAGGGACGCCAGGACCCAGCGGCCATCTTGTTGCTGGTTCCTGGAAGAGGCCGCCAGAGCCATGTTTATGCCGTCCCGCAGCACCGTAGCCCCCGCGCCTGGAACCGCGGCGTGGGTGGAGTTTCGGACCGCGCAGCTCCAACAACGGCTACAGGTCAAGATGCAGCTCCTCTTGGAGGAGTGGGAGGCTGACATGGCGGAGGTCGTAGCGACCGTGCGGAGACGCGAGGAAGAGGGAGCTTCGGAAGGGAGGGTGAGTGACCCACGCCCCTGTGCCCCTAGTGGGTCGGTCATCGCGGCCGAGGGACCCGGTCCACGCCCGCTCACCTTGCTACCTCCCCCGCTACCCGTACTGGCCGCCGCGGCCCCGCCACTAGGCCCGCTACCCCAGCAACCGGTAGCAGTACCCTGCATGTCCGCCCAGGCGGATCGACCTGTAGCCGGAGCCCGTGACCGACCGGAAGTGCTACCCTGGAAGGTGCAGAAGCCTGAGCCGGAGGCATCGCCCAAAAAACTTCCCGAGCCGGAGCCGATAGGCCGCTCCGTGCAGGAGGCCCGGCGGAAGAGGACCCTTGTGCCCATCCCCCACACCTCGGCTGAGGTTGCGCCGGGTTGCCGCTGCAGGGCAGCACCCCAGGCCAAGTCACCGCGGGACCTTCCACCCAGATTGCCAGTGGTGGGCAGTGTCCAGAAGATCTCGCGGGGCCCGACCCGTGCACCGGAGCTCGCAGCAGCTCCGTATTGGGACAGGGAGCCGACACTGCTGGGCCCGGAGATCGCGGAAAGAGAGAGGAAGAAGGCGGAGTTGGTGGCCCGTACAATCCGGGAAAAGGAGAGCCTCCGCCAAGCGACCTTCCGTATCCGGGGCCCGCTGTATGAAGGGCAGGTGAGGCGGTTTGATGTCCGCTGGGGCTATGGCTTTATCTATGAACCGGGCCTGGAGGCCGAAGTTTTTGTAGCCCGGCGGGATGTCAACGCCCACCTGCCGGAGGAGCATCCAGGCCGCAATCTGATGCCTGGAGATCTGGTGCAGTATACCCGGCACTGTGGGGAGAGGGGGTGGTTCGCATTGGATGCGAAGCTGAGGGGCAGCCAAGAAGCCCGAGTGTCCACCGCACCTCCTCCCCCAGCCGACGTAGAAGAATCGGAGTAAGGGCAGCGGAGTCCCATTGCAGTGTCCCCGTTGGGACCACCACCTGTAACCGTTTAAATATTTTGAAAATGAATGATAAGAATGATTAACCGAAGTTCACCAGATTAACAAGCCTTGATTAGCACCGGTCGTTGCTGGCAACTGGTCCCCGTTGGGACCCCTTTACCAAATGCGTAGGAACTACTACGGACAAGCCCGAGAACTGGCAGGGCAACCACGAACTTGTGGTCTGTAAATAAAAATGATGTTTTTATGGCTAAACCGTTATCGCCTCTGGAGAGGCTGATTTGGAGGATGGGCCTGGAGGGAAGTGATGGCCCAGGCCCGCCACTACCGCAACCGGTGGCAATCCTCTGGGGGTTTCAGGGGCTCCCCATGGACATGGGACCCCTGAAAAGGACAGAACCGGCTCGGGTAACTTGTGTTGGACTGGGGTCAAGGGGTGCTGCCTGTTTGCTTAGGGGCAGCATCAGGGCCAGGTTACTTGGGTGGGAGAGAGCGGAAGCCGTTACCGTTTGCAGCGTTTAAGTAAAGGTACCTCTCGATGTGGGAAGATGTTATTATACTTATAATATGTTTACCGTTTATCTTTTTCAGTTTGTGAAAATAAAACCGGTGATGGACGGGCAGCCCGCGGACGGTCTGCATTTTACTAAGGGGGAATCTGGCGCCCTGGACAAGCCAGGACTTCACAGGTACTACACCAACACACCCCACACTCCTGGTCAGGCACACCAAAGTCAGACAAAAACCCTTGTTGCCTTCCTCCAGGGGCTGATGTTCACACCAGGGGGTGGGCCAGGCGGTTGGTCCCGCCCACCGAGGAGTTCACAGTCCTGGAGGCGGGAAAAGTAAGGCAGATAGAGTTTTGAAGTGAAAGTGAGAGAAGTGAAGTGGCAGTCGAGAAGCCTGAAGTTGGTCCGGGTGTGTGGCCCGGACGGATCAGCAAGGTTGGCAGACGGTGGTGACCGTCTGCAGGAGAGGCCTATTGGAGCCAGCCGTAAGGACCGTGGACGGGCGGTGGCCCGGCGGTACCGGACCGGTACGCAAAGAGAAGCCAGCACCATCCGGCAGGGGCTTACGGACCCCGGCAAGGCTAGGAGTCGCCGTGAATTTGCCAAATCCGTTAGCGAAGGGAACCTGGGTTTCCCAGCAGCCAAGTCCCGTCAGAAGGCAACAGTCCAACCGAGAGAGGGAAACACAGTCACCGCCAAGGCTAAAGTTCCCAGGGCCAGAGCCTGCGGGCAAAAGGGGCTCCTTCAGCACCCATCCAAGCTGAGGAGCGGGTTACCGGTGGGAACCCATTGGAACCGTTACACTACATAGGTGCAGGGAAAGGCAGTCACCATCAACCTGCCGGGAGGAGAAACACCGCAGCCGTCTGTGGGACCCGTCCATCCAGCCGTGAGTACCACCGTGCCGTGTGGCACAGCGCTGCCCCCGCGACCCTGCACCTGGCCAGGCCCCGTAACCCGCCTGCCATCCATCCCTACCCCATCACCGGGCCCCGGGACAACAAACCCCCTACCCACGGAGGGGAGAACTAACATCCAGGCTGATCCCTGTCATCGCTCCCGGGATCCCCGTGCAGAGCAGCGGTGGTGTCACCAATATCACCACAACCGTGGGTGGCGTCACGGACAATAACCAAATCCCCACCATCCAATCCCCACCCTTTTCACTCAGGGGCGAGGAGCGCCGCTCGAATCCCCGGGATCCGGCCCACCGCTCGAGCCACCACCGAGCAGCAGCAGCCGCAGCAGCCACGGCCGGACCCGAGCAGTGGGAGAGCGCAGTGTCCCCTCCTCCGCCCGCGACACTTGCAGTAATATCAAGTCATTTTGTGGCGATATGGCTGGGATCTGACAGAAGTACCAAGCCTTCAAGTATCAGTGGACGGTAAAAGTACAAAATTAATGGAGATTTTTTAACTTGTCACAGGTAAACTAAATTGGTGACAAAACATTAAGATCTTCAGAGGGTATATCAGTTTGGTCTTCTATCGGGCCCACTGGTAGCCGCCTGGAGTTTTGATATGTATGTCTGGGTTTGCCGATGAACCAAGGAACAGGAGTGCCAGTGTTAACAATTCCTTGTAATCATTGTCTTGGATGGCATTGTGCAAGGTGGTTGGTGCAAAATTCAACTAGGCACTCCTTAAAGGGAACCAATCATCAGGATTTTTGTATATAAGCTAAAGCCAGTGCAGTACTGGCACTATCAGGCTGCTTATCTACATAACATTAGTGGTCACCTCAGATGTTTAGGCTTTCAAATCCGAGAAAGTGAAGTAGTTTATAAATTCAGCAGCTTCTTGAGTGACAGTTGCATCTGAGCAGATAATCTCTGGGTGGGTATTCATATGGATTTCTGCCCCCCTGCCTGTTGTTCCTCCCTCTCTCTGTTCTCTATGGTAAGTATTATACAAACTATTCATTTTTTTTGAAGGACCTGTGTGAGTTCATACCCATGTAACCTGGTATCCAGCTTTGTTGGCTGAGGCCCCCCCTTCTGGTCACATGGGTATGACCTTACCACAGGTCCTTCAAAAAAGTGAATCGTTTGTATAATACTTACCATAGAGGGAGGAACAGATGGCAGGGGGGCGGGAATTCATATGAATACCCACCGAGAGATTAGCTGCTCAGATGCAACTGTCACTCAAGAAGCTGCTGAATTCATAAACTTCACTTTCTTGGATATGAAAGCCTTAGGCTATGTGCGCACGTTGCGTAAATACATGCAGTTACGCTGCGCTTTGTAGCGCAGCGTAACTGCATGCGTCCTGCGTCCCCTGCACAGTCTATGGAGATTGTGCAGGGGCCGTGCGCACGTGGCGTTTTAAAGCGCAGCGCTTCGGCTACTGCCGAAGCGCTGCGCAAAAAGAAGTGACATGTCACTTCTTCCGTGCGCTTTGCCGGCAGCTCCTGCTATGTCTATGGCAGGAGCTGCAGGCAGAGCGCATGGAATCAGCGCTCACTACGGACATTTCTGCAGCGATTTAAAGCGCACATGTGCTCTTCAGATCGCTGCAGAAATCTCTGCAGTGAACTGTACGCAACGTGCGCACATAGCCTAAACATCCTAGCTGACCACTAATAGTATGTAGATAAGCAGCCTGATAGTGCCAGTATAGCACTGGCTTTATCTTCTATACGAAAATCCTGATGATTGGTTCCCTTTAAGTAGATGTAGCTCAGTTGAAATTACGTCATCTTCCATTCCAGCTGAAAACTTGGTGTTATCCAGTTGATTCCAGACAACGGAAAATCTCTTGAACTTTATAATTGGATCTGTTGATGCCAGCCACAATTTATCTAATAAGCTTGCAATAATTAGCTTGTGAATGTAGTGCCTACACGAGAAACTCAGTAGTTCTTTCTGCAGTTTCTATATCAAAAGAACGCACGCACCAGCCTTTGTTGTCACTATTACTACTGGTCTTGTCGAATGACATAAACTTGACTTTATCTAAGAGCTGCCAATCATGCAGAACCTTGAATACAGCCTAAAGGTGATGTCACACACAGCGACGAGGTCGCTGCTGCGTCACCATTTTCTGTGATGTAGCAGCGACGTCCCGTCGCTGTCGCTGTGTGTGACATCCAGCAACGAGCTGGCCCCTGCTGTGAGGTCGCCGCTCGTTGCCGAATATCCTGCTTCATTTTTTGCTCGTTGCTCTCCCGCTGTGAAGCACACATCGCTGTGTGTGACAGCGAGAGAGCGACGAACTGAAGCGAGCAGGGAGCCAGCTTCTGGCAGCCTGCGGTAAGCTGTAACCAAGGTAAACATCGGGTAACCAAGGGAAGCCCTTTCCTTGGTTACCCGATATTTACCTTCGTTACCAGCGTCCGCCGCTCTCACGCTGCCTGTGCTGCCGGCTCCCTGCATGCCAGAGTACACATCGGGTAAATAAGCAAGGGTTTGCTTATTAACCCGATGTGTACTCTGGCGTGCAGGGAGCCAGCGCTAAGCGGTGTGCGCTGGTAACCAATGTAAATATCGGGTAACCAAGCTTTTGGTTACCCGATATTTACCTTAGTTACCAAGCGCAGCACCGCTTCCACAAGTCGCTGGGGGCTGGTTACTGGTCGCTGGTGAGATCTGCCTGTTTGACAGCTCACCAGCGACCATGTAACGACGCAGCAGCGATCCTGATAAGGTCAGGTCGCCCATCGTGATCGCTGCTGCGTCGCTATGTGTGAACCCAGCATTAGCGTGTGCTGTTCCTGTGCTGTTAGGTATCTCTGGGACTGACATCAACTTTTCAGTTCCTCCTCTGGACACTAGTGCTGACAGTCACTTAGCAGTTTCATTGCTGGTCTAGCTTGCAAACCTTTTTCCATCCCAGTGTACATACAGTCAGTGAACCACTGCTTTGAAAGAAGCTTTGATAGCATTTGCTGCAATTTCTTGATGCCTGCAACAAGCCCAACTGCTAGTTTTATGTTGAACAGGGAATCTATCTTGATCATGGCCAAAAGACTGAAAAGCTGCAGCAAGAAGGTAGGTCGCTTTTCTATCACCGATAATAGTTCTGGCTAGAGCTGCAGCAACTTCCTGAGTCACAATGTTGACCGGTCTTACTGACACATTTCTTGGGGCTAAAATTCCTTTTGCCCTCTATCACTATCATTGTCGTAAGAGCAGTTGTAGCTGCAACTGGTACTAATGCAAAATTTAGCCGATGCTGTCAACTGCTGAACTCGCTCAGTTTCCTTTTTTCTTCATTTCTCTGCTTGTAATTCTCTCATAATTCTTCTTTCCTCAACCATGGCCAGCTTTCTGTCTAATGGTTCCATGCTTCAACAACAACCTTTGTCTCTTTGTGTAAGCAAGAAGTCCCTGTCTTCCTGAAGTTTTACCAGTTTCATGGCATCAGCATGAGCAACATCAAACAAATCATCAAGTTTATTAACAAATTCCTTCCCCTTGGATTCATGTGTTTTGGTTTGCCATTTAGGATTCTTCTTGCGACTCTTCCATTGACCAAATTGATTATTGACCTTACTGATCATGTGATATTGTTGCTTTGCCAGGAATCTTGCTTTTTCCCAGAACTAAAGTACTTTGTTGGCTGCAACAGTAGGAGTGGTACATGTTGGTTGTGATTCTGTACAGTGCAGGAAATAAAACCTGGCCAACACCTGCTTATTCAACAGCAGCTTAAAAATGGTAATACGTTGTGCTGTCCCTACAAATAATCACATTCCTCTAACACTGCAATTTGAAGATGCCATTTTTTCTGACAACCATGACTAAACATGTGGGAGGCCTAAATAGCAAACCTAAAACAGCATTTCATTTAAGATGATACGTTGCTGCTAGAGATCAGCGAATCCCTGTGTATTTGGCTGTGCACCTTCTCCTTTGCCATTATCAACCTACACTAATAACTGAGGGAGGCGCTACAGCTGCAAAGCTTGTTGATTGGCTGCCCTGCAGCCTTTCAACAAGCTTTACTGTCCTGGACGGAAGCCGAAAAAGTGAATAAACGATGAGTGTGTGCTACTGCGCATGCTTACTCTTGACTCCATTCAATTCTGGTGCAGGATAGACAGCAGTTGTATGCGGCCAAAGCCGATTACACATGGATTTGCTTATCAGTTGCTGAAAATCACCCTAATATCGCTCGTCATCACTTCCAAATTACTATTATCAATTAAAGAAAGTGAATTTCAGGCAAAAATTTACTGTAATAATAATTATTCTTTATAAATTACAAATACGTAAACTGGAGAGAGTTTCAAGGAGCGGTGGGGCTCTCGTTACTGGTCTATATTAAAACTACCCAAATCCTATTTTAACAACTATTACAGGGCCGACATTGAGCCACCTTTTAAATACAACCAAACCAAATGATTTTTTTTAAAGGATATTACAGATCATTATGTGTAACAATTATGGGGGGGGTGATACTTTGAATGAAGCTAATTTTTATTTTTTTCTATAGTGCACATTGTCACCCTAATACATACTGTATGGAGCAGCATTGCAACCCTCGCCCCCATTCCCCAAAATAAATACCCAACATTCTCTCCATCACATTCCTAACTACCAATTCTAAAATAGACAACGAAATTCAGAGTTGCTCTCAAATTCTCAGTTTTTTAAACTTTTGTAGATAACACAATATCAATATATTTATCCTCACCCCTTTACCTTTCCACACAGGGTCCTTGAACACATTTTCTATTATTTTAAATGCTCTTTGTATCCAAATTGTAATATTTGAGAGCACATAGAAAATGGTGGGAAAATCAATTACTTTTTTTCTCAACCCATTCAAGACCAACGATGTATTAGAACGTCATTGGTCGTGTCCCTGCAGTTATCGCGGGCTCCAGCGGCTCACAACAGTGACTAATTCTAGGTTAACATGTCTACTATGCCTTCCAGTTTATGAACTCGCAGTTTGTTTTTTTTCTCACGCTTCTGAACCATAGTCACCCTTCACGCAATCTCAGTATGAATTTTCCCACAGTTTATACTGAGATTAACTTTTTGGGCATGCGCACTAGATGTTTCTTCTGTCACTCGCTTCCACTGCTTTATCTTTATAGAAAGATAACTTTTGTCCCTTGTAAAACTGAAAATTAATACACCTGGAAACATTTCACTTTATAATTTTTTATTTAATTTCATTCTCATCAATTTAATTCATTTTTTTATTTCATTTCAATTTCATCAATTCAATTCAGTTGTATATTATACATATTATACAAAATAATGTTACTCTTATGATTCAACTTTATTATAATGGATAAAATAATCTTATAATCCATTTCCACTATAATGGATGTTTCACGGTCTTTTTGACATTTAACCTTTCACCTCTTTTTTCGATCTACATTTTCTCATGTATTTCTGCTTTGGTATCATGGTTAGTTTATGTGTTTACAAAACTAGCATCGCTGGTTCTTGAGTAACCTTATTTTTTATATATATATATATATATATATATAATATACTGTATGTATATATATATATATATATATATATATATATATATATATATAAACACATTTACCCCCTCCTTTTTTCCCTTTCTCTTTTTCTTTTTAATTTTTTCACAACATCGATATGGACGGAATGTTACTCAAATGTTTTTTTAATATGTTTTGGACAATTGTGATTTATTTACCGATCGTAAATCCCACTGATCGGCCACCCGCCTTTTTTTGAAAATTTGAGGGCGGTCTTGAATTCATACATTACTGAGACAAGTGTATATATGGAGAGGAGACTGTTATATACCAGTATAGTTGATTTCTCTGTAATAATTGTCCTGAAGAAGGAGGCTGCGTCCTCTGAAACGCGGAGACTTGATTGAATAAAAGAGAAATTAATCAACTTATGGATGTTTGATGTCAGCACGACATATCCCAGTTTCTTTCTTCCACATCTGTAACCTTGTGGAGGGTCATACAGTTCTGGCCAAAAGTATTGGCACCCCTGCAATTCTGTCAGATAATACTCAGTTTCTTCTTGAAAATTATTGCAATCATAAATTCTTTGGTATTATTATCTTCATTTATTTTGCTTGCAATGAAAAAACACAAAAGAGAATGAAACAAAAATCAAATCATTGATCATTGCACACAAAACTCCAAAAATGGGCCCGACAAAAGTATTGGCACCCTTAGCCTAATACTTGGTTGCACAACCTTTAGCCAAAATAACTGCGAACAACCGCTTCCGGTAACCATCAATGAGTTTCTTACAATGCTCTGCTGGAATTTTAGACCATTCTTCTTTGGAAAACTGCTCCAGGTCCCTGAGATTTGAAGGGTGCCTTCTCCAAACTGCCATTTTGAGATCTCTCCACAGGTGTTCTATGGGATTCAGGTCTGGACTCATTGCTGGCCACTTTAGTAGTCTCCAGTGCTTTCTCTCAAACCATTTTCTAGTGCTTTTTGAAGTGTGTTTTGGGTCATTGTCCTGCTGGAAGACCCATGACCTCTGAGGAAGACCCAGCTTTCTCACACTGGGCCCTACATTATGCTGCCAAATTTGTTGGTAGTCTTCAGACTTCATAATGCCATGCACACGGTCAAGCAGTCCAGTGCCAGAGGCAGCAAAGCAACCCCAAAACATCAGGGAACCTCCGCCATGTTTGACTGTAGGGACCATGTTCTTTTTTTTTTCCTGTAAACTCTGTGTTGATGGCTTTTCCCAAAAAGCTCTACTTTTGTCTCATCTGACCAGAGAACATTCTTCCAAAACGTTTTAGGCTTTCTCAGGTAAGTTTTGGCAAACTCCAGCCTGGCTTTTTAATGTCTCAGGGTAAGAAGTGGGGTCTTCCTGGGTATCCTACCATACAGTCCCTTTTCATTCAGACGCCGACGGATAATCCGGGTTGACACTGTTGTACCCTCGGACTGCAGGGCAGCTTGAACTTGTTTGGATGTTAGTCAAGGTTCTTTATCCACCATCCGCACAATCTTGCGTTGAAATCTCTCGTCAATTTTTCTTTTCCTTCCACATCTAGGGAGGTTAGCCACAGTGCCATGGGCTTTAAACGTCTTGATGACACTGCACACCGTAGACACAGGAACCTTCAGGTCTTTGGAGATGGACTTGTAGCCTTGAGATTGCTCATGCTTCCTCACAATTTAGATTCTCAAGTCACCATTACACATTGCACGCTTCCCTGGGGCCTATACCCTGTACCAGCGCCATAAGGTATGTGTTTACTGTCTTTTTCTGCCTACTATCCTGCACTGGCAGGCCATCACTTACACTCTCTCTCCCATGCTTTCCCTTAGATTCTTAACACCATACTGTGCCTGACAGTGTTACTTTAATTACATTAGTGCCTTCCAGGTATGTGCCCTAACCTGTGCTATTTTGGTGTATTGTTTCACACTCTTTGTCATATTTAAATTCCTCTTACACTTTTATAAGGTGTCTCATGGAGTCATACAGGGACGCCTGACTCCCTATTTATGACATCAGTGCCTGTTGATTTCTTCTTTATGCTACGCAAAGATAATATGGATACTAGACCTATTATATCCTAGGACATATGTACCTTGTACCTTATACTGGTGTCATCTAATCATGCATGGATCTCTTCTATCCCTATTTGATTTTTATAGCATTTATGTCTCTTGGAGGCAACTGAGAACCATTCAGTGAGGGGACCACACTATTCCTTCTTGTCTCCCCATAAAATCTACCTTTGACCACAACACGGTAATTCAGGTAGTTTGTTCTTCTTATGTATGTCCTCCTATGTATATCTTCACTTTTACTTTTAATTTCCACGTTTTATTTATCACTCTTGCATTTTTTGCCCTTTTTTTCACATCTCCTATCATGAGATTGTCCATACATTATTATGATGCAAACGTCTGTGCTGATCTCTATTTAGGATCAACCACAAGTATATATTATTTCCAGTTCTGGATAAAGACTTCCTGCTACCTCTCCCATTTTTATTCTCAAGTGCATAAGGTATAGATATAGTTATACACTCATGTCCCTGATGTATATGAAAAACAGAAAATATGAACTGCTATTCTATGTCTATATTTTCACGATATGTCACGTGACACTTATTCATTCTGTTTCCTTCATAGGATTTCATATTTGTTCTTTCACTACCTATTGGCGATGCCCATATGCAATAGAACATATACCTTCCCACTGTTCATATAGGTGGGTGCGTTGCTGTACGTATCTCTTGTTTTGATACTAACATGCACTTTTCCTTCTAGATAGGTTATCGGTATAATTAATTCCGTGTTCCATACATTTCTACAACACAGATGCGTTTATTATGTGCAATACAAGATGGTCTATTGATCTACTGTAAACAGCCAATTGTGATACGTTTTCTATGTGACAATGTATTGTCAATACCATACTATGTACTAATTTTTGTATTTTTCACATTTCTTTTGATCTTAGATAACCTTTGTCCATGATTAAGACCTAAGTTATATGGTCGAAACGTCGGACGTTCATTGTTTATCCTTTGCACAAATAAACATATTCAGCATTCCAAGAACTTGCTCTGTTACCAATTATTTTAGTGTGCCAGAACTATCTCTATTCGATTGACTTATTTTTTCTGGGCACCTACTGTAAACACAGTGAGCCAGACATATTCATTTTCAACTGGCTGCAAGTGTGATTTAGTTATTGCCAACACCTGTTAGGTGCCACAGGTAAGTTACAGGTGCTGTTATTTACACAAATTAGAGAAGCATCACATGAGTTTTCAAGCAGTGCCAATACTTTTGTCCACCCCTTTTTTTATGTTTGGTGTAGAATTATATCCAATTTGGCTTTATGACAATTTTTTTTTTCATTGAAGACAAATTAAATGAAGATAATAATACCAAATAATTTGTGATTGCAATCATTTTCAAGAAGAAACTGAGTATTATCTGACAGAATTGCAGGGGTGCCAATACTTTTGGCCAGCACTGTATATCCGCTATGGATTATTTATAGCAGTGACAGACTGCAACTTTCCCTTAGAAATTTCTTAGATGTCTTTAGATGTTGCTTCAATATTGCCACATAATCGTCTTTCCTCATGATGCCATCTATTTTGTGAAGTGCACCAGTCCCTCCTACAGCAAAACAATCCCACAACATGATGCTGTCATCCACAGTTGGGATGGTGTTGTTAGGCTTCAAAGCTTCTCCCTTTTCCCTCCAAACGTATCGATGGTCACTATAGCCAAACAATATTAGTTTCATCAGACCGCAGGACATTTCTCCAAAAATTAAGGTCTTTGTTCCTGTTTGCATCTGCAAACATTAATCTGGCTTTTTTATGTTTCTTTTGGAGTAATGTCTTCTTCTTGGCAGAGTGACCTTTTAGCCCATGTTGATACAGTACTCGTTTCACTGTGGATAAGGTTGAACTAGATGGACCTAGGTATGTTTTCAACCTTATTAACTATGTAACTATGATAATGACACAATCTTACCAGCTGTCGCCAGCTTCTTCACAAGGTCTTTTGCTTTTGTTCTTGAGTTGATATGCACATGTCTGAAGAAACCACATTCATCTCTGGTACAGAGAACCCGTCTCCTTCCTGAGCGTTATGGTGGCAGGACGTTTCCATCTTCTTTGTATTTGCATATAATTGTTTGTACAGATGAACGATGCACCTTCAGGTATTTGCAAGTGCACCCAAGGATGAACCAGACTTGTGCAAGACAACAATTCCTGAGATCTTGGCTGATTTCTTTTGACTTTCCCATAATGCTATACAAAGTAGCAGTGTGTTTCAGGTGTGTATTAAAAACTTATCAGAAGCATCCAAAGACATTACATTATCATATGGGCTGTTCCATATTGTTTAAAGGTATAGTTCTCTTACTGTATGTCAACCTTTGACTTTGCAGAAAGTAATAAAAATGCCTTAAAACATTGTCTCTCTAATTATTCTGGCATTTGGCAAATATAAATCAGTTTGGTTCCTAACTGACCTAAAACGGGAAATGTTTATTCAGATTTCATGTCTGAGAGTGAAAGAAACATGCAGATGTGTCTTTTTAGATAGTGTATGTAAACTGTATCTCACACAAATAATTAATAAATAACATTTCCCACATGATTACTTTACATCACCACAATTTTTGAAACATTTTTTTAGGAAGTTAGAAGGGTTAAAACTATCAGCAATTTCTAATTTTTCCAACAAAATTTCCAAAACCATTTTTTTAGTCACCACATCACATTTGAAGTGACTTTGAGAGGCCTAGGTGCAGAAAATACCCCACAGTGACACAATTCTAAAAACTGCACCCCTCACACTTCTCAAAACTACATCCAAAAAGTTCATTAATCCTTCAGGTGCTTTTTCAGGAATTAATATAAAGTGGAATGAAAGAAAAAATTAAATTTACATTTTACCTAAAAATGTTACTTTAGCCTCAATTTATTCACTTTTACATGAAATGACACAACAAATTGGACCTCAAAATTTGTTACCCAGCTTATTTTAAGTGCGCTGATACCCCACATGTGGCTGGAAACCTCTGTTTGGACAAACGGCAGGGCTCGGACGGGAAGGAGCACCATTTGAAATTTGTAACACAAATTTGGCTGAAATAGATTGCGGGCACAATGTTGCATTTGCTGGGCCCCTAAGGTATATAAACAGCAGGAGCCCCAGACAAATGACCCCATTTTGGAAACTAGACACATCAAGAATTTTATCCAGAGGTATAGTGAGTATTTTGAACCCACGGGTACTTCACAGAATTTCATTACTTTAGAACGTCATATTGAAAAATGTTAATTTTTTCACAAAAATGTTGCTGTAGCACTGAATTTCTCACTTTCACAAGAGGGATCACCAAAAAGTGTCCCAAATAAATTGTTACCCACTTTCTTATGAGCGCGGGGATACCCCACATGTGGTCAAAAAGTTCTGTTTGGAGAAATGGGACGGCTCTGAACAGAAGAAGCAATATTTGAATTTTGGAAAGCACATTTTGCTGAAATAGATTGCTGACTGCATGTCGCATTTGCAAATCCCCTAAGGTACCAAAACATCAGAAACCCCCACAAGTGACCCCATTTTCAAAACTAGACCCCTCAAGGAATTTATGTAGAGTGTGTTGAGCATTTTTAACCCATAGGCGCTTCACAGAAGTTTTAAACATGTGGATATTAAAATGATGGTAACGTTTTTCTCCACAATAATGTAATTTGTAATTTTGACAATGGATAATAGGAGAAAATGGATCCCATAATTTGTTACGCAATTTCTCCCGAACACCGTCATAACGCATACATGGTCAAAAACTCATGTTTGGACACATGGCAGGGCTCGGAAAGCAAACAGCTCTATTTGATTTTTGGAGCGCAAACTTGAACAATGTGCTGCATTTGTAGAGTCCCTGAGGTGCCAAAAAGGCAGCAACTGCACAAGTGACTCTATTTGGCAAACTACACCCTATAATGAATTGATCTATTGGTGTGGTGAGTATTTTTAACCCACAAATTACACAGATTTGTATTAGATTGGGCTGTGAAAATGAAAAACTTAGCGTTTTTCCACTACAATTTTACTTTAGCTCAAAATTTTAAATCACACAAATGGTGACAGGACAATTTATGACATTTTTACCAATAGGGCAGTTCCCCATACACTACTATATGAATACACAGTGGGGATCAGATGGGAAAGAGCGTGACTTGGTATTTAGGAAGCAGATTCCGTTTGAATAGATTGTGGCCTCTGTGAGCCGAGCCCGTAAAGTGCCAGATCAGTAGAAACCCCTCAAGTGACCCCATATTGGAAAATTCACTGCGAAAGGAATTTATCTAGGGGTTTAGTCAGTATTTTGAACCAACAGGTGCCTTACAGAATTTTCTAACATTGGGAAGTGGAAATATAACATTTTAGTGGTAAAAATTAAATTTTGTTATTACCTTAAATTTGTCATTTACACAAGGGGTAAAAGGTGAAAATGGACTCCACAATTTATTGTGCAATTTATCCTGAAAGCAGGGATGCCCTATATGTTATCAGAAACTACTGTTTGGCCACACGGCAGGGCTAAGCAGGGAGGGGCTATTTGGCTATTAGAGCACAGATTTTGCTAGAATAGTTGTGAGTGACATTTGCAGAGCCCCAGAGGTGCTAGAACAACAGAAAAAAAACAAAAGTGATCTTCACTGTAGAAATTGCATCTGTCAAATAACTTGTCTATGGCTGCAGTGACTATTTTGTATCATCCACGCCACGCTGTTTTTCTGGAGAATTACAAATATGCCAGTTTAGTGCCCGTACATTGTACCCCCATACATTGTAGCACCCCCATATATTGTACTTCTGGAGACATGCACCCCGTAAATTAAGTGCACTCTCCCCACCACAATAATGCAACACATGTGACCACTTACTGCGATTTAGGGAAAGGGGGGCTCAGAAAGAGGGAGTAATTTGGATTTGGGAGTGCAGATTTCACTGGATTTTATTTAGGGGGTGGGACCCATATCCCTCATTCAGAGCCTTTGTGCTGCAAGTAACATGGGACACCCCTATATTTCCAGTGACAGATCTGAGTGGGGGGCTGGGTTTGTGTGGTATAAATAGGGGTTTTATTGCTAACATTTTGGGGTACAGAACATTTTCTAATCACTTTTAGTATAAGGGGTACTTTGCACACTACGATATCGCAGGTGCGATGTCGGTGGGGTCAAATCGAAAGTGACACACATCCGGCATCATTGTCGATATCGTAGTGTGTAAATCCTTTCTGATATGATTAACGAGCGCAAAAGTGTCGTAATTGTATCATCGGTGTAGTGTCCGATATTTCTATAATTTAGCTGCAGCGACGGTACGATGTTGTTCCTCGTTTCTGCGGCAGCACACATCGCTGTGTGAGAAGCCGCAGGAGTGAGGAACATCTCCTACCTGCGTCACCGCGGCTCACGCCGGCTATGCGGAGGGAAGGAGGTGGGTGAGATGTTTATGTCCCGCTCATCTCCACCCCTCCGCTTCTATTGGCCGCCTGCTGTGACATCACTGTGACGCCGCACGACCCGCCCCCTTAGTAAGGAGGTGGTTCGCCAGCCAGAGCGACGTCGCAGGGCAGGTGAGTGTATGTGAAGCTGCCGTAGCGATAATGTTCGCTACGGCAGCAATCACAAGATATTGCTGATGCGACGGGGGCGGGGACTATCGCGCTCGGCATTGCAAGCATCGGCTTGCGATGTCATAGTGTTCAAAGTACCCCTAAGGCTAGGATCACATTCTTGTGTTCTGTGCTGAGTAAATACCCCAAAATTGTGATTCAGATGAAGACGCCTCTGAACCACTTACTCTGATGGAAACACTTTGGACTCCATTTGGCGTCTGTCGCTGGTGTCCATCTTTTTAAACCTGCACAGAGCTGCTAAACAGACGCCTAAAATGATAGGACATTGCTGGAACAGAGACCAGAGTCCAAAGTGGCTCCATCTGCCTCATTAGAGAGGGTGGTTCCATCTGGGGGTTTTGTCTGAATCTTGCTTTTTATGATTTACATGGAAACCCCAACATAAGTGCTCAACGGAGAGCACAGGATAAATATCAGCCCAGCCTTAGCCAAATTTTTGGGAGGTACAATGAAGAGATAGAAGATACAAGATATAGATACAAGAATAGTTCTTATTTTTATTTTTGCATGGTTCATCATGCAGTATTAGTGATAGGACAGATTTTTTTTTCTGTGCGTCGATGCGCTTACAGATTTATATTGATTTTTATGCTTTACTTCTATCGCACAGTGAAAATGCTTTTTTAAAATAGTTTTTTCTGTCACAATATTCGGCGAGCTGTAACGTTTTTATTTTTTGGCAAACAGGGTAGTATGACAGCTAATTTTTTTGCGTGATGAGTTGGAGATTATTTTGTTACCATTTTAGGAAAGATAACATTTTTTGATCACTTTATTCAGATTTTTCAGATGAAAAATGCTCATAAACCAGCAATTCACTTATTCAGCAATATGAGACTTATATATCCTTTTCTTTATGCTTTGCTACTTTTACACTAAAATCTATATTTTACAAAAACAATTTTTGTAGGTTTATATGACTTTTGCGCTTTATTTTACACATTTTATGTTTGTTATTTTACTTTTTCACTTATTGGACATAAATAGTTTTTACTCTGATCACTGATCTCGTGAACTTCTGTACTCGTGTGCAGCAGCACATGATATATCAGTGATTCACTGACACCGTGCTTATAGCTGGATCTTACATGCTACCATACCCTGGAGATGTTAGATGATCCCAGGGTACAATGGAAATGATCTGCATGTGTGATTATCATTGCGGGGGACCGATCCCGCATAGGGGATCATTCAACCTCTGTTTAACCTCTTAAATACTGCTGTCATAAGGTTAATGTTCCAAAACCAATCGGGGTCGATGCGCTTTGGTGTCAGCTCTCACTCACTTTTCATCCAATGGGTTGGTGCTATTTACATATTCCTCAGGACCGTTAAAAAATATTGCTGAGGAATAAGGCCCCTGAACGACCGGCGTAAAAAAGGCATATCAACCGTCAACAAAGGGTTAAAAGTTTTAACTAGTTTGATCTTTGTATACTGTAAAGACTCTATAGCCTTTTAGAGAGTGTGTGACCTTTTTGATTGTCAGACAGTAGTGTATATTCTGAAAACTCATTCCGCCTTGTGGTTAATGAGTGGTGGCAGTGTGTTGTGTAGCTGGGGTGTGTGGACGGTGTCGGGGTGTATGGACAATGTCGGGGTGTTACCTACATTCGCTTTTCAGCTTTAAACAGAGATTGAATGCCAGATTGAGTGAAATGATTTATATTAACCCGTGCAGGCGCACCCCACGTCACATGCTGAGAAGTACATACATGACACCCCCACACAGTAAAATGTCCCCACAGTAGCAAGTACAGATAAAATGGAAGCGACTCTGACTTTCTCAGTTTACCTTAGATAAAATGGAGGAAACAGCCTCTCAGTCTACCTGAACTGAAATGGAGGCAGCTCTGTCTCTGTCATCGGAGGATGGAGATGAGAGCTCGAACCAAACCTTAGTGATGACAGTTTGGGTAGTTGTTCATGAGTGCGAGATGAACATTGGGGGTTGTAATCTCTAGACAGATTATGTCTTGTAGTGGTTATCTACCTCTTGCGCACACACGGTCCAGCTCCCTACGCCTCCTGCGTGCACACGGTCCAGCTCCCTACGCCTCCTGCGTGCACACGGTCCAGCTCCCTACGTTTCCTGCGCACACACGGTCCAGCTCCCTACGCTTCCTGTGCACACACGGTCCAGCTCACTACGCCTCCTTCGCACACACGGTCCAGCTCCCTACGCCTTCTGAGTACACACGGTCCAGCTCCCTACACCTCCTATGCGCACACGGTCCAGCTCCCTATGCCTCCTGCGCGCACACGGTCCAGCGCCCTACGCCTCCTGCGCGCAAACCGTCCAGCTCCCTACACCTCCTGCGCGCACACCGTCCAGCTCCCTACGCCTCCTGTGCGCACACGGTCCAGCTCCCTACGCCTCCTTCGCGCACACGGTCCAGGTCCCTACGCTTCCTGTGCCCACACAGTCCAGTTCCCTACCCCTCCTGCGCACATGATCCAGCTCCCTACACGTCCTGCACGCACACGGTACAGCTCCCTACGCCTCCTTCGCGCACACGGTTCAGCTCCCTACGCCTCCTGCGCGCACACGGTCCAGCTCCCTATGGCTCCTGCACGCACACGGTCCAGCTCCCTACGCCTCCTGCGCGCACACGGTCCAGCTCCCTACGCCTCCTGCGCGCACACCGTCCAGCTCCCTACACCTCCTGTGCGCACACGGTCCAGCTCCCTACGCCTCCTGCGCACACACGGTCCAGCTCCCTACGCCTTCTGAGTACACACGGTCCAGCTCCCTACGCCTCCTGCGCGCACACAGTCCAGGTCCCTATGCCTCCTGCGCGCACACGGTCCAGCGCCCTACGCCTCCTGCGCGCAAACCGTCCAGCTCCCTACACCTCCTGCGCGCACACCGTCCAGCTCCCTACGCCTCCTGTGCGCACACGGTCCAGCTCCCTACGCCTCCTTCGCGCACACGGTCCAGGTCCCTACGCTTCCTGTGCCCACACGGTCCAGGTCCCTACGCCTCCTGCGCGCACACAGTCCAGTTCCCAACCCCTCGTGCGCACATGATCCAGCTCCCTACACGTCCTGCACGCACACGGTACAGCTCCCTACGCCTCCTTTGCGCACACGGTTCAGCTCCCTACGCCTCCTGCGCGCACACGGTCCAGCTCCCTATGGCTCCTGCACGCACACGGTCCAGCTCCCTACGCCTCCTGCGCGCACACGGTCCAGCTCCCTACGCCTCCTGCGCGCACACCGTCCAGCTCCCTACACCTCCTGTGCGCACACGGTCCAGCTCCCTACGCCTCCTTTGCGCACACGGTCCAGGTCCCTACGCTTCCTGCGCGCACACGGTCCAGGTCCCTACGCCTCCTGCGCGCACACAGTCCAGGTCCCTACGTCTCATGCGCGCACACATTCCAGGTCCCTACGCCTCCTGCGCACATGATCCAGCTCCCTACACGTCCTGCACGCACACGGTCCAGCTCCCTACGCCTCCTTCGCGCACACGGTCCAGCTCCCTATGCCTCCTGCGCACACACGGTCCAGCTCCCTACGCCTCCTGTGCACACACGGTCCAGCTCCCTACGCCTCCTGTGAGTACACGGTCCAGCTCCCTACGCCTCCTGCGAGCACACGGTCCAGCTCCCTACGCCTCCTGCGAGCACACGGTCCAGGTCCCTACGCCTCCTGCGTGCACACGGTCCAGCTCCCTACGCCTCCTGCGCGCACACGGTCCAGCTCCCTTCACCTTCTGCACACACATGGTCCAGGTCCCTACACCTCTGACTGAATTTGCAGAACGCCCTGGATGAGGCTGTTCCTGCTACACGTAGAGCAACTCAGCACAGATGGCAGCAGCCCTGGCACACGTTGGAAACACGTTTCTTCCAGCAGTGCTCCAGGTGCGCTGAACGTCTGTGGAGAAAATTCAATCTAGCCGCTGATTTCATCCATTATAAGTTTATGCTCACAACATACAAGGCTGCCCTTCACCTCTCCAAACAAGCGTACTTGAACACACTCATCACCTCTCTAGCCAACAATCCTAAACAACTCTGATACTTTCCACTCCCTCTTCGGACCCATAGTTCTGGCACCACCAACCAACCTCAGTGCCGAAGACCTTGCCAATTATTTTAAAGAAAAAAATTGACCATATAAGCCAGGAAATGTTATCACAGCCTCATAACACCATACATTGTCTGTCCTCCTACACTTCATCTAGCTCACTTTCATCCTTTGATCCGGTCACAAAAGAAGAACTTACTAGGCTTCTTGCATCGTCTTGCCCTATTTCCTCATATCTCCTTAAATCTGTCACCCCAGCTGTCACCACTCACCTAACTAAAATATTCAATCTCTCTCTCTCTCCTCTGGTGTCTTTCCCTCCTTCAAACATGCCAGCATGGACCCATTACTTAAAAAACATCCCTGGACCAAATCTGTGCTGCTAACTATAGACCAGTCTCTAATCTCACCTTCATTTCCAAACTCCTGGAATGCCTGGTCCAGTCCCGTCTTATCCGCTATCTGTCACATAACTCTCTCCTCAAACCTCTACAATCCAGTTTTCGCTCCTTACATTCTACTGAAACTGCTTTTACTAATATCTCTAATGATCTACTAACAGCTAAATCTAACGGTCACTACTCCCTGCTAATTCTGCTGGATCTCTCTGTTGCATTTGATGCTGTGGATCACCAGCTCCTCCTCACTATGCTCCGCTCTATCGGGCTCAAGAACACTGTTCTTTCTTGTTTCTCCTCCTAGCTCTCTGACCGCTCCTTCACTGTATCGTTTGCCCGCTCCTCTTCCTCTCCTCTTCCCCTTAGGCCTGAGACAAACGGCATGAAAATCGCTGCAAGTGGAGTGCGATAAAAAAATCGCATTCCACTTGGACCAATATTAGCCTGTGTCAGCACACATGAGCGATTCTCAGCCCTAATCGGACCGAGGAAACAATCGCAGCATGCTGCGACTGTAATGTGAGACTCTTTCTCTCGCACCCATTCAAGTCTATGGGGCGAGAAAAAAAAAAAATCGCACTGCACTCGCAGTACACCGGTGTACCGCGAGTGCAGGGCGAAAATGGCAATAGCCGGCTACGGAGGAGAGAGGGAGATAATTCCCTCCCTCCCTTCCGCAGCGCCGGCCCGCCCCTCGGCAGTGCAGGTCCACCTCTCCTCAGTGCCGGCCTGCCCCCTGCAGCTGAAGTCTGCTCGCACAATCGGATCTCAGTCGCAGTGACACTCGCATGACACTCGGCTCTGCTGTACTGCCAACGTGAGCCGAGTGTCATGCAAGGGGGTCGCAGTAATCCCCGTGTGGCCCCAGCCTTATGGTCGGGGTTCCTCAGGGTTCAGTTCTCGGCCCTGTCCTTTTCTCTCTATACATGGCCCCTATTGGACAAGCCATCAGCAGATTTGGTTTCCAGTACCATCTCTATGCTGAGGTCACCCAACTTTATATATCGTCTCCTGACATCACCCCTGCATTATTACAAAACACTAGCGATTATCTGTGCGCTGTCTCCAACATCATGTCCTCCCTCTATCTAAAACTGAACCTGTGAAAAACTGAACTCCTCATGTTTCCTCCCTCTCCTAACCTTTCCAAACCCAGTATTACCATGTCTGTGTGTGGCTCTACCATTACACCCCAGCAGCACGCCTGCTGTCTTGGGGTTATATTTGACTCCAATCTCTCCTTCACTCCCCACATTCGTTCACTGGCTCGTTCATGTCACTTCCACCTCAAAAACATCTCTAGAATTTGACCTTTTCTTACCGTTGACTCTGCAAAAACTCTTACTATCACTCTTGGTCATTCTCACCTGGCTTACTGTAATTCTTTACTAATTGGTCTCCCTGTTACTAAACTCTCCCCTCTCCAATCCATCCTGAATGCAGCAGCCAGGATCATTTTCCTCTCCAACCGCTCCACTGATTCCTCTGCTCTGTGCCAGTCATTGCACTGGTTGCCTATCCGCTACAGAATCCAACATAAACTTATTACTCTCCCTCACAAAGCGCTCCACAGTTCCGCACCACACTACATCTCCTCCCTCATCTCTGTCTATCACCCCACCCTTGTCTTCCGCTCTGCTAATGACCTAAGACTGACATCCTTAACAATTCCAACCTCCCACTCCCATCTTCAAGATTTCTCACAAGCTGCACCTATGCTCTGGAACACAGTACCTAGAACAATTCAATTAATTCCAAACATCCACACCTTTAAGCTGGCCCTAAAATCGCATCTCTTTAGACTAGCCTATCACCTCACCTCCCTCATCTAATCTAGTCCCTTTCTGCCCTTCATAAAATTCTTGTCCCCTGTATCTTCTGGTTTCTTCCTCTTCATGTACTTTTTTACACTCTGTACCTGTATAAATTCTGGCTGGTGACCGGTCCACGCAGCTGGTTTTGAATCCCCTATTAAATCGATGACTGGACGATATATGACAAGCTTTTGTCGTGGGCGGGAGACAGATCACAACCGGGGGGCCGCTCGAGACACTTGGATCCTGGTGGTTGCTGTGGCTCGAGTTGCAGCCGGATCCAGGGCTTGCGCAGCCGTCCGTCGCCCACGAGTGAAAAGGAGTTATTTACAGGGGATAGAGTCTTTGTCAGTGACGCCACCCGTGGGTTGCGGTGAGGGATGGTGACACCGCCGCTGCCTTGTATGTGGGTGCCTGGGGCTGATGGAGCGGGGCAGCAAGGTAGGATCCCCTCCACGGGTAGGGAAGGTGTAATCCTGGGGCCCATAGTATTGTGAGAGGTTGCAGGGAGCAGGAACCTCAGTTCGGTTGTCGTGGTGCTGGATGAGCTACTGATTTGGATGGTCAGTAACCACACACAGTCTGTATTGTAAACCAAATTGCCAATGGCCGGTCACCTTTGGTGGGTGTTTTTGGGTCCCACACCCAGATATACAGCCAGGGGCCCTTTCTTCCACACTCTCTGTCTCTTTCTTGTCTGGACTAGTCCGCTTGAACGGCCTCTAGACCGGATCCCCTCTCTCAGCACCGGTGGGCTTCAACCCTGCCCCAGTCGGCCTCAGGTTCCCCGCGACCGGATCTCCGTGCCTGTGGCCCTCACTGCCACCTAGTCCGGTAGTCCAGGGCTCCAACCCCGACTACCAAGCTCCAACTCCCTCCTGTCAGCTCTTCACTGACTACCGGCCAAACGGAAGCTAAACTCTGCTCTGTCACTTCCCAAGCTCTTCTCGATCCCTCCCATTTTCCTGGGGAGGGGGTAAGTAGGGCCTGATTGGCTGGTGTATATCTGTGTGGGGATTGTGTTGGTGCCAAGGAGGAGAATAGCCTGCATTTTGGTGGATCTGTGCAGGCTCTGTGACAACGTGGTTTTGCCAGGGCGTCACACACCCCCTTGGTAAAACACCTCCCTTCCTTGGGCTGTCCGGCCACCGACGTTTATTTTTCTGCTTCTGCAATTGAAAAAGATAACAAGTAAACCATTTCAAAACATTTCCTTACCTGGAGGGAAGGCACATAAAAAAACCCAAACATTTTTAACGTTACGAAACTGTCCTGGAGAAAAGAGGTAGCCGAGTCCCGCTACCAAGTCCATAGAACAACATTTTACAACCACTGCCAACGCAGCTCCCCTTGCAGCTACTTTCTTCAACTTTTTAACTTTAACTCTCCTGCCACCCTCCACCTGGGAATCCAGATGGCCTCCTCACGGAACATGAGGACGTTCAACAAGGGTGCAGTCCTTAAACAGTCATCTTGTAACTTTTAACTTGTACAATAGAACATTCGGGTAGCTTACTGTTGCAGTGCCTCCCAGTATGGGGCACGGGTTCGGTGCTCTGCTTCCTGCTTAGGAGCCAGGCTCTTTCAGATGCCCTCGGCGCCGGCGACGACTGGCCTCTCATACTGACATGGGACCCACCGATTGGTGGCCTGCTCCGCCTCTCTGCAGGTGCACTCAGGCTGCTCCACAGCCGAGACGGGGTACTTGGGAGCAGTTGGCGCTGCTACTGGGGTAGACTTCAGGTCATGGGTCGCCTCCGTTGCGGCCGGGCGGACTGCCGGAGCCGATGTCATCACTGTTGCAGCCGGGCGGACTGCTGGAGCCGACGTCATCACCGTTGCGGCTGGGCGGACTGCCGGAGCCAACGTCATCACCGTTGCAGCCATGCTCAGGGCCAGGCTGCGGCCTGCTGTGACATCTTGCTGCGTTTGTGTCCAGGAATGGGTTTCTGCAGAGTCCTGGTGTCCCTGCACTTCCCTGTACAGTTCTGGTTAAATGCCACTCCTTCACCTTCCCCCTTGGTTTTCAATAGTAATCTCGCGAGACCCACTGTCCTTTGCACTTCCTGCTTTGAGAGTCACCGGGTTTTGCCCGCGCTCTTAGGGGGCGGGCTTCAACTTCGCGCCCTTTTCGGGGAAGAAGGTGCTGGTGTTGTTGTTTTGGCACCAAAGATGGCGGCAGTTCAAAATTTTTCAATAGTTCACAGAATTCAAATCAAGGCGCATGTCATCAAAGTCTACAGATGGGGTAGGAATCCTGTTCGTGATGCCAGGTTCGGGTTGTTGCTGGCAGGGGCCGCTGTCCTGGGGCCCGCTCGGATCCGGGTTCGCTGCTGCGGCTTGAGTGGTGACTGGACCCAGGCTCGCACGGCCGCCCGTCCTCACAACCGTCGGAAAAGGGGGTTATGTACAGGGAGAATTGTCTGTGACGCCACCCGTGGGTTGCGGTGAGGGATGGTGACACCGCCGCTGCCTGGTTATGGGGTGCCCGGGGCTGGTTGAACGGGGCAGCTAGATGGGATCCCCGCCACGGGTAGGGAAATGTAGTCCCGGGGCCCTGTGCCGGTACACGGGAGTGATGTCTGCTGGAGGAGCGTTCCGGATTGGACTGGGGGTCAATGGTGTACTCTCACAGTTCAATAATTTAACACAAGTCCAGTGGTAAACCAAGTTGCCAGTGATTGGCTGCCATTGGAGGGTGTATTCAGGTCCCACACCCCAGTTAGTGAACAGGTGTCCCTTCCTTCTGCACGTTATGTTTGTCTCTCCTGTTGGACGACTTTGCATGGAACGGAGAAGTCCACTCCCGGTTTTGTATGTATTTGGGAGCTGTGGCCCGCAAAGTCTGACCCTTGGGATCTCTGTGGGTTCTGACGGACACCCTATCCCCCGCGCTGGGCTTCCATTTCGCTCTCTGGGCTTCGGGAGAACAAGTCCTGAAACCTCGTCCTTTGCTGGTTAATTAACAAGAGGGCTTGCAACCTTCCTCGTCCTAGGGTTCAGGAACCCAGTCTGTGCACGGCCTCCGGACCGGATTCCCGCTGTCGGCACTGGCGGGCTACAACCCTGCCCCGGTCCACTTAAGGTTTCCCGCGACCGGATCTCCATCACCTGTGGCCCCGTCCACTGTCTGCCACCTAGCCAGGTAGTCCAGGGACCCCTACCCATGACTCCACTGCTGTCAGCACTTGACTTCACTACACATCTCCTCCACACTTCAGCTGTCAGCTTCAATTGTCTACTGTGTTCTGTTCTTGACTCCACTGTTGTGTTCCCACTTCTGACACCTCAGAACCCATAGGTGGGCGTTCTCATCCGCCTGATCCCGCACACTGGTGTGCCCTTATTATTATGAGGGGGTTGCTAGGCTTTTATGGCTGTGTGTTGTACCTGACTGTGGGTTTCTGGTGGTAACAAGGAGGATGTACACTTTTGTGACTACCTGGTTTTGCCAGGGCGTCACACTTTTCTCCCCCATTCACCTTTTATGCCTCCCCTATTTCCTCATAGACTGTAAACTTATGAGCAGCGCCCTCACTCCTCTTGGTATCTGAACCAGGGCTGTGGAGTCGGAGTCGTGGAGTCGGAGTCGGAGTCGGAGCTCATTTTGGTGGAGTCGGAGTCGGAGTCGGTATAAAATGCACCGACTCCGACTCCTAAAATATATAATAAATTGGGGACAGGAGTGCAATGCAGAATGTGCTGAATATTTTACTAAATAATAACATTTAGTATAATGCTTATATTTAAGTGAAAAATTTATTGTAGTACAATGTGAACATCAGACATTTAATTGTTTTTATGATACAATAATCAAGATATTTGGATAGAACATAAAATATTTATTGGAATACAACTTTAGAACACAAAAAACTAATAAATTGTAAATATGTAAAATATATATATATATATATATATATATATATATATATAGTGTATATACACACACAAGATATATATGTAATCTACTGTATATTACATAGTGTATTACATATTTACAATTTATTACAGTTTTGTGTTCTAAAGTTGTATTCCAATAAATATATTTTATGTTCTATCCAAATATCTTGATTATTGTATCATAAAAATTATTAAATGTCTGATGTTCACATACACATATTCATGTACTACAATAAATTTTTCACCTAACTATAAGCAATATATGTAGGAGTCGGAGTCGGAGTCGGTGCAAGAGAATTTGAGGAGTCGGAGTCGAAGTCGAAGGTTTGGCTTACCGACTCCACAGCCCTGATCTGAACTTTGTTATTTTGTATTGTCTCATATTGTCTGTACATGTCCCCTCTGAATCGTAAAGCGCTGCAGAATATGTTGGCGCTAAATAAAAATTATTATTACACCTCCTGCGCACACACAGGCCCATTGTATAGGCATCATACACAAACACTAGGTTATGCTCTGTGAACACCATAAACACACATAGAAGCGATTATAAATACACTTTTTAAACAAACTGTTCCGCTCCGTACACCTCGTACACACACGGCTCCGCTCCGTACACCTCGTACACACGGCTCCGCTCCGTACACCTCGTACACACGGCTCCGCTCCATACACCTCGTACACACGGCTCCGCTCCGTACACCTCGTACACACACGGCTCCGCTCCGTACACCTCGTACACACACGGCTCCGCTCCGTACACCTCGTACACACACGGCTCCGCTCCGTACACCTCGTACTCACACGGCTCCGCTCCGGACACCTCGTACACACACGGCTCCGCTCCGTACACCTCGTACACACGGCTCCGCTCCGGACACCTCGTACACACACGGCTCCGCTCCGTACACCTCGTACACACGGCTCCGCTCCGTACACCTCGTACACACGGCTCCGCTCCATACACCTCGTACACACGGCTCCGCTCCGTACACCTCGTACACACACGGCTCCGCTCCGTACACCTCGTACACACACGGCTCCGCTCCGTACACACACGGCTCCGCTCCGTACACCTCGTACTCACACGGCTCCGCTCCGGACACCTCGTACACACACGGCTCCGCTCCGGACACCTCGTACACACACGGCTCCGCTCCGTACACCTCGTACTCACACGGCTCCGCTCCGGACACCTCGTACATACACGGCTCCGCTCCGGACACCCCGTACACACACGGCTCCGCTCCGTACAACCCGTACACACACGGCTCCGCTCCGTACACTCCGTATACACACGACTCCGCTCCGTACACCTCGTACACACACGGCTCCGCTCCGTACACCTCGTACACACACGGCTCCGCTCCGTACACCTCGTACACACACGGCTCCGCTCCGTACACCTCGTACACACACGGCTCCGCTCCGTACACCTCGTACACACACGGCTCTGCTCCGTACACCTCGTACACACACGGCTCCGCTCCGTACACCTCGTACACACACGGCTCCGCTCCGTACACCTCGTACACACACGGCTCCGCTCCGTACACCTCGTACACACACGGCTCCGCTCCATCCACATTGTAAACCCCTCCTGACCCCACACATAACCTTCCCCTCATCCAGCACCATGACACCCAGCACAGCAGAGTCCTGCATACACTGAGGAGCTGATCATGTGACACCCCCTGACTCCTCCCCTCCATGTGACATCATCACAGGTCCTGGAAGCACAGAGCAGCCATATATCTAGTGTGCGGCTCTGCAGGAGGAGGTATGTGGAGATTCCCCATTACTGGGGCAGGGGGCATTAACCCCTTCAGCTCTGAGACTTTCTTGCGGTTTTTCTCTCGCTGATTTCTATGAATCGTGAGGTTTTTGTTCCTTTTCCTCTGATAGATACAGACGCCCCAACTATGAGAGGCCGGAAGTGAGGAAACCCGTCTACCCTCAGTCCTCGGCCCCTTTCCTGCCCTCAGTCCTCGGCCCCTTTCCTGCCCTCAGTCCTCGGCCCCTTTCCTGCCCTCGGTCCCCGGGCCCCTTTTCTGCCCTCGGTCCTCGGCCCCTTTCCTGCCCTCAGTCCTCGGCCCCTTTCCTGCCCTCGGTCCTCGGCCCCTTTCCTGCCCTCGGTCCTCGGCCACTTTCCTGCCCTCAGTCCTCGGCCACTTTCCTGCCCTCAGTCCTCGGCCCCTTTCCTGCCCTCAGTCCTCGGCCACTTTCCTGCCCTCGGTCCTCGGCCACTTTCCTGCCCTCGGTCCTCGGCCCCTTTCCTGCCCTCGGTCCCCGGCCCCTTTCCTGCCCTCAGTCCTCGGCTCCTTTCCTGCCCTCAGTCCTCGGCTCCTTTCCTGCCCTCAGTCCTCGGCCCTTTTTTTGCCCTCGGTCTTCTGCCCCTTTCGTGTGCTCGGTCCCCTACCCCTCTCCGCCCTCAGTCCTCGGCCCCATTCCGCCCTGAACCCCCAACCCCTTTCCGCCCTCACACAGGATAATGTTCCAAAGCACTGCCATCCCCTACACCAGAGGTCTCAAACACTCGGGCCACATGTAGTCCCTCAGTCTCCTTCGCGATCATCACGAGGTCTGTGGGCCGCAGTAGTCAGGACATTATTTAATTTCAATTACCTGCTGGCACTGCGCACAGAGCTCTCTGCAGAACTATACCAAAGGCCAGAATCACTCTTGCTAGTGCCTCGCGCGAGTCTCTCATGATAGAACCCGGCTTGGCCGCACACTCCCATGACAGGAGCGGGTCGGTTGCATGTATCTCTATGCAGCTGAGACACTCCTGTCCGGTGAGTGTGCGGCCATGCCGGGTGAGTCAATGAGAGACTCGCGCGAGGCACTAGCAAGTGTGATTCTGGCCTAAGGCAGCCACCGGCCAATCACAAGCCAGCAGCTGACGTAGTGATATGACGTCAAGCGCTGGACTCTGGCCACTACACGATGGGACATTTCTACAAGGAGACCAGGATGGGGCACATTACTGCAGGATGAGGTCAAGTATGGACACGTTACTACAGGATGAGAACAATCTTATAGGGGACTAGGATGGGCACATTACTACAGGATGGGGACCAGGATGAGGCACATTACTATAAGAAGGGGACAGGACAAGGTGACAAGGATGGGGACATTACTGCAAGATAAGAGCAAAATTTATATATATATATATATATATATATATATATATATATATATATATATATATTACAGTCAGGGCCAGAAATATTTGGACAGTGACACAAGTTTTGTTATTTTAGCTGTTTACAAAAACATGTTCAGAAATACAATTATATATATAATATGGGCTGAAAGTGCACACTCCCAGCTGCAATATGAGAGTTTTCACATCCAAATCGGAGAAAGGGTTTAGGAATCATAGCTCTGTAATGCATAGCCTCCTCTTTTTCAAGGGACCAAAAGTAATTGGACAAGGGACTCTAAGGGCTGCAATTAACTCTGAAGGCGTCTCCCTCGTTAACCTGTAATCAATGAAGTAGTTAAAAGGTCTGGGGTTGATTACAGGTGTGTGGTTTTGCATTTGGAAGCTGTTGCTGTGACCAGACAACATGCGGTCTAAGGAACTCTCAATTGAGGTGAAGCAGAACATCCTGAGGCTGAAAAAAAGAAAAAATCCATCAGAGAGATAGCAGACATGCTTGGAGTAGCAAAATCAACAGTCGGGTACATTCTGAGAAAAAAGGAATTGACTGGTGAGCTTGGGAACTCAAAAAGGCCTGGGCGTCCACGGATGATAACAGTGGTGGATGATCGCCGCATACTTTCTTTGGTGAAGAAGAACCCGTTCACAACATCAACTGAAGTCCAGAACACTCTCAGTGAAGTAGGTGTATCTGTCTCTAAGTCAACAGTAAAGAGAAGACTCCATGAAAGTAAATACAAAGGGTTCACATCTAGATGCAAACCATTCATCAATTCCAAAAATAGACAGGCCAGAGTTAAATTTGCTGAAAAACACCTCATGAAGCCAGCTCAGTTCTGGAAAAGTATTCTATGGACAGATGAGACCAAGATCAACCTGTACCAGAATGATGGGAAGAAAAAAGTTAGAAGAAAGGGAACGGCACATGATCCAAGGCACACCACATCCTCTGTAAAACATGGTGGAGGCAACGTGATGGCATGGGCATGCATGGCTTTCAATGGCACTGGGTCACTTGTGTTTATTGATGACATAACAGCAGACAAGAGTAGCCGGATGAATTCTGAAGTGTACCGGGATATACTTTCAGCCCAGGTTCAGCCAAATGCTGCAAAGTTGATCGGATGGCGCTTCATAGTACAGATGGACAATGACCCCAAGCATACAGCCAAAGCTACCCAGGAGTTCATGAGTGCAAAAAAGTGGAACATTCTGCAATGGCCAAGTCAATCACCAGATCTTAACCCAATTGAGCATGCATTTCACTTGCTCAAATCCAGACTTAACACGGAAAGACCCACAAACAAGCAAGACCTGAAGGCTGCGGCTGTAAAGGCCTGACAAAGCATTAAGAAGGAGGAAACCCAGCGTTTGGTGATGTCCATGGGTTCCAGACTTAAGGCAGTGATTTCCTCCAAAGGATTCGCAACAAAATATTGAAAATAAAAATATTTTGTTTGGGTTTGGTTTATTTGTCCAATTACTTTTGACCTCCTAAAATGTGTAGTGTTTGTAAAGAAATGTGTACAATTCCTACAATTTCTATCAGATATTTTTGTTCAAACCTTCAAATTAAACGTTACAATCTGCACTTGAATTCTGTTGTAGAGGTTTCATTTCAAATCCAATGTGGTGGCATGCAGAGCCCAACTCGCGAAAATTGTGTCACTGTCCAAATATTAATATAATGTTCACACAGTGCTGGCATCCTCGCCCACATAGTTTAGTATTGTAACAATGCCGCCATCCCCTCCACACCTCTGGCTAATAAATAAATCCTGACTTATCCTCATTCTTGCTGTAGATACAGATGAACCCGGCACATACCACCGACCTCCTGGACCAGTTTCCTCAGTCTGGAAATGTGGATCTGTGTTGGTCGGCTGATGCTATAGAGGTATGAAGGAGCTCTCTATCTCTCTCTTTCTTTCCTTTTCTTTCTGCCTCACACAAAATAATGGTTGCTCTCTTTTGGTTATCTCAAATATATAGCAGATAATAATAATAATAATAATAATAATTAATAATCAGAAAAAAATCGTTTTCTATAGTACCAACATACTCTGCAGCGCTTTACAATTCAGAGATTCATATACAAGCAAGTAACAGTTATAGAAAATACAGTTATTAGAGAAAAAAAGACAACCCTGCTTGTGAGAACTTACAATCTACAATGTGGTGGGGGGGACAAGGTGTAAGTTCTTATTTACAATGACAATTTAGCCATCTCAAAGAAATAGGGGATAGATAATGGCTGCCTGGACCAGTGAGCCAAAACTTTGAGATGCTTTTGGGTGAGGTGGAGTTTCACGGGGAGTTATGTTCTGAGATGTCGTAGAGGGACTATGTGAATTTAGTTTGGCTAGGTAGTGTGATAGGCCAACCTAAAAAGATGTGTTTTTAGGGAATGTCTAAAGCTGAATAAACTGTGTTTTGTCCTAACTTCTTGGGGTAGAACATTCCAGAGGATTGGTGCAGCTTGGGAGAAGTCTTGGATCTGGGAGTGGGAGGTTTGGATTAGTGGGTATGTTAGTCAAACGTTGTTTGCAGAGCGTAGAGAACGGCTGGGGTAATAGATGGAGATAAGGGTGGAGATGTAGGGGGCTACCGCACTGTGGAGAGCTTTGTGGGTGAGAACAAGCAATTTGAATTGGATCCTGTGATAAATGGGCAGCCAGTGCAATGAATGCATTTCCTTCCCCCAGCAAAGTCTATGCGATTTCTATTTTGCTGTCCACACAGTGCATCTTTTTTTGGCTGCATTTTTATGGACGCAGCCAAGATGCAGCATGTCATTTCTTTTTGCGTTTTGTCCTTGCATTTCGAAGGACTGGCAGGCAGATCAATTCCCCACAGACACAGGGTCGGTGGAGGATTGATCCCTGGTATCTCGCCAGAAGCCGGACCCTACATAAAGTCTATGGGGCCCAGAATCCGACGCAAAGAGGTAGGAGCAAGAGCTTCATACTTAACAATTCACTAGGGCGGCTGTCACACTGCTCCCGCAGCCAGTCATTCACTTCCCACTACCTTCATTGAATATGTACTGCTTCACCCGCCCACCGGTGTCTGTGATTGGTTGCAGTTAGACGAACCCCCACGCTGAGTGACAGCGTGTCTGACCCTTCCAATCACAGACACCTGTGGGCGGTCTATATCGTACAGTAAAATAAATTTAAAAAATTGGCGTAGAATCCCCCATATTGTGATACCCAGCACAGATAAAGCCCGACAACTGGGGGCATTTTATCCTGAGGCTGGAAATACCCATGGCTATTGGGCGCCCCAGCCTACAAATATCAGCCTGCAGCCACCTGGAATTGCCACATCCATTAGATGTGACAGTCCCGGCACTTTACCCTACGCTTCCTGATTGCTCTGGTGCGGTGGCAATCGGGATAATAAGGAGTTAATGGCAGCCCACAGCTGCCATTAAGCCCTAGATTAGTAATGGGAAGAGTCTATGAGACCCCCCATCACTAATCTGTAAGTGAAATTAAACACAAACACCAAAATAATCCTTTATTTGAAATAAGACAAAAAAATCCTCTTTCACCACTTTATTAACCCAAAAAACTCCCCTGCAGGTCTGACGTAATCCACACGAGGTCCCACGACACTTACAAGCACTGCTACATCTGAATCTCACAGCGCCCACCATAATACATGACTGCCCGCTGTGATGTTCAAGCAAAGACTGAATGAGCCGCGCAATCCGCGGTGATGTCACTCAGGTTAGCCACGACCACAACTGGAGTCATCCAAATGTGACTGCAAATCACCGGAGTGACATCACCGCTCTTCGCGCGGCTCACTTCTGTCACTGCCTGAACATCACAGCAGGTGGTCATGTTCTATGGCCGCTCTGTGTGCATTCAGATATAGCAGTGCTGTAAGGGTCGTGGGACTTCGTATGGATTACGTTCGACCAGCTGGCATGTTTTGGGGGTTAATAAAGTGGTGAAAGAGCCTGCTTTTTGTCTTTAATTTAAAATAAAGAATTTTTTGGGTGTTTGTGTCTATTTACTTTCATTTACAGATTAAAGGGAACTTGTCAGGTGCAATATGCACCCAGAACCATGAGCAGTTCTGGGTGCATATTGCTAATCCCTGTATACAGTAGCATACATAAAGGAATCTTTAGAAAAAGTATTTCTAAAGATCTTTTCTCTTATGCTAATGAGCGCGGGGACTAGTCCCAAGGGCGTTATAGCCCCCGACTAGCCCTCCCTCTTAGCATATTAGCATGCCCACAGGGGTGTACTAACATGCTATTCAATTCAGCATCACCAGCGGTGATGTGCGTTCCTGTGTTTGCGCTTCTGAATGCCGGGCACGTCCGGCTTCAGAGAGGTCTACTGCGCATGACTGGACGTTCCAGGCATTCAGAAGAGCGGCCACAGCGAACACAGGAACACGCGTCACTGCTGGTGACATTGCATTGCATAGCATTAGTACGCCCCAATGGACGTTCTAACATGCTAAGAGGATGGACGAGTCAGGGGAATATAACGACCTTGGGACTAGTCCCTGCATTCATTAGCATAAGATAAAAGCTTTTTAGAAATATTTTTTCTAAACATTCCTTTATCTATGCTACTGTAAACAGGGATGGTTAGGCAGGGATTACCAATATGCACCCCGAACTGCTTGTGGTTCTGGGTGTATATTGCACCTGACAGGTTCCCTTTAATGATGGGGGTGTCTCATAGACACCTCCCATTACTAATATAGGGTGTAGTGGCAGCTGTGAGCTGCCATTAACTCCTTATTAACCCGATTGCCACTGCAGCAGGTCAACGGGAAGAGTGCCAGAATTGGTGCATCTAATGGATGGGCCACTTATGGTGCCGTGTGGGCTGCTATTGTTAGGCTGGAAATGGCCAATTAACCATGGCCCTTCCCACCCTAATCATATCACCCCTCAGTTGCATGCTATAGCTTGGCTGGTTTTAGAAAAATGCGGGATCCCACGTTATTTTTTATTTTAAATAAATAAAATAATTTTTAAAAAAAGTGTGGGATCCCCTCTATTTTTTATAACCAGCCAAGGCACAGCAGACAGGTGAGGCTTGCAGCCTTCAGCTGCTGCTTTCCCTGTGCTAGATATGAAAAATGGGGGGTGACTCCACGTCATATTTTTTTTTTAACCAAAAAATAATTAGAAAAACCAAGCTAGCTATCGCTCTATCTACTTTTTTTTTTATCTATGTATTCTCACTATTAATTATCCTATCATATTTTGTTTCTCCTTTAAAAAATGCATTAGCAAAAACGTGGCAAAACGTCATGCATTTTTTGGGTTACAAGCTGAGCTTTCTGTGACCACAGGACAAAAGATGCACTCAGAAAAAAAGATGCAGTGTGCGGACATTCCCTAAGACAGTAGTTGGCAAACTCCCTTTAGCTGAGGCTTATCTCCAGGGAGAGCAAACTAATCAGCTTCTACAAGTCAGTGAAGTGGCCGCGGGTAAGACCGCGGCTGAGTTCCCATAATCTGCGCCAACAAAATCCCCACGCTCAGATTTTATGCAAGGGTACATTTCTTTACTGGTAAACATCTCAATGACACACGCAGCTGGCTTAGCAGCACATATAATCAGAGTTTGCTATCCGGGTCTCTAACTTCGCACACACGGCACAGAACACAAAAAAACCAGCAATGATAAACAAGAATTCTGTCCCTGACTTGCCCTATGGGTTACATTACCAGTCCAAAACACAAGGAGGGAGGGCTCCCACGTAGCAGGCCTGGACTCCGGGTAAACAGCGGCGACTCCAAGGGAGAGAGATGGGAAGATCTTCAGCCCTCTCAACAGAGGACTAGCATACAGTCTCTTGGTATGGAGGAAGGAGACGGTACGGAGGTTGCTTGAATCCAGTATCACATCTGCAGCAGTTCTGGCAATCCCTCACACTTCAGCGATGAGGGCAGTATTAGGCAGGTCTGCTCTGATACAGCTCCAGTGGCTCAGTGTCCTTTTTCCCGCACTTTTTTCCTGTACAACCAGTGTCTGTGGGAGGGGATCAGATTTTACAGTGTCCGCCCCTCGAGCAATTTCAGCACTTGTCCACAAGGTGGCAGCACCATCCTGTGTAATGTCAGTCTCCATGTCCTTTTCAGTCAAAAAACAGTCAGAGCTGCTCGCCTCATTACATATCCCCACACTGAAAGGTTGTCAGTCCCTGTCAACATTCACAGGTTCCAGGGCAGCGAGGACTGAGGCTGTGGCAGGGGGAGGCTGAGAAGCGGGCCATACATACTGGTCCCTATAAGACTGCCCAGGAGGAACCCCGGCAGTGGTGCGGGTAGTACGCCGCAAAGGTGGATTTCACTCCACTCTATCACCGGTTACACTCTCTACCTCCATCAGTTCCCTAGAGGGAGAGCCAGTCTGCGCAGACGGGTAACCAGTCCCGCAGTCAACAAGGTCACTATGCTGAGTAATGTCAATGGTGTCAGTCATGTCAGCAGTGTCGTCCTCACTGGGTACTGTGGTCAGGGGGTCAGGCTGGGATCGGCAGGGGCACAACATATTCCGGTGCAAGGTGCGAGAGTTGCCGCTATCTTCGCCCCGGACTCTGTACACATGACCATCAGGGTAGGGGCGCTCAACTACCCGATAGACTTCAGCTTCCCACTTAGCTCGGAGTTTTCCTTGAGGCTTCTTAATACGAACCAGGACTAGCTGTCCTACTTCTAAGGGTTCTTCCTGTATGGGGAGCGGGTCAGCATGTCTCTGGCCCCGGATTTGTTGGTCTACCAGTTGGTATACAGTTTCCATCTTCTGACGATGAGTGTGTAGCCAGGATGGATAGGTACCGCCGGTATCTTTTTCAGGACTGGTCAGGTTTAGGTCACGGACCCCTTTTCCTGGGCGGCCAAAGAGAAGGGTGTGTGGGGTAAAACCCGTCACAGAGTGGACTTGATTGTTGTAGGCCCACACTAGATCCGGGAGGAATTGGGGCCATTGGTCTTTCTTGTCATCGGCTAAGGTGCGGATCAACTGGAGTAGAGTCCGGTTAAAGCGCTCACATGCACCATTCCCCTGTGGGTGGTAAGGGGTGGTTCTGGACTTCTGGATCCCATACATCCGATGCAGCTCCTCAATAATTTGACCTTCAAAACAAGCCCCCTGATCAGAGTGCAACCTCTCCGGACACCCATAGACCTGGATGAACTGTCGACAGATGGCCAGCGCAGCTGACTTGGCAGTCTGATCTTTGGTAGCAACAGCAACTGCGAATTTTGTGAAATGGTCTACCATAACCAGACAGTATTGGTAGCCACCACTCGCCGTCCCAATCGACAGGTAGTCCACCATCAACAGCTCAAGGGGCCGGGATGTCTCAACTGTTTGGACAGGTGCACGCTGTTCAGTGGACTTGTAAAGCTCACAGGTGCGACAGGCTTGGCAGACATCTTCAACCAGCTTGCAGAGTCCCGGACAGTAGATGGACTGTTCGATCCACCGGAAGGTCTTGTCTATTCCAAAGTGGCCATTCCTTTTGTGTGCTTCTCCCACCATCTCACGGGCCATTTGGGCCGGCACTACAACCTGTAGGCACTCCTCCAGCATGTGGGATAGGAAAATCCTCTGGTATAGCACTCCTTCTCTCAGAATCAGATGATCCCATTGGCTGAGCAGGGTCAGGGTACTGGTGGACAGTCGTGACCGCGTGTCAGAGGACGGCTTCTGCTGCTGCTTCACCCATTGTTTAAGTAGGGCACATTCAGCATTCTGGTCCTGGATTCTGCACCATTCCTGTGGGGACAGTGGGGACCCTACTGGAGTGCCAGCCTCATCCACAGCATACTGGCGGCAATCCATCATCTGCCGGGCTAATCTTGCGAAGTCAGGCATCACGTCTCCTTCCAGCTCTTCGTCCCGGTCCTTAGTGGACGAGGGGGATGTCCTTCTGGACAGGCTGTCCGCATTCTGATTTTCAGCCCCAGCTCTATATTTAATCTTGTAGTTAAACTTGGAGAGCCGAGCCATCCATCGCTGCTCCATAGCCCCAAGTTTCGCATTTTCTAAGTGGGCCAACGAGTTGTTGTCCGTCAGGACTAGTACTTCTGCCCCCGTCAGATATCCGGCAAATTTCTCAGTCATTGACCACATCAAGGCCAACAGCTCCAGCCGGAATGAACTGTAATTGGTGGGATTCTTTTCACCTTCATGTAGGGACCTACTGGCATAGGCTACAACACGTTCCTTGCCTTCTTGTACCTGTGAGAGTACTGCCCCCAGACCCTGTAGGCTGGCGTCAGTATGTAATTGAAAGGGCAGGGTGTAATCTGCATATGCCAGGATGGGGGACGACGTCAAGGCACCCTTTAGAGCTTGGATAGACTCTTCTTGGGTAGGGCCCCAATTGATGCGGCGTCCTCTGGGACTGTTGGTGGTCCCTCGAAGCAGGTCATGCAGTGGTGCGGCAAGTCGGGCGAAGTTCTTGACAAACCGACGGTAGTAGCCTGTCAGTCCCAGGAAAGCTCTGACCTCCTTGACAGTTGTGGGCTGGGGCCAGTCCCGTACGGCGGCTATTTTCTCCGGCGATGGTTGTACACCTTCGGCCGAGATCCTGTGGCCCAGGTAATCGATCTCCTGCTGTAGAAGACGGCACTTGCTGGGTTTCAACTTCAAGCCATGTTCCCTTAACCTCTGGAACACGCGGCCCAGCTTCTGTAGATGTTCTTCGAACGTGGCTGAATAGACCACAATGTCATCAAGGTAGATGAGGGTGAAGTCGAAATTGAAGTCTCCCAAGCAGCGCTCCATCAGCCTCTGTAAAGTTCCCGGCGCGTTGTTCAGGCCGAAGGGCATCCTGTCAAACTCGTACAGGCCCATGGGTAGGATGAAAGCGGTCTTTTCTCTGTCCTTTTCGCTCATGGGTACCTGCCAATAGCCGCTGGCCAGATCCAGGGAGGAAAAGTACTTGGCTTTCTTCAGAGCCGTCAGGGATTCTTCGATCCTCGGCAAAGGGTATGAGTCCCGGATGGTGCAAGCATTCAGGCGGCGGTAGTCCACACAGAACCTCAGGAATCCGTCTTTCTTTTTAACTATTACCACCGGTGCAGCCCAGGGGCTCTGTCTCTCTCGTACCACTCCGGCATGGAGCATGGAATTCAGGAGGCTTTTTACTTCCTGGTATTGCTGGGGTGGTATCTGCCGGTATCTCTCACGGATAGGAGAAGCGTTACCCGTAGGGATCTCGTGTTGGATACTGGTGGTGCATCCAAAGTCGGTGTCATGCCGGGCAAAGGACGCCTGGTGTTCCTGTAGTAGTTTTTCCACCTGGAAAACTTCCTGTTTAGAGTATTGGGATGTATCCAGCTGACACTTCTCTAACAGCTCCTTTCCAGCTTCAGTGTCATCTGTGGCGGTGGCCATGGCGGAGACAGTCACTGTCCAGTCTCCCTCTGTCGATGGGGCAAACTGGAGGGGGCCCTTGGGATTCACCTCTGTAGGTAGGGCGTAGACTCTGGCGAGCTGCGTCCCCTGCTTCTAGGTCAACGCCTACACTAGCCGTATTGCTCAGACGGACAGGGATCCTTCCCCTCCTCACGACAGCCAGAGTGCGAGCGACTAATGGGTTCAGTTTTCCCTCCCTCGGGGTTCGCGGCTCAATCAGTACCTCCACGCCTTCAAGTGGTCTTGTGGTGCTAAGGGGTAGTGAGATAATTGTCTCCTTTTCAGCCGGTAAGGTGATCCTAGTGTGGCGAGGCACGGTGATAGTGGCTATGGGCCATTTGCTGTAGGCTGCAGGCCCGAACCACTCTTCGGAATGCTCGGCGGGTGGCCCCGTGTATGGTAACTTCCTGCCAGTACTTGGGTCCCCGCTTGTAAACAATATCAGGTCCAGGTCTTTCAGGATGTTCATCCCAATAATCATGGGCGTTTCCGAACCGAAGCCTTCTTTGACCACGATTATCCCCCTCTTCCCGAGGTCCTGTTCACACATTTCGGTGTTCATCCAAGCTACTCCCGTTACTGGAATGGATAGATTATTGGCTGCTTTGATCTTGATGACGGTATTCGGGTCATAGGCAGCCCATGGTTGTAGATATTTCTCGTAAAACTGCTCTGAGATAGTGGACACCTGGGATCCAGTATCCATTAGTCCTTGCACGGCAACTCCCTCTAGCATTACTTTCAGTGTAGGGCTGTTTGATGCAAGCTTGCTCCTTTGTTGGCTCCTTTTTTCTTTGGCCTTCCCGGTCGAGTGAGCCTCCTCAGCCGGGGTGTCTAGTTTAAAGGTGGCTGCTGTTGAGAGGCACAGCTTGGCGGTTCTAGTGAATAGGCCTGGGGCTCCACCCGCTGTTTCGAGTGAAACTCCACTTGCTGGGGTGTTTGAGAGTCCATCCGATGGAACGGCTGCGGATCGGGTTGGAAGGAGTTCTGGGGGCAACGGTTTGTTCTGTGACGGGGATCACTACATGTCCAGCACTTTCCCATAGGCCGGCCAGGTTGCCGTCTCACTTGCCCATCTGCCTGTCGGTCTAGTGTGAGCTGCAGCACCTGCTTCTGTAAGTCCACCACCATCTGCTTCAGTTCCTCCGTCGCTGTTCGGAGTATTTGTACTGTACATGGATCTGCAAGTAGCGCTATAAGTCTCTGTTCCCGTAACACGTCCCCTAGGACGTTCTATGGCTTCTTGTTTAACCTCAGCAAACGTAAGGGCTGGATTCATCCGGAGTAAGTCCTGCAATGAGCGGTTGAGATACGGATCTCTCAGTCCTATTACAAATTGGTCCCTCAGCACCATGTCGCGGGAGAATGTACCAGCTAGATTTTCTCCATTTTTTGCAGGCTTGTTCCAGCAGTACCTGGAGGGCGTTCGCATATTGGGGAATGTCCTCCCACTCGAGCTGTGTACGCTGGAAGAACATGTAGCGCAGTGTTCCCAGGTATCTGGTCAGCCCATAGGTGTTCTCTAGCACCCGTATCAAGTCATCTAATGTACGCTGGCCCCTAACCGTCTCCAGTCTGACTGTCGTCCATGCCTCCCCCTCTAACGTCAGCATAGCCATTTCCGATAAGGTCTTAGGGTCTGCATTATACATTTCCCCCACTATCCTAAGTTGTTCCGCCCATTCAGGTACAGGGTAATTCCGTCTATTAAACTTCCTCACTTGATTTACAATAGACGCCGGAGGAGCTGTCTGACTATAAGCTACCACCGGGAGGGGATTTTGCTGGTCACAGATCCTGCCGACTACGCCAGATGAAGTGGCCGCGGGTAAGACCGCGGCTGAGTTCCCATAATCTGCGCCAACAAAATCCCCACGCTCAGATTTTATGCAAGGGTACATTTCTTTACTGGTAAACATTTCAATGACACACGCAGCTGGCTTAGCAGCACACATAACCAGGGTTTGCTATCCGAGTCTCTAACTTCGGACACACGGCACAGAACACAAAAAAACCAGCAATGATAAACAAGAATTCTGTCCCTGACTTGCCCTATGGGTTACATTACCAGTCCAAAACACAAGGAGGGAGGGCTCCCACGTAGCAGGCCTGGACTCCGGGTAAACAGTGGCGACTCCAAGGGAGAGAGATGGGAAGATCTTCAGCCCTCTCAACAGAGGACTAGCATACAGTCTCTTGGTATGGAGGAAGGAGATGGTCCGGAGGTCCCTTGAATCCAGTATCACATCTGCAGCAGTTCTGGCAATCCCTCACACTTCAGCGATGAGGGAAGTCCGAGGCAGGTCTGCTCTGATACAGCTCCAGTGGCTCAGTGTCCTTTTTCCCGCACTTTTTTCCTGTACAACCAGTGTCTGTGGGAGGGGATCAGATTTTACAGTGTCTGCCCCTCGAGCAATTTCAGCACTTGTCCACAAGGTGGCAGCACCATCCTGTGTAATGTCAGTCTCCATGTCCTTTTCAGTCAAAAAACAGTCAGAGCTGCTCGCCTCATTACATCAGTATGCCAGATCCTTCTCTGATGTGCATCATCTGTCTTGAGGCCCCCACATATGTTCTAATCAGCCTATTCCCCCTGATATGAGCGGTTTCAGCAGACGTTAGGTAACAAACAATGTTGTATAACAATAATATTATCGCCACTGCTTTGGTATTCCGCCATTCTCTGTATTTCCTGGTTTGTCCTAATGAACTTATGATTCCTACAGCCAATCAGTTGCCGGATCTGTGGCCAACATAGCCAGTGATTGGGAGCATGGAGGAGACATCTTAGTCAGCAACTCAACTTATGTTACAGTCCATATGAGACAAGATAGAGAATACAACTTCTACACGTTCTACTTCCTGATATGTTTCCCTCATTATCTCTAGTAACTGCATTATTACACCGGATTATTTATGATGTTACATTGTCATCTTCTTACTCAGATTACTACTGATTGATCCATCAAGCATGGGTATAGACAAGGACAAGATGGAGCAGAGAATATTACATTTCACCCTAGAGATACTCTTCCGACTTACTGGAGAGGTGAGAGATTCTGATGATGTCACATTACATCATTCTTATCTATGGGAATAACAGATGGACAGAACTGGAGAGGTGAGGACTCTGGAAATGTCTGTAGTGACATTTATTTCTGTGTCTCTCCATAACCAGGATTACACAGTAGTGAAGAAGACCTCTAGTGATCGCTGTCAGGACCCTGTGTCTGAGGGATGGGGAAGACCCCTGAGCCCAATCACAGGGCCTCCACCTCACCCCCCGATACATGAGGACATCAATGACCAGAAGATCCTAGAACTCACCTACAAGATGATTGAGCTCCTGACTGGAGAGGTGACGCTGCTGGGAATACTGGGACATTATACAGTAACGCTATGAAGGGATCGGGGGGATGACGATATCATTGTATGTGTCAGGTTCCTATAAGGTGTCAGGACGTCACCATCTATTTCTCCATGGAGGAGTGGGAGTATTTAGAAGGACACAAAGATCTGTACAAGGATGTCATGATGGAAGTTCCCCAGCCCCTCGCATCATCAGGTAATAGACAGGACTTACACGGCCTATAATTATCTGTATGTAAGGAATGAATTCAGTCCCTGTATGTATTTCCTCCAGGTCTATCCAAAAAGAGGACAACACCAGAGAGATGTTCCCATCCTCTTCTCCCACAGGATTGTAAACAAGAAGATCCCGATGTTCCTCAGGATCATCAGGTAGATGGAGAGAAGGTGTCATGAAATCTCCCTATGATGTGTACACGGCTGTGAAGGTCTTGTGCTCAGTCTTGTTTTATCCTCCAGTATTATATATTTATACTTGTGTAATGAGAATGGTGGAGATGGCAGGATTAGAGCTGATCATAGATGTGACTTCTCCATCTGTCTGTGACTTTTACAATATTTGTTTCAGGGTGAAGATCTGACCCATATTAATACTACAGAGGCATATGTGAGAGGTGATGAGCGGTGTAAAGAGGAGATTCCTACATATGGCTACCCAGGTGAGTAGTGACCACTAGAGAAGTCACAGATTTCTTTATCGGTGGTGTTGTCCGGAGATTTCACAATCATTTATCACCATTTTGTCACTAGACCACAACATTCTCCTCCCCCTGAAACTGTTCAAATTACTTTGGGCACTGAATGGCCTTTTTCTGTAGAGCTTACTGTCTGGAGGATTCACCTACCCTCTGGAATTAGAAGATGCTGGCCCTTAATTGCCCAGATCTGTAATCTACAAAGGCAAATGATAGCATACATAGATTGTGGTGACGTTAGTGTACTGCCCTGAGAGGGGCCCGGCCGCTCCCTTGCCGGGCCGAGCCGCTCGAGGTCCGGGATCGGGGTGACGGTGGCTCGAGCGCCTCCGGACCGGGAGCCACGTCGCTCTGTTAAGGGGAGGCAGTGGGGTGGTGGTGTGGGACGAGGTTCGCAACCGCGGGCCGCGTTGTCGTTGGACGGGTCGTGACGCCACCCACGGGTCGTGGTGACGGGATGCACCACCGCTGCGGCTGGAGTGAAGGGGACTCCCGGGATCGGTGTTGCGGGCGCAGCCTGGATGTTAGCCCCTCCGCGGGTAGGGGCGGTGTGTCTTGGGGCCCAGTGGGACGGGCGATGATGATGTCGGGGTGCAAGGTGCCGTACTGCGGTGTGATGTCGTGCCCGGATGGCACTGGTGTACTCACTATTAATTCACACTCAGAGTCACTGGTAAACCAAAGTTCAGGTATGGTCGGGTTCCGCAGCCGGCTGCCTGTGTCCCTTGTTTGGCTGATGGTGGCCCCTTTCCCTTGCACCTCTTGTTTTGATTTTTGGCTCCCCTGCCTGGGCAGTGGTAGCCCGCTCCCCGGCGTTTAGCTGCCAGAAGAGCCCTTGGTTGCCCGCAGGCGCTGGCCCGTCGGATGTTTGGCCCTTGGCGGTGGCTCTCACCCGGTATCGGTGGGTTGTTGCCTTCTTTCGGGACTTTGGGTGAAGATGAACCCGTGAGGTCCAGACTGCAATCAGTTAATTTGCCTACACTCAGTGGCTTCCAAGCTAGGACGGGGTCTGAGTACCAGGTTACTGGTGCTCAGATTAGCTGTTGACTCCCCGGTTCAGGGCCGGCGGGCTCCAACCCTGGCCCGGTCCCTATGGTTCCGCCGGTCGCTATACCGGTACTTCTCAGGCGGCCACCACCGTCTGCCTGCCTGACGTTACGGGGATCCCAGGCTCCAACCTGGGTCCCTGACAGCTTTTCTCCTTCACCTCACTTGACCTAACCCTCAACTCAACTGTTTGTATTTCCTGCCTCAGGACAGTAGTCTCCTCGGTGGGCGAGCCTTTCCGCCTGACTCCGCCCACCTGGTGTGCCCTACTGGGCCTGAGGGAGGCATCAGGTCTCCCTTTCGGATGACGGGTGTGTCCTCACAAGGGATGGGGGTGTGTGTGTGGTGTGGTAGGTGTTGTTACCTGTGACCCCTGGTGTCCAGGGTGTCACATTCCCCCTTTGTTTAATGCAGACCGTCTGCGGGCTGCCCAACCAACTCCGGTTTATTTTTGTTTTCTTTTTCTGTCAACGGTAAAACGGGAAACATTTACAATTATAATAACATTTTTACAAAATATAGGATTTCGGAAGGTCTTCCCAGAACGGGAGGCATTTTACTTTAACGTTGCATAACTTTATTGAAGGAGCGGGTTCATGTCCTTCTGCCTTTCCCACCCAAACAACCTAACCTTGATGCTGCCCCTAAGAAATGGGTAGCACCCCTTTTCCCCAGTCCGGAAACAGGAACACGGCCAGATCACCCAGGCGGGAACGGGTATGGTGCGGCGCACCCGGCAGTTGCTCAAGGGCTCCCCGGAGGATGGTCACCGGTCCCGGTGGTGACCGGACCCCAGCCTGCTCTGCTGCGGGTCCTACCTCCAATCTGCCTCTCCGGAGGCTAACGGAACGGGAAGGCATGTAAAAGGGGGCAGGATGGGGCAATATTTACAAGCCCAAAAGTTTTTGGGTCTCCAGCAAGTCCACGGCCTTGTCCATGAGCAGTCACTCACGCAACAGGGGAAAACGGGGGTCAACGGGGCAACACAAGTCCCAACGGAGACGGGTCTTCAGTAGCTAATCAGGTAAGCGTCTCGTCAATTGGTTATTCGCTCATTCAACTTATATACACAATCAGGTCTTGCACCCCCTACAGATCAGTTTCTCTGTACCTAAGCGGGGGCCTACCTAGGTTAGGGTGGGTGGATCGTCTCAGTACTAGGGCATCAGTGGAAGGTAACGGGGGAGAAGGGACAACAAGTCCCTCTTCCCGGGTGTCGAGTCGAGTAGGTAAAGGCATAGGGGAACAGGGGGTAGGTGCATCCCTGGGCACTGGCTCTACTGGTTCTCTGGCGGGTGTTTCCGTCTCCACTTCTTCCTCGGGTTGCGGGAACATTATCACGGGAACAATCACCGCACCATTCTGCATGGACCAGTCCGCTGGAAAATCTCCCATAATGGTTTGGATCACCTCTTTCTTTGTTGCTTCATCACGGGGCACGGGAACTGGGGCCTCTTCTACCAGCCTCAGGTGATCCGGGCATCTCTTCAGGTGGTCCCTGGAAACGGTAGCCACGGTCCTCCCCTGGTCATAACTGATCAGGTAGGTCTTCTCATTCTCCCATCCGGTGGGCTGTATAACGTACGGAGTTCTCTCCCACTGATCATCAAGCTTATGGGTTCTGCGTTTTCGCTTCAGCACCACATCTCCCGGCTTGAAGGGAGTAGCCGGAGCTCGTTGGTTAAAGCGCTGTTCCTGCTTCTCCCGGCTCTGACGCAGGTTCCGCTCCACATACTCCTGAATCCGCCGGTACTGTACTTGGCATTTGGCATCCCAGTTGGCGGTGGAGGGTAGGGCTTCGGGCGCTTCCAAGCCCATCTCTAAGTCTACCGGCAGTCGCCCAGGTCGGGCCCTCATCAGGTATGCTGGGGTACACTTGGTGGAACTACAGGGTATGTTGTTGTACATATCTACCAAGTCGGGCAGCTTCTCCGGCCACAAGTTAGGTTCTTCCAGGGGTAACGTTTTGAGGAGGTTCAGGACCAGATGGTTCATTTTCTCACAAATCCCATTGGTCTGGGCATGGTAGGGGGTGGTCCGGATTTTCTTGCACCCGTACAATTGGCAGAACTCCTGAAACACTTCTGCTTCAAAGGCCCTGATCCGTAAGCACCTTCTCCGGGTAGCCATGGGGCCGGCTGAAGTAGGCTTCAAAGGCCCTGGCGGAGGTGCGGCCGGTCAGATCTTTTACTGGGACAACCACCATGAATTTGGAGTAGTGGTCCACGATGGTCAGGGCGTAGGTGTGCCCATTTCGGCTGGGCGCAAGCGTGACATGATCTAAGGCAACCAATTCCAGCGGCTGGTGGGTAACAATCGGCTGCAGCGGGGCCTTCTGGCTAGCTTCATCCCGTCTTCTCAGCGTACAAGGGCCGCACTCTCGGCACCACGCCTCCACGGGGTCCCGCATCCCATTCCAGTAGAACCGCTCTCTCAACAGGATCTCCAGCTTTTTCCAACCGAAGTGCCCAGCGCCGTCATGATAAGCTTGAAGGACCTTGGGTACACTATCCTGAGGCACCACCAACTGGCGAACCATCTCATGGGTTTTCGGGTCGGTCAGCTCCCGGTACAACTTCTGCTGGTACAGGCACAGGCGGTCCCTCTCCTTCCTCAGTCGCTGGGCCTCGGAGGGGGCCGCCGGGTCCATTAGGCGCACGACTTGGGCTATCAGGGTACTAACCAGTCGGACTGCAGGCGCCTGGTCTTGGGCGTCTCGCCACTCCTGGCTGGGCAGCGGGTCGAGGTCCACCTGTTGTTGGGCCACACAGGGCTTCTCCTCCTGCGGCTGGTGAAACGCGGGCAGCTCTATTTCTTCTAGGCGGTCCTCTTCCGCCCCCTCATCGGGTAGATGCGGCATTCTGGATAGGGCGTCCGCGTTGGTATTCTTGCACCCGGCTTGGTACTTGACGGTGAAGTCATAGTTAGACAGTCGAGCCATCCACCTCTGCTCAAGAGCACCCAGCTTGGCCGTGTCCAGGTGTGTTAACGGATTATTGTCCGTGTAGGCGGTGAACTTTGCTGCGGCCAGGTAGTGCTTGAACCTTTTGGTTATTGCCCACACCAGGGCCTGGAACTCCAGTTTGAAGGAGCTGTAATTCTCGGGATTCCGCTCGGTGGGTCGAAGCTTCCGGCTAGCATAGACGATCACCTTCTCCTTTCCGTCCTGGACCTGGGACAGCACAGCGCCTAGGCCCTCATTGCTGGCGTCCATATACAACACGAAGGGGAGGCCGTAGTCGAGGTAGGCTAAGATCTCTTCTCCCGTCAATGCCGATTTTAACTGCCAAAAGGACTCTTCCTGCTGCTCACTCCACACAAACTGGGCCCCGGAGGGTCTACCAACCTTGGTCTGTCTCACGAGGAGGTCTTGCATCGGGGAGGCCATCTTCGTGTACCCCTTGATGAAGCGACGGTAGTAGCCCACCAGGCCTAAGAACTATCGCACCTCTCTCTATGTGGTCGGGCGTGGCCAGTCCTGGATAGCTGTGATCTTTTCCAGGTCCGGGGCTACACCTTCAGCACTCACCACATGCCCGAGATACTGTACTTTGGGCTTCAGCAGGTGGCATTTGGACGGCTTCAGCTTCATCCCGTATTTAGCGAGGGCCGCAAACACTTCCGCCAGATGCTCCAGATGGGCTTCATACGTCCGGGAGTACACGATCACATCATCCAGGTACAGTAAAACTGTTTCGAAATTAAGATGGCCGAGACAGCACTCCATCACCGTCTGGAAGGTCCCCGGGGCATTGCACAGCCCAAACGGCATGCTGTTGAACTCGCAGAGTCCCATCGGTGTAGTGAACGCGGTTTTCTCACGGTCCTCTGGTACAACCGCCTCCTGCCATTAGCCACTGGTGAGATCAAGAGTGGAGAAATAGTTAGCGGTTTTCAGTGCGGCCAGAGACTCTTCGATGCGGGGGAGAGGGTAGGCGTCCTTGTGCGTAATCTGGTTGATTTTGCAGTAGTCCACGCACATCCTCATGGTGCCATCCTTCTTCTTCACTAGCACTAGTGGGGCTGCCCAGGGACTACAACTATCCCTAATGACCCCTGCCTCCTTCATGCTGCGCAACATATCTTTAGCGCACTGATAGTGTGCTGGGGGAATCGGCCTATACCTTTCCTTGATGGGCGGGTGTGTGCCCGTGGGGATATGGTGTTGGACCCCCTTAATCCTCCCGAAGTCCAGCGCATGTTTGCTAAAAACCTGCCCATACTCCTGAACCACCCGGTATACCCCCTCCTTGTGATGTGCTGGGGTAGATTCGGTACCAACATGTAGCTCCCGGCACCACTCCTCTGGTTGTAAGGGTGGTGTGTTGTGGCTGGTGTTAGGTGTAGGTGCAGCGGGCATGGTCTCGTGGATGGCATGGGTGTCGATGGTGAACAGCTTAGCTATCGTGGCATAGCGGGGGAGCCTAACCTCTTCCTCTCCACAGTTCAGCACCCTCGACCCGGTTAACTAAGTTTACACCTATCTGGGATAACAGTAATCTCCCGGAGATTTAGAAAATGGGGAATATTGAGGAGTGGAGAAGCAAGGGTGTAATATACATGCATCAGATATTGGACGGAGGAATTGTGAAATCGTTCCCGCAGTTACAGAGTGAGTTTCAGTTACCGGCGTCTGGCTGGCTCCACTACAGTCAATTAAAACATGCGATTGCAGCCCAAGCGGCTAAAAAAAGTGTGGACATACAGACTGACCTGGTACTGGAGTATGTGTGTAAGGGGGGAGGAAGCACTAAAGGGATCATTTCTGGCACATATAAAGATATATTACATACCTTTCTTTTAGACTACCCAATTAAAACTAAATCTAAATGGGAGGAGGAAGTTGGGCCGATAACGAAGGAGGTGTGGGAGAGTATCTTAGAGTATGTCCCTAAACTTTCCATGAGCGAACCGGCCAGACTATCTCACCTATACGTGATTCACCGGGTATATAGGTCTCCTTTACTGTTGTTTAAAATGGGGTTGAAAAGGAATTCGGAGTGTCCAAGGTGTCAGGGATCTGACGCAGGTATTTTTCATATGATGTGGTCTTGTCCGAGACTGGTCTCCTTTTGGACTAAGGTTATCCACAAGATAGGAAGAACATATGGGTGTGTCCTTCCCAGGGAACCATTGCTATGCATATTGGGATATGTTGAGGAGCTTGGGGTGGAAAATACTATGAAAATTGCCATTGCTAGGCTGCTGTATACGGCAAGAAAGCTGATCGCCAGGTCCTGGATTAAAAAAGACCCCCCCTACCAGGGGAGAGTACATTTAAAGGGTGAAATGTATTCTTCAGCTGGAACAGGGAGTGTATGAAAGAAGGGGGAATGTTAAAATGTTTGAGAAGCTATGGTCTCCTTGGCTGCAATGTGAATAGGACGAGTGATGGACCAGTAAACTGATTTGGGACCGGGATAGCCGTCGGAGACCTCTGATGTGTGTGTTTTGTTTTATTTGTGTTCCTAGTTGTTCCTCCTGCACAACGGGATGGTTGCTATAATGCAGTTGGAGGGTATTCTAAGGGGCACTTTGCACACTGCGACATCGCAGGTGCGATGTCGGTGGGGTCAAATTGAAAATGACGCACTTCCGGCATCGCATGCGACATCGCAGTGTGTAAAGGCTGGATGATACGATTAACGAGCGCAAAAGCGTCGTAATCGTATCATCGGTGCAGCGTCGGCGTAATCCATGATTACGCTGACGCGACGGTCCGATGTTGTTCCTCGCTCCTGCGGCTGCACACATCGCTGTGTGTGAAGTCGCAGGAGCGAGGAACGTCTCCTACCGGCCTCACTGCGGCTTCCGTAGGATATGCGGAAGGAAGGAGGTGGGCAGGATGTTGACATCCTGCTCATCTCCGCCCCTCCGCTCTGATTGGCCGCCTGCCGTGTGACGTCGCAGTGACGCTGCACGACCCGCCCCCTTAACAAGGAGGCGGGTCGCCGGCCACAGGGACGTCGCACGGCAGGTGAGTGTGTGTGTGAAGCTGGCGTAGCGATAACTTTCGCTACGCCAGCTATCACCACATATCGCTGCTGCGACGGGGGCGGGCACTATCGCACTCGGCATCGCAGCATCGGCCTGCGATGTCGCAGTGTGCAAAGTGCCCCTAAGTGTGTACTAAATGGGATGTAGTATCGGGGAGAAGTGTTGCTGCCGGGGTGGGGGAGGGGGCGGGAGGGGGAGTTAAAGGGGTAATAGATGTGATAATCTTAATTTGGATGCCGATTTGTTATTCTGATGTATGTATTCTGTTTTAATAAAAAAGTATCTGATTTATAAAAAAAAAAAACAGTTCAGCACCCTCACTGGCACTCTCCCCTTCTTGACGTCAATCACCCCCCTGGCCGCCGTTACGGTGGGCCAGTGTTCCGAAGGCGAGGGTTCCACCATCGCCGGGTAATCCTGTCCCTGGGAGCCGACTGCTGCTTTGCACCAGATCATCATTTCGCTCCTGGGCGGCACCACCAAGGGTGCTACATCCATCACCCGTGCACCACCGATCTCTCCACCTGTCAGGTTCACCTGCTGCCGCTGCAGGAGGGCCCGGATCTCACGCTGGAGTGCCCTCTGCCGGCCCCCTCCTTCGGTGGCTGACAACTGCTGCAGCAAACTCAACACATCGCCCATACAGTCCTCAATCACATTTGTCCCCAAAACTATCTTCGGGTTGCGATCACTAGACTCGTGCAGCACGACAATCATCCCCTGACGCTTCAGCTCTGTCCTTCCTACAGTCAGGGTCACTTCCTTAAGTCCCACCTGAGTCATAGGGAGCCCATTAGCCTCAACAACAGTCATACCACTGTCGGGGGGGCTAAGCTCACTGTCATCCCAATACCGCTGGTAAAACGCATAGGGCATGGTCGTTACCTGCGATCCAGTGTCCAGTAAGGCTGTGATCGGGACCCCATCCACCGCCACCGAGATGATAGGCCGGCCTCCAACATACCAGTCCCGCCAGTCCGCCGGACCATAAGGGTCTACTCCTGAGGATTGGCCCTTGGCCCCAAGGGTGGCTCGTTTAACGGACAGTGACGAGCTTAATGGCCGGGCTGGTTACACCGGTAGCACACCGGTGGTCCATACCGGGGGTCGCTGGCCCTCCTCCGCTGCATCCACGGGACATCCTCGGGGCGGTCGGCGAACTGGATGGTCTCCGGCGGCTTGACTCTCGGCTGAAGCTTGAGTGCGGCGACCACTCAGGCAAGTTCCTCGCTCATGTGTTGCACCTTGTCGGCCAGCTCATCCCTCGCCCCAACGTGCGCATCCGGTGCCGGTAGGGCCAGCAGTGAGGTGAGTACCGAGACGGGAGCGGTGGCGACCGGAAGGGGGGCCGCGTCCGGGAGACTGACCTCCAGAGGCTGCAGGGCCTTGATGGCCCGTTCCTTCACGACTGCAAAGTCCAGGTCGGGGTGTTCCAGGGCCCAAAGTCGCAAGTGCTTGCGGTCTTCGGCAGACCCCAGGCCCCGTAGGAACTGCTCCACCAGCATCTTGTTACTATCGGCCTCGCTGATGGTATCTGCCCGCTTCAGGGTTCGGAGAGCCGTCTGCAAGCGTAAGGCATAGTCCCTGATGCTGTCTGCTGACCGCTGCCGGCAGTGGTAAAACTGCATCCGGAGTTCGGCCGCGGTGCGAGTCTCGAAAGCGGCCTGTAGCTTCTCGAAGATAGTGGTCACAGAGGTCCGGTCCGCATCGGCCCAGGTTTCCGCCTCCTGCTCAGCCGCACCGGTCAACTGCCCCAGGACTACCACCGCACGCTGCCTGCCAGTCATGGCTTACAGGTTGAGAACCGAGCATATCTTTTTCCGGAAGGCCTGCAATGTATCAGGCTTCCCGTCGTACTGGGGTAGCCAGGCTGCACCGGGCACATAGGGCAGGGATATCGGCATTACCCGGGCGACCGCCGGACCCGCGACCTCTCCCGCTCGTGCGACCGAAGCAGGGACGGCCGCGTCTCCACCGTCGGGCGCCGCCGCTCTGGCGAATGGCGCCATCCCATCATCGGCGCTGGGTGCCGACATGTTCTCGCCGTTTCCCCCTTGGTCTTTTCTCAGCACTCCTTCTCCCGGGGGCAGGGCTTCTTTTTCGCGCCTTCACTGCTCGGGGAGAGCGGGAAACCTTCGCGCCAAGATGGCGGATCTTCAACTTTTTCGTCAGGACGCCGCGGACGGACACTTCCAAGGCGCACTTCCACAGGTGAGTGGACTGTCCGAATCCTGTTCATGATGCCAGAAGAGTCGATGTGTACCGCCCTGAGAGGGGCCCGGCCGCTCCCTTGCCGGGCCGAGCCGCTCGAGGTCAGGGCTCGGGGTGTTGGTGGCTCGAGCGCCTCCGGACTGGGGGCCACGTCGCTCTGTTAAGGGGAGGCAGTGGGGTGTTGGTGTGGGACGAGGTTCGCAGCCGGGGGCCGAGTTGTCGTTGGACGGGTCGTGACGCCACCCACGGGTCGTGGTGACGGGATGCACCACCGCTGCGGCTCTAGTGAAGGGGGCTCCCGGGATCGGTGTTGCGGGCGCAGCCTGGATGTTATCCCCTCTGTGGGTAGGGGCGGTGTGTCCCGGGGCCCAGTGGGACGGGCGATGATGATGTCGGGGTGCAAGGTGCCGTACTGCAGTGTTATGTCGTGACCGGATGGCACTTGTGTACTCTCTATTAATTCACACTCAGAGTCACTGGTAAACCAAAGTTCGGGTATGGTCGGGTCTCGCAGCCGGCTGCTTGTCCCTTGTGAGGCTGATGGTGGCCACTTTCCCTTGCACCTCTTGTTTTGATTTTTGGCTTCCCTGCCTGGGCAGTGGTAGCCCGCTCCCCAGCGTTTAGCTGCCAGAAGATCCCTCGGTTGCCCACAGGCGCTGGCCCGTCGGATGTTTGGCCCTTGGCGGTGGCTCTCACCCGGTATCGGTGGGCTGTTGCCTTCTTTCGGGACTTTGGGTGAGGATGAATCCGTGAGGTCCACACTGCAATCAGTTAATTTGCCTACACTCAGTGGCTTCCAAGCTAGGACAGGGTCTGAGTACCCGGTTACTGGTGCTCCGATTAGCTGTTGACTCCCCGGTTCAGGGCCGGCGGGCTCCAACCCTGGCCCGGTCCCTACGGTTCCGCCGGTCGCTATACCGGTACTCCTGCAGGCGGCCACCACCGTCTGCCTGCCTGACGTTACAGGGATCCCAGGCTCCAACCCGGGTCCCTGACAGCTTTTCTCCTTCACCTCACTAGATCTAACCCTCAACTCAACTGTTTGTATTTCCTGCCTCAGGACAGTAGTCTCCTCGGTGGGCGTGCCTTTCCGCCTGACTCCGCCCACCTGGTGTGCCCTACTGGGCCTGAGGGAGGCATCAGGTCTCCCTTTCGGGTGACGGGTGTGTCCTCACAAGGGATGGGTGTGTGTGTGTTTGTGGTGTGGTAGGTGTTGTTACCTGTGACCCCTGGGGTCCAGGGCGTCACATTAGAAAATCACTTGAAGAAAAAATATTATGATTGGCCTCTAAGAGAAAGTGGAGGGTGATGCTGCTGTTTCCTACCTAGAATCCTGATATCTTATTAGGTGAATCTGCCTTCTCTGTTTTGTGCTGCTGAATGTGCTCATATGATCCCAACAACACTATGTCCAGAATTTATGGTCAATTTTTGAATTTATCATCGACAAAATTAAATGTGCAGTGAGAGCCAAGTGTGAATTTCTGTACAATAACAACAGATTTTCCCTTTATCCTGAGTTTTCAATTTCTGTTAGAACTGCTGCAACCATACATAGATTGGTGCTCAGAAAAAGGAGATAATAATAATAGTAATATAGATTTGTGGCACACACGTTTGTGATGAAATAATAATATAATTTATTTGTAAATTATTTCTGTAAAAGAGCCACACGCCAGTTTAGCCAACGTTTCGGCTCTTACATTCAGAGCCTTCATCTGGGCATAATGGATCCTGGGGTGGACACTGGGAAGCTCTGTAGAGCAGTAATGGATGACTTGTGGACAGGAGCAAGGCAGAGTAAGTGCCAGGGCTGTAGTGAATCTGTTTTGGCGTTAGTGAGGTGAAGTGCTGGTGCCTTATCACAGCAGCAGGGTGTCTGGGAGAAACTCCGGTGTACAGGCTGTATTGCGGCCAGACGGGTCTTCATAGCCAATGTCCATAGACCTGGAGGGGGTATCCTATATAGAGAAGTATTCCCCCCTTAAGAGAGAGAAGAAAAAAAAAAAGTCGAATTGAAAGTAGTACAGCGCTGGAGCGTAACATTGGAGGGTAGGAGCAAGGTGCATTGGAGTCTTGTATACCTTTGTGAGGAGATACTCTTCTGTTGACTTTGTTCAAGGATAGCCTTGAGATCATGTGGGACAAGGATAGTGACAGGATAAGCTGGGATAATGTCTTTGGTTTCTCTTCAACAGGGCTGCCACATGTTCCGGAGGAATGTAGTAACTTCCAACAGCTGCCAGTAATGGATATAGGGGAATATGGCTGGGACTTGGTGTTCTTCGCACATTGGGTGTACCAAGATGTCCGTCTGGGGAAGAGCTTGACACATGGGTAACCACGTCACTGAGTGGAGGCAGGATGACAGAGAGGGCGGAGGGTGTGTAAATACAGGGTGGTATGGTTGAGAGGCAGGCCGCCCCACAGGACGCACAACACATGGCAGTGGGAGGGTTTGGCTGGGCACAGTGTGGGCAGGTAGAACAATTTGGACCCTCGGCACCATTATAGGGCAGTGATTGTAGCAGAGACTTATAGTAAACATAACACAATACATTGTCTTTCTTATCACGTACTTCTTCCACATAACTTTCTTTTACAATTGCACAGGCTACTCCATACCAAGCTTAGGCTGTCCCAAGTAATCCTGCATGTTCCAAAGTTCCCTTCTGTTCTTTCAATGCCATATTCCATTGTTCATGATGTAATTGACCACATTCTGACATACAACTATATCAACTTCTTCATCTTTTTTTTTTATTCCCTTTTTTTTCTCTTTTCTTTTTTTTTTCTTCACATGTTTTTCTTGCCATTCCGGTGGGTAACCAAATCACAAGCTTACAAGTGTCTGGGGGTTAAGCCACCATCGGACTTAAAAATGGACTTAATGGCGTCCATTTGTTGGAGAATTTTCTGACCAGTTGTGATCCCTGAGACAGCATCGTGTCCACTTAGGACATTCAGTACAAAAACGTACTGAATAATATTTGTGCAGTCTATGAATTTGTTATAAGAAATAGTATCTGAATTAATTATTTTAAGGCGAGAGAATTACCTGTACACCCGAAGTTACTCAACTGGCGGCAAAGCAGCAATCACACGGGTAACACCTCTAACAATCTCTGGGTATAAAGGAATTGCTCCATGTCGTCCAAATACTTTTCAAAATTAAACTCCTTATCTGATGAGACAGAAGTTATTAGGCAGTAGCCCTGGATGACACAACTCCTCTTGCTCTTGGCCATCCTGCAGTCGCTCATACTAACTGCTGCCTCTGTGAGAGCTTCTTTTCCTTTAGTAAGCTGTTGATCATCCAGTAATATCCGTTAACTTGGGTCAACACAAACAGCTGCCAGAAGAATTTTATTTTCTAGTACTAGAAGTTTTCTTCTGGCTGCTGTTCACCTTCATTATTCTCATCCATCAGTTTAATTGTACTTATCATGTTTGAAGCATTGTCAGTTACAGTAGCAAGAGCCTGTGTTTTTTACCCTTATCTGTAGAGGAGGAGCTTCACTACTTATCATGTACATAAAATGCAGCACAGATTCAGCTCAACTAAAAGCCTAGATTCTTCTATCAGAAATAGAACAGACATTTATAGGACATCTCATAACTTTCCCAAATACTTATGAAAATATATTCAGCACATATTATTCCATTTTATTCCGACTCCACCAAAATTGTCACCAACTCCATGATTATGATTCTGACTCCATAGCCCTACTGTGAAATGTCATTATCTTTGTCAATAATTCAAATTTGCTACATAACTTGCCATTTCTATGGACATTTTAAGTAGAAATGTTCAAAAGGATATATTCAAGGATATTTTATTTACAAAAAATAATTCGTTTTATTCTTGGCAGATGACGTTGACAGAAGATCAGAAGAACAGCTGACATCCTCAATTTTTAAATCTGAAGACCTTGAGATCACACAGGATACAATTAAAGTAAATGCCATTACTCCAGATACCTCATCATCCCTTCACAGCAAAGATCTATCATCTGATCCTTTGAAACAGGTCCTATCTTTTGATTCATCACAGACTACTGAGAAAAATAGCATGTACAAAAGAGGCATTAATAAAATAAACTTCTCTTAAAGCAAAGAAACAAATTTCACATTCAGAATATGGAAATCATTTTCACATCAAAAAATCTTTTGTTAAGCATAAAAAATTCACATGAAGGAGAAGAGATTTTCTTGTTCCAAGTGTGGGAGATATTTTAACAAGAAATCAAATCTTGTTAGGCAAGAGAGAATTCACACAGGGGAGAAGCCACATTCATGTTCAGAATGTGGGAAATGTTTTGTGCATAAAACACTTCTTGTTGCACATCAGAGAACTCACACTGGGGAGAAGTCACATCTCGCTCACACACAGTATAATGTTTCCACAATACCGCCATCCCCCCAACAGTATATTCCCACAATACCACCATTCACCACACAGTATAATATTCTCACATCTTTGCCATCACCCACACAATATAATGTTCCCACACTATGGCACCATCCACCCCACCGGCTAATAAATAAATCCTCACTTCCCCCCCATTCTTACTGCAGATACAGATGAACCCGGCACATACTACCAACTTCCCGGATCAGTTTCTCAAGTCTGGAAATGTGGATCTGTGACAGTTGGCAGGTTCTATAGATGTATGAGGAGCTCTTTCTCTTTCTTTCTCTCTCTCTCTCACTCTCTCTCTCTCACTCTCACACTCTCTCTCTCTCTCTTTCTCTCTTTCTCTTTCTCACTCTCTCTCTCTTTCTTTCTCACTCTTTCTCTTGTTTTTACTTTCTCCCACAAATAAAATTATGGCTACTGTCTTTTGGTTATCTCAAATATATGGAAGAAGCTTTCTTTTTCTGTTCATCAACAATGGAGAATATTCTCTTTCTCTCCTGCTAAAACTGTTATCTTAATTTTTCACTTTTAAACTTTTTTCAACAGAGAGAGCAAACTTATCATATTCTACAATTTAGCATGCCAGATCCTTCTCTCATCTGACATCTGTCTTGAGGTCCTTATGTTATAAAGTCCAAAAACCAAAAAAACTGCATCTCCAAATAAAACCTAGCAAGTGTGAACAGCTACTAGCTGCATAACTACACAAAACAGAAACAAAAGGATACAGCAGCATTCTGTAGACACCAAGACATATGCAAACATAGAATTTAAGAAATGTAAACTACATTAATGCTATATAAAACATTCTGAAAAAAAATGAATTTTCTTAGGGCAACAATTGGCCAATTCTTGTATGCCCATCAACTGTGGTAAGGTGACCTTTATTTGATGGGACCCTATCCTGGTGTCATGGCCTCTCCCTAGACTAAGGAGTGGTACTGTACCCTTTTGTTTGTGTTTTGTGTAGTTATAGCAGCTGGCACCTGTTCACACTTGCTATGTTTTTTTGGAGATGCAGTTTGGTTTTTATTTGCAGTAAATATTGGGGCTGTAGACAGCCTGCTATTCTGACTGCTCTCTGGCATCAGCCACAGGGCCATTTTAATAAATGCCAGATCGTATATGCCCATATAGTTATAGAATTTTAGTCCAGGAAAGGCATGACACTAGGATAGGGTCCCATCAAAGAAAGGTCACCTTGCCATGGTTGATGAGCATACAAGAATTGACCAATTTTTGCTCCAAGAACCTTCATTTTTTTAAGTATATTTTTCTAAGTATATTTTTTATAGAATTAATGCAGCTTACATTTCATATATTCTATGTTAGCTATGTCTTGGCGCCTACAGAGGGCTGCTGTATTTTGTTTGTCTTACATGGTATTTACTTGATTAGTTTCCCCTGATATGAGCAGTTTCAGCAACCCTCAGTCTAATGGGTGTCGGATCCTTAAGTGGTAACTTAAACTGAATGTTGTAAAACAATAAAAATACCATTGTGCTCAGTCCCCGCCAGTCTCTGTATTCCTGGTTTGTGCCAATGAACTTGTGATTCCTACAGCCAGTTGCCGGAGCAGTGGACGACATAGCCAGTGATAGGGAGCATGTAGGAGACGTCTTAGTCAGCAATTCAACTTATGTTTCAGTCCGTACGAGGCAAGAGAGAATACAGTATCTACATGTTGTATCTCCTGATATGTTTCCTTCATTATTGTCAGTAATTGTATTATTATACAGGATTCTTTTATGATGTTACATTGGCTTCATCCTCTTATTCACTTATTCAGGACCCTACAATATCTGATCCTCTCAGTGGAGATATTTCAAAGAAGACAATTTTCCTGATTGACCCGTCAAGGATGGATATGGACAGGGACAAGATGGCGGAGAGGATATTACACCTCACCCTAGAGATCCTCTTCCGGCTTACTGGAGAGGTGAGAGATGCTGATGACGTCACATTACATCACTCTTATCTATGGGAATAACAGATGGACAGAACTGGAGAGGTGAGGACTCTGGAAATGTCTGTAGTGAGATTTATTAATGTGTCTTTCCATAACCAGGATTACATAGTGGTGAAAAAGACCTCTAGTGAGCGCTGTCAGGCCCCTGTGTCTGATGGATGGGGAAGACCCCTGAGCCCAATCACAGGGCCTTCACCTCACCCCCCGATACATGAGGACATCAATGAGCAGAAGATCCTAGAACTCACCTACAAGATGATTGAGCTGCTGACTGGAGAGGTGACCCTGCTGGGAATGCTGGGACATTATACAGTAACGCTTTGAAGGGATCGGGGGATGACGGTATCATTGTATGTGTCAGGTTCCTATAAGGTGTCAGGACGTCACCATCTATTTCTCCATGGAGGAGTGGGAGTATTTAGAAGGACACAAAGATCTGTACAAGGACGTCATAATGAAGGATCCCCAGGACCTCACATCACCAGGTAATAGACAGGACTGAATACACACGGCCTATAATTATCTGTATGTAAGGAATGAATTCAGTCTCTGTATGTGTTTGCTCCAGTTCTATCCAGTAACAAGACAACACCAGAGAGATGTCCCCATCCTCTTCTCCCACAGGACGTGAAACAAGAAGATCCCGATGTTCCTCAGGATCATCAGGTAGATGGAGAGAAGGTGTCATGAAATCTCCCTATGATGTGTAGACGGCTGTGAAGGTCTTGTGCTCAGTCTTGTTTTATCCACCAGTATTATATGTTTTATACTTGTGTAATGAGAACGGTGGAGATGACAGGATTAGAGCTGATCATAGATGTGACTTCTCCATCTGTCTGTGACTTTTACAATATTTGTTTCAGGCTGAAGATCTGACCCATAATAATACTACAGAGACATATGTGAGGAGTGATGAGCAGTGTAAAGAGGAGATTCCTACATATGGCTACCCAGGTGAGTAGTAACCTCTAAATGCAGAGAAGTCACAGATTTTTCTCAGTCACCGGTTGTGGCTGCTTTATAGGTGCTATAGTCCAGACATTTCATAGTTTTGTGATCACCATTTTGTCACTAGACCACAACATTCTCCTCCCCTGAAACTGTTTTAAATTAGTTTTGGCACTGGAAGTTCTTCTATAGAACTTACAACCTGGAGGATCCACCTACCTCCTGGATTTAGAAGACACTGCTCCTTACCTGCCCAGATCTGTAAACTACAAATCCAAATGACAGTGTATGTAGAATGTGCTGACAAGTTAGAAAATGACTTGAAGAAATATATTTCACTTGAAAAAGTCAGGCAGGCACTCCCAATACTGCGGTGCACGTATCGCTGGATGGTCTCCACAACTCAAATAAATAATAGGGATCGGCACTCGTAGATTTTTCTTTCTAGGCTGAGTTTGAGAGAGGTCATTTTATCCCTTTGACCGAAACGCGTCACACTAGTTGGTGTTTTATGCACTATGATTTAAAATCAAGACACGAAGAATTGAAAGAAAAATCTACAAGTGCCGATCCCTATTATTTATTTGAAGAAATATATAATGATGATCCTCTAAGAGAAAGTGAAAGGTAATGATGCTGGTGCCTTCCTAGAATCTTGATATCTTATTCTCTTATTCCTTTTCTCCATTCTGTGCTGCTGAATGTGCTCATATGACCACTACAAGACCAGGTCCAGTTTTTCTTGCTAAAGTTTGCATTTATGATTGACAACATTAAATGTGCAGTGAGAGGCAAGTGTGAATTTCTGTAGAATTACAACAGATTTTCCCTTTATCCTGACTTTTCAATTTCTTTTAAAACCAACTAACTTTAAAGAGAATTGCGATAAACTACATGTGTGCTAAAAAAACACATGTGCTATGATTGACCGGGTATGATGACCGGGTTGATGGCTGTAATATATATTTCCTGTGCATTCTGGGAAGACTGAAGAGTCGTTGCAAGTTTGAAGATCTTTGGTTGTAGCTGTGGCTATTGACAGAGCAAAAATAACTCTTCAAAATCTTCGAAGAGAAGCATCTTTCAGTATATCTGCAGAAGAAGACAAATGGAAGCCTGTGACCAAAAGAAGGAGGAGGATGAAGAGGCAGTCAGCAGCCAAACTGCAGAAACACTGCTACCAGGCTCTTACGCAGGACGACTACGAAGATGTATATCAAAAATATGATTTGCCAACGAAGAACACTGCAGTAAGCAATCATAAGCATCCTCAAGGGAGAAAAAGAAGCGCTGTGAAGAAGAAGGAAAGGAGAGTGGTGGTCGTCAGCGGATTCCCTAATGAGACAAACAGAAGCTATCTGACAACTGGACATCTCACAAGAAGAGTGCTGTCATCCAGGTGCCCAAATCAAACATATGTCCGGTAGATTATCAAGATTCTTTAGCGCTTCAGGCGACTACCCATTTCTACTTATGCACATAGGCACAAATGACACAGGAAAAATGGACCTGGAAACTACATGCAAAGACTTTGAAGACCTAGGCTAGAAAATGAAGGAACTAAGAGCACAGGTCGTCTTCATCCACTGAGAAGATATATGAGAACATGGAACAAGGAGATTAAACAGGATTCTACTGGTGAACAACTGGATACATCAATATTGCAGTCAGCAACATTTTGTTTTTCTTGACCATGGAGTGAATTACCTGTATGATGGACTCCTTGCTAGAGATCGGTTGCATTTTAAGAAAACACATATTTGGTAGACACCTTGCTACACTCATCAGGAGAGCATTACATAGAACAATGTGGGATGGGAAATATACATTCAGGAAAACATATGCAGGTAATTAATTATTTTGAGAGCCCTGCTGTTAGAAGTGGAAATAAAGAACAAAGACAACAAAATATGAATGAAATTAGAAGAGCAAGAGAAACCGACTTCAAACTAAAATGCCTATACAAATGCACAGCGCATGGGAAACAAGAACTGGAGCTGATGATACAGGAAGAGAGAGAGGATGTCATAGGCATCACTGAAACTTGGTGTTATGATACACGTGATTGGAGTAAAAGGCTAGAAGGATACAACTTATTTATGAGAAAAAGACTTAATAAACGCGGAGTATCTGTTGCATTGTATGTTAGGAAAGTGAGTATCTCCACAGAAATCCAAGCTAAAGAGAATGATGGCTCTGAAGAAACTGTTTTGGTAAGAATACAAGGAGAGAAGAACAGAAAGGGCACTACTGTAGGTGATTAGTATAGGCCACCTGGACAGATTGAAGATATCGATGAACTCTTTTTACATCAGATGTGTTTGTTCCTAAAAAATATATGGCATATTGATTGTGGTAGATTTTAATTATCTATATAATTGTTGGGTATCCCTCTCAGGCACAAGGAATGGGTCCAGAAAATTTTTATCTTCTCTCGCTGACAACTTTTTTTCTTTGAAAAGTAGAAGAGGGAACAAAAGAATGGGTGAAAAAATAAAGGTGGCTGGGAATTTAAAAGACTGCGATCATGCTATCCTCAAATTTTGGATTACAAGAGGAGGAAGACCTGCCAGGACTTAAGGCCCCGTTACACACAGCGATATCGTTAACAATATCGCTAGCGAGCGTACCCGCCCTCGTCGTTTGTGCGTTACGGGCAAATCGTTGCCCGTGGTGCACAAAATCGTTTTGAGCCGTCACACTGACTTACCTGCTTAGCGACGTCGCTGTTGCCGGCAAACCGCCTCCTTTCTAAGGGGGCGGTTCGTGCGGCATCACAGTGGCGTCACTAAGCGGCCGCCCTATAGAAGCGGAGGGCCGGAGATGAGCGGCCGTAACAGCCCGCCCACCTCCTTCCTTCCTCATTGAAGGCGACAGCAGGTAAGCTGCAGGTCGTCGTTCCCGCGGTGTCACACGTAGCGATGTGTGCTGCCTCGGGAACGATGAACAACCTGCAGCCTCAACAATCAACGATATTTTGAAAGTGAACGACGTTCCAACGATCAACGATAAGGTGAGTATTTTTGATCGTTAACGGTCGTTCGTTGGTGTCACATGCAACGACGTCGCTAACGATGCCGGATGTGCGTCACGGAATCTGTGACCCCGGCGATATATCGTTAGATAAGTCGTTGCGTGTGACACGGCCTTAAGACTGTTCAGAGTCCACACTATCTATAAACAGAGAGATGGTGAGGAAACACGTAGCTAATTTAAATGAATATAAATCTCCTGGTCCAGATGAATTACATCCTAGGTTACTGAAAGAGAGAGCCAAGGAAATAGCAGAACCACTGGCCAGAATTGTTGAAAAATTCTGGAGAACAGAGGAAGTCCCAAAATATTGGAGAATGGCACATATTGTCCCTATCTTCAAAAAAGGAAAAAAGATGGGGCCAGAAAATTACAGGCCAGTGAGCCTTAATTGTAAAAAAAAAAAAAAAAAAAAAGGTGCAATTTCACAAACCCAATGTATTTTTTTTTTTTTTTTTAATTTACTGCATTCACTATATGGTAAAACTGACCTGGCAGTATGATTCCCCAGGTCAGTATGAGTTCGTAGATACCAAACTTGTAGTTTTTTATTTTTATCTGCTGAAAACAAAATTCAAAAATTGGTCAAAAAATAGAATTGCACTTTTGGCGCCATATTCTGAGACCCGTAACATTCTCATTTTTCAGCATCTGGGACTAAGTGATGGCTTATTTTTTTGCAGCCTGAGCTGACATTTTTAATTATTAATGGTGTAGGTATGATGTTTTGATCGCCTTTTATTACATTTTATTGCAATGTTGCAGAGACCAAAAAAGCGTAATTCTGCTGTTTTTGATTTTTTTTTTTTTTTTCTTATTATGCTCTTTACTTATCAGGTAATTTTATACTATCAGGCAATGCTACAGAAGTATATTTTTTATTTTTTTGTTTTATTTTTAATGGGGCAAAAGAGGGGTGATTTGAACTGTTGTTGTTTTTTCATATTTTTAAAACTTTTTTTTATTTTTACACTGCTTATTGTGTTAACTAAATCAATTAGAGGACTTGAAGATGCGATCATCTGATCGCTTGTGCTGTATAGAGCAAATTTACAGGTGATGGAAAGCTAGGAGGGATAGCTAACAGTTCATCTTCCAACAGTCCCTGCTTGAATCCCTTTACCCTAACATTACGTTGCAGCAGTATCACTAAAGGTTCTATCACTAGGGCAAAAATTGGAGGTGACAGCAAACACCCCTGCCTTTCTAGACCAAAAGAATCCGACATTAGCTCTTTCACCCATATCCTGGCCGGGGATTGGAATATAATAGTTGTATCCACTCCATGAATTGCCCTCCATTACCAAACTCCTTCTATATTGACCACAAAATACCCACTCCATGCTATTAAAAGCTTTTCCGACATCTAATGAACAGATGACCCTATTTCAACAATTAGGCACCTGCATATTAAAAAATAATATACATATATTAGTTGCTGTTGATCTACCCAGCATAAAGCCTTACTGGTCCTGATGGACAATGGTGGAGACAATCCTTAAAAGTCTGTTCAAAAGAACCTTTGCTCTTATTTTCATATCATTGTTGAGAAGAGATATTGGACGGTAGGAGTATAGAACCAAAGGATCCTTCTCTTGCTTAGCTATAACCACTATAATAGCCTCCCTCATGGACAATGGCAGTGCCCGTTCTTCTACTTCAGCTTGAGACATTTGTAATTTTTTAGATAACTCAGTTGGACGTTCATCACATCTCAGAGATTTATGGTTGGCAATGTCTGCTACTGCTTTCTCCTGTTCTTCCAATGTAATGGGTCTATCAAAAACACTCCATCCTCTTCTGCTATCTTAGGTAAAACAATGCCCCGAACGAATTCTAGCTTCCCTGGGGCCTATACCCTGTACCAGCGCCATAAGATTCATATCACCATACTGTGCCTGACAGTGTTACTATATTTACATTAGTGCCTTCCAGGTTTCTCATAGAGTCCTGCAGGGACGCTTGACTCCCTATTTATGGCATCAGTGCCTGTTGTTGATATCTTCTTTTTGCTACACAAAGCATCTATGTCTCTTGGAGGCAACTGAGAACCATTCAGTGAGGGAACCATACCATTCCTTTCCATCTCCCCAAAAAATCTACCTTTTGAGCATAACACAGTAATTCAGGATCAACCACAATTATACATTGTCTCCAATTCTGGATAAAGACCTCTGCTACCTTTTCCATTACTATTCTCAAGTGCATAAGGATCTCATGTTTGTTCTTTCATTACCTATTGGCGATGCCCATATGCAATAGAACACATACCTTCCCATTGTTCATATAGATAACTTTGTCTGTGATAAAGACCTAAGTTATATGGTCGAAACGTCGGACGTTTATTATTTATCCTTCGCACAAATAAATATATTCAGCATTCAAAGAATTTTGCTCCATGCTCTCAATTATTTCAGTGTGCCAGAGCTATTTCTAGTTGACCTCATATGTGCAGGCCTAGACTCTCGCAGTGCAGCGTTAGGACCTTAGGTGAGTCACATGACTGTGATGTCACCAAATGTCATTCTGCAACTGCAGAAACTTCAGCGATAGTACAGAACTTGTACTATCGCTGAAGTTTATGATTGAAAGGCTGGTGGCCCCTCAGAGCGTGGAGGCCCTAGATCATCTGCCCACCAAAAACTGCCGGTCCCAAAAAACAGATGGTCCCGTGGCCTTGTACATTCCCGGTGACAGAGGGCGAGCCACATGTGAGGAGCAGGCGAGCCACATGTGAGGAGCAGGCGAGCCACATGTGGCTCGCGAGCGACGAATTGGGGACCCCTGGGCTAGATCGTCATCAGATACCTTTGGAAGATGAATCCTTGAGAGAAATTTGTTAATCTTACTTTTTGATGGTTATATGATACTTGTATCTTCTCTTAAATTGTATAGCTTAGAATAGTAAGCAGCAAAGGCGTCCACTATTTCATTCGGGTGTTTACGTATTGTCTTTATTAATTATTGCTGACATTCTTGTCCTATCTTTCCTTTGCTTTATCCTAGTCATCATATATTTAGATGGCTTATTATTCGAATAATACAATTTTGTTTTGACTTTTCTGTAGCATTCTGTCATAGTCTCTGAGATCTCAAGTCCATTCTCAACTTTAGTCTTTCTGAGTGTTTATTTATTGAAGGACTATCAATCCGTGAGTGTTCTATGTCTTTAATCCTAGATGAAAGTGGTTTTATATTTTCTTTATTTATTTTCCTTTCTCTACTGTTAATCTGGATGAATTTTCCCCTAATAACTGCTTTTTGAACGTTCTGTAGAGTACCGTATTGTTTTATAAGATGCACGCCAAATTTAGTGAAAAAAAAGAGATCCGTCTTATAATCCGATGGTGTCTTACCATTACCAGGGGGCGACAGCGGTAGTAGAGCAAGGTCACAGGAGGCAGGGGCGGTGGTGGAGTAAAACAATCCTGCTGGCGGATACTCGCTGTGGGCGTTATGAAGCAGAGAATAGCTAGAAATTGTTGGCAGTGTGGGCTTCAAAGAAATTGCACCCGGAGTCAATGCGTGCGCAGATTGAGCTATCTGCTCAATGACAAGCCGAGATCTCATCTGCGCACGCGCCACTTCCGGACTTCATTTTCCTTCAGTCCGCTGCTTGGAGATCAATGGGCCAGAGTTGGCACTTGCAGATGAGATCTTGTGTAGAGTTGATCGAATCCAACAAAATCCGGGACCGGCGGATCACTGCCGGATTGAAAAAAAAAATCCAGATCTGCTCCGTATTCCGTTGCCCATATAAGTCTATGGGGACCAGAATCCGGAGATTAAAAAAGTTTGTGGAGGGGATAGGGGGGTAGGAGCACGCGCAGTGTACTCACCCGAGGCTGTTTCATGGCAGCAAACTCCTTCCGGGTCATGCTTTTCCCTTTTGGAGCCGACAATTCAGTATTCATTGTTTTGCCCGCCCACCGGCACATGTAATTGGTTGCAGTTATACGTGCCCCCACCCTGAGTGGCAGTGTGTCAGCTGACTGCAACCAATCACAGGCGGCAGGACGGCCAGTGGGTGGGGAAAGCAGTGCAAGTGTCTGCGGGTCAGTATGGTGAACGTGCATATATTTCAGAAACACATGCACGGTCCTGTCAGAAGTGTGTGCGGCTGTGCCTGTCATCTGTCATGCAACTTTTTTTTTTTTTTTTTTTTTATTTAAATAAATTATAGAAAAAAAAAACTACTTGTGCCCCCCCCCCCCCTAATTTTCATCCCTAGCCAAAATAAAGCCGGCTGGGGGCTGGTGATCTCAGCCCGTAGTCGCCCGGTATTGACGCATCTATTAAATGTGACAATCCCGGTGCAATACCGGCTTTTCTCGATTGCCCTGGAACGGTGGAAATCAGGGTAATAAGGGGTTAATAGCAGCGCACAGCTGCTATTAAACCCTAGGTTAGTGATGGCACAGGCATCTATGAGATACCTGCATCACACTAAACTGTGACAGTAAATAAACACAGACACAGAAAAATCCTTTATTTGGAATAAAGTACAAAACATATACCTTCCTTCACCTGTTTATTAACCCCCAACACCCTGCAGGTCCGGCGTAATCCACACGAGGTCCCACGCCGCATCCAGCTCTGCTACATAACACAGTAAGCGGCAATAGAGCACGACCGCAGGTTGTGCAGACAATGACTGAGTAACGATGACTACATGGAAGGCAGATACTGTCACAGGCTGGGGGCGCGTCTGCCTGCAACCAATCACAGACGAGAATACAGCCAGTGAGCGGGGAAGACACTGAAAGCTGTGTGTATACAATGCACAGTACAGGAAGTGAATGCGCGACCCGGAAGCAGTGTGCCGCCATGACACCGAGTCTCGGTAAGTATGAAACTCTGTTTTATTTTTGTTTTTCTTTATTTTTCAATTATTTTCCCCAGTGCCAGATCCAGATCATGCACCCGAAAATCTTTGAAACCGCGCGGATCCGAACATTTACAGTTTGGATCTGCTCAGCCCTAATCTTGAGTCAAGAGCTCCAACTGCACATGTGCCGACTCCGAGCACCAATATTTGAAGCCCGACATTTTCACGATGGCCCCTTCCTCACTGCCCACAGCGAACACCAGCACATAACCCACAGAGCTCCCTTCAATTGGTCCAAAAGTTCAATTTAATACCTTGAATTCATGGTAGAACCCTTTTGAAGGTAGTCCACTAGCAGCATTCCCTCCTTAACCCAACAGACAGACGCCATCACCTTAGTGTCTGATTTTTGCACCCTGAACTTCTGTGGACTAGGAGAACCACTGTGCCTCCACTCTTTTGACTGCTCCTTGTTTTCAGGGTCATACAAATATATTCAGGTCTCATCCATAGTGATCACTTGATCCAGGAAGTTATCAGTCAGGAAACGCTGACAAATGGATGGGAAGTTTTCACTCGCATGCTTCTCTGATCTGTTGTCAAATATTTGGGGACCTACTTTTCAGATAGCTTCCTCATGTCCAAATGTTCATGGATAATGACACGAACAGGTTTACGGGAAATCCCTATGATGTCTGCTATTGCTATAGCTGAAATTTGTTGATTCTCCAGTATGATGTTGTGCACAGAATCGAGGATCTCTGGAACATCAACCACTCTTGGTCGTCCAGGATGTTCCTCATCATTGGTGTTGAAGTGGTCCGTTTTAAATTTGGCAATGCAGTTCTTAACTGTGGAATATGAAAGGCATTGATCCCCCAGTGTATGCGACATATCACCATGAATATCCTTTGCGGACTTTCCTCGCAGACAAGAATTTTATTACTCCTCTGCTCTCAGTTGCTGTGAATATCGCATTAGACCCCACCATTTTGTTTTCCCTTGTACATGGAACACTGTTGCCATAAGCAACAAATACAAAATTTTGAAAACATATATTAGCACATAAGGCTTTCATGTGATGTACCATTCGTTACCATAGAAACAAAAAAAAAAATCACAAAGCCAAAGACTTATCAGCAGCCCCTCGTATATTCCTATCAGAAGGAGACCCCCACATAAGAAATCATACAGAAGAGAAACCATATTCATGTTCAAAATATGGGAAATGTTTTGAAACTAAACTAAATCTTGTTTCACATAAGAGAAGTCACAAAAGAGAGAAGCCTTTTTCATATTCAGAATGTGGAATATTGATGATATTTTCATTTAAATAACGTTTTTGGTGGCTTTTTATACCAATATATAGGAAGCAGTATGAACAAACAGTTGAACACCACGTTCTGTTAGATCATGCTATGATCGTCTTAATCTATGATCTGTCATTGCCTTAGTAAATAATGTAGACATTTTTAAGTAGAAATGTTGTAAAATATAAATTTCAAGAGTATATTATTTAAAAATAATTGGCTTTATTCTTGGCAGATGACGATGACAGGAGATCGGAGGGACAACTGACATTTTCTATTTTTAAATCAGATGACTTTGAAATCACACAGGATACAGTTGAAGTGAATGTCATTACTCCAGATATCCCATCATCCTTTAACAGCAAAGCTCTATCATCTGATCCTATGAAACAGGTTCTCTCTTCTAATTCATCACAGACTACAAAGAAAAATAAAATTCACAAAAGAGGCATTAAAAAACAAACTGCTTTTAAAGTAAAGAAACAAATTTCAAATTCAGAATATGGAAATCATTTTCCTCTCAAAATATCTTTTGATAAGGATCAAAAAAGTCACACGGACAGAAATAAATTTTCTTGTTCTAAGTGTGGGAGATATTTTAAAAAGAAATCACTTCTTGTTTATCATGACAGAATTCATACTGGGGAGAAGCCATTTTTATGTTCAGAATGTGGAAAATGTTTTGTACAGAAATCACATCTTGTTAGCCATCAGAGAACTCACACAGGGGAGAAGCCATATTTATGTTCAGAATGTGGAAAATGTTTTGTACAGAAATCACATCTTGTTAGACATCAGAGTACTCACACAGGGGAGAAACCACATTCATGTTCAGAATGTGGAAAATGTTTTGCACGTAAATCAGTTCTTGTTACACACAAGAGAAGACACACAAAGGAGAAGCCATATTCATGTTCAGAATGTGGAAAATGTTTTGCACATAAATCAGCTCTTGTTACACACCAGAGAAGACACACCGGGGAGAAGCCATATTCCTGTTTAGAATGTGGGAAAGGTTTTGTATTAAAACTCAATCTTGTTGTACACAAGAGACGTCACACAGGGGAGAAGCCATATTCATGTCCAGAATGTGGTAAATGTTTTGTAGATAAAGAGCATCTTGTTATACATAAGAGAAGTCACACAGGGGAAAAAAAATTTTCTTGTTCAGAATGTGGGAAATGTTTTGCAGAGCAATGTCATCTTATTAAACACCATAACAGTCACACAGGAAAGAAGATTTTTTACTGTTCAGAATGTGGGAAATATTTTAACCAGAAATCGGATCTGACGATGCACCAGAGAAATCACACAGGGAAGAAGCCATACTCCTACCTAGATTTTGAGACCTGAATTACTGGAAAATCATATTTTGTTGACCATCAAAAATAACGTACACAGGAAGAAATTTTATAGACAAATTGTACAAAAAAACATGTAAGAGACCATTATATAATAAAATGAGAAATGTAAATTAGTTTAGACGTTAATGAATCAGTAGAAATTTGCTCAAACAAATTGTTAAATACCACCAATTGTTCAATCCATCACAGGATATATGAGACAGTAAACATCTACTAGGGGCTTTACAAAATGTAAAATGGGAACATGGTGATAAATGGATCACCTGTGACATTTTGTCACTTTATTCTTGCATACCCCACGATAAAGCTATTCTTGCAACCACATATCATATCCATAAATTTAAGATATATTCTCTGGCGTTATGTGAATACATTCTCCAGGTTATTACATTTTTGTTGGAAAAGAACTAAATTAAATTTAATGGAGATTTTTTTTTCTACAAATGTGTGGTTGCCCAATGGGTGCCAGTTTTTCACAGTCCCTGGCGAGCCTTTATGCTTCCTGGTATATACATATGCTAACCAATCCTTTTTTGTCATCTATAAAATGGTGCGCTAGGTACATAGACGATGTGGTCACATCATCTGGCACATGTCCAGTGAAACATCGGATCAGATTATCCATAAATTTAAAGATTATATTAACAACATTGGATTCAATTTAAAATTCAGTATGTAAATACATGACAAACTCCCTTTTTAGATGTTTTGTTAATAGGAGATGATGAGCACAATGTTCTACATCCTTCATTGTACAGCAACCCAACTTGTGGCAATGCTACATTATATGCTACCAGCTGCCATCCTGCCCTGGTAATAAAAAAATTGCCAGTAGGAGAATTTATAAGAGCAAGATGTTTATGCTCTTTAGACCAGAGCTTTTTGTCTGAATGTAGAATTATATACAAACGAATTAGGAAGAGTGGATATTAGGGGAAATCCTAAATAGAGCACAAAATATTACCTATGCGAAATCAAGAGATTCTTTATTATGTGATAAAAAAACAAAAAATTAATTTTGTGCATAAAAATGTGACATTTTCAATACCTTTCAGTAGTGACTATGCTCTTTTGGTAACAAATTGCTTATTTATTTATATTATTTTGGTTAGTTTAAGATGGAATAATATCAGTAGGATGTATCTGTTTAATATATCTGCCTTTTCAAATAATTTACTTATTTTAATTACAGGTATATTGTTTTTGGCTTAATCAAATAGTAAATGTATTGTACAACATGACTGATTTAATTATTTTACCCTGGGCATCTCCCTTTAGACACTTCCTCTTTGTATGTGTTCAAATAAAGTTGTTTTCACTTAACAATATACTATCTATGATTAAGGACCTGCTACTCTTTGGGTCTGAAACACGTAAGTTTTAAAATATATGTGCTTTTTAAACTTCTTTTGAATGAAGTAGAGTTTCAAACCTTTTTGAAGCAGACTACGTGGCGGATTTTTTCTTCAGTTTATCTCTATTAATAGAGATGAGCAAACTCGCAGATGTTCAGGTTTGAGGGATGCAGCCGGATTTGACCCCAACTTGACCACGGACCCCATATAAGTCTATATGGACCTAAACAAGTGGTATAAAATGATGGCAGTAAGGGCTAGGGGGCTACTAAAGGAAGTAAAATGGGGAGTAAAGCAGGACAATTATACTTATTGAGTTTCCGCGTGGCTGTCACACTGTTTCCAGGTTTACTCATTGAATCTTATGAATATTCATTGGTTCTCCAGCCCACCCTTTGTGACAGTGTCTGTGATTGATTGCAGTCAGACTGTGCCTCCACCCCCTGTCCCAACGTCTGTGATTGGTTGACCTCACACTAGCTATATAGGTCCCCGAAGTGAAGTGTAAAAATAAATAATTAGAAAACAGGATGTGCGGTTTCCCGTATTTTGATACCCTCACAGATATAATTTCAGCTAATTGTGCTGCTCCGAGCTGTGTGCTTTATCTTAGCTGCGTATCAAATTACGAGGGACCCCACATGTTGTGTTTTTGTTTTGCTTTATTATTTAAATAATTTAAAAACAATGACATGGTGTCACCTCCAATTTTGATGCCCAGCCAAGATAAACCAGGCGGCTGGGGGCTGGTATTCTTAGGCTGGGGAGGCTTATGCTTATTGGGCTCTCCCCAGCCTACAAATAGAAGCCCACAGCCATCCCTGGTGTAGTGACAATGGGGATAATATTATGAGTTAATGACAGCTATAATTTATCAAAAATCACAGCTGCCATGAAGCCCTGGATTAGTGATGAGTAGGGGTCTGAGACTCCCACCCTCATTACTAATCGTGTGAGTAAAAAGAAATAAAAACAAAACACTGAAAAATCCTTTAAAAATCACACACCCTCTTTCTCCAATTTATTAAACCCCAAAACACTCCTGCAGGTCCAACATAATCCATGCCGAGCTATTACTGGCTCTGTTATATCATGAGGTGGCAGTGCGCTATCACATTAAAAAACGTGACCAATCCCTGTGGTCTGCAGGTCACACTGACGGAGATGCAACTTTGAGAGCAGTGATGTCAGTTCACCTGAGGTGAACTCCATACTGGATTACCAGATTAGGCTGCGTGCGCATGTTGAGTATTTGGTTTTTGAAATTTCTGCACCAAATCTGCATCTCCTGGCAGAAAAATGCTTTAAAAATGTGGCCTGAATAATATGGTTTATTTGAATTAAAAATATATGCAACTAGCTGTAGTACCTGGGCGTTGCCCGGGATAACTGTGTCTCTGTCTCTCTGTCTATGTTTGTCTCTGTCTGTTTGTCTGTGTGTGTTTTGTCTCTTGTCTGTCTCTATCCATATGTGTCACTGTCTGTCTGTCTCTGTATGTTTGTCTCTGTCTGTCTCTGTCTGTCTCTATCCATATGTGTCTGTCTCTTTCCATGTCTGTCTGTGTCTATTTCTCTGTCTGTCTATCTCTCTGTGCCTGTCTCTCTCTGTCTGTCTGTCTCTCTGTGTTTGTTTGTCTCTCTCTCTCTCTGTGTCTGTTTCTATCTCTGTGTCTGTCTGTCAGTCTCTTTCCCCGCTTGTCTCTTTCCCCGTCTGTCTCTGTCTCTTTCACTGTCTCTTTCCTTGTCTGTCTCTTTCCCTGTCTGTCTCTCTCTTTCCTTGTCTGCCTCTTAGGCCCGTTTCACACGTCAGTGAAAAACAGTGAAGTTTTTCACTGGCGTGTAAAACACGCACATGTACCTGCGTGTGCCGTGATTCACGGCACACGTGGGTTGTCTAAGTGCAATCCGGGCTCCGTTCTCCTTGGCATGTGATTGCACTTAGAAAACAACTCACCTGTGCGCGCTCCCGCTGTCCATGGTGCTGATCGCTCCCGCGGTGCAGCATCCGGCCGGCGGTGACCCCCGCAGCAGCTGCTTCCGGGTCGGCTGTGTCGCGCATAATGAATATGGGCGACAATAATGAGCCGGCTCAGAAGCAGCAGGCAGAACGGGCTGCAGAGGACATCGCTGGACGCCGGGTGAGTTAAAATGTTTATTATTTTAAAAGCACGTTTTTTTCTGGCACGTGTTTCACGGACCACACCACTGCGTCGTCCGTGGGACATCAGTGATGCCAGAAAAAAATGGACATGTCTCCGTGCGGCAATCACGCACACGCGGGTACGCCGCACGGAGACACGTGCAGTGAAAAATCACTGACGTGTGAGCAGACCCATTCATTATAATGGGTCTGCGTATGTCAGTGATTCTGGTACGTTTAAAAAAAAAAGCACAAACGTACCAGAATCACTGGCGTGTGAAAGAGGCCTTACTGTCTGTCTTTCTTTCTCTCTATCCATCTCTTCACCGACATCTTATTACCTCACACATAAGCTTCTTATACTAACAATTTATTTTGTTTCTATAGCAACCAATCACAGCTTCTATTAATAACCTGTAGCTCGCAGCTCCATTGACTTTATTAAAGTCAGGTTTTTTGGAGAGTAACTGTAAAGCGTGGGGTTAAATTTTCCCGTCAAAACATAGTCCATGATGTTCCCTGAGTCACATAGGGTGTCTGTGCAAAATTTTGTAATTGTAAATGCGACGGTTCTGTTTTCCTTTAGCGGACATCCATACATACACACATCTATATATATTAGAGCCGTTGTGATTACTCGTGGTTACTCGCTAATCCCGCCCCCACACATTACCATATGCGGCTCCGCTCCCCTGCACATCATTACCCCACTACCACATGTGGCTTCGCTCCCCCACATATCACTGCCACACGCGGCTCCATCCCCCGCACATCATTACCACATGCGGCTCCACCCCCCCACATCATTACCACATGCGGCTCCACCCCCCACACATCATTACCGCATGTGGCTCCGCCCCCACATTATTACCACACGTGGCTCCGCCCCCCACATCATTACCACACGTGGCTCGGCCCACCGCACATCATTACCACATGCGGCTCTGCCCCCCCCGCAAATTACTACCACACGCGGCTCCGCTTTCCGCACATCACTACCACACACGGCTCCGCCCCCCACACATTACTACCACACAACCACACGCGGCTCCGCCCCTCCACATATTACACACACAGCTCTGCTACATCCACACTCTAAATCCCTCCTGACCCCACACATAAACTTAACCTAATCCAGCACCATAAGAACCAGCACAGCAAAGTCCTGCATACACTTAGGAACTGATCATGTGACCTTAGAATCCTCCCCTCTATGTAACATATCACAGGTCCTGTAAGCACAGAGACAAATCCTGTTGTGTACATTGCACACTCGGGGACCAGGGAGGTGAGCTTTATACCATTTTTTCGGTAAGAGAGCTGTATACCCTTTGGGGGAGGGGAGCTGTATACCCTTGTGGGTAAGAGAGCTGTATACCCTTGGGAGGAGAGCTTTATACCCTTGGGGGAAGGACAGCTGTATACCCTTGGGAGGAGGACAGCTATATAACTTTAGGGGAGCTATATACCAGGGAGGAGAGCTGTATACACTTGGGGGAGAGCTGTATACCATTGGGGGAGAGCTGCATACTAGGGAGGTGAGCTGTATACCCTTGTGGGGGAAGAGAGCTGTATACCCTTGTGGAGGAAGAGAGCTGTATACCCTTAGGGAGGAGAGCTCTATATCCTTGGGGAGGAGAGCTCTATACCCTTGGGGAAGAGAGCAGTATACCCTTGGGAAGGGAATCGGTTTACCCTTGGGGGGAGGGGAGCACTATACCCTTGGGGGGAGGGGAGCATTATACCCTTGGGGGGAGGGGAGCATTATACCCTTGGGGGGAGGGGAGTTGTATACCCTTGGGGGGAAGGGAGCTGTTTACCCTTGAGAGGAGAGCTGGATACCCTTTGGGGGAAGGAAAGCTGTATACCCTTTGGGGAGGAGAGATTTATACCTTTTGGGGGAGCTATATACCAAGGAGGTGAGCTGTATACCCTTGAGCCGAGCGTTAGCTGGCTGAGAACAGCTAGTACATACATACAACATACATACACTCAGCTTTATATATTAGATTACTAATATCTTTAATTAAAAAGGATAGAAAAAGTAATATTCAATGTGCATTGAATATTTCACATCGTTATATATTCATATATATTATAGACACTAATATGAAGAAGTATTTCAACCCTCTCCTATCCCCCAAATTAAATGCCTAACATTCCCTCCATATTCTTCCTAACTCCCATTTCTAGAAATCGAATACTGGAAAGAAAAAGTAGCGCAAAAAGGGTCTTATCTGGGGATGATAAAAAAAAAAAAATCTATTGAGGGAAAAACAGGCTCAACTGGGGTAGTTGTTAGAAGCCAAATTTACTGAAAACTAATAGATGACTGCTGCAGCATCCCTGGGGATAGTAGTAGTCCTTGTAGAAGCAGAGACAGGACAATGCCGCATGGCCATGGAAGATTCCTATGTGATTTTTGTCCTGAAGAAGTTGCTCCCAGAAACGCGCCAATAATAAAAAACACTGTGTTCAGAATTTTCCACAGCCAGTCGGCGTTGTACCGTCTCTACTTCTACAAGGACTATAACTACCAATTCTAAAACGGATAAGAAAGTTCCTGTTAGGTCAACCTAACGGTCACAGCTATTGCCAGCGATGTCCGAATGCAGAGAGGGTACCGGTGACCCCCCTCTGCCCTCCCTTTAGCCTTCAATGAAAACAGGCAGACACCGTTATACACGTAAAGGCTAGGAGACGTGCGGCTCCCAAAAAGAAAAACTGTATTATTTTGTTTACATTACAAGGTTATACAAAGTTGATTAGGGCGTAACTATGCAACATACATATTCATTAATCTACATTCATTAAGGTGTGGATTGCATATTCCCAGCAAGAGAAATTAATATAATGACTTATACTCCAATAACAAGATGTTTTTCAGTCGTCTCTAAGTCAAAACATTCTGCGTCCTTGAGGTTGGTCTCACAGTTTATTACGCAAATAAGTCTGGTTCGGTCTTGCCAGGGAGAATGAATTTCTATTATTTTCTAAGTTAGTGAAAAAGGTTAACTCTTTCCTCACAATCCCCCCTATTGGCGTGATTGATGGACAGGGGGCCATCGAGAAGCTGTGGACTATAGAGTAAGCAGGCTAGCCTCCAGATACTTTCTGAGCCGCGGGTTTGCTCAGGGAGTGTCGTGTCACATCCGTCACCCAGGACTGCCTGCATGCCTCTCGATAGGAGTCTCATCATGATACGCCAAGGTGATTTCTAGAGGAAAGAGTAGAGAAGAGAAAAAAGGCATATTAGTGATTTCATACAGATGCTGAATAATCATTGTATCTACATTGCTTCAAGCAGCGGGAAAACAAAGCCATTAGCAACTTGAACACTACATAAGCAACTAGTAAACAGAGTAACACTTGGAACACTGATAGTCTGTTGTAACAGCCTCCCCATTGAAACACTTTGTTTATTGGGACTGGTATGGCTAAGTATCGCATGGAAGAGGCTGTCACCAGTGCGTTTGTACATATCCAGCAGTCTGTGATCTCAAATTTTTCAGCTAACACTTCATAATGGGTCTCAAATCAATTCTGCCGTGGTGTAGAAGGCCCCAAAAAGGGAGTACACATAGAAATACTTATCAGCAGTATTAGGCCTTCTTGCAGTGGCTGGCATGGACCCATGTCGATCTCCCCTCAAGTTTGACGGAGGTTGGAGTAGTCAGCTGGACAGTCAAAGGCCCTTCGAATCGTGGCTCAAGGGTCTTTCTCACGTGCTTCTTTAGGTAGACCCGGTCACCAGGCTTTAGAGAGTGGGTTCCTGGAATGGCATCAGGATCAGGTAGAGAAGAGTAGACCCTTTGGTGGGTTTCAGTTAGTCTCTTCTGCAGGGAAATAACATAAGACGTTAGGCTATCACATTGCAGGTGTAACTCCTGCGGGAAGTAGCATCCTAATCTGGGTGCACTACCAAAGAGTATTTCAAAGGGTAAGAGCCTGTGCTTTCCCTGCGGGGTGGTCCTTATAGAGTAAAGAGCTATGGGGAGACATTCTGTCCATGGTCTACCAGTCTCCTCCACTGCCTTGGCTAGTTTGAGCTTTAGAGTGCCATTTAACCTTTCCACTTTCCCTGATAACTGTGGGTGGTAAGGCGTGTGTAAGGCTGACTGAATGCCTAACAGGGCACAGGTGTTCTGGAAAACGTGTCCAGTGAAATGAGTACCTCGGTCTGACTCTATGACTTCAGGGAGTCCAAACCGAGGCACCAGCTCACAGGCCAATTTCTTTGCTGTAATTCGGGCCGTGGCTGAGCTTACAGGATAGGCCTCTGGCCATCCTGAGAAGAGGTCTACACAGACAAGTACAAACTCGTAGATGCCATGTTTTGGCAACTGTATATAGTCTATTTGTACTCTTTGAAATGGGGCAAACGTCTTTGGCATGTGTCTTTGCGGGGTTTTAGTTAGCTGGCCTGAATTGTGTTGTTGACAGATGTGACTAGCTTTTATTCTCTGGGAGGCGTATTGTCTGAAGCCGGGGGCTACCCAATATGGTTGCATCTGGTTCATGATTGAGTTTGTGCTTCCATATGTGGGGTAGTGGAGTACTTGGAAAATGGCAGGGAACCAACTGCGTGGCAGGACGGGAAGTCCGTTTAGGCGCCAAATCCCCTCCACCTTTTCTGCCCCCTTGGCCAGCCATCCGTCCTTTTCTTCCTCAGAGGCGTTTTCTTGTGTCTCAAAGAGGTTCTGCATTTCTTCCTCCGTCGTTGACACTGTTTCCGTCTCCTTCAAAGGGAGTAAGGCGGCTTGTTTTGCTGTTTGATCGGCCAAGCGATTTCCCCTTGCCTCGGGTGTTTGAGCCTTGGTGGGGGCAGCAACCTTTATGATTGCTAGCTGTTTTGGTATCAAGGCTACTTCCATTAGTTTCTTCACTAAGGCTCCATGCCTGATGGGATTTCCTGTTGCTGTGAGGAATCCTCTTGTCTGCCAGATAGTGCCAAAATCGTGCACAATGCCGTGTGCATAGGCTGAGTCCGTGTAGATGTTCGCTGTTCGTTCTTCCAGAAACTCAATTGCCCAGATGAGAGCAAGAAGTTCTGCTTCTTGAGCAGATATGCGTGGAGGTAGCGGTTGTTTGGCTAGGACTGCATATAGAGTCACTACTGCAAATCCGGTGTGGAACTTGCCTGCTTCATCAGCGTATCTGCTACCATCCACAAAAGTTCAAAGTCTGGATTTGTAAGCGGTGTTGCCTGAATATTGTGCAGGGGCTTTGCCTCATGTTCAATGAGTTCCTGACAATCATGATCAAATGGTGCGCTGGTACGTTTGTCACTCTCTTCTGTCCTCTCTTCTGTCCCCCCTTCTAAACTTGTAAAGATCAGCAGATCAGCAAGGTTTAGACTTGTAACTCGAGCAAATGAGATGTTTGGGGGTAGCAACAGCGTGCACTGGAGTCTGACTTGTCTTGCCATGGAGAGATGTTTCAACTGCACTTGATTGAGAACAGCATAGATGTCATGGCTGGTAAGGATGGTAGTCGGGAAATCGAGTGAGATTTCAGATGCTTTCTGCAGTATATTTGAAACTGCTGTAACGGCACGGACACAGGTTGGTGCTGCTCTGGTGACGTTGTCGAGTTTAGAGGAGTAGTACCCGATTATGTGATGTTTGTCCGTCTTCTGGGTGAGTACTCCTAGGGCAAATCCTTGAAGCTCTGCTACGAACAGATTAAAGGTGAGATCATAGTTTGGTAGTGCCAGAGCAGGTGCATCAATCACTAGTTCCTTGAGCTTTTGAAAGTTTTGTCGAGCTTCTTCTGTAAGGGAGAAAGGAACATTCTTTGTGCAATCATACAGCGGTTGCATGAGTAGCGATGCATTGAGAATCCACTGTCTGCAAAATGATATTAGCCCTAAAAATCCTCTGAGTTGTTTGAGATTTCTAGGAATGCTTGCTTTCCTGATAACTTCTTGTCTGTCCGGGCTGAGGTGTTTTTGTCCCGCAGAAAGGCAATGACCCAGGAAAGTGACCCTCGTTTTGCAGAACTGCAACTTATCTCTGCTCGCTTTGCATCCTACTTCTGCCAGAAAGGTAAGAAGACTTATTGAAGCCGTTTTGCATTTTTCTTCACTAGGGCAACACAGTAGTAAATCATCCACGTACTGATAGATGTACTGCGAGAGGTAGCGGGAGGGGGGATTGTCTCAGCTGCGGTGGCGTAATTCCAGGCTTGACTGAAACTTTTACTGTGGGCACGGGTAGTGTGCCGAGGTCAGTTTTTGATGTGGACCAGAGTTTTGCAGGAACTTGTAGAAGTATTGGGTCCGTGTTTACTTCATGTGTAACTTCAGATTCTGGTTGGTCTTCTATCATCTGGAGAGTGCACAGGATTTCTTCTGGGATATCTTCTGGAATTTGCAGGATAGCAGATCCATCTTCATTGTAGACAATCTGAGCTTGTAGTCTTGATAGTAGATCTTCTCCCACTAGGGCATCTCCACCCAGGGGGGACACTAAGAATTTAGACACGAACATGTATGGTCCCAGTTTCACCTTCAGTGGATGTATTATTGAGATTATCTGGGCTTGTCCATCAACTCCGGATACTAAAGTAGCTTCAGAGGAGATGGATCCTTCAGGCACCAGATTCTTGGGGAGTACGGAGCGAGAGGCTCCCGAGTCCACTAAAGCTCTTATTTCCTTGTTGCCAATGTGAAGGGGGACATGTATAAATGGACCTCTGGCATCCCTATCCCGTGCTGCCGCAAGTCAGGCAGTCTTCTCCTCCTGACTCTCGGGTTGGTTTTGAGTGTCCCTCTTCTTCTTTCTACAGTCTCTGATCACGTCCTCTGACTCCACAATAGTAGCAGGTCGGTGCCTTCCTTCTTGTACCTTCTGGCTGACCGTCCACTGCTGCTATGACAACTTTCTTGTTGCTCCTTTTATCCTTTGCGTCGGTTTCTAAGCCACTTGCTTTGTTGACTAGAAGATCTATGTCTTCCATGTTCCTCCATTCTGGGCAGCACGCTTTCAATCTTTCTGCCAGAGGTGCATGTATTCCATCCATGAAGGATCTTACCATCAGGCGACGTATTGCACCCGCTTGTAAGTCCAGCCCTTCATCTGCGAATGACTGCATCAATCTGTAGTAAAATGAGCTGACATTCTCCACAGGACCTTGATGCACTGGTCCCATTGTGCCCTTAGTTCTTTGCTCCTGGGCGCAGAAGAGATTGAGTCTTATCATGAAATCTTGGCCCGATTCCATATTACGGGTATCGTCCGGAACATGTCCTGTCAGGTGGGCAGTGAGTTTGGCATACAGTTCGGGAGACATTTTAACTCTACATAAACCTTCCATGTCCAACCAAGTGCTTCTGTAGGAGACCTGTATTTGGTTCAGGTAACGTGAAAAACTGACTGGGTTTCTAGTCGGATCTGGAGCATTTTGGAGGAAAGCCATCTGCTGGGCTGGAGTCCAGGGTACGTAGTCATCATACGTACGAGGAACTGCATCTCTGGGAGCATCTGGGTTTTGTGGATTAACAGGTGGTCTTATCAGGACTCTTCTTTCCACTACGGGATAAAGAGGCACTGGTGCTGTGGCTTGTAGCTTGTGCTGTGGGGCTCCACAGGCTAGGCATTTTTCACTCCAATCCGGATTTTGTTGGCCACAGTTTGTGCAGGTCCATTCCGGGGATCCTGCTATTTTTGGAGTCGTTCCAGGAGTAGCTGACAGGTACGGAGGGGGCTGCGGATCCTTATTAGCTTGCTTCCCAGCTTCTTCCCATGTGTCTGATTCTTCATGGTATATCCAACCTTGATCGTGGGCTGTTTTTTGCCATGTCAGAAAGAGTTCTGATCAGTTTAGTCCATGATTTATCTGCTATCACTCCTGCTCTAGTAGCTCTTATTGTGTCCCATTTGTTGGGGTCCAATTGATCCTTCCCCTTCAATCCAAATGTCTTAAAAACTTCCTTGGACTGACTGGCTGTTCTTTTGCCATGATAACACGTAATGAGATGTTGCAGGGTGCATCCAGCTCTTCTGTCTTTTGATATTCCTTGCCCCATTCTTCGTCTATCTTCTTCAGCTTTTAGACCCTTGAACGTCCTTTGGACTAAACCTACCTATCCTGGAGATACTCAGAGACTAACTCCTTTTGTATTCCTACCTAAGGTGAGGTCTAGAACCACCTTTCCTGGAGATACTCAGAGACTAACTCCTTTTGTATTCCTACTGAAAGGTGGTGTCCTAACTTCAGAGGGGGCTGAGAATGTTGAATGGCGCTGGGTTACCCTTCTTGTACCAAAGGTACACTCTATATCAGATGGCAATGGCAAACAGGGCTATTCCCACTAACACAAGGGCAGTGAATATCACATCCATGGGACAGAGCAGGTACACTATTCCCTTTCAACACTCACTGATGTATGGGATCTATGACAACCAACAAGGGCAACAGCACAGAAGTAAAGCACAGGAGAGCAGACACGCAACACACGGAGAGGCAGAGAAACACAGAGAAACAAACAAGCAAACAACCAAACAAGGCACAGAAAACATCTGCTGGCAAGGCTCTCTCAGAGTTCAGTAGAAACCCGCCAATAACCCAGTATCTACTCACAGTGTACCATTTTGCGCATTGAGGAGAGGGGAGATCAGACGTGGGGAGCATAAAGAGAAGAATAAGGTTCAACTCTTACCTGGCCAGGTGTTTCTGGTCCCCACATCTGGTCCACTCCTCCTCTGAATGGCAAGACAGTCCACTGCGTCCTGGGATTAGAAACACGGGTCCCTGTTCGGGCGCCAGATAATGTTAGGTTGACCTAACGGTCACAGCTATTGCCAGCGATGTCAGAATGCAGAGAGGGTACCGGTGACCCCCCTCTGCCCTCCCTTTAGCCTTCAATGAAAACAGGCAGACACCGTTATACACGTAAAGGCTAGGAGACGTGCGGCTCCCAAAAAGAAAAACTGTATTATTTTGTTTACATTACAAGGTTATACAAAGTTGATTAGGGCGTAACTATGCAACATACATATTCATTAATCTACATTCATTAAGGCGTGGATTGCATATTCCCAGCAAGAGAAATTAATATAATGACTTATACTCCAATAACAAGATGTTTTTCAGTCGTCTCTAAAGCCTGCTTTACATGGTACGACAGATTGTGCGATTTCACAATCGATCGTACCCGCCCCCGTCCTTTTTGCGTCACGGGCAAATCGCTGCCCGTGTCGCACAAAGTCAGTAACCCCCGTCACACATACTTACCTCTCGTGCGACCTCGCTGTGGGCGGCGAACGTCCACTTCCTGGAGTGGGAGGGACGTTCGGCGTCACAGCGACGTCACACGGCCGCCGGCCAATAAAAGCGGAGGGGCGGAGATGAGTGGGACGTAAACATCCCGCCCACCTCCTTCCTTCCACATAGAGCCGGCGGCGGCCACGGGAGGCAGGTGAGCTGCTCATCGTTCCCGTGGTGTCACACGGAGCGGCGTGTGCTACCACAGAAACGATGGTCAACTAAAATAAACGATATTATGGAACCTAGAGAGCAGTACCCGACTCACGATTTGTGAGCGATACTGCGTCGGTAGGAGGTGTCACACAGGCCGGCATCGCCAGCGATGCCGGATGTGCGTCACAAAAACCGTGACCCCGACGATCTATCGCACGATAGATTGTCTGGTGTAAAGCAGCCTTAAGTCAAAACATTCTGCGTCCTTGAGGTTGGTCTCACAGTTTATTAAGCAAATAAGTCTGGTTCGGTCTTGCCAGGGAGAATGAATTTCTATTATTTTCTAAGTCAGTGAAAAAGGTTAACTCTTTCCTCACATTCCCAGTTGCCAATCCTCCCTGTTTTGTAGACTTTTGAAGATAAAGTACAGTGTAACCTCGGTTTACGAGTAACTTAGTGTACGAGTATTTCGCTATACAAGCAAAGCTTGCTGTACATTTGTAACTCCGTGTACGAGCATGCTTTGCTGTACGAGCAAATACCGCACACACTTCCGGTTCCATGCTCTAACCCGCTCTTGCAGTCCGCACAAACACGCACACACACATATTATGCTCACCTTACCTTCCGTTCCATCGCCGGCCTCCTAGTACTTGTAGTTCGCTGATACAGGATGTGTATCGGGTGATCATCGCGACGATGGAGGAACTTCCGCTGTCGGCCGCTTCTCAAAGGCAGCACGGCAAGTAAGCAAGGGAACCAGTGATTTGTGTTCCTTCCAGGACAGGGGCTCACAATTTGTTTGGGAAATAGCACCAGTGAGATTATATTAAAATTTAACCTTTATTTTATTCCTTAAAACACACAAAAAGCAATATTAAAATACCAAAGGTTTGACCATGCAGGTCACAAATCACACACTGCCCAGAGCTGTATATAAAGCTCAAAAGGGCTATAGATATGTCCCTTGGGCAAGGTAAACAATGGGACAGCTAAATCATGTGTTGAGAGCAACGCGGGTTAACACTATCAGTGGATAGCACATAATCATAACAACAGTAGTTCCATTATGTTTAGACCAGGGTCATAAAATAACAGGCAAAAGGATATATATTTACTTCCACTTCACTGAAGGTACGAAAATATATACCAACGCCTATCACCTTTTGACTGTAATCAACACACAAATTAGGCAAAAAACAGGGAAGATCTCACCCATTCAGATCATCTTCTGTTGCTTATCACATCTCTTGCTGACAGGGCCAGGATGGGGCTTGGATTCCAGGTTGATGTTAGGGTACCTTCACACTTAGCGATGCAGCAGCGATCCGACCAGCGATCTGACCTGGTCAGGATCGCTGCTGCATCGCTACATGGTCGCTGGTGAGCTGTCAAACAGGCAGATCTCACCAGCGACCACTGAACAGCCCCCAGCCAGCAGCGACGTGCAAGCGACGCTGCGCTTGCACGGAGCCGCCAACTGGAAGCTGCGGAGACTGGTAACTAAGGTAAACATCGGGTATGGTTACCCGATGTTTACATTAGTTACCAGCGCTGTGTGCAGAGAGCAGGGAGCCGCGCACACTGAGCGCTGGCTCCTTGCTCTCCTAGCTGCTGTACACATCGGGTTAATTAACCCGATGTGTAATGCAGCTACATGTGCAGAGAGCAAGGAGCCGCGCACACTGCTTAGCGCTGGCTCCTTGCTCTCCTAGCTGCTATACACATCGGGTTAATTAACCCGATGTGTACAGCAGCTACATGTGCAGAGAGCCGGAGCCGGCAGCACAGGCAGCGTGAGAGCTGCGGAGGCTGGTAACTAAGGTAAATATCGGGTAACCACCTTGGTTACCCGATGTTTATCTTGGTTACAAGCTTACCTCAGCTGTCAGACGCCGGCTCCTGCTCCCTGCTCGCTTCATTTGTCGCTCTCTCGCTGTCACACACAGCGATCTGTGTGTCACAGCGAGAGAGCGGCTTTGAAGAAAACGAACCAGGGCTGTGTGTAACGAGCAGCGATCTCGCAGCAGGGGCCAGATCGCTGCTCAGTGTCACACACAGCGAGATCGCTAATGAGGTCACTGCTGCGTCACAAAAACCGTGACTCAGCAGCGATCTCGGCAGCGAGCTCGCTGTGTGTGAAGCACCCCTAACTCACCCTAAACCCCACTGACTCCCGTCCTTACAAGGACGGTCCACAACAAAGTTCCCTGCATTACTGCCATGAATATATGAATAAAGAGAAATTTAGCTACTGAATTGATCAATGCAGAAGAGCCCCAACACTACGCCAAAGTATTTCTCTACGTTGGGGTCCCTAGCTTGTGTGTGTCCTCTCATGCAGTTAAAAAACTTACCGTGTATGGGACGCTGAGACCCAGGCTATATATGCGTATAATGTGGATTGGCAATAGGTGTGTATGGGGAGGGTTCACAAACGAAAAAACTACTAACATTAAGGAATAACGTTTGGAACTCCATTCTATGTCTGAACTGGGTGCAAAAAACCTAAAAAACATCACTATGGGGAGATAAGGTATGCACTCCAGTGACTATGGAAGGGGAATACATGGAATAGCAGAAACTGCTGTGTGAATACTGACATGAAAAATTCAATAGCTATTTGTAAGAATGAAATGTGAAAAATGGAACCTGCATTACTGCCATGAATATATGAATAAAGAGAAATTTAGCTACTGAATTGATCAATGCAGAAGAGCCCCAACACTACGCCAAAGTATTTCTCTACGTTGGGGTCCCTAGCTTGTGTGTGTCCTCTCATGCAGTTAAAAAACTTACCGTGTATGGGACGCTGAGACCCAGGCTATATATGCGTATAATGTGGATTGGCAATAGGTGTGTATGGGGAGGGTTCACAAACGAAAAAACTACTAACATTAAGGAATAACGTTTGGAACTCCATTCTATGTCTGAACTGGGTGCAAAAAACCTAAAAAACATCACTATGGGGAGATAAGGTATGCACTCCAGTGACTATGGAAGGGGAATACATGGAATAGCAGAAACTGCTGTGTGAATACTGACATGAAAAATTCAATAGCTATTTGTAAGAATGAAATGTGAAAAATGGAACCTGCATTACTGCCATGAATATATGAATAAAGAGAAATTTAGCTACTGAATTGATCAATGCAGAAGAGCCCCAACACTACGCCAAAGTATTTCTCTACGTTGGGGTCCCTAGCTTGTGTGTGTCCTCTCATGCAGTTAAAAAACTTACCGTGTATGGGACGCTGAGACCCAGGCTATATATGCGTATAATGTGGATTGGCAATAGGTGTGTATGGGGAGGGTTCACAAACGAAAAAACTACTAACATTAAGGAATAACGTTTGGAACTCCATTCTATGTCTGAACTGGGTGCAAAAAACCTAAAAAACATCACTATGGGGAGATAAGGTATGCACTCCAGTGACTATGGAAGGGGAATACATGGAATAGCAGAAACTGCTGTGTGAATACTGACATGAAAAATTCAATAGCTATTTGTAAGAATGAAATGTGAAAAATGGAACCTGCATTACTGCCATGAATATATGAATAAAGAGAAATTTAGCTACTGAATTGATCAATGCAGAAGAGCCCCAACACTACGCCAAAGTATTTCTCTACGTTGGGGTCCCTAGCTTGTGTGTGTCCTCTCATGCAGTTAAAAAACTTACCGTGTATGGGACGCTGAGACCCAGGCTATATATGCGTATAATGTGGATTGGCAATAGGTGTGTATGGGGAGGGTTCACAAACGAAAAAACTACTAACATTAAGGAATAACGTTTGGAACTCCATTCTATGTCTGAACTGGGTGCAAAAAACCTAAAAAACATCACTATGGGGAGATAAGGTATGCACTCCAGTGACTATGGAAGGGGAATACATGGAATAGCAGAAACTGCTGTGTGAATACTGACATGAAAAATTCAATAGCTATTTGTAAGAATGAAATGTGAAAAATGGAACCTGCATTACTGCCATGAATATATGAATAAAGAGAAATTTAGCTACTGAATTGATCAATGCAGAAGAGCCCCAACACTACGCCAAAGTATTTCTCTACGTTGGGGTCCCTAGCTTGTGTGTGTCCTCTCATGCAGTTAAAAAAACTTACCGTGTATGGGACGCTGAGACCCAGGCTATATATGCGTATAATGTGGATTGGCAATAGGTGTGTATGGGGAGGGTTCACAAACGAAAAAACTACTAACATTAAGGAATAACGTTTGGAACTCCATTCTATGTCTGAACTGGGTGCAAAAAACCTAAAAAACATCACTATGGGGAGATAAGGTATGCACTCCAGTGACTATGGAAGGGGAATACATGGAATAGCAGAAACTGCTGTGTGAATACTGACATGAAAAATTCAATAGCTATTTTCGTTTGTGAACCCTCCCCATACACACCTATTGCCAATCCACATTATACGCATATATAGCCTGGGTCTCAGCGTCCCATACACGGTAAGTTTTTTAACTGCATGAGAGGACACACACAAGCTAGGGACCCCAACGTAGAGAAATACTTTGGCGTAGTGTTGGGGCTCTTCTGCATTGATCAATTCAGTAGCTAAATTTCTCTTTATTCATATATTCATGGCAGTAATGCAGGTTCCATTTTTCACATTTCATTCTTACAAATAGCTATTGAATTTTTCATGTCAGTATTCACACAGCAGTTTCTGCTATTCCATGTATTCCCCTTCCATAGTCACTGGAGTGCATACCTTATCTCCCCATAGTGATGTTTTTTAGGTTTTTTGCACCCAGTTCAGACATAGAATGGAGTTCCAAACGTTATTCCTTAATGTTAGTAGTTTTTTCGTTTGTGAACCCTCCCCATACACACCTATTGCCAATCCACATTATACGCATATATAGCCTGGGTCTCAGCGTCCCATACACGGTAAGTTTTTTAACTGCATGAGAGGACACACACAAGCTAGGGACCCCAACGTAGAGAAATACTTTGGCGTAGTGTTGGGGCTCTTCTGCATTGATCAATTCAGTAGCTAAATTTCTCTTTATTCATATATTCATGGCAGTAATGCAGGTTCCATTTTTCACATTTCATTCTTACAAATAGCTATTGAATTTTTCATGTCAGTATTCACACAGCAGTTTCTGCTATTCCATGTATTCCCCTTCCATAGTCACTGGAGTGCATACCTTATCTCCCCATAGTGATGTTTTTTAGGTTTTTTGCACCCAGTTCAGACATAGAATGGAGTTCCAAACGTTATTCCTTAATGTTAGTAGTTTTTTCGTTTGTGAACCCTCCCCATACACACCTATTGCCAATCCACATTATACGCATATATAGCCTGGGTCTCAGCGTCCCATACACGGTAAGTTTTTTAACTGCATGAGAGGACACACACAAGCTAGGGACCCCAACGTAGAGAAATACTTTGGCGTAGTGTTGGGGCTCTTCTGCATTGATCAATTCAGTAGCTAAATTTCTCTTTATTCATATATTCATGGCAGTAATGCAGGTTCCATTTTTCACATTTCATTCTTACAAATAGCTATTGAATTTTTCATGTCAGTATTCACACAGCAGTTTCTGCTATTCCATGTATTCCCCTTCCATAGTCACTGGAGTGCATACCTTATCTCCCCATAGTGATGTTTTTTAGGTTTTTTGCACCCAGTTCAGACATAGAATGGAGTTCCAAACGTTATTCCTTAATGTTAGTAGTTTTTTCGTTTGTGAACCCTCCCCATACACACCTATTGCCAATCCACATTATACGCATATATAGCCTGGGTCTCAGCGTCCCATACACGGTAAGTTTTTTAACTGCATGAGAGGACACACACAAGCTAGGGACCCCAACGTAGAGAAATACTTTGGCGTAGTGTTGGGGCTCTTCTGCATTGATCAATTCAGTAGCTAAATTTCTCTTTATTCATATATTCATGGCAGTAATGCAGGTTCCATTTTTCACATTTCATTCTTACAAATAGCTATTGAATTTTTCATGTCAGTATTCACACAGCAGTTTCTGCTATTCCATGTATTCCCCTTCCATAGTCACTGGAGTGCATACCTTATCTCCCCATAGTGATGTTTTTTAGGTTTTTTGCACCCAGTTCAGACATAGAATGGAGTTCCAAACGTTATTCCTTAATGTTAGTAGTTTTTTCGTTTGTGAACCCTCCCCATACACACCTATTGCCAATCCACATTATACGCATATATAGCCTGGGTCTCAGCGTCCCATACACGGTAAGTTTTTTAACTGCATGAGAGGACACACACAAGCTAGGGACCCCAACGTAGAGAAATACTTTGGCGTAGTGTTGGGGCTCTTCTGCATTGATCAATTCAGTAGCTAAATTTCTCTTTATTCATATATTCATGGCAGTAATGCAGGTTCCATTTTTCACATTTCATTCTTACAAATAGCTATTGAATTTTTCATGTCAGTATTCACACAGCAGTTTCTGCTATTCCATGTATTCCCCTTCCATAGTCACTGGAGTGCATACCTTATCTCCCCATAGTGATGTTTTTTAGGTTTTTTGCACCCAGTTCAGACATAGAATGGAGTTCCAAACGTTATTCCTTAATGTTAGTAGTTTTTTCGTTTGTGAACCCTCCCCATACACACCTATTGCCAATCCACATTATACGCATATATAGCCTGGGTCTCAGCGTCCCATACACGGTAAGTTTTTTAACTGCATGAGAGGACACACACAAGCTAGGGACCCCAACGTAGAGAAATACTTTGGCGTAGTGTTGGGGCTCTTCTGCATTGATCAATTCAGTAGCTAAATTTCTCTTTATTCATATATTCATGGCAGTAATGCAGGTTCCATTTTTCACATTTCATTCTTACAAATAGCTATTGAATTTTTCATGTCAGTATTCACACAGCAGTTTCTGCTATTCCATGTATTCCCCTTCCATAGTCACTGGAGTGCATACCTTATCTCCCCATAGTGATGTTTTTTAGGTTTTTTGCACCCAGTTCAGACATAGAATGGAGTTCCAAACGTTATTCCTTAATGTTAGTAGTTTTTTCGTTTGTGAACCCTCCCCATACACACCTATTGCCAATCCACATTATACGCATATATAGCCTGGGTCTCAGCGTCCCATACACGGTAAGTTTTTTAACTGCATGAGAGGACACACACAAGCTAGGGACCCCAACGTAGAGAAATACTTTGGCGTAGTGTTGGGGCTCTTCTGCATTGATCAATTCAGTAGCTAAATTTCTCTTTATTCATATATTCATGGCAGTAATGCAGGTTCCATTTTTCACATTTCATTCTTACAAATAGCTATTGAATTTTTCATGTCAGTATTCACACAGCAGTTTCTGCTATTCCATGTATTCCCCTTCCATAGTCACTGGAGTGCATACCTTATCTCCCCATAGTGATGTTTTTTAGGTTTTTTGCACCCAGTTCAGACATAGAATGGAGTTCCAAACGTTATTCCTTAATGTTAGTAGTTTTTTCGTTTGTGAACCCTCCCCATACACACCTATTGCCAATCCACATTATACGCATATATAGCCTGGGTCTCAGCGTCCCATACACGGTAAGTTTTTTAACTGCATGAGAGGACACACACAAGCTAGGGACCCCAACGTAGAGAAATACTTTGGCGTAGTGTTGGGGCTCTTCTGCATTGATCAATTCAGTAGCTAAATTTCTCTTTATTCATATATTCACGGCAGTAATGCAGGTTCCATTTTTCACATTTCATTCTTACAAATAGCTATTGAATTTTTCATGTCAGTATTCACACAGCAGTTTCTGCTATTCCATGTATTCCCCTTCCATAGTCACTGGAGTGCATACCTTATCTCCCCATAGTGATGTTTTTTAGGTTTTTTGCACCCAGTTCAGACATAGAATGGAGTTCCAAACGTTATTCCTTAATGTTAGTAGTTTTTTCGTTTGTGAACCCTCCCCATACACACCTATTGCCAATCCACATTATACGCATATATAGCCTGGGTCTCAGCGTCCCATACACGGTAAGTTTTTTAACTGCATGAGAGGACACACACAAGCTAGGGACCCCAACGTAGAGAAATACTTTGGCGTAGTGTTGGGGCTCTTCTGCATTGATCAATTCAGTAGCTAAATTTCTCTTTATTCATATATTCATGGCAGTAATGCAGGTTCCATTTTTCACATTTCATTCTTACAAATAGCTATTGAATTTTTCATGTCAGTATTCACACAGCAGTTTCTGCTATTCCATGTATTCCCCTTCCATAGTCACTGGAGTGCATACCTTATCTCCCCATAGTGATGTTTTTTAGGTTTTTTGCACCCAGTTCAGACATAGAATGGAGTTCCAAACGTTATTCCTTAATGCACAACAAAGTTCCCAGCTGCCAATCCTCACTGTTTTGTAGACTTTTGAAGATAAAGTATCTTCATTGTTGGCTCTTCACACAAGGTCCTTGAACACATTTTTTATCACAGTTTAAATGCTTATTGTATCCAAATTATAATATTTTAGAGCGCTTAGAAAATGGTGGGAAAATCAATCACTTTTTTTTTTAATTACTTATTTTTTATTGTAGTCTTTTTATGGAAATGACAATAAAATTTCTCCAATTTCTGTTCCCTTTTTTCAATCCAAAATGGGGTAAGATTATCTATACAGAGACCCCTGCACAGAAATACCAGGGATACAGCAACATCACTTATTTTATACAGAAGAATAGCGCTATCTCCATAGTTATTTATACAATGACTTATAGATCAGACAAGCATCTCATATTTAATATTTAGGCAGTTTCTATTTTGCTTAAACGTTCTTTATATGGATAAGATCAGTGAGTCTCATTATACCGAGTAGAGAAGGTCCAGGGACAAAGACCCCATCCTGTACTGACACGCTGGAAGCCTGAAGTCTCCAGCCCCGGGGCCCAGAATCTCTCATTTTTTACTCCAATGTTTCTTTAATAAATCCCCTTCTCATACCGTCCTGTAGTAATGACTTTGTTCATCACGTTTTGTAGGAGAATTCATCTGAATCTATCAAAGGCCTTGTGCTCACAGTGCATTTCTTGTGTGGTTTTTTTCAATAAAGCAAGGAAAAAGCATCCCAGCAAAGTCCATGAGAATTCTGACTTGCTGTGCCCACGTTGCTTCTTTTTTCCTTGCTGTTTTTGTTGCTGAAAAAAGTAGCAGCATGTCATGTGTTTAATTTTTTCCCCAATTGACTTTAATGGAGTCAGTGAAAAACACAGGAAAAAACGTTTGTGTAATGCCCACATTGCTTTTTTTGTGCGTTTTTATGTGCTTTTTGACGTCACTGGGGTTTCTTGCAGTAGAGATGAGCGATCCTGACTGGCAAAGACTGGAAAATGTTAAAATCATACGATCTTTGTCCAGATCGGGATCGGACATCCGATCATTTACTACAAAAGATCTGGCCAAGGATCAGTAAATGATCGGATGGCAAAAATCACCCTCTCCCTGCCCATCACAGCCATGTCAAGTATTGGCATGGCTGTGATTGGCCACTGTAGAAAAAAAAGGGAAGCAAAAGGGTTAAAGCAGTACATACTTACTGAGTCCCCGCTGCTGCAGCGTTACTTCTGGGTCCAACAATTATCTCTAATGAATATTCACTACTTTTTCCGCCCACTGGCGGTATCCTATTGTTTGAAGTCAGACCATGCCCCTAGACAGCATCTATGATTGGTTGGAATCACTGGTCTATATCGTGGTATAAAATAAATAAAACAATTGATGTAGGGTCTCCCCTGTATTAATACCAGCACAACCCCCAAAACACCCCTCAAGGTCCTATGTAATCTGCACAAGGTCCCACAACGATTCAGATCTGCTACATCTGAAATGACAACACGTGATCATGGGACATTGCCTGCAGTTACAGCGTTTGGTCCAGAGTGAGCCATGATCAGCGGTGATGTCACTCAGGTTAGTTATGGTCACAGCTGGACATTCACCTGTGACCGCAGGTAACCTGAGTGATGTCACAAGGTGAATCGAGTTCATCCTGGTGTGTCACCAGGATTTCCTCCAGATCTGCTGGCATGAACTCTGCTCACCTTGTGACGTCACCAGGGTTCCCTGAACCTAGGCCTCGTGGACCTTGCTGGAGGGAACTCCGGTGACGTAGGTGCCCTAGTCTGTGAGGTGATCCGTACCTCAGTAACCCCGGGTCGTCATTGTGACATCCCAGGGTTACTATGGCAGCGATTGGGCCCCCGTGATCGCATTCCAGGGACCCGATCGCCAGGGAGTGTTAAGAGATCACTCTCTCTGCCTTCTGAATGCTGCGATTGCACTGATCGCAGCATTCAAGGGGGTTAAACTACCGGGATCGGCGCGGGTACCGCTTCGAGCAGAGAGAGCCAGGTCCCAGCGGTAATATCAGCCGGTGACCTGGTGGCAATCTGAGATCACAGCGCCTAAACCCCCATGATTGCCATGAGTAAAAAACGCACAAAAAGAAGCGCAGAAAAAAGCATGTGTAAAAACTTGCAAACACAATAAAAAATGTGCATTTTGTCAGCTGCTTTTTCCTGCAAAAACATACACAGATTTTCTGCACATAAAAACGCAACGTGGGCACATAGCCTAAATGTTATCAATTTACGTGCATGAAACAATAACCTTTATAATCCACAGCATGTGTATAAGATCAGCAGGTTTTGCAAAGCACTTCGGGTCTTTGGCCTCTGTATGTATGCCGACCTTGTGGAGAAACAGATGGGTCACATATCCCCTATGGATAATTTAGGCTATGTGCCCATGGGACTTTGCCTCAGGTTTGTCCGCAGGTTTACCGCAGCTGCTCCTCTGAATCCGCAGCTATCCATTGCTGTGGGATTCGAGCATTTTTGTTGCGGTAAACCTGCGGGACAAGTGCGGAAATACCTGAGGAATTCCCGCCCTGTATCTCCATAGTGGAAACGCAAGAATTCCGCAGATATTTCCGCATTAATAATAGACATGCAGTTACGTGCGGCTGCGGGACATCCGCAGCATAGTCCGCAGCCGCACATACCGCGACATTGATACAGCACTCCCCAAATCCCATAGGATAACATGGGGAGTGCCTGTACTTGTGCAAACCTGAGGATTTATCTGAAAAATCCAGATAAATCTGCAGGTTTTCCGCAGCAAAATCCGCGGGTACGTTGTCCCATGGACACATAGCCTTAAGGCCACTTTACATGCTGCGATATCGGTACCGATATCGCTAGCGTGGGTACCCGCCCCCATCGGTTGTGCGACATGGACAAATCGCTGCCCGTGGCGCACAACATCGCCCAGACCCGTCACACTACTTACCTGCCCTGCGACATCACTGTGACCGGCGAAACGCCTCCTTTCTAAGGGAGGCGGTTCGTTCAGCGTCACAGCGACGTCACAGCTGCGTCACTGAACCGCTGCCCAATAGAAGCGGAGGGGCGGAGATGAGCGGGACGAACATCCCGCTCACCACCTTCCTTCCGCTTTGCGGGCGGGAGGCAGGTAAGGAGAGGTTCCTCGTTCCTGCGGTGTCACACGTACCGATGTGTGCTGCCGCAGGAACGAGGAACAACTTCGTTACTGCTGCAGCAATGATATTAGAGAATGGACCCCCCTCATGTCACCGATGAGCTCATAGGTGTCACACGCAACGGCATCGCTAAAGCGACCGGATGTGCATCACAAATTCCGTGACCCCAACGAGATCGCTTGAGCGATGTCGCAGTGTGTAAAGCGGCGTTTAAGCTATGTGCCCACGGGAGCTCGCACCTATGGATATATCCGCAGGTAAGGCCGCAGGTTTCCCGCAGCAGCTCCCCGGAATCCGCAGCTATACATAGCTAGGGGATTCTAGCGAAATAGCTGCGGGCATTCATGCGACTTACCTACAGAAGTCCCGGCCTCTAGCTCCATAGTGGAGGGCCAGGATTTCCGCAGGTAAATCCTCAGGAATAATTGACATGCAGATATGTGCGGTTGCGGGACACCCGCAGCATATTCCGCAGCCACACATACCGCAGCAGTGACACAGACACTCCCCATTTCCCATAGGTAACATGGGGAGTGTCTGTGTGCCGCCCCCACATCAGCAGACGGGTTGCTCGGATCCGGATCCGCAGTGGCTCGAGGGGTTTCCGGACCCGGGGGTCGCATGGACACTGAAATAAAAAGAGACGTATATGTACGGGGATTGCTGTAGTTACTTTGTGACGCCACCCACGATGTGTGGTAACATGGAGTGCCACCACTGCGGTTGGGAGGCACCTGGGGTCAATGGAGTGGCAGCTGGTTGTTTAACCCCTCCGTGGATAGGGGAGGATGCCCCTTGGCTCAGTGTCCAGGACACGGGGAGTGATGTAGGCTGGAGGTGGTGCACTGGGCCGGATCGGGGGATGTTGGTGTACTCACTGTTGAATAATTGCACACAAGTCTGATGGTAAACAAAGGTGTCAGTGGCCGGCTGCCGCTTCCGGGTGTACTCAGGTCCCACACCCGGCTGGTGTACCGATGTCCCTTCCTCCGGCACTCTGTAATTTTCCTCACTTCTGGACAACTCCGTATGGAACGGGGAAGTCCGCTCCCGGTATGTTCTGGTTGGGAGATGTGCACGCGAAAACTGACCCTTGGGATTTCAGTGGGTGTTTGCGGATACCCTATCCCCCGTGGTGGGCTGCCGTTTCGCTGTATCTGGGCTAACAATTCTGAAGCAATGTCTGGAACCTTGCTCCCGGCCTGGTGAATTAGAGAAGGGGCTTGCGACCGTCTTCTAACTAGGGTCCAGGTACCACGCCTGTGCACGGTTTCCGGACCGGATCTCCGCTGTCGGTACCGGCGGGCTCCAACCCTGTCCCGGTCCACTTTGGATCTCCCGAGACCGGACTCCCGTCGCCTTTGGACACGGTCCACTGCTTGCCACCTAGCCAGTAGACCAGGGTCAGTACCCTGGCTACCCTCCACTAGGTTCAGCCTTGACCTCCAGAGTCTGTCACTGTCACAGACTCTTCTCCACTTGAACTCCAACTTAGACTCTCTCTGACTTCAACTACTGTGTTCCCGCCCCCAGATCCTCAAGGCCCCTAGGTGGGCGCTCCCAATCTGCCTAGTCCTGCCCACTGGTGTGTCCTTCCTACCTTGAGGGGGGTGGCTAGGATTTTGTGGCTGATGGGACCTGGTATGAGAAGGTGTTATGTGGGATGTAGTATTCTTCTGTGACCACCTGGCGGCACCAGGGCGTCACATTCCTCCTTGGTTGAATACAGCCCGTCCGCGAGCTGTCCGACCACTGACGTTTATTTTTTTTTCTAAAGGAAACGGAAAAAAGGTAAAACATGGTAAACAAACATTTCTTCTCTTTATGGAAGGCACATTTCTTAAACGTTGCATAACATAAAACATTACATTCCCTTCTTCTTCACCCGCCACCCAAACAACCTAGTTCCATGGTGCCACCGCTAAGAATGGTAATGCCTACACGGGCCGGGTAAAAGGTTCCTTACCCGGCAGTACATTTCAAGGGCCCCAAGTCTGGGGGACCCTTGTCCTGGAGGTTAGCCACCGGTTTCAGTAGTGGCTGGGCCTTGGCCGACTCCACCGCAGGCCCATCCTCCAATCTACCTCTCCAGAGGCGAGGCAGTGTAGGTGGTGAAGAATAACAAGAAGGTGAAAACAAACTGTTCTAATACCGCTGCCGGGGCAGCCTCCTACTGCAGCTTTTCCCACAAGACCACCGCCGAACAACACGGATCCCCAGTGCCACCTTCACTCACGGTACTGCACTGTCCAGAGATCCCGTTTTCTTGCTGTTTGCGGTGCGCGTACAGCTGCTCCTCTGGGTCCGGCCTCATCCACCACCAAGGGCTCCAACCCCGGATTGCCTCTTCACTTTCAACAGGCAGGAGCGAAGACGTTCAACAAGTATGAGGCTTACAACTGGTTAACCTTTGTAATTGTTCTGCTACCCTCCACCTGGGGAATACAGATGGCCTCCTCCGGAACACGAGGACGTTCAACAAGGATAGCAGTCTTTTAACTTGAAACTTGAACTTGTTTTGCAGGTTCCGGTCTCTCTAAGGCCGGGCGCCTCCTGGGCACACACTGGCAAAGTGCCTGGGCAGACCGCAGCGCCAGCAAACAGGCACCACCACTCCAACGGCAGCAGGCGGGAGCTCGTCCTCGGAGGTGGACTCTGCTTCTACTTCGTACATCTCCAGGGTATGAAGCGCTCGTGACGACAAAGCCATCGAGTAGCCATTCCCACCGAATTGAGGAACCCATTCAGGCTCCGGGGTACTGGTACCGGAGTCACTGTCCTCATGCTCCGCTGACTCTGCATCTTCAGCAGCCAATTCATCATCATCATCGTCGGAGGCCGCAGATTCTGCTCCCAGTCCCATAGGCAGCGCCTTCGCAATGTCCGTTGCTACATGCCGGGAAGATAGTATCGCTTGGATGCCTGCCAGAACTGCAGGCTCTACCGCTCTTGCGTTCGGAGCGGGAGCCGCCGCTTGTCCATCATTCAGCTCCGCTGCGGGTGCTGCCGCTCCAGCGGGGACCGCTACTCCACCATCATTCTCGGGCGCCGACATCTTCCGGTTCTTCCTCCTTGGATTTTCAACAGCAGTCTCGCGGGACCCACTGTCCTTTTCGCTTCCTGTCTGGGGAGTCACCAACCTCCGCCCGCGTTCCTAGGGCATCACACCTGTACTTGCTGAAACCTGCGGATTTATTTAGAAAATCCAGATAAATCCGCAGCTTTTCCGCGGCAAAATCCGCAGGTGCGATCTCCTGTGGGCACATAGCCTTATAGTTGTGACAGACAGCAACTTTCCATTAGAACTTATTGAAATGTCAGTTTTTCTTGTTCAAGGTCTATGCGTGTGTTTCCTGGATAGAAGTCGTACCTATTATAGTCTATGAAGTTATTGACATGTCCGTGTATTTTTACGGACTAAGTTGTCTGCACAAAGTCACTGAAAAATGTCCAATTTGAGTCAAATCTGGGAGCAAATGTGTCAATACAAGTCTATGGGGCAATGAATAAATCGTACACTACTAGGGTGCCATCCATGTGCTGTCTGTTTCTCACGGACTGTTTATTATTAGAGATTTGAGAAATCTCCATCAGTTCAGTTTTTCATCCAAGAAAAATCAATGAAATTCTGAACTAGCTTGAATGGTAAAAACTGACACTGAAGGAAACTGTGATCAAGAATACTGAGAAACCCTATGTACGAAAACAATCACTGATGTCAGAATGAGCTCAGCTTCATGTTTGGCTGCATTTAGGGATTTTAATCCTATTTGTGCATCAAAAGATGTGAGATGTGAAAAATATCTCAAGGAAGTTACATTTTTCTTGTAATTGCTGAAATGAACAGAACAATACAAGTCTCGTAATATCAGATAAAATCCAATTTTCAAACCCATCCAATTGTGATAATTCAGGTGGGGTTTGGTTGCTCCACACAGATGTATACAAAGTGAGGCCCTTCAACTCTGATTGTTTTATTTACACCACAATTTATGGATCAGCCCAATAATCAGTGGTCTGGATCTTCCTTCATTTCAAGTGCCATTTTCCAAAGCAGCTAATGGATTCGTATACCTGATATATTGCGAGATGTCACCACTAACAGCCATTCCTAGTCCCTATCTAATGCTGTTATTGTGCTGCAATGTAATAGACCAACAGATTTGGAGGTGCCAGTTTTGCATCATCCTGAGCCCCAGTAACCTTTCTAGTTTTAGTCTACGGTGACCTCTGTTCCAAGTCACATCTCTGATATACACATTTAAGGCCTCTTTTACACATCCGTATTTTCGGTACATGAAGCATCCGTTTTTTACACGGCTGCTCATGCTCCCATTATTTTCTATGGTTTCACTCACATGTCTGTGTTTTCACATGGACCATGTGCCTGTGCGGCACACGGAGACATATCCATTTTTTTCCAGTCTGACGGCTCACACAGACCCATACAAGTCTATGGATGCGTTTAAAACACGGATGGCACACTGATGGCACCTACTGGATATAACTGAAATAAATGTTCTTTTATGTGTAAAAGATGAGAAAAGCCAGAAAAATGATAAATATTAGATAGATGGATAGATAGATAGCTAGATAGCTTGTACAGCTATTTAGCAGAATTAATGACTAATTTTAGAAAAAAAATGATGTGGGATTCCCCCCAATTTTCATAACCAGCACAGGTACAGCAGCACCTGCAACCCTCAGCTGTCCCTTGGCTGTTTTTAAAAATGAGGGGATCCCACGCTGATTTTTTTTAATTATTTGAACAAATAATTAAAAAAAAGAGTATAGAGTCCCCCCATATTTCAAAACCAGCCAAGGGACAGCAGACAACTGGGGCCTTATATTTTTAGGGTGGAAAGGGCTATGGTTATTTGGCTCTTCCCAGCCTAAAATTAGCAGCCCCCAGTTGCCCCAGAGGTAGCACATCTATTATATGCGCCAAATCTGCTGCTGTATGCGACTCTTCTCATTTCCCTGGTACGGTGGCAAATGGAGAAATATATGGGGTTGATGTCAGCTGTAAATTGCCAGCTAGCATCAAGCCCTGGTATTAGTAATGGGTGGGCATCTCTCAGATATCCCTATTACTAATCCACTAGTTGAAAAATGAAAACATCTTATTAGAGCAAATACCCCGCCAATTTCCCCCTTGTTCACTAATTTATTCAAAATTTTTACAAAAAAAAGTCCAACGTAATCTATGGCGACGTCCCACAATGTTTCCCAAAAGCGAACCTGAAAAACATAAAAAGAGAAAATTATTAAAGAAATAGACACACATCCTAATTTGATTTTGGGAAAGCAAATTTGATCAACAAGTTGCATTTGCAGGGCCCCCGAGATGCCAAAAAATGGAAACAATCACATGTGACCCCATTTGGCAAACTAAACTCTATAATAAAATAATCTATTGGTGTGGTGAGTATTTTTTAACCCAAAAATTACACAGAATGTTATTATATTGGGCCGTGAAAACAAAAATCGTAGTGTTTTTCCACTACAATTTTACTGTAGCCTCAATTTTGTATTCACACAAAGGGTAACAGGAGAAAATGGAAAGGACAATTTGTTATGCAATTTAGAATGGAGATTCCACTTGAATAGATTGGGGCCTCTATTAGCGAGCCTCTCAGATGCCAGATCAGCAGAAACCCCACAATTGATGCCATATTGGAATCGTCAATGCGTAAGGAATTCATCTAGAACTGCCGTGAGTATTTTGAAAACCACAAGTGCCTCACAGAATTTAATAAAGTTGGGATAAGGAAATATAATTTTTTTGTTACCTGCAAATTTGTCAATTACATAAGAGTTAAAGAATGAAAATGACCAGACAATTTATGGCGCAAATTTTCCCTGAACGCGGCGATGCTCTAATATTTTATCAGAAACTACTGTTTGGTCATGCGTCAGGGATGAGGAGGAAGGAGCGCTATTCGGTTTTTAGAACACGGATTTTGCTAGAATGCTTTGTGGGTGACATTTGCAGAGCCCCTAAGGTGCTAGAACAGCAGAAAAATCCCCAAAGTGACCCCATTATAGAAATTGCACCTGTCAAATAAGTTATCTATGACTGAAGTGACTATTTTGTAGCATCCATGCCACGCACTTTTTCACAAAAACTACAACTATGCCAGTTTAGTGCCCATACATTGTGCCCCCATATATTGTAGTGCCCCCATACATTGTGCTCAGCTTGTGCTTCTGGAGACATGCACTCCGTAAATTAAGTTCACTCTCCCCACTACAATAATGCCACACGTGGCCGCTTACAGCGGTTTAGGCACAGGGGGCTCAGAAGGAGGGGGCATTTGGACTTGGGAACACAGATTTCATAGTATTTTATTTGGGGGTGGGAGCCATTTCCCTTATCCAGAGCTTTGGTTCTACAAGTAAGGTGGGACATCCCCACCCTGATGTTTCAAGTGACAGATGATGTACCTGAATGGAGGCTGGTTTTGTAGGGGTAAGTTAGGGGTTTAGTTAGTAACATTGAGAACATTTTTTTCATCGCTGTCACTATAATGTGATTCTGCAAAAAACCCCCACGGAACCACTCACTCTAATCAGGCAGGTGGAGACACTTTGCACTCCGTTTAGCGTTTATTTCACTCTTGTCCATTTTTTTAAGCGTGTACAGAGCTGTGGTCGTCGACATTTGTGTACTAGAAAGATGCCTAAATTGAAGACACACCACCAGAACACAAACTAGACGGAGTCTAAAGTGGCTCCATTTGCCTCATTATAGAGAGCGGTTCTGGCTGGGGTTTTGTACAGTTTTTGGGATTTACATGTACTGTAAACCCTGACTCAACGCTCAACGGAGAGAGCAGGATAAATATCAGCCGAGCCTTATACAAATTTTTGGGTGGTAAAATGAAGAGATAGACCAGCGGTACAAGTATAGTTTTATCTTTGCGTGGTTCACCATGCGGTATTAGTGATAAGACGGATTTATCCTGTGGGTCGGTGCAATTACAACAATACCAGATTTATATATTATTTTTTTTATGTTTTACTTCTATCACAGTGAAAATGCTTTTTTTTAAATAATTTTTTTACGTCTCACTATTCTGAGAGCTGTAACTTTTTTATTTTTTGGCAAACAGGGCTGCATGAGAGCTTATTTTTTGTGCGACAATTTGTAGATTTTTGGTACCATTTTGCAGTATATAACATTTTCTTTTTCGCTTTTAATTCATAGTTTTCAGATGAAGAATGAAAAAAAAACCAGCAACTCACTTGTTTTTTTTTATATTTTTTTTGCTTTTGGCAAAAATGATGATAAAACCAATTTATTCGTTGGGTCAGTATGGTTACCGTGATATCAGACTTACAGTTGTGCTCAAAAGTTTACATACCCCAGCAGATTTTTTGCTTTCTTGGCCTTTTTTCAAAGAATATGAATGATAATACAAAAACATTTTTCCACTCATGGTTAGTGGTTGAGTGAAGCCATTTATTGTCAAAGTACAGTGTTTTCTCTTTTTAAATCAACATGACAACCAAAAACATCCAAATGACCCTGATCAAAAGTTCACATACCCTGGTGATTTTGGCCTGATAACATGCACAGAAGTTAACACAAATGGGTTTGAATGGCTAATAAAGGTAACATCCTCACCTGTGACCTGTTTGCTTGTAATCAGTGTGTGTGCATAAAAGCTGAGTGAGGGGGGGGGGCGTGTCCTGGCTATGGAGGAGTGACGACGTGTTTGTCTCAGCTCCTGCCACCGGACTACATTACTGACAATTAAACCAGGCCAAGAGCCTGGAAGAAAAGGATATGCAGTGGAGGAGAAGGGAGAGCTCCCAGGGGCACAGCAGAGGAGCGTCACGGACAGAGGAGAAGGGAATTAGAGGCTTCCTTACCGGGATGAAGCAGAGGACAGCACCGCAGACATCTCCCAAGATGGAGAGGCAGGGGAAGCCCCAGCAGCAGCACAGACAGAGGGAGGAAACCACCCGGGCAGTGGAGGAGAGACAGCCAGCGTGCAAGGTCTCAGGTACAGGGGATCCCTGGAGCAGGGAGCATGGGTACAACCCCCACAATTGCTGATTGCAGACCTGCAGTGTGGAGGCCTCAGGAGGGGGAGAGGTGCCCTTACCGCTGTCACAGAAGGAGGACAATAATAAATCTCAAGCAGAGGTTCTTAAAGGGGTGGTTCACCCATATTTTTTATTGTCTAGATCGATATTATATTGAGAAACAATGTTTCTCTCAAATACCTTATGTTGTCAATAGTGCCTGTGAGAGGCGCTATTGCAGACCGCTGCTCCCCGTCCAGTGACGTACCCGTCCAATGCTGCCACGTCACATCCGTGTGGCCGGCTACAGTCTTCTTCCAGACTCTGAGCTGTGAGCGGCGTTTCACCGCTTGTCACAGCCCATTTGCTCCCCCCTCCTCCTCCCTCCTCCCTCCTAGCACAGCAGCACGACGCGTCTCCTGCTCCCCCTTCCCCCCTCCCTCCTCCCTCCTAGCACGGCACATCTCCTGCTCCCCCTCCCTCCTCCCTCCTCGCAGAACGCTGCAAGCAAGTGACGCGCTGTGAGGGAGGAGGGAGGGGGAGCAGGGAGCAGATGGGCTCAGAACGCAGCCGGCCACACGGATGTGACGTGGCAGCATTGGACAGGTACGTCACTGGACGGGGAGCAGCGGTCTGCAATAGCGCCTCTCACAGGCACTATTGACAACATAAGGTATTTGAGAGAAACATTGTTTCTCAATATAATATCGATCTAGACAATAAAAAATATGGGTGAACCACCCCTTTAATGCTGCAAATGGGGAACAGGGCCCTGCTAGTGGAAATCTCCTATGTTCAGTGAGACACAGCCTGAGTCAAAGTGTGTATGATATGGAAAAGCAAGCAGAGTTAGAGCCTGCCACAAGTACAATAAGATCACATGAACCAGGAGTGCTGACAGAACTTAATGAAATCCGGGCACACATCTCTTCTATGCCCACCAGAGAAGATATGGAGACATATATAGCAAGGCTGGAACAGGCATACCGCACAGAGCTGTCGGCCCTGAGGGGGGAGGTGGAAAGAGTGGACACTCAGAACCAAATACAGGCAGCTAAAATACAGAATATAGAAGACACCACTCAGGCACAAGGGGCTATTTTGGATCAACACTCCCGCCAAATACAATATATGGTGGAAGCAATGGACGATGCTGAAAACAGGGGCCGGAGAAACAATTTAAGGGTCCGGGGTTTACCAGAGTCTGTTGAACCTACGAATCTCCAGAGAGCCCTCCAAGTGATGTTTAATGAGATCCTGGGTGAACCATCAAGCCAACCCCTGGAGCTAGACAGAGTGCATAGAGTGCTTGGCCCTAGACCTACACAGAATGACAGACCTCGAGATGTGATTTGCAGGGTCCACCGTTATGTCCTTAAAGAGGCCATCCTGTTTAAGCTGCGCAGTGGCTTCAGTGGTTTCACCAGCATACGAGGGGAGCCAAGTCCAGATTCTGCAGGACTTATCCCGTTTCACTTTACAAAGAAGGAGAGCACTGAAACCTCTCCTGGACATGCTCCGTTCGTATGAGTTTCAATACAGCTGGGGATTTCCCTTCCGCCTGCAGGTCCGACACGCGGGAAGAATGCATGTTCTTAGGAACCCGACTGATATGCCATTGTTTGCTGCAGCCCTGGACATTCCGTTGGTGCCTATAGAGGAATGGCCGGTGTTTCCAATGGGGGGGATTGGGTGCTGCCCCAGATGGTGATCGGATGCGTGGCCCTTGAAGAGGAAGACCAGTCTGATGTTTAAGGAGTTATTGGTTTATAAACAAAAATTCATTGGGTTGTTTCTCAGTAGAATGTACCTCCCAGTTTTGCCATAATTTTTTTGCCAGGGGGATTAAGTCTTTCTGATTATGAGGGAGGGGAGTTCCCTCCCACCTTTCTGGAAGGGGGGGCACCCCTTGACGGTGTATAACACAATATTCTCTCTAGACCTTGTGTCCTCACATTATATAGGGCTCTGGCTGACAACTAAGTTGAATAATTGCTTATTGTTAGTCCGGGGCAGGGGGCTCCTTTGTAGAAAGTTCCCTCCCTGATTGGGATAACACGCCATAAAAGAGTGGCGTAGTCTCACCATCCCTAGGTTAGACAGTTTGGTATTCTCTTATACCTATACAGTTACTGTGGAGACATGGGGCTCAGTGGGTGCTCTCGTCCACTAAAACCCACCGCCTTTAGAAAGACAGCGTGGCTCAGGGCTCATCCCAACTGAACGCCAGCCTCCTTAACCGTGGGCGTAACACTACTCAGACAACACAGGGTGAGGGAACCACAATAATTAGACTTTATTGGATCCCCAAACAATTAACGGCACATAACACATAACCAGCAAAACACAAAAGTAACAGGCAACAGAGTCTCACCCTTCCGCTGGCTCACCAGGGATTTAGAATGTCCTTGCCTCAGAGGTTCCAGGGTCGCTTACCCCAATCCAGCAGCACCCCGCTTTTGGCGGGCACCCACCGAGAAAGGAATAATGCCAGATTTAGAAAGCTGTCTGAGGTCTGCAAAGTCTGTAACAGGTGATTGACCTGTCCCAACCTGAGTGTCCTCCTTAGGTAGTCCTGGTTTGATATTCCAATCCTGGCAGCCGGAGTCGAAATCCCTAGGCTGTGGATATGGTCTCCAACCGGAACCGGAGTCCCTAGATTGAAGCCATAAGATATCCTGATCCTCTAGTCAACTCCGAAGAGCTTAGACTGGATCCATCAGCATCCAACAACCTGGTGGCTTAAAGAAGTCCCTTTTTATAGCCACAGGCTTCCACTTAGATACACTGCGTTCTCATCGATTGGTTGGACAAGAGCGCCTCTCCCATTGGATGAATCTCAAGCTGCATGGACAATGTTCATCCAAATGATGTCTACAGAAAGACTGAAGATTTCTACATGGAGTCTGCAAGTCACAGACTCAACAATGGCTACTAAGGTAATCACATTAGCAATACACAACTACAATACAATGGTTACTGGAAAAGTCTGGAGAACAATACGTCTGGCTTTCAGTGGCCAACATAATTACATTGAGTCAACAAGAGTCTTGTAAAAACAATGAGGGACTTCTCCCCCGTCTATAAACAATCTATCATGCTGTCTGGCTGAATTTTAAGAAACTTTAACCCATGAGAGTCCATGTCGTCACAGTTACTTTTAGTCTTTTTAGACCCGACGTTAGGGTCTTGTTGTGACCTTGCAAGCGGGAGGCACTCTGACCTCCTTGCCTTTGGTTTCTACTGCTTTGTTGGTAGTTTCTTTTGTATTCTCGACCTTCTTACCTCTTCTCTTTTATTTCCTCTTCTCTTTCCCTGCTCTTCCTATCCTACTTGCCTGCATATCTCTCTCTCTCCCTAATCCCCGAACCTATCCCTAGAGTCCCCACCGTTCCTCCACATTGGAATGACGCAGATTAATTGGGGTTCACTAAATGTGAGGGGACTTAATGTCCCGCAAAAACGCTCCCAGATATTTTTTGACATGCACAAAAAAAAAGAGTCCATATACTATTGATCCAAGAAACACATTTTAAAACGGGCCACCTCCCCATCTTTAGAGACAGATATTACACTAACTGGGTCCACAGTTCCAACACAGAGTCAAAATCCAAGGGAGTGTCCATAGGCATCCATAAGTCCCTAGTGCACACAGTTCTAGATACACGGGTGGACACAGAGGGAAGATTTATATTCCTGAAAATTAATCTTAACTCATCCATTTTTACCATTGTCAATTGGTATCTACCGAATAGAGATCTGGCGACGACCTGCTCCTCTCTCCTGTCATCACTGGATGAATTCGCAGAAGGGACCGTGATCGTGGGCCGTGATTTAAACTTCACTTTGGACCCTAAGGTAGACACAACATCGGGACATAACTTTCTCTCAATAAGGAAACTAACGAAGGTTAAACGTTGTATACAGGAACTCAGATTAGTGGATGCATGGAGAACACTACACCCAGTAGACCGTGACTACACATATTTTTCCCCGGCTCACTCTTCGTACAGCCGCATAGACCTATTCCTTGTAAGTCAGAAGGCCCTGACATGGCAGATACAGGCCTCTATAGGCAGTATCTCTTGGTCAGGTCATGCCCCCATATTTTTGAGCCTCACTATCCCGGATGGGCCTGGGAGGCCGTGGTCTTGGCGGTTGAATGATAGTCTGCTGAGGGACCAGGGATGCCTGAAAGACCTGCAGAACACAATAGATGAATTCTTGGAGATACACTCAGGAGACACTACTTCCCCACCTGTTCAATGGGAGACACTCAAGTGTGTGTTGAGAGGGATTCTGATCAACCATGGGGCTAGGATTAAGAGGGAGAGAGCCCAAACCATTCTGTCTCTACTTCAGAATATTTCAGACCTAGAGAAGATCCATAAGCAGACATTATCCCCGGTGACACGGACAGAGCTAGTTAAAAACAGAGAGGAACTTAAATCCATTCTGGACCGACAATACGAGCGCCACAGGAATAGACTAAAAAGATTTATGTATGAATATGCGGACAAATGTGGCAGACCACTAGCTAGGTTATTACATCCGAGGGGGACCCCAGTCACATCCCTACGATCAAAAAATTGGACGGCCTTTTGACTCAGAACCCAATCCACATAGCGGAGCAGTTTCAAAAATATTATAGTGACCTTTACGACATAAGGGGCAAATTTGGGGATATGCCACAGGAAGCTTTGGAGACTAAAATAAATGATTACATACTTAAAACAGCCCTGCCGACTATACCCAATACTGAGGTTGAAAACCTAGAAGCAGACTTTACAGAGACAGAAGTGGCATCTATTATCAGGGATTCTCCCTCAGGCAAAAGCCCAGGTCCGGACGGGTTTACCCCTAAGTTCTATAAACATTTTCAGACTCAGTTATCCCCGTTCATGACCAAAGTATTTAACTCCATATCTGAAAACTCCCAGTGGGTAGCACAGTCTCTTGAAGCACACATATGTGTTATCCCCAAACTGGGAAAGGACCACTTGCTGGTTACAAATTACAGACCCATCTCACTGATTAATTTAGATTTGAAATTTTTCTCTAAAGCACTTGCCAACAGACTTGCCCCGTCCCTGCCTGGGATAATACATACGTTCCAGGTGGGATTCGTAAAAGGCCAGGAGGCACGGGACAACACCAACAAATTGTTCCTCCTGATGGCTCGGTCGAAGGCTCAGTCTCTCCCAATGTGTTTACTTTCAGTGGACGCGGAGAAGGCCTTCGACCAGGTCAGTTGGAGCTTTATGATGGCAGCCTTGAGACAGGTGGGTTTGGGTCAGAAATTTTTGGGTAGAATTGCGTCCCTGTATACGAGACCCTCAGCAAAAGTCAGGACAAATGGGTTTCTATCATCATCCTTTCTGGTCCACAATGGAATAAGACAGGGATGTCCACTGTCGCCCCTCTTATACGTCATAGTCATGGAGCACCTTGCGGTCGCCCTGAGAAACAACACAAGCATCCACGGGATAGAGGCAGGGGGGATAACCGTAAGCTGGCTCTATTTGCGGATGACCTTCTCATGTTCATTTCCCAACCACACATATCCTTCCCGTCCTTGCTCAAGAACTTCAAAGAATTTGGCAACTTAAGCAACTTCAAAGTAAATTTTTCCAAATCAGAGGCCATGAACGTGACTTTATCGGCAGAAGACCTTGCGAGAGTATCACAAAACTTCCCTTTTAAGTGGCAACCGTCAGTTTTAACCCTAGAATGCATACCTGGGGCCTCTCAGGCTTGCTTGGTCACTTGTTTTCTATGGTAGATTTCTATGGTTGCGCGTTCTAGGGTTAAAATATCTGGGAGTTATGGTACCTAGGGATCCAGCAAAAATTGTACATCACAATTTTTTCCCCTTATTAGAAAGGACAATTAGGGACTTAAAGAAATATGACAAAAAGAGATTGATGTGGTTTGGGCGTATAAACGCGATAAAAATGGATGTGTTACCGAGGTTCCTCTTTCAGACAATACCCATACAGCTACCGCTAAGTTACTTCTCCAAGATCCGGACAGCCTTGTCTGGGTTTGTCTGGGGGAACAGGAGACCCCGAACAGGAATTAAAACTCTGACCAGACACAAAAGTGACAGGGGGGCGGGGCTCCCAAATTTTCAGTTATATTACAAGGCAGCTATCCTAACGAGATTACTGGACTGGCATTTTCATGGTAATTCAAAACAATGGGTGGTGATTGAACAGGATATGCTGGGACCTCCCTTACATTTACTTCCATGGTTAGAGAAAGAAAGTAGGATCAAGATAGCGAAAGGAATGGAGTTCACGTGGACAGCGATGGGGATGTGGGATGGAGAGGTAAAAAAGGGATCTCTCTCTCAGGAGCAGGGCCCACTTACCCCCGTATTCGGTAATAAGAAGTTCCCCCCCAGGACTCCACTCCCATAGATTCGGGGGATTTACTCGGGCGGATGATACTCTTTTTTATCACGTGCTCCAGGGACACACCCTACCAACTTATACTTCCATGCAGGCCACAGGGAAAGAGATTTCCTGGATGGAATATATGCAGTTGAAATCTTTCCTCTCGTACCAGGACAGGGAGAGAAGGATGAGGACACCCCCTACTACTTTTGAGAAAGTATTTTTACAGGGGTCATCATCTGGACATGGCATCTCACTCATTTATAAAATGCTGAATCAGAGAAATAGGGTGGATAAACCTTACTTTGTCTGTAGGTGGGGAGAGGAACTGTGAGAGGATATTCCAGAGGACAATTGGAGCAGAGCGTACCTGTGGACCCACAAGCTTTCCTTGGCGTGCGCCGCTCAAGAGAAAAGTTATAAAATTCTCTCAAGGTGGTACCATTACCCGACTAAATTACATGCTATATTTCCCTCTGTGTCTGATGTGTGCTGGAGGTGTGGCACAGACACAGGTACAATGCTGCACATATGGTGGAGCTGTACTAAGCTGCAACCCTTTTGGAACTCAGTGTTCTACTTGTACAAAAAGATGAGCGGAGGTGAAATAGAAAAGTCCCCCCAGGTTGCCCTTCTTTCTATGCTCACAGGAGCTATTAAAACACAAAAAAGGGACATGTTGCGATTTTGCCTGGCGACTGCCCATATGATTATCCCACAATTTTGGAAACAGACTAGATGCCCTACGGTGCTGGATTGGTTGGAGGAGATGACAAACCTCCAGAGAATAGAGGAGCTGACAGCAGAACTAAATGGGAACACAGAATAATTTACTACAGTTTGGGGACCATGGATTATATGTTCATGGAGTCCCCAGAGTTTGTGGAGAGTTTGGCGAGCTTTTTGAACTGAGAAACGGTGGGGAGTCTCATTCCTCCCCCCCTTTTTTCTTTTCTTGCTTTCCCCCCTCTCCCCCCTTCTCTCTAATTTCCTCTTGTTTATACTTGTATCTTTCCTCTTCTTTCTTTCTTTTCTGAGCATTAATCTGCATTTTTCTAGTTTAATTTTTTATGTGAAAAGATTTATCAATAATTCATAAAACAATAGACATACAATGAGAAAGAGTATATTAGGATACGGGAAGTCAAAAGAAGTGGGAATTCTGACCTATAATTTATAAGTAGTTGTATGGTAATAGCACAAAGATAATTTGAAGAATTCCAAGAAACGTAGTAATGTAAAAATTTCTGGATGTTATCCCGGCATTGAGAAAATGATGTTTATGTATTGTAATTGCACAAATGATATGTTTGTGTGGCGCCCTGGACAAGCCAGGGGCCACAAAGAACAACACCAACACACCCCACACTCCCGGTAGGCACATCAAAGTCAAAAGAAAAACCCTTGTTGCCTTCCTCCAGGGGCTGATGTCTACACCGGGGGGTGGAGCCAGGTGGTTGGTCTCCGCCCACCGAGGAGTTCACTTTCCTGGAGGCGGGAAAACAGTTCAGTGTAGTTTGGAGGAGATAGAGATAGAGTTTGGAGGTGAAAGTGAGCAGAAGGAAGTGGTAGTTGAGCAGCCTGAAGTTGGTCCGGGTGTGTGGTCCGGACAGATCAGCAAGGTTGGCAGACGGTGGTGACCGTCTGCAGGAGTGGCCTATCGGAGTTTACCGCAAGGACCGTGGACGGGCGGTGGCCCGGCGGTACCGGACCGGTACACAAAGAGAAGTCAGCACCATCTGGCAGGGGCTTACGGACCCCGGCAAGGCTAGGAGTCGCCGTGAAATTGCCAAATTCGTTAGCGAAGGGAACCTCCTGGGTTTCCCAGCAGCCAAGTCCCTACAGAAGGCAACAGTCCAACCAAGAGAGGGAAACACAGCCACCACCAAGGCTACCATTCCCAGGGCCAGAGCCTGCGGGCAAAAGGGGCTCCTCTGGCCCATATCCAAGCCGGGGAGCGTGTTACCGGTGGGAACCCATTGGAACCGTTCCACTACTTAGGTGCAGGGAAAGGCAGTCACCATCAACCTGCCGGGAGAAACAACACCGCAGCCGTCTGTGGGACCTGTCCATCCAGCCGTGTGTTTTACCGAAAACTGTGTCCTCATCATTGGCTGAGTGAGTACTCCCGCGACCCTGCACCTCACCAGGTCCCGTAACCCGCCTGCCATCCATTCCCTACCCCATCACCGGGCCCCGGGACAACAAACCCCCTACCCATGGAGGGGAGAACCAACATCCAAGCTGCTCCCTGTCATCGCTCCCGGGATCCCCGTCCAGAGCAGCGGTGGTGTCACCAATCTCACCACAACCGTGGGTGGTGTCACGGACAATATCCAATCCCCACAATCAAATCCCCTTTTCACTCACGGGCGAGGAGCGCCGCTTGAGGCCCCGGGATCCGGCCCACAGCTCGTGCCACCACCGAGCAGCAGTAGCCGCAGCAGCCGGACCCGAGCAGTGGGTGAGCGCAGCGCACCTCCTCCGCCCGCGACATTTGTATGTTGACAACAGTTTCATCAATAAAACAGATTTGAAATAAAAGCTGAGTGAGTTTCTGGGAACCAGACAGACTCTTGCATCTATCATCCAGCCACGGACAGTTCTGGATTATGAGTCATGGGGAAACCAAAAGAATTGTCAACGGATCTATCGGAAAAAATATTTGAGCTGTACAAAACAGGAAAGGAATACAAAAAGATAGCCAAGGAATTGATAATGCCAATCAGCAGTGTTCAAACTGTGATTCACAAATGGAAAATCAGGAACTCTGTAAAAACAAAACCACCATCAGGTAGACCAGGGTTCCCCAACTCCAGTCCTCGAGGGCCGCCAACAGTGCATGTTTTCAGGATTTCCTTAGCATTGCATGGATGTTGGAATCATCAACTGTGCAGGCGATTAAATTATCACATGTGCAATACTAAGGAAATCCTGAAAACATGCACTGTTGGCGGCACTCGAGGACTGGAATTGGGGACCCATGAGGTAGACCAACAAAAATATAGGCCACAGCTGCCAGGAAAATTGTTTAAGATGCAAAGAAAAACCCACAAATAACATCAGCTGAAATACAGGGCTCACTTAAAACTAATGGTGTGGCTGTTTCAAGATGCACAATAAGGAGGCACTTGAAGAAAAATGGGCTGCATGGTCGAGTCTCCAGAAGAAAGCTATTACTGTGCAAATGCCACAAAGTATCTCGCCTACAACATTCCAAACAGCACAGAGACAAGCCTCCAAACTTCAGGGAACAAGGTAATTTGGAGTGATGAGACCAAAATCAAACTTTTTGGCCACAACCATAAATGCTACATTTGGAGAGGTGTCACCAAGGCCTAAGGTGAAAGGAACACCATTCCTACTGTAAAGCACGGAGGAGGACTGCTGATAATGTGCAGATGTGTAAGCTACAAAAGCACAGGAAATTTGGTCAAAGTTAAAGGAAAGATGAATGCAGCACGTTATCAGCAAATACTGGAGGCAAATTTGCACTCATCAGCCCGGAAACTGCGCATGGGACGTACTTGGAAGTTCCAACATGACAACGATCCAAAACACAAGGCCAAGTCGACCTGTCATTGGCTACAGCAGAACAAAATGAAGGTTCTGGAGTGGTCATCTCAGTCTCCTGACCTCAATATCATTGAGCCACTCTGAGAAGAACTCAAGCACACAGTTAATGCAAGAAAGCCCAGGAATTTTCAGGGACTGGAGGCTTTTTGCCAAGAAGAATAGGCAGCTTTACCATCTGAGAAAATAAAGAGCCTCATCCACAACTACCGTAAAAGACTTCAAGCTGTCATTGATGTTAGAGGAGGCAATACATGGTATTAAGACCTGGGGTATGTGATCCTTTGATCAGGGTCATTTGGATGTTTTTGGTTGTCATTAACATTTAAAAAGAGAAAACACAGTGGTTTCACGATAAATGGCTTCACCCAACCACTAACCATAAGTAGAAAAAAAGTTATTTTTGTGTTATCCTTCATATTCTTTGAAAGGAAGCAAAGATTTGTTACGATGCCATTCCTTTTGTCTCTTGTCTTATACCTTGTTATGACTTAAAAAAATGTAAATAAAGAATTTATAAAAAAAAAAAAATCTGCCGGGGTATGTAAACTTTTGAGCACAACTGTATATTTTTTTTATGCTTTGCTACTTTTACACACTAAAATCTATATTTTACAAAAATATATTTTTTTTCATCTCCATATTCAGAGAGCTGTAACTTTTTTATTTTTTTTTCCTAATGAGCCATATTGGGTCTTGTTTTTTTGCGGGACGGTTTGGCGTTTTTATTTCTACATTTTTTTTTTCAACATGACTTTTTCATTTATTTTTACTAACTTTTTTGTGTTAGTATGAGTGAGAATGCCATTTTTAGTGGGGGGTTTTACAGTATAGGCCATATGAAAATCATATAAAAAAAAGACCCCAAATATAAAATGTATTCGTTATTATTATTACACATTACAGTTCAAAAGTTTGGGGTCACCCAGACAATTTTGTCTTTTCCATGAAAAATCATTCTTTTATTTATCAAATGAGTTGCATAATGAATAGAAAATACAGTCCAGACATTGACGAGGTTAGAAATAATGATTTTTACTTGAAATAATAATTTTCTCCTTTAAACTTTGCTTTCGTCAAAGAATGCTCCCACTGCAGCAATTACAGCTGTACAGACATTTGGCATTCTAGCTGTTAATTTGCGGAGTTAATGTGGAGATATTTCACCCCATGCTTCCAGAAGCCCCTCCCACAAGTTGGATTGGATTGATGGGCACTTTTTGCGTACCATAGAGTCGAGCTGCTCCTAAAACAGCTCAATAGGGTTGAGATCTGGTGACTGGGCTGGCCACTCCATTACAGATAGAATACCAGCTGCCTACTTTTTCCCTAAATAGTTCATGCATAATTTGGCAGTGTGCATTGGGTCATTGTCCTGTTGTAGGATGAAATTGGCTCCAATCAAACGCTGTCCTCGGGTATGGCATGGCGTTGCATAATGGAGTGATAGCCTTTCTTATTCAAAATCCCTTTTACCTTATACAAATCTCCCACTTTACCAGCACCAAAGCAGACCCCAGACCATCACATTACCTCCACCATGCGTGACAGATGGCATCATAAACTCTTCCAGCATCTTTTCACTTATTCTGCATCTCACAAATGTTCTTTTGTGTGATTCAAACACCTCAAACTTCAATTTATCTGTCCATAACACTTTTTTCCAATCTTCCTCTGTCCAATGTCTGTGTTATTTTGCCCATATTAATCTTTTCCTTTTATTAGCCAGTCTCAGATATGGTTTTATTCTTTGCCACTCTGCCCTGAAGGCCAGCATCCCGGAGGCGCCTCTTCACTGTAGACGTTGACACTGACGTTTTTCAGGTTCTATTTAATGAAGCTGCCAGTTGAGGACCTGTGAGGTGTCGATTTCTCAAACTAGAGACTCTAATGTACTTGTCTTGTTGCTCAGTTGTGCAGCGGGGCCTCCCACTTCTCTTTCTACTCTGGTTAGAGCCTGTTTGTGCTCTCCTCTGAAGGGAGTAATACACATCGTTGTAGGAAATCTTCAGTTTCTTGGCAATTTCTTGCATGGAATATCCTTCATTTCTAAGAAAAAGAATAGACTGTCGAGTTTCACATGAAAGTTCTCTTTTTCTGGCCCTTTTGAAAGTTTAATGGAACCAACAAATGTAATGCTCCAGATTCTCAACTAGCTCAAAGGAAGGTCAGTTTTATAGCTTCTCTAATCAGCAAAACTGTTTTCAGCTGTGCTAACATACTTGCACAAGGGTTTTCAAGGTATTTCTTAGCCTTCTAACATAGTTAGCAAACACAATGTACCATTAGAACACTGGAGTGGTGGTTGTTGGAAATGGGCCTCTATACACCTACACTACAGTTCAAAAGTTTAGGGTCACTTAGATATTTCCTTATTTTTGAAAGAAAAGCACATTTTTTTCAATGAAGCTAGCATTACAATAAACAAAAATACATTCTATACATTGCTAATGTGGTTAATGACTATTCTAGCTTCAAACGTCTGGTTTTTAGTGCAATATCTACATAGGTGTATAGAGGCCATTTCCAACAAAGGAGGGGGATAACAGATGAAATGCAGCTCGCCCCCGGGGCCAACAAACCTCATTACCATAGCAAAAGGTAATATTTTATAAAGTTGTAATTTAGGTCTAAAAGGGGGGCCAATAGCAAGATGAACCTTTATAGAATGCAGCCCATGATCTGCAGAAGGGGATTCTTTTAGTTTAATAGCGAAAATTCTGGTGCAAGGTTCCCTTTAAGAAGAGGAAGACTGGAGCATGGTCAGACCAAATTAATGAGTCAATGTGAGAGGCTGGGTCAAACGAGAGCAGTTTGTCATGCCTCGGCCCATGGGTCCAACCCATACTGGGCAGGCGGTCGGCACCCAGCACGCCTAAGTCGCTCTCTTTCTTTCTATACAAGTTACTCACTCGGTACTCCGTCCTGGACTTCCCTCCTGCTCTCCACCTGTGGCTTGTTCTTCCATGTTTGCCCTGAACAGGACTTCCAGAATCTTCCTTAGGCAACGCCCACCGCATCCTGCTGGGATTTAAAGGGCCAGTTTGCCGTAACCTGGAAGTGCTTCCTGGTCCATCGCAGAGAAGCACTGGACATATAAGGCATACACCTCTCCCGAGAGGTGCCTGAGGAATGTCTTCCTGTCCCTTGTGGCATTGCTTCCGTCAGGTCCCTGTTCTCGGTCTTGGCTGTTTATCCTTGTCCCTGTTCCTTGTCTCTGCTCAGAGGTGCTCATGCCTGCCCTCTGTTCCAGTCCTTACCTGGGGTTCCTGTGTCCCACAGAGTCCACACCTGGTCAGCTTTAAATACCCTGCTTCAGCTTGCTTAACCGGTTCAAGCACCACTTGTAGAGGTCCATCCTGATACGTCTGGTGTCTATGTACTTTCTGCTACTGGATTGAGTCCTGGCTCAGTGTTTTCATCTATCTCCACTTTGGACCGGACTCTGCTGATGCTCAGGTCGTACCTGCTGTTTATTGCTAGTCAGCCATACCTACTGGTAACTGGACTTCTCTGGTGCTGGTCACACGTGAACTCTATACTCTATAGCATCACTGGAGAAATAGACAGGAACTGAACATCCAAAAATCATCAGTTGATCTAATGCCAGTAGGCAAAAATGTAAATACCTGAACATGAGGTTTTTGGTTTAACATTCTGACCAGACTGTATAAAGACCATTGTCACGTCATGGTGAACATCTGAGTGGGTCCCTAATTTATCTGAAGCCTTATAGGTGCAACACCGCGTGCCAACCACCGCTTCAACGACAGGCGCTAGCAGGACAGGTAACCTGGTGCCTCATAACACTCATGCTGCAAGGCTCCGTCCCCATGATTCCAAGCTACGACGTTCCACTGGTCGCCACACAGCACAAACACCATGTGAAAAGAGCTGGACAACTCAGCTTCCACAAGCTCCCAGTATGTGAACAGAGATCAAAAAAAGGAACCCCTCCTTGCAGTCTCCTGCTAATCAAAAACACCTGTGCCAAATGGACCTGTGGAGACATCTGGCGTCTACGTCCTTTTGGCTACTGAACCAAGGCCTGGCTCAGTGTTACCATCTACCTCCACTTTGGACTGGACTCCGCTGATGCGCAGGTCATATCTGCTGTGTATTACTACTCAGCCATATCTACGGGTAACTGGACTTCTCTGGTGCTAGTCGCACATAAACTCTGGACTCTATTCTAGCATCCCTGTTATTTAGCGACAGTCACGCTTTGTCTGAATACGTTCCTGGAGTCAGCTGCCACAGTCCTCTGTGATCCAATGGCTTCACTACCGTGCTCATTTGCAGGGAGCGCAGCTGATTGCACAGGCCATGAACCCTGCTGTCCCAGCATTCTCAGCCGAATGGAGAATTCGCCCATGTGCGTTCAGAACAACACGGACTCACGACCATTCTACAAGCTATGGACACTCAATTGAGCTCCCTGCAGTTGGCAGATCCCATAACCTCCAACACTCAACTCACCAACCTCCAACAAGAACTCTCTTGCAAAGAAGGTACACAAAGGCAGGTGCTGGAGTACATTGCCTCCCTGGACGAACGATTGACATCCCTGTAAAATGTGACCTGCCAAGCCACTACACCATCAATTATGTTGCCTATCCCAGTCGGCTGCCTGCTCCCTCACCTCAGTAGACCTCCACTGTATCGAGGGGATCCAAAGCTTTGTTGTGGGTTTCTCAATTAGTGAACTTTCATCTCCTGCTGCAGCAGTTTCCCGCTAACGCCGCCAAAGTGGCCTTTCTGGCTTCCCACTTAAAGGCAGAGGCCCTGGACTGGATCAATCTGACTCTTGAAAGGCTTGATCCTCTGGTCTCCGATCTGCCTCTCTTCCTGGAGAGCTTCCGGAGAGTATTTGATGAACCTGACCCCATTGCATCAGCCACCAAAGCCCTGTTTGACCTGCAGCAAGGGGACCTCATCGTGGGTCCATACGCAATAAGATTCAGCAAACTATCTTCTGAGCTACAGTGGACCAATGAGCCATTGGTAAGAGCATTCTATCCTGTAAGATCAATAACCAGTTGGCTTGTCACATTTTACCTTCCTCTCTGGATGACCTCAGTAGCTTGGCCGTTCAAATTGACCTGTGCTTTCAGGAACATGCTTGAGAGAGAGTCTGATATAGGAGGCCATCTCGCCCAGTATCCACTATTCTGAGGTCCTCAGTTCTTTGTGCCAGTGTGTCCTCCGTTCCAACAGTCTCTGATGCAATGGAGGTGGAAAGAGTCAAGCTGCCAAAGATCTGGCAGAGAGAGAGATTGGCAAAGAACCTGCGTGTGTACTGTGGCAGTGTGACCCATCTCCTTTGCTGCTGTCCCGAGAGGCCAAAAAACTTCTGCACGTAGGCCAGGTAAGGGAGGCCTCCCTAGGTGACAATGATCCTTCCCTAACCCTGATCATGTCTGTCCAGATCTCTTGGAATAGTACTTGGCTCTCAGAGATGGCCTATCTCGACTCAGGTTCTGTGGGGAACTTCATCCAACAGGCGCTGGTCACTCATTTCAGGATTCCCATCTTCGCACCGTTTTCTCACCTCCGTGGGTGGGAAGACTCCTCAAGGACTCAGTGATCAGCATCACTGAATAGGTGGAAATGCAAATTGGCGCTCTTCATAAGGAGAAGCTTGCCTTTTTTTGTGCTGCCCAACCTCTATCCCACAGCACTGTTCAGTCTGACTTGGTTACGGAAACATGAGCCTGTCTTAGACTGGCGCACTGGTGATGTACTCCGTTGGGAACAGTCCTGCCAAGAGAGGTGGGTAACATCTCAGTGTCTTCAGGATACCCGCAAAATACCTGCTGCTCTGTCTGGGTTCCTCGCAGCGTACTAGTCATCCGCCGACGTTTGTGATAAAAAAAAGAAGCAGAAACGTTGTCCCCTCATAGACTATACGATTGCCCTATTAACCTAATTTTGGGGTCAACTCCTCCCAGGGGCCAAATTTACCCTGTCTCTCTGGCTGTAATAATTATAATGGAAAACTCAGGAATATTTTTCTGTGGAGCAAAAACACAACAGAACCCGGGTTATAGGTGATAAAGTCTATATTGAAACACATGGTGATAAACAAGCAAGTGCACAGGAAAAAGTGAAAGGGGTACTTTGCACACTGTGACATCGCTAGCCGATGCTAGCGATGCCGAGCGTGATAGTACCCGCCCCCGTCGCACATGCGATATCTTGTGATAGCTGCCGTAGCGAACATTATCGCTACGGCAGCTTCACACGCACTTACCTGCCCTGCGACGCCGCTCTGGCCGGCGACCTGTCTCCTTCCTAAGGGGGCGGGTCGTGCGGCGTCACAGCGACGTCACACGACAGCCATCCAATAGAAGCGGAGGGGCGGAGATGAGTGGGACGTAAACATCCCGCCCACCTCCTTCTTTCCGCATTGGCGGTGGAGGCAGGTAAGGAGATGTTCCTCGCTCCTGCGGCTTCACACACAGCGATGTGTGCTGCCACAGGAACGAGGAACAACATCGTATCTCCTATTGGTGTGACATTATGAAAATGTCCGACGCTACACAGATCACCGATTTACGATGCTTTTGCGATCGTTTATCGGCGCATCTAGGCTTTACACGTTGCGATGTCGTTACCGGCGCTGGATGTGCGTCACTTTCGATTTGACCCCGACGATATCGCAGTAGCGATGTTGCAACGTGCAAAGTACTCCAAAGTTCATAAAGACAAAGTGAAAGTATAACTGAAGACTTTAAGGAAAGTCTCTTGATAACTTCACAGGAATATGCAATTTAGCAGTACAGTCTTTAATCCTTTGTTGACAATAGGAGATGCTTACACAAAATCTATTTAACACAGTAAACATCCAGGGAGGCCTGGGAAAGGAAATCTCTGAAAGAACAGAACTAGATGCAGAGTAAATACTAACGTCCAGAACTGTCCCGTATTCTGCTACTGCATCAATTCAAACGTGGAAGCGACAGAGCACTTACTTAAGCAAACCAGCTTACGTGTCAACAAAGACAGGTCAGGCGAGCCACAGGCAGAGGGAAAAGCACAAGCAGCTGGGAGCAGCAGGCAAGCTGGCAACAGATGAAGGTAGCAGAACCCCTGATGAACACCAACCGAAGGATCACACAGGATTTGCAGGAGTGAGTGGAGGAACTTGAGATGTCATGAGGAACAAAAAAACAGGCAGAATCTATATATATAATTGCCTTATTCTGTCTGTCTGTCTGTCTTGCTCCAAAATTGTGTCCTTACAGTGACAACCGTCGGATTGGCCGCTGGGCTCGGCCTGGCCCCGCCCCCCACATGGATTGGTCGTTTGACCAGGCCACGCCCCCTCATTCTAGGCCACGCCTCTCATGCTGTGCCGCTAGGCCACTCCCCCTCACGCTGTTCCGCTAGGCCACGCCCCTCACGCTGTGCCGCTAGGCCACGCCCCTCACGCTGTGCCGCTAGGCCACGCCCTCACGCTGTGCCGCTAGGCCACGACCCTCACGCTGACCCAATAGGCCACGACCCTCACGCTATACCGCTAGGCCACGCCTCTTAGCGCTGTGCCGCTAGGCCACGCCCCTCATGCGGTGCTGCTAGGCCACGCCCCCTCACACTAAAGCGCTAGGCCATGCCCCCTCACACTATGCCGCTAGGCCACGCCCCCTCACACTATGCCGCTAGGCCACGCCCCCTCACACTATGCCGCTAGGTCACGCCCCCTCACACTATGCTGCTAGGCCCCGCCCCGCACTATGCCACTAGGCCACGCCCCCACTATCCCACTAGGCCACGCCCCCACTGTGCCGCTAGGCCACGCCCCCCGCACACATTGGGCACCTGTACACCTCCCCCCAGGACGATGGGGGGTGAAGCATGGGGGATGCAGCACGATGGGGGGTGCACACCTCCCCCCAAAACGCACACACACCGCCACACACGCACCGCACAACACACCACACACACACTGGGAACCACAAACACCCCCCTACACAGACACCCACACACACAGACAACGCCACACACACACAAACACCGTGGCACACACAAATATACGCACATACCGCGCAACACACACATTGCACAAAACATACCTCCCTCCAAAACACACACCCGCACCCCACACCCACACGCAGATAAACTGCGCAACACACACAGCACCACACACAGACAACACTGCAGACACACAGCGCTCCACAAACAACGCAACACACACAACGAAACACACAAACAACACTGCTCTCACACCCCCCCCCACACCCAGACAACACCCAGAACATGTACAGTGTCCTACACAAACACTTGGTAACTACACACAACAACACATACAGTTAGGTCCAGAAATATTTGGACAGTGACACAAGTTTTGTTATTTTAGCTGTTTACAAAAACATGTTCAGAAATACAATTATATATATAATATGGGCTGAAAGTGCACACTCCCAGCTGCAATATGAGAGTTTTCACATCCAAATCGGAGAAAGGGTTTAGGAATCATAGCTCTGTAATGCATAGCCTCCTCTTTTTCAAGGGACCAAAAGTAATTGGACAAGGGACTCTAAGGGCTGCAATTAACTCTGAAGGCGTCTCCCTCGTTAACCTGTAATCAATGAAGTAGTTAAAAGGTCTGGGGTTGATTACAGGTGTGTGGTTTTGCATTTGGAAGCTGTTGCTGTGACCAGACAACATGCAGTCTAAGGAACTCTCAATTGAGGTGAAGCAGAACATCCTGAGGCTGAAAAAAAAGAAAACATCCATCAGAGAGATAGCAGACATGCTTGGAGTAGCAAAATCAACAGTCGGGTACATTCTGAGAAAAAAGGAATTGACTGGTGAGCTTGGGAACTCAAAAAGGCCTGGGCGTCCATGGATGACAACAGTGGTGGATGATCGCCACATACTTTCTTTGGTGAAGAAGAACCCGTTCACAACATCAACTGAAGTCCAGAACACTCTCAGTGAAGTAGGTGTATCTGTCTCTAAGTCAACAGTAAAGAGAAGACTCCATGAAAGTAAATACAAAGGGTTCACATCTAGATGCAAACCATTCATCAATTCCAAAAATAGACAGGCCAGAGTTAATTTGCTGAAAAACACCTCATGAAGCCAGCTCAGTTCTGGAAAAGTATTCTATGGACAGATGAGACAAAGATCAACCTGTACCAGAATGATGGGAAGAAAAAAGTTTGGAGAAGAACGGGAACGGCACATGATCCAAGGCACACCACATCCTCTGTAAAACATGGTGGAGGCAACGTGATGGCATGGGCATGCATGGCTTTCAATGGCACTGGGTCACTTGTGTTTATTGATGACATAACAGCAGACAAGAGTAGCCGGATGAATTCTGAAGTGTACCGGGATATACTTTCAGCCCAGATTCAGCCAAATGTCGCAAAGTTGATCGGACGGCGCTTCATAGTACAGATGGACAATGACCCCAAGCATACAGCCAAAGCTACCCAGGAGTTCATGAGTGCAAAAAAGTGGAACATTCTGCAATGGCCAAGTCAATCACCAGATCTTAACCCAATTGAGCATGCATTTCACTTGCTCAAATCCAGACTTAAGATGGAAAGACCCACAAACAAGCAAGACCTGAAGGCTGCGGCTGTAAAGGCCTGGCAAAGCATTAAGAAGGAGGAAACCCAGCGTTTGGTGATGTCCATGGGTTCCAGACTTAAGGCAGTGATTACCTCCAAAGGATTCGCAACAAAATATTGAAAATAAAAATATTTTGTTTGGGTTTGGTTTATTTGTCCAATTACTTTTGACCTCCTAAAATGTGGAGTGTTTGTAAAGAAATGTGTACAATTCCTACAATTTCTATCAGATATTTTTGTTCAAACCTTCAAATTAAACGTTACAATCTGCACTTGAATTCTGTTGTAGAGGTTTCATTTCAAATCCAATGTGGTGGCATGCAGAGCCCAACTCGCGAAAATTGTGTCACTGTCCAAATATTTCTGGACCTAACTGTATATATATATATATAACAAAAATCATACATTAACTACACAATAAATTCTAGAATACCCGATGCGTTAGAATCAGGCCACCTTCTAGTACTCAATAAAAGTCTAGAGATTGCAGCGAGGCTTATAAATGCAGGAAGAAAAAAAACGCATGGAGAGGAATGAAGCAGAAGATGCCATCTTGGAAGAGGGCAAAATGCCCAAAAGGTAATTGGGATAACCAGAGTCCTGACATTACGCTGTCTTTAGAAGCGACCTCAGGACGATCATGGATGTGGTTTCTGAAAGAATCTCTGGTGAAAGTGAGCAATTTTCTGTGGGGCACTGATGTTATCCGCAGGTTCCCAAGAGTTTTCTTCAGGATGATACCCCTGCCATCTAATTAGATACTGGAGCTTATTCATTGAAATCCTAGAATCAATAATCTCCTCCACCACAAATTGCTTTTGGCCATCAATCACCACAGGTTGTGAAGAAGGCACAACATGTCCCTGAATGTATTAGGACACACAGACTTTAGCAAGGAAACATGGAAAACTGGGTTTACCTTGATAGTCCTAGGCAGCTTTAGACAGCAGGCCGCAGAGCTCACGATACCGTTGATCTTGAGAGGATTGATGGACTTCTGTCCAAGATTCCAAGAAGGAACATTTAATTTCAGATTCTTAGTAGACAACCACACAGAGTCTCCTACCTTGAACGTGGTTGCCGGTTCCCAAAATCTAGCAGTTATTTGTAACTTTCTTTTTTATATTGTGTAATATTCTTGAGCTGAGGTCAGAGATTCCTTTAGAACTTGTTTATTCTGTCTCAAAGCAGTCAACTTCTCTTCTGCCAGAAACAGAGCATCAATTGGAGACCTAGGTAAGATACTTGGATGGTAACCCAAATTGCCAAAGAAAGGCGTTACCTTAGTAGAGGCACTCTGAAAGTTGTTGTTTGAGAATTCCAAAGTCTTCGGTCTGACCATTCGTTTGAGGGTGAAAAGTGGAGAAAGAAAGACATTAATAATGAGTGTGGAACAAATCCTCTTCCAGAATCTTTAGGTAAACTGCAATCCTCGGTCAGAGATGATCTCATCCGGAACCTCATGTAGCCGAAAACTGTTCTGGATGACCAAGCTCACTGTATCCTTAGCTGAGGGAAAGCCGGCACATTGAATAAAATGAGGGGTCTTAGTCAGTCGATCAACCACCACTAGGATCGTATTCATGCCACCCGATGTAGGCAGCTCCACAATGAATATATATAAATAGGAGAATGAGAGTCAAAAGGTGCCAAAAAAGTAAATATAATTTTATTGTTTACAATCATGAATGTGCAACCAGCAAAAAAGAGGATAAAAACACAGAGGGGTGTGAAAAAACATAATCAGGACCGCCAGAGTGGATGATATTAAAGAGTGGCCAAATACATGAACAAAGTATGCAGGGGAAATATCAAAGCGAATGTTATAAGAGCAATACATATAAAGTACATGTGCATGAATGCATGTAAATAACCCGCTCAGACACCCCCAAAGCATAAATAGTCCAATTCAATCATATAATAAGGTAGCATATACAAAATAACGTGGTCAGTGCATATTAAAGTGGCAAGTGCATGATCCTGAGTATGCAAAGAGGCTCCCCCATACCCCACCAACGTTCGTTTCGCCTATTTGAGCGCCGTGCTCAAGTTCGGCTTCCTCATGGAGGGAGAAGGCAGCGCCATGCTCGTTGCAGCCTAGGGGTTTATATTCTGGAGCGTACAGCTACTTCCGCGCGCATCACATCCTCCAGTGATGTGCACGCACGCCAGAAGCATCCCGATGGGGGCGGGCCAGCCGTCGGGCAGCAACGCGCACGCGCGAGAGCAGGGACACGTCATCCCGCTCCCGCGAGAGCGCGGCAACCATGACGACGGCAAGCGCGCCCACAGCAGGAGGGAACAGGCGTGCTGCGCGTACAGAGGTATGCGACCATGTAAACATAGGATTCAGAAAGGAGAAATGGGGGCAACAGCCAAGGAAAACAGTAGGAATAGTATTAATGTAAAAGGCAAATCCGGTATCCTCATATACTTTATTGTAGTCAGATGTAATATGTTCAAAAGTAATAAGAATCCAATCACAGAAGAAAGGGAAGGCAGCAATCCAAAAACAGAGAACTAAAAAAATATACACAAGAAACATAGGAATTACTAGGTGCAGAAGATGTATACGTTAGCTAACAATGCAACAACGCTGAGCATGGCATATAAGAGAGAGAGAGGGAAAGCACAACAAGAATAAAAAAATTAAAAACAATGAGATGTAAAAGCACACAAACCCTGAGAGATAAAAAATAAAATCAATCCGGTGAGGATAAAAATAGGTTCGATGACCTTTTGTGCAAATCCAGCGATACCAATCCTTCCGGTGATGATATATGCCCCCAAGAAACCCTTGTCTCCAGATATAGGGACCTTCTTAAAAAAAGATTACGGTTGTCATGGAACTGAGCACTTTTGATTAGATATATCGAAAAAGATATGGTCCCCGGTGTCTGAGGATCCAGATCTTCCCATCTTTTCCCATCGATGAGGATGATTTCAGGGATAGATGGAAGGATCTGGCCCAGACCTGCTCTAAGGGCTTTTTAACATTACTTAAAGACCATAACAGTCAGTCCCTGACAACCATGGAAACTGATCTGGAGACACTGGAAAAATCTCTTAAGGAGAAATGTACTCCTGAGCAACTATCTAAAATTAATGAGGATATTGAGAGGGAACTCTCCAAAATTGAAAAGGAGACTAAAGACTACAAACTCCGGAAATTCAACAGGGATACTGCGGACTACGTTTCGCACAGTGCCTACAGGTGGCACTCTGGCTTCTCCAGGGGACGTTGTGGCTCGCGTCCTAGAGCCTCTCTCAGGGACCGTCCCCCTCTGCACGCTCCGCCGTTTCTGGTGAAGGATCTTTGTCTGAGGCATCTGGGGGCACACTCGATGTGGATGAGAGTGTCGGCGCCAGGGTTAAAGACCGTCGCAAACAACATTCTGCATGGAAAAAACCCCAGTACGTTGACAACCGTCTCCAAATTGTTAATCTTTCTGATCGTGTGCTCACAGATGCCCAGATTGAGGTCCTCTCCAAAGGATTATCTTTTTCACCGACTAATGGTTTTTATCTCTTTACAGCGGTAAAAGATATTAACCTCTTCGCCCGAAAAATACGTCTCAAGCGTTTCCATCAAAAGAGGGGTGCGGAGGCAGACAGTCCTATGGACCCTGTGGAGAGAGAGGCGCTTCGGGCTCTTGAGGACCTTCTACGTGAACAGACATCTACACATACAGGTGTGTTTCCTGATTCGCTACTGCCCAGATCCACCAGGTTCCCCCCCTTGTCCCTCTGCCCTGCATTAGAAATATTCGTGAGGTTGGTCAGTAGTGACTTCAAAAAAATTCCAACAAGAAGGACTAGAGACAACCTCACGCATAAGCAACGGGCTGCTTTAGAGGAACTTCATTCCTATAGGGATATTGTCATTAAGACGGCGGACAAGGGGGGCAACGTCGTGATCTGGGCAGTGGACAAATATGAAAAAGAGGCAATGAGACAACTGAGGGATAGGAAGTCCTATACGAGGCTTCCCAGTAGCCCTCTTGCTGCATATTCCAAAGAGCTGACCTGTATCCTACAGGCGGCGCTGGAGAAAGGCATTATAGACCAGAGGATGTGTGACGGACTCTCCAATAAGACACCTAAAATTCCGACTCTGTATTTTCTACCCAAAATCCACAAAGATCCCGTCAATCCTCCGGGGCGTCCTATCGTGTCCGGCATCGAGGGGTTGTGTGAACCCATTTGTAAGTTAAATGATTTCTACCTTAACCCCTTCATGACCTTGGACGGATCTATCCGTCCAGGATCGTGTCCCGTTAAGCCCCGCCCCCTGCCGCGGGCAGGCGGCGTGGATCGGCACACATATCAGCTGTTTTCAACAGCTGACATGTGTGCCTGCTAGCCGCGGGTGGAATCGCTTCCACCCGCAGCCATTAACCCCTTAAATCTTGCTGCCAAAGTCGGGCAGCAAGATTTAAATGCGCGCGGCCATGTATCTTACTTACCGCCGCCCCCACCAGAAGTCACGTGTGTTATCACGTGACTATCGGTGATTGCCATTGTAGCACAGGGTCATGTGATGACGCCTGCTGCTATGATCTTTCACTTTCGTTTTCCCTCGGCCGAGAGCAGAGGGAAAAACAAAGTGAGTGAATCTGCTGTTTACAGCTGTATTGCTGTGATCAGCAGATAGATAATAGCGATCGGATTGCTGATTGCTATAGCCCCCTAGGGGGACTAGTAAAATAAAAAAAAGTAAAAAAAAAAGTTTTAAAAAATAAAAAAAACCCAAAAAACCTAAAAGTTCAAATCACCCCCCTTTCCCCCCATTGAAAATTAATGGGTTAAAAAATAAATAAATATACACATATTTGGTATCGCCGCGTTCAGAAATGCCCGATCTATCAAAATATAAAATCAATTAATCTGATTGGTAAACGGCGTAGTGGCAAAAAAATTCCAAACGCCAAAATTACGTTTTTTGGTCGCCGCAAGTTTTACGCAAAATGCAATAACAGGCGATCAAAACATAGCATCGGCGCAAAAATGGTATCATTATAAACGTCAGCTCGAGATGCAAAAAATAAGCCATCACTGAGCCATAGATCCCAAAAAATAAGAACGCTACGTGTTTCGGAAAATGGCGCAAAACGTGCGCCACTTTTATTGGACAAACATGTGAATTTTTTTTAACCCCTTAGATACAAGTAAACCTATACATGTTTGGTGTCTAACAAACTCGCACCGACCTGAGGCATCACATAGATACATCAGTTTTATCATATAGTGAACACGGTGAATAAAACATCCCAAAAACTATTGTGCGATCACACTTTTTTTGCAGTTTTTCCATACTTGGAATTTTTTTGCTGTTTTCCAGTACAATATATGGTAAAACCTATGGTTTCATTTAAAAGTACAACTCGTCCCGCAAAAAATAAGTCCTCATATGGCAAGATTGACGGAATAATAAAAAAGTTACGGCTCTCGGAAGAAAAGGAGCAAAAAACAAAAACGGAAAGTGCCCGGGGGCTGAAGGGGTTAAACCTTTGGTTGAGACACTCCCCTCGTATGTTAAGGACACGACGGACGTCCTGAACAGGATTGACGGCATCTTTGTGGAGGACGATGTTTTGATCGTCACTGTCGATGTGGAGAGTCTGTACACATGCATCCGACATGTGGACGGTCTGGCGGCGGTTCGCTTTTTCCTGGGGATGGACAGTCGCTGCGGCAGGATGGGGGACTTTATTCTCGAGCTGCTCCACTTTGCCCTCACCCATAATTTTTTTGTTTTTAATGATCGGTATTACCTTCAGGGGCGCGGCACTGCGATGGGCGCGGCCTGTGCGCCTTCGTACGCCAACCTCTTCCTAGGTTTCTGGGAGAGGTTGGTTTTTGGTGACGGAGGTGCGGGGGCTGGCGCCCATGTGCAGTGCTGGCTAAGGTATATCGATGATATTTTGATTTTTTGGCAGGGCACTGTGGAGCAGCTCGAGACATTTATGGGGGAACTCAACAACAATACTTTTAACATCAAATTGACGCATAAGCATAGCAGCAGCTGTGTTGACTTCCTGGACATCAAAATCTCAGTCGGTCCTGAACGGATTGTTCAGACCGACGTCCATAGGAAGGAAACGTCAGTCAACGCACTGCTGCATGCTTCTTCTGCTCATACCCCCTCCACCATCCAGGCCGTACCGACTGGCCAGTTCCTCAGGATGAGGCGAATCTGTTCGACAGACAATGCCTTGGAATAACAGTCTGCTGATCTCCAGCGCCGTTTCTGGGACCGAGGCTACAGCAACCGACCCATACAAAAGGGTTACCTTCGTGCTAGGAATACCCCTAGACCTCAGTTGCTCTCATATAAGTCTGAAAAAGGTCCTTCAGAGCCCGAATTGCGCTTCATTGGCACTTTTAACCATGAATAGCACTGGCCGGTGCTTCTATCGAATCCTGTGCTCTCGGATTTCCTTCCACGGACTCCGTTGGTTGCAGCACGCCGTGCCAAAAACCTGCAGGACATTCTGGTGGCTAGTCACTATGTCCACCCCGCCCGTAATCCATTCGGCTCCAGGGGCCCAATTGTGGGTTGTTACAAGTGCGGCCACTGTATGGCCTGTAGAAACGTGGTTCGCAGCACGACGTTTTTTTCGTCTGATGGGGCTCAGACATTTCAAATCAGAAAATACATCACATGTGGTTCCACACACGTGGTGTACTTTGCTGTGTGCCCATGCTCTCTGATCTATGTGGGGCTCACCTCCCGTGAGCTCCGCATTAGGATCAGGGAGCATGTCCGTGACTTTGAGGCAGCCAAATCGGTCACGGATATTACATTGCTTAAAACGCTGCCTCGGCACTTTAAGATCTATCACAACTGTAATTCCGCACTGTTGGAGGTACGGGGCATCGACATGGTGAGCAGCGGGTCCAGGGGTGGTAACCTCAAAAAGACACTTGTCCAATGTGAGGCACGTTGGATCCACCGCCTGGACACGCTGGTCCCAAAGGGACTCAACGAAACAATGAGTTTTACCCCGTTTCTCTGACATGCATGATTTTTCATTTTTATCCTCACCGGATTGATTTTATTTTTTATCTCTCAGGGTTTGAGTGCTTTTACATCAAATTGTTTTTAATTTTTTTATTCTTGTTGTGCTTTCCCTCTCTCTCTCTTATATGCCATGCTCAGCCTTGTTGCATTGTTAGCTAACGTATACATCTTCTGCACCTAGTAATTCCTATGTTTCTTATGTATATTTTTTTAGTTCTCTGTTTTTGGATTGCTGCCTTCCCTTTCTTCTGTGATTGGATTCTTATTACTGTTGAACATATTACATCTGACTACAATCAAGTATATGAGGATACCGGATTTGCCTTTTACATTAATACTATTCCTACTGTTTTCCTTGGCTGTTGACCCCCTTTCTCCTTTCTGAATCCTATGTTTACATGGTCACATACCTCTGTACGCGCAGCACGCCTGTTCCCTCCTGCTGTGGGCGCGCTTGCCGTCGTCATGGTTGCCGCGCTCTCGCGGGATGATGCGTTCCCGCTCTCACACGTGCGCGTTGCTGCCCGACGGCTGGCCCGCCCCCATCGGGATGCTTCTGGCATGCGTGCGCGTCACTTGAGGATGTGACGCGCGCGGAAGTAGCTGTACGCTCCAGAATATAAACCCCTAGGCTGCAACGAGCATGGCACTGCCTTCTCCCTCTCTGAGGAAGCCGAACTTGAGCACGGCGCTCAAATAGGCAAAACGTACGTTGGTGGGGTATGGGGGAGCCTCTTTGCATACTCAGGATCAAGCACTGGCCACTTTAATATGCACTGGCCACTTTATTTTGTATATGCTACCTTATTATATGATTAAATTGGACTATTTATGCTTTGGGGGTGTCTGAGCGGGTTATTTACATGCATTCATGCACATGCACTTTATATGTATTGCTCTTATAACATTCGCTTTGATATTTCCCCTGCATACTTTGTTCATGTATTTGGCCACTCTTTAATATCATCCACTCTGGCAGTCCTGATTATGTTTTTTCACACCCCTCTGTGTTTTTATCCTCTTTTTTGCTGGTTGCACATTCATGATTGTAAACAATAAAATTATATTCACTTTTTTGGCACCTTTTGACTCTCGTTCTCCTATTTATATATATGTCAGTTTGAGTCTGTGCAATGGTCTTATTGACCAATCTGGGCTAGAATCTGCTTAGGAACTCTTTTGTCTTCTGTACCCCCCTATGGACCTCCTTGATCTCCTTCCACAAGTCTTGGTCATAGATTACTCCCATGAAGTTGGCATCAGATAGAATGATCAGATAGAATGACGGGGCTCCAGGTACACAATCCGCAGCATGGATTCGGGATAAAGCATCAGCCTTCCCATTACGAGAACCTAGACAGTATTTAGTTTTGTTATTTCATTGATTTAAAAATAAATTTCAACAAGCTTGACAAGGAGACAGACATCTAGTGGATCTGAGGAACTCTAACTTGTGGTGGTCAGTTAGCACTACGATCTATTGTGCAGCTCCTTGCAGATGTTGCCTCCACTGCATGAAAGTCACAATAATAGCCAGTAGTTCCTTGTCTCCTAAATCATAATTTTTCTCTGCAGGGGAAAGTCTACAAGAAAATAAAGCACAAGGATGCAGCAGACCCTTTTCTCCAGTTCATTGGGAGAGAATAGCCCCCAATCATTATCAGAATTATCCACCTCCATGATGAATAGATGTGCTAGGTCCGGGTGGATCAACAGCAGTGCTGAGGTGAAGCAGGTCTTAAGACGATCAAAAGCTATCTGAACCTGTAATGACGGTATTAAAGGGCTTTCCCTTCTTAGTCAAGGAAGTAATGGGACGGACAATCTCTGAAAATGTTCAAATAAAATGTCTAAATAAATTTGCAAACTCGGTAAAACGTTGGATCTCTTTAACGTTCTTGGGTACTAGCCAATAAAGGATTGCCTGAACATTACCGGATTCCATGTTTGGGGAGAAATGACATAACCTAAAAAATATATCTCAGAATGTTGGAATGCACACTTGTCCAGCATGATATAAAGATGGCTCTCTTTCAGATGCTTTAAAACTGATTTGACATGTTCTTCATGTTCCTGTAAAAAGCCAGAAAAAATTAGAATATCGTCCAAACAGGTCACAATTAGTCAAATAAATCTCTAAAGATGTCATTAGTAAGATGTTGAAACATTGCAGGGGCATTATAAAGCTCAAAAGGCATCACTAGATATTCAGAATGTCCATATCGATATTTAAATGCAGTCTTCCACTCATCACCGGGATGGATACGGACAAAATTATAGGCTCCGCGGAGATCCAACTTAGAGAATATATTGGCATGACTGATTCTTTCCAATAATTCGGGAATTAAAGGCAAATGATAACTATTCCAGATGGTCACCTTATTGAGTTCCCGATAGTCGATACAGGGCCTTAGGGTCCCATCCTTCTTCTTGACAAAAAAGATAGGCGCCCCTGCTGTTGAGGAAGAAGGGCGTATGAAGTCTTTGGCCAAGTTTTCATCAATATAAACCTTCAAAGCTTGAAGCTCAGGTGCCACCAAAGGGTGTACATTACTAAAAGGAAAAGATGCCCATGGAAGCAACTCAATAGGACAGTCATAATGCCTATGCAGAGGAAGCTGATCTACTTTCTTCTTGTCACAGATGTCAGAAAATTCTTTATACACGGAAGGTAAAGTAGATACCTGTACAGGAGATTCTGAAGCTGAAGACCTAGGAACTGCTTCGGTTATAGCTAAATTGCTCCTTGTTGGAAAGGTAATCTCCTTGGTCTGCCACTTCATAGTCGGATACTGAGAACGCAACCAAGGGATACCTAGTGTGGGGACACGGGGCTCAGTGGGTGCTCTCGTCCACTAAAACCCGCCGCCTTTAGAAAGACAGCGTGGCTCAGGGCTCATCCCAACTGAACGCCGGCCTCCTTAACCGTGGGCGTAACACTACTCAGACAACACAGGATGAGGGAACCACAATAATTAGACTTTATTGGATCCCCAAACAATTGACGGCACATAACACATAACCAGCAAAACACACAAATGTAACAGGCAACAGAGTCTCACCCTTCCGCTGGCTCACCAGGGATTTAGAATGTCCTTGCCTCAGAGGTTCCAGGGCCGCTTACTCCAGTCCAGCAGCACCCCGCTTTTGGCGGGCACCCACCGAGAAAGGAATAGCGCCAGATTTAGGAAGCTGGCTGAGGTCTGCAAAGTCTGTTCCAGGTGACTGAACTGTCCCAACCTGAGTGTCCTCCTTAGGTAGTCCTGTATGATGTTAAAATCCTGGCAGCCGGAGTCGTAATCCCTAGGCTGTGGATATGGTCTCCAACCGGGTCCGGAGTCCCTAGATTGAAGCCATAAGATATCCTGATCCTCTAGTCAGCTCCAAAGAGCTTAGACTGGATCCATCAACCTTCATCCACCCTGGTGGCTTAAAGAAGTCCCTTTTATAGCCATAACTTTCCCTTAGGATACACTGCGTCCTCATCGATTGGTTGGACAAGATTGCTTCTCCCATTGGATGAATTTCAAGCTGCATGGATAATGTTCATTTAAATGATGTGCATAGAAAGACTGAGGGTGTACATGTAATCTGGGAGTCACCGACTAGACAATGGCTACTAAGGTAATCATATTAGCAATACACAACTACAATACAATGGTTACTGGAAATGTCTGGCGAACAATACGTCTAGCTTTCAGTGGCCAACACAATTACATTGAGTCCACAGGAGTCTTGTAAAAACAATGAGGGACTTCTCCCCCGTCTATAAACAATTTATCATGCTGTCTGGCTGAATTTTAAGAAACTTTAACCCATGAGAGTCCATGTCGTCACATTCCTCCCCCTTCTTAATATTAGCAAGACATGATAGGCTTCCGATCATCCTTCTCCTCTTGACGGCATTGTCCTTTTTAATGGTGAGGTCAGCAACAGAGGCTCGCATCTATACACCTCCCCCTGATTACCTCCCCCAAGTTGAGCAGCCATATTGTGGACAAGCACTAAGGTGGAGTCCATGAGTTGGGCCTGCACAAATCTGCCACTATCAATCCTCCCCCAGTCAATAGCCACAGTGTGGTTAGGCTTACTCACGGTTCTTGGCTCAGAAGTGGATGATGGAGACCGGGAATGCAAACCATCCCTGGAAAAGATGTTAGAAAGATCCACATCAGGGTCCTGCTTGGCTTGGAGGTGGGTGATGGCTGCTTCAAACTGACTGGATAGTCCTTGTCCTAGGTCATTCTCCAAAATGACTGGTGTGAGCAGGTAATTCACAAGCCCCACTTTCACTCCCCTTTGAGTGGTATCCAAAACAACAGGCTTGGTGGGGCCATCTATGAACCCCACTTCAACTTCCTCCTGGCTAGACCCCAAAACAACAGGTGTTGGGAGGCTGTCCATAAACTCCATACGGACCTCTTCCTGGTCAGACCCCAAAGTAACTGGTGTGGGGACGGTGTCCATAAGCTCCACATCAGCCTTGCTCTGATTAGTCTCCACAATGACAGGTGTGGGGAGGCTGTTCACAAGTCTCACATCAACCTCTCCCTGGTCCTTTCCCGAAATAACTGGTGTGGGGACGGTGTCCATAAGCTCCACATCAGCCTTGCTCTGGTCAGTCTCCACAATGACAGGTATGGGGAAGCTGTTCACAATCTCTACCTCGACCTCTCCCTGGTCGGTCCTTAGGTCCACCTGCACACATGCCAGAGGGACGTCTGAGCGCTGGCCCTCAGCCAGGTAGACAGACAATTGGGAATCCGGTAAAGGGTCTTCCGGAGAAACAACAACTGGGCTTACCAGAGTGATGGAAGATCCAATGTCTCAAAGTCCCTGAGCCTGTATATCACCGATCTTGACCGTCTGAATGTGGGGATGGAGGTTGGCTGGTGTACGGTGTCCGGCCTGCCGTAGGGTGTGGACTGGATAAACCACTTCCTCAGCTATTGGTGTTTCTTGGGAGCAGCATTCCCCAGGTCTCGTTGGTTCATCTAGGCACATGTTGACTGGTTGGAGTGGCAGACGGGCTCCAAGCATGCGGCCTCGGTTTTGGAGACAATCTTTATCTATATGTCCATTGCGCCCACATGTATAACAGCGCCATAGATTGGGAGAGTCACAGGCCCTGTCTGTAGTCCTTTGTTTTGGCGCAGCTTCTGCTGGGTAGCGGGACCATCCTTCTCGACCGGCTGGTGTTAGTAGTACTGCAGCTGGAATCCCATAAACATATTCCAGAACATAAGCCCTCTCTTCTCTTGAGGATCTAGGCCACAATGCATCCAACAACGCTGTGGCTTGGGCCATCTTGGACAAAGTTGATTCCCGATTGTCACTAGATCCATGATGTGGCACATAGTCTACATCCTCTGGGTCAATATCGGCGGGATCCTCATCGTCCTCTGCATCATTCTGGGCATCCCAACGGACTAATTTCCGGATCAAGTCCGACCGAGTCCCAGCGCTCCAGCAGACAATCTCTCGCCTCTGGCACAGATCCTGCAGCATCCATTTACTGCAGCGGTCGTAACTCCTCTCTTGTCCTTGTCCCATGGCTGAGCTGGTGGGGTTGGACATGGCAGCGTCCGAAACCTGAATCCCTCCCCTATGGCCTGCTGGGTATGCTTATGTGCCTCCCTGGTTGTTGAGCCCTGGACGGTGTCCGAAAACACCAGTCCACTGCAGCTCCCCTGGCTGAGTGTAATTAACCCGATGTGTACTCTGGCTAGGAGTGCAGGGAGCCAGCGCTAAGCGGTGTGTGCTGGTAACGAAGGTAAATATCGGGTTGGTTACCCGATATTTACCTTAGTTACCAAGTGCAGCATCGCTTCCACGCGTCGCTGCTGGCTGGGGGCTGGTCACTGGTGAGATCTGCCTGTTTGACAGCTCACCAGCAACCAGTGTAGTGATGCTCCAGCGATCCCTGCCAGGTCAGGTTGCTGGTGGGATCGCTGGAGCTTCGCAAAGTGTGACGGTACCTTTAGGGAATGGACAGTAGTCCTTCTACCATAAAAACAAAAAAACACAATACTCAATCACATATTGTTCACAGTGACAGCGGTCAACGTGTACCAAGCAGATTGAATATACAGATAATGGAATGGTCTCACCAACTCCAAGAAGAGCCCAGGTGCAAAATGTTTCCAAGCAAGACAGGGTCCACAGTTGTTAGTGGGCCCAACTGGCCCTGAAAATTCCTAAGGAAAATAAAATCTGTGCTACCTCCCACAGGCTCAAGTCCTTACAAGGACAGTCCACTGCTCGCTATGCAAGACTGGACCCCTAAAATAACCCTTCATTTGTGCCGACGCGTTTCGTCATATTGAGTCTTCAGGGGACATGCTCTCATCTATGAAAAAGGTCCTCCAACCCAGCTAAGGCTGACTTCACACGTCAGTGAAAAACACAGACTTCACTGACGTGATAAAGGTGCATACAGTTAGGTCCAGAAATATTTGGACAGTGACACAATTTTCGCGAGTTGGGCTCTGCATGCCACCACATTGGATTTGAAATGAAACCTCTACAACAGAATTCAAGTGCAGATTGTAACGTTTAATTTGAAGGTTTGAACAAAAATATCTGATAGAAATTGTAGGAATTGTACACATTTCTTTACAAACACTCCACATTTTAGGAGGTCAAAAGTAATTGGACAAATAAACCAAACCCAAACAAAATATTTTTATTTTCAATATTTTGTTGCGAATCCTTTGGAGGTAATCACTGCCTTAAGTCTGGAACCCATGGACATCACCAAACGCTGGGTTTCCTCCTTCTTAATGCTTTGCCAGGCCTTTACAGCCGCAGCCTTCAGGTCTTGCTTGTTTGTGGGTCTTTCCATCTTAAGTCTGGATTTGAGCAAGTGAAATGCATGCTCAATTGGGTTAAGATCTGGTGATTGACTTGGCCATTGCAGAATGTTCCACTTTTTTGCACTCATGAACTCCTGGGTAGCTTTGGCTGTATGCTTGGGGTCATTGTCCATCTGTACTATGAAGCGCCGTCCGATCAACTTTGCGGCATTTGGCTGAATCTGGGCTGAAAGTATATCCCTGTACACTTCAGAATTCATCCGGCTACTCTTGTCTGCTGTTATGTCATCAATAAACACAAGTGACCCAGTGCCATTGAAAGCCATGCATGCCCATGCCATCACGTTGCCTCCACCATGTTTTACAGAGGATGTGGTGTGCCTTGGATCATGTGCCGTTCCCTTTCTTCTCCAAACTTTTTTCTTCCCATCATTCTGGTACAGGTTGATCTTTGTCTCATCTGTCCATAGAATACTTTTCCAGAACTGAGCTGGCTTCATGAGGTGTTTTTCACCAAATTTAACTCTGGCCTGTCTATTTTTGGAATTGATGAATGGTTTGCATCTAGATGTGAACCCTTTGCATTTACTTTCATGGAGTCTTCTCTTTACTGTTGACTTAGAGACAGATACACCTACTTCACTGAGAGTGTTCTGGACTTCAGTTGATGTTGTGAACGGGTTCTTCTTCACCAAAGAAAGTATGCGGCGATCATCCACCACTGTTGTCATCCGTGGACGCCCAGGCCTTTTTGAGTTCCCAAGCTCACCAGTCAATTCCTTTTTTCTCAGAATGTACCCGACTGTTGATTTTGCTACTCCAAGCATGTCTGCTATCTCTCTGATGGATTTTTTCTTTTTTTTCAGCCTCAGGATGTTCTGCTTCACCTCAATTGAGAGTTCCTTAGACCGCATGTTGTCTGGTCACAGCAACAGCTTCCAAATGCAAAACCACACACCTGTAATCAACCCCAGACCTTTTTACTACTTCATTGATTACAGGTTAACGAGGGAGACGCCTTCAAAGTTAATTGCAGCCCTTAGAGTCCCTTGTCCAATTACTTTTGGTCCCTTTAAAAAGAGGAGGCTATGCATTACAGAGCTATGATTCCTAAACCCTTTCTCCGATTTGGATGTGAAAACTCTCATATTGCAGCTGGGAGTGTGCACTTTCAGCCCATATTATATATATAATTGTATTTCTGAACATGCTTTTGTAAACAGCTAAAATAACAAAACTTGTGTCACTGTCCAAATATTTCTGGACCTAACTGTATGTCCGTTCGTGTGCCGTGATTATGCCACACGTGTGATCTGCTGCCGCTGTCTCCCCGCTGCAGCTACTTCCGGGTCGGCTGTGCAGTGCATAACTGCATACGCATGAGCATAATTAGCCGGCCTGAAAGTAGAAGAAGACAGCAGCGGCCGGAGACAGCGTCACTGGAGATGGGTGAGTTTAAAAATAATTTTATTTTAAATGTACGTGTTTTTCTGGTACTTGTTTCACGGATCACACAGTGTGGTTCGTGTGTCATCTGTGATGCCAGAAAAAAAATGGATAAGTCTCCGTACAAAAATCAATTACACGCGTGTACGCCGCACAGAGACAGAGGCCAGTGAGAAATCACTGATGTGTGTGCAGACCCACTGATTTTAATGGGTTTGCGTATGTCCGTGATTCTGGTACGTATAAAAACTGTCACATACGTACCAAAATCACTGATGTGTGAAGGGGGCCTAACACAGAGCCATAGTACTATCAGCAGTCGTTAAGAGGTTAAAACTTTAATTACTTTGATCCTTGTATACTGTAAAGAATCCATCGCCTTTTAGAGAGTGTGTGACCTTTTTGTTTGACATACAATAGTGTACAGTTCAGGGACTCCTTCCCCCTTGTAGTTGATGAGTGGTGGCAGTGTGTTCTGTAGCCGGGGTGAGTGGACGATGTCGGGGTGTGGTATTTACAATCGCTTTTCAGCTTTAAACAGAGGTTGAAGGCAAGATTGAGTGTGAGGAATCGAATTTATATTAGCCCGTGCAGGCGCACCCCACGTCACGTGCTGAGGTGGTCGTACATGACGCCCCCACACTGTAAAATATCCCCACAGTAACTAGTGCAGATAAAATGGAGGTGGCTCTGACTTTCTCATTGTACCTTAGATAAAATGGAAGAAGCCGCCTCTCCATCTACCTGAACTAAAATTGAGGCGGCTCTGTCTCTGTCATAGGTGAATGGAGGAGGATGGCGACGAGAGCTCGAACCAAACCTTAGTGATGACAGTTTGGGTAGTTGTTCATGAGTGCGAGATGAACATTGTGGGTTGTAATCTCTAGACAGATTACGTGGTCTTGTAGTGGTTATACCTGGTCAGTCATCATTCACAGATGGCGGCGCCCCCTACACCTCCTGCGCGCACACGGTCCAGCTCCCTACACCTCCTGCGCACACACGGTCCAGCTCTCTACACCACCTGCGCACACATGGTCCAGCTCCCTACACAACCTGCGCACACACGCTCCAGGTCTCTACACAACCTGCGCACACACACTCCAGCTCTCTACACAACCTGCGCACACACGCTCCAGCTCCCTACACCTCCTGCGCACACACGCTCCAGCTCCCTACACCTCCTGCGCACACACGCTCCAGCTCCCTACACCTCCTGCGCACACACGCTCCAGCTCCCTACACCTCCTGTGCGTACACGCTCCAGGTCCCTACACCTCCCATACTCACACACGCTCCAGCTCCCTACACCTCCTGTGCGTACACGCTCCAGCTCCCTACACCTCCTGCGTACACACGCTCCAGCTCCCTACACCTCCCATACTCACACACACTTGGTTTCGCTCTGTGGGCACAATAAACACACATAGTTGCGATTATAAATACACTTTCTAAACAAACTTCTGCTCAGTACACTTCATACACACAAACCTCTGCTCTGTAGGTATAGAATATACATGGCTCCGCTCTGTACACGTCCTACACACAACCCCGCACCATACACTTCACACATTGGCGACTCTGCTCCGAACATGTGTACACACGGCTCTGCTCCATACACCTCGTACACACACGGCTCCGCTCCGTACACCTCGTACACACACGGCTCTGCTCCATACACCTCGTACACACACGGCTCCGCTCCGTACACCTCATACACATAGGGCTCTGCTCCGTACACCTAGTACACACACGGCTCCGCTCCGTACACCTCGTACACACACGGCTCTGCTCCGTACACCTCGTACACACACGGCTCCGCTCCGTACACCTCATACACATAGGGCTCTGCTCCGTACACCTCGTACACACACGGCTCCGCTCCATACACCTCGTACACACACGGCTCCGCTCCATACACCTCGTACAAACACGGCTCCGCTCCGTACACCTCGTACACACACGGCTCCGCTCCGTACACCTCGTACACACACGGCTCCGCTCCGTACACCTCGTACACACACGGCTCTGCTCCGTACACCTCGTACACACACGGCTCCGCTCCGTACACCTCGTACACACACGGCTCTGCTCCGTACACCTCGTACACACACGGCTCCGCTCCATACACCTCGTACACACACGGCTCTGCTCCATCCACACTATAAACCCCTCCTGACCCCACACATAACCTTCCCCTCACCCAGCACCATGACACCCAGCACAGCAGAGTCCTGCACACACTGAGGAGCTGATCATGTGACCCCTGACTCCTCCCCTCCACGTGACATCATCACAGGTCCTGGAAGCACAGAGCAGCCATATATCTAGTGTGCGGCTCTGCAGGAGGAGGTGAGTGGAGAGTCCCCATTACTGGGGCAGGGGGCATTAACCCCTACAGCTCTGAGACTTTCTTGGGGTTTTTCTCTTGCTGATTTCTATGAATCGTGAGGTTTTTGTTCCTTTTCCTCTGATAGATACAGACGCCCCAACTATGAGAGGCCGGAAGTGAGGAAACCCGTCTGCCCTCAGTCCTCGGCCCCTTTCTGCCCTCGGTCCTCGGCCTCTTTCCTGCCTTCAGTCCTTGGGCCCCTTTCCTGCCCTTGCCACCTTTCTTGTCCCCGCATATGAAGGTTCTTAGGACCACATTTTGTCAATTCCTGTATACCCATCAACCGCGGCAAGGTGACCTTTCTTTGATGGGACCCTATCCTGGTGTCATGCCTCTCCAGGTCTAAAATTCTATAAATATATGGGCAGATACTATCTAGCATTTATTAAAACAACCCTGTGTCTGTTGGGCAGAGAGAACAATGAGAATAGCAGGCTGTCTACACCTCCAATATATACTGCAAAAAAAAAAAACTGCATCTCCAAATAAAACATAGCGAGTGTGAATGTGAACAGGTGCCAGCTGCTACAACTACAGGAAACACAAACAAAAGGATACAGCAGCACTCCTTGGTCTAGGAGAGGCCGTGAGAATAGGATAGGGTGTCATCAAATAAAGGTCACCTTGTCACAGGTGATTGCAATACAAGAATTGGCCAATTGTTGCCCTAAGAACCTACATTTTTCTCACCATGTTTTATGCAGCATTATTGCAGATTAAGTTTCATATGTTCTATGTTTGCGCATGTCTTGGCACCTACAGAATGTGGCTGTACCCTTTTTGTTTCTGGCTTTGTGTAGCTAAAGCAGCTGGCACCTGTTAACACTTGCTATGTTTCATTTGGAGATGCAGTTTTGGTGTTTGAGTGTTTTTTTGCAGTAAATATTGGAGATGTAGACAGCCTGCTATTCTGACTGTGCTCCCTACCCATCAGCCACAGGATTGTTTTAATAAATGCCAGATCGTATCTGCCCATATATTTATAGGGGTTTAGTCCAGTAGAGGCATGACACTTGGATAGGATCCCATCAAAGAAAGGTCACCTTGCCGCGGTGATGGGCATACAAGAATTGACCGATTTTTGCGCTAAAAACCTTCATTTTTCTAAGTATATTTTATATAGCATTAATACGGTTTAAATGTCATATATTCTATGTTTGCATACAAAGGACTGTTGCATCCTTTTGTTTGTGTTACATGTTATTTACTCAACCAGTTCCTCCTTGTATGAGCAGTTTCAGCAAGCTTTAGTCTAATGTGTATGGGAGCCTTAAGAGGTAACTTTAATAAAATGTTATAAAATAATAAAAATACCATCGTGCTGAGGTCCTCGCCAATCTCTGTATTTCCTGGTTTGTGCCAATGAACTGGTGGTTCCTACAGCCAATCAGTTGCCGGAGCAGTTGCCGACATAGCCAGTGATTGGGAACATGGATGAGACGTCTTAGTCAGCAACTCATCTTATCTTCCAGTCTGTACGAGACATGAGAGAATACATCATCTACACGCTCTATTTCCTGATATGTTTCCTTGTATTATCTCCAGTAATTGTATTATTACACAGGATTCTTTTTTTTTTTTAAACATATTTTATTTGATGTCAGCAAGCACATATCATCAACAAAAGAACATGTTGTTGCATTCCATAAAATTTCTCCGGATTGTACAATGCTTCTGCTACATCATTTTCTTTTTCATTGGCACAACAATTTCATCTCCATAGAATTATCTTAACAAAAATTTCCTTTAACTTAACAACCTAACCTATTTGTTCAATTCAGTTGGTCCTTTGGATGCTCCCTACCTTCAGTGTCCCTGCAATGTCTTCCACACAATACCAAGACGTGTGTTCAAATGCTTTAATTAACTGGGTGATTTCCGTCTGTGTGAAGCTTTGCTTAATAAATGTTCTCCACTTTTTGAAGAATCTTTTAGTGGACTTCTCCTTATGTTTTTCCGAATCCAGTTTGTCGTACATCATTATTGTTTTTAGGGTATCAACTATTTCTGTATTTCTCGGAGTCTGTCTTATCAGCCAATTCCTAAGTAGGCATTTCTTGACTACAAGCAATACTACGTGTATTACACCTGGAATGTGAGCACTTGCTCTGTCAGTTTCCTTGGGGCTTCTATACAGTGAAACAAACAGGACTGAGGGGTGACAGGTATAACTACTTTCCAAATCTTCAATATGTACGCCACCGCGTCCTCCCATACCCCCCTCACTCGTGGACATTCCCATATGCAGTGAAACAGTTTTGCATTATGGAGTCCACATTTAGGGCAATGGTCCAAGAAATGCACTGGTGAGCTGCTATGTGGTATATTAAAGGCGTAAATTGCGTTGTGTACTAGCTTAAATTGCATCTCCCTCCATTGTTCATTTATCATTACTTTCTTAACAGATTCCAACCCCTTAGAATTTTATCATAGATGTCCGGATCGCCCAGAGCCGTCTCCCAGGTTTTAAATATTTGCTCTTTCCAGGGGCCCTGTACTTGATCTCTCAATCGATGGTATATGATGGAAAGGGATTCATGTCCCGCTCCCTGACCAATCAATACATCAAAACTTCCCTTCTTTTCAGCCTTCCCGACCTCTTTTACCACTGATGTGTAATGTCTTGTTATTTGTAAATATTGTAGGTAATGGTGATTTTCCATGTTAAATTTTTCCGATACCTCCGCCCAGCTCAGAACTCTCCCCTCCTCAGTTTTCAGTAAATCACCCAACCTCCGTATCCCCCTCTGCTTCCATCCTTGAAATAATTTGTTTTGAGACCCTTGAATAAAATTTGGATCCTCCCACAACGGGGTAAATTATGAAAGACAATAAGGGAGTCTATACAGGTTTCTCAGTGCTCTCCAGGCCCCCACCGTGTCCTTTATTAAACAGCTCTGTTTCACGTACGTTGGTATTTTATCTAGCTTCATATGTAATACCGCTACCAAGTTAAAAGGGCTTGTTACCTCCCTCTCCAGCTGAACGTTAGAAAAGAAGGTTGTCCCATTGATCCAGTCTTTTATATGTCTGGCAAGCGCCGCTAAGTTGTACAATTTAATCATGGGCATTTGTACCCCTCCGTCTTTTTTCTGTAGAGACAGCTTTGAGTAGGCTACTCTTGGTCTCTTTCCCTGCCATAAAAATTTTACAAACGATTTTTGCAACTTGTTGATATTGGTGTGTTTCAGCAGTAAGGGAATAGTTTGTAGAGGATAGAGCAAACGGGAAAAGCTGATCATCTTTATCAGATGTGCTCTGCCAAACAGGGACAGGGAAAGATTTTTCCACCTGTCTAGCTCTTTAGTTATTTTTTCAATTAGGTGTGGATAGTTAAGTCTATATAATGACATTGAGTCTCTGCCTATTTTAATTCCTAAATAAGTGATGTAGTGGGGGGCTATGGCTACTTCTATTCCCTCACCTTGCCTATGTCCCAGGGGTGTCAAATATAGAATCTGACTTTTACTGATATTTATCCTGTAGCCTGAGAAGGAGCCAAAGTACGTCAGTTTGTCTATTATCTTCTTTAGTTGGTTTTCTGGGTCTGACATAAATAAAAGCATATCGTCTGCAAAGCAGGTTAGTTTTATCTCACTATTCCCCACCTTGATTCCTGAGAAATCTTCTGATTTTTTTAAGTATTGGGCTAGTGGTTCAAGGGCCATGTCAAACAGGAGAGGGGACAGGGGGCACCCCTGCCTAGTTCCCTTCTGTAGCTGAAAAGATTTTGACAGAAAGCCCATTGTGGAAATTCTAGCTTCAGGCGTAGCGTAAAGTGCCTCCATATAGTTCCGAAAAGTACCCATTATACCAAATTTATCTAATACTAGCCCTAACCAATGCCAATTTACATTGTCAAAGGCCTTTTCCGCGTCTAAGGCCAATAACACAGGGTTCCCCTTTATCAGGCCCGGTCTTTTTGTTCCATCTAGTACCGCCAACACTGTGCGAATGTTGAATACTGCTGACCTATTTCTAACGAACCCCACTTGATGTGGTCCTACTATCGATGGGAGGATCAATGCTAGCCGGTCTGCCAGGATTTTAGAGATTATTTTAATGTCTTGATTTAACAGCGATATGGGCCTGTATGATGAAGGGTCCGAGGGGTCTTTTCCTTGTTTGTGTATTACCTTAATATACGCCATATGGCCTGACTGTAGTAGAATTTTATTTTGGAGAGTGTAGTTGAAAACTTTTACTAAAGTGGGCATAACATCTTTCTGTAGTATTTTATAAAATTCCCCCGTCATTCCATCTGGGCCTGGGGCCTTGTTATTTTTAAGGTTTTTCACAACTGTTCTCACTTCCTCCTCTTTTATTGGGGCATTTAATATTTCCCTGTCCGATTCCGTAATTGTGGGTAATGACAGATTGTTTAGGAAGTTGCCTCCTTCTGTGTCATTTGCTGGACCTTTTTCATATAGTTTTTTGTAGAATTCTCCAAATATGTCATTGACTTTCTTTGGGTCATTGTGGCTAGCCCCAGGTGGTGTTTGTATGGGGAAACGCGTTGAGGTGGAGATAATCTATTTTCAATGAAGTTGAAGGCTCACTTTCATCAATAAAAAGGGAATTGTTGGAGAGCACCTTTATATACCTCTTTGGATTTATATGGACTGAAATCTTCCTTCCATACTATGGCGCTGCCTGAACCATTGTGTGTGTGGTCCTAAAGATAAGTTTGGGCCCTGACTCCATCCCTTATATGTGAACCTTCATTTCTGACAACTGTATATGTTCATTGTACACATTGTCTCTGTATTTATATGCAAGCGACCGATTTGGTCAATTACTTATACCTGTATATGCACGTTGGTGGTATGTTACCTTAATCTTAAATAAAAATTTATAAATTTGGAATAATTGAACTATTTACTAGCCCCAGATGGGTCCCTCAAATGAGTTATGGATGTTAAAGGAGTTATTCCCTTTGCCATTCGTGCCAGAAGCGAACCTGCCTTGTTCACGAATCTAAAATAAAGTGATGCAATTCTCTGGCCCCTCATCCTCTCTGACCTGTCCACCCACAAGTCAAATTCTGCTTTCTCTTTTATCCACTTGTTCCTATTACCAATAGATGGATTATTAATGTAGTTTGTGTATGCTTCTCTGGTCCTTCTGCTGGCTTCAGTGTATGCTTTAGTTGTTTTATTTCGCAATGCTTTCACATATCCCATTATTCTTCCCCTTAGTACTGCCTTAGCTGCGTCCCAGTATAAATGGGAGTTTTCCTCATGCTCCTTATTATCCCATGTATATTCCTGCCACCACATTTTCACCAGTTTTTGGAAGTTCTCGTCCTGGGCTAAGTGTGAAGGGAATCTCCACATTATGTCTGTTCCCTTGGGGTAGGTCTCTTCTAGGTCTAGGAGTAATGGGGCGTGATCTGATATCACCAGATCTTGTATGTCGATCCTCCTCATTTTGTTGAGTAGACCATGTGTTAGTAGAAAATAGTCTATTCTAGACCATGTGTTATGGACATGGGAGAAATGTGTGTACTCTCGGTCTGCCGGGTGTGAGTTTCGCCAAGCATCTATTACACTAGTATGTTCTGTGAATAGATTCAGCACCCTGTCATGTGTCCTGGCTACCATGCGTTTGTGTCCTGTGCCCGACCTATCTTCTTTGACGTTCATTACCGTATTAAGATCCACTCCTATTATTATGTTCCTCTCAGGGTCCTCAAAAACCTGCCTCTCCAACTCCTGGAAGAAAATCTTATTACTCTCATTTGGTGCATACACATTATAGATTTTGAGTCGTCCACATGGGGTATCAAGCAAAGCTTTTTGTATTCTCCCATCTCCATCATTTTCCTGTGTTATTACCTTACAATTTGCCTGCTTATGGAGTAGTATTAACACACCTGCTTTATTATTTTGGGCTGAGGATCCCATCACTTCTCCCACCCACATTTTGGACATTCTGGTGAAATCCTGATTTTTCAAATGGGTCTCCTGAAGTAGGGCAATGTCTAGTTTAAGCTTCTTTAAGTGCCTCAATATCATTCGTCTTTTGTGTGGCGACTGCAGGCCTTTAACGTTCCATGACACCATTTGCATCCTTCTATACTACTTGAAATCTTACTTCTTATCCTATCTTAACTAAAACCTTCTTAAAACCTGTCCACCGCGTCTCTCTCTGGTGGTGCAAAAAAAAAAAAAAGAAAAGTCAATTAAACCAACAAAATAACACCGCTATCCTATATCCTTTGTAGGAAAACACAGTTGCGGACTTCACTTTTTTTCCCGCATGTATGTAGGGACTCCTACTGATCCCTCTTTCTCTCCTCAAAATATTTTCGCTTTCTTGAGCTTCCACACTTCACTTAAAGGCATGCTAAACATAGCTACATAGCTTCATAAATATATACAAGTATCCCCAAGCCCTGAGGACTGAAAGTAGGTTGAGCCTTGACCCAGTATATAGAGGCTCATTCCCAGGAGAGATGAAGGAAAAGAAAAGAAAAGAAAGAAAAAGGAAACAAAAGGAAGAAAGGAGGGAAGAATGGAGGAGGGGTCCAGAGGATGGTTATGGGAAGGAGAAGGGTTGTAAATGGGGGAGGTGTGAATGGGATGGGGGAGATGATTGGGACGGATTGGGTGGGAGGTAGTTTGTGGGTGGGAGAAAGTGTGTAGTCGGGGGGGGCAGGAGAGGGTTTGTTTGTGGGTGGAAAAAGGGGGTGTGGGTGGGGAGGGGTGGAAAGTAGTTTGTGGGTGGGGGAGTGTAGTTGGAGGGAGTGGGAGGGGAGTGTGGGTATGGGGGTAGAGGGAGGCAGTTATGTGTGGGAGGGGGGTGTGTTTGGGTGATGGGATAATAAAGGGGTTGGGCAAGACAGGAAAAGAAAAAGGAAAGAGGAAGAAAGAAGAAGAAGAAGAAGAAAAAAAAAAGGGAGAAGCGGGGGTATGGAGAGGGACTGGGGGTGTCCGGGTTATGGTAGAGTTAACGCTTTCAGACCCACATCATGAACTCCAGACCCCCATACAAATCCCCCTCCCCCCATTGCTCCTTTACAAACAGCATCAATACTCCACATTAAACATTAGCAATTTTGCCCCTGTATGGGCTATTTTATGTCCTCACCCCCTCTGGGGAGTAGCATCCCCACTCTTTGCCAGGGGCGACGATTTTGCAAAAGTCTTGTCCACATAGCGTCTTGCCTGATCAGGGGCCATGAATGTCTCTGTACCTCCTCCTGGGGCAAAAATTTTAAGGATGGCCGGGAATTGCAAAGCAAATTTTATCTTCTTTCTGAAAAGCTCTGTGCAGACATCGCTGAAGGCTCTTCTTTTCTTTGTGACCTCCGCCGAATAGTCACTGAATATCAGAATCTTATTTCCCCTTACCACCGTGGGGGATGTCTTCTTCCGAAATGCTTGTAAGATGTTAGTTTTTTTTTTTCCAAACAATTTTTATTGATTTTACAAAATTTTATACAAAACCATAGCAAAAGAAGTATGATTGCAAAAAAAAAAACAAAAAAACCCGTACATTCATTGACAGAATATTTAAAAGAAAAGGATAACACCTCAACATGGTATTCCAAACCATTTTTCGATTTGCAATGACATACAATGAGTCAGTATTAGAAAATCCAAACGGAACACATGTAAAACAAACCCCTGAACCCCTTTGTCATCCTGTAATATTTCCAATATCAATGTTGAGCCTTGTTGTTGCCGTGACGTCTGTCCTTCCCCCTTCCCTCGAGTCCCCGCTAGTTGAACCTTAATTTTCCCAAGCTACCCTGGATTTCATTTAGAAGGTACCACTCCGAATGCCTGAAAGGTGTCACCAACTTATTTCTTCCCGTGTGAAATGAGACTCTATAAAGGTTTTCCATCTCCCAAAGAACTTGGTAGTCTTATTGTCTTTGTCCCTTTCTGCTTCTAGTTTCAGAAGATTATGTAGTTCGCCAATGACTTCCCTTGTGGATGGGGCCTCCTCCTTTATCCAATGTGTTAGGATGCACCTTTTAGCTATCATGGCTATGTCATGTATGATTGCAAATGTCTTTTTATCTTGAGTGTTCAGTCCCCCTCTAACTCCACCCTCAAAGACGTGAAAAATCCACACCATTAATTCTGGTTTGCAGTATATTTTCCATGTTGTCTGAACCAATGTTCTGACTTGATTCCAGAACCTCTTTATTGCCCTACATTCCCACAAACCATGTAGCATGTCTGTTTTTTCCTTGTGGCATTTAGGACACCGTGCATTTTTACCCGGTATGTTGAAACCCAACACCGCCCTGTGCAATATCCTAAATTGGGTGTCTCTCCAGCTCTCATTGGTGACCTGCCTCCGCATCTGCACCCATCCTTTCAGTATGTCACCCACTACTTCTCGTCCTTTCAGTTGCTTCTCCCACGCTAAAAGTGTACGACTGTCTTCCCGGGATATTAACAAACCTCTGAATGTTCGGTATATTTGAGAGACATTCACACTTGTTACATCGCACTCCATTAGCTCGTCAATCATGCTCTTGTTCAGTTCCCTTCCAATCTCTCCAAGATCCCTCATTACTCCATGCTTCAATTGTTCATATTGAATAATGTGGAAACAGTTGAGGTCATATTTATCCAGCACTTCCCGTCCTGTCAGCCACCTTCTCTCTTCCACACTCATAACATCTTTCATTTTTCTAATGCCTTTCTCTTTCCATCTAAGGAACAGTTTATTCTCCCGCCCCTTGGGGAAGTTTGGCGATGCCCAAGGATTTAGATATTTTGATACCTTCCATGAAAGTCCCAATTTCCGTCTTACCAACCTCCAGGCCAGCATGGTGTCTCGGAATATAATTGAATTTCTTATGTGACCTTCGACCTTGGACAGTGGGGAGTGTAGAATGGACGTCAGGTCCCATGGCTCCGCATACTTGTGTTCCATGCCATGATCTGGGTGTCTGCTCGTTCCTCTCAGCCAGTCAATGTCTCATGATGCACACAATGTTGTATCCCATGACGTCTGGGAAGTTTATTCCTCCCTCCTCCACTGACTTCATCAGGGTACGCAGCTTTATTCTAGGTTTCCTTCCCCTCCAAATAAAATCTGCATACGCTGAGTTGAGTCTATTGACATCCTTTAGTGTTATCAGTAACGGAATCGTTTGGAAGGGGTACAGCAACCTGGGAAAGCTCATCATTTTTATGAGATGGTATCTTGCCAATAGTGGAAGGGGTAATCCCTTCCAGCCTCTCAGTTGGTTTATAATTTTCCTAATCAGTGGACCATAGTTCAATTTGTAAATTGATTCCACCGTCCTCCCTATATACACTCCCAGGTATTTAACTGATGATTGTGCTATAGGGATCCCATTCACATGACCCTCGCTTAAGTTTCTCCCAGTTGGCCCTTGACCTCCCTTCAAATATAGAATTTCGCATTTCTTTTTGTTCAACTTGAAACCTGAGAACGATCCAAATTTTTCAATCATGTCAAGTGTCCGGGGCAGGTCCGTGCCTGAATCTCCCATAAATAAAATCACGTCGTCGGCGAAAAGTGCTATCTTCATTTCTGCTCCCCTTATGTTTATCCCTTTGAAACTATTGTGACCCTGCAGCACCCTTGATAATGGCTCAATTGCCAGGTTAAATAGTAGGGGGGATAACGGGCATCCCTGTCTCGTCCCTTTCATCAGAGGAAACACTTCCAACAGGAAGCCTGGGGTGTGTATCCTTGCTCCCGAGTTAGCATATAGATTTTTGATGTAGAGTCTCATTTTACCTATAAGCCCCGCAGCTTCCATCACCTTGTCCAACCAGCCCCAATTTACATTATCGAACGCTTTCTCAGCGTCGAGTGTGACTAAAGCAGGCCTTGCCCTTCCCTCAGTACGCCCCAGTCGAACCGCATCAACCACTATAATCGTCTTCCTGATGTTGGTCACCGCATTTCTCCCTTTAATAAACCCTACCTGATGTTCTGAAATTAACCCGGGTAGGACCATGGCCAATCTGTCAGCCATGATTTTGGCCATTATTTTTAAGTCCTGGTTGATGAGCGAGATGGGCCTGTAGCTCGAGGGGTCATCTAGATCTTTAGTTCCCTTAGGTATCAATTTAATGTATGCTATGTTGGCGTTTCTAGGGATTTCTGTTCCTCCCAGGATTGCATTAAAAACTAAGGTTAGATCTGGTGAAATCAGATCCTTAAGTGCTTTATAAAATTCGCTATTGAAACCATCAGGTCCTGGTGCCTTATTAGTGTTGAGTTCCTCTATTGTTCTTGAAACCTCTTCCTCTGCAATGTCCGCGTTTAGGGCTTCTATTTCCTCTTCCGTTAAGCTAGGCAATTGGGCTCGTTGTAGCCACTCTGACACGTCAGTCATGTCGCTATGTCCTGACCCATATAACTTCCTATAATAGTCTCCCAGCACCCTGTTAATTTCCTTGGGATCCGAAGTTGCCCCCCCACCCCTTGTTTTCAATTTAGAGATTACTGTCATTTTTCTGTTACCCTTTGCTAAATTTGCCAACATCCTCCCCGCCTTATTGCCAAATTTGTGAAGATCAGCTTGCTTGTGAGACCAAAAAAGCTGCTCTTTTTTTTTGCCCACTCGTCAAAATCCCTCTTAGCCACCAACCACCTATCTTTTGCCATGCTAGACCTGTCCGTCAAATATTTAGTATATGCTATCCGCACTGTCTCGCTGTGGGAGTTGTAACTTTCATTCGTCTTCCGTTTAATCATGGCCGCATATCCCACCAAACGCCCTCTCAAGACCGCTTTCGCCATTTCCCAGAATAGTACTGGGGTCACCCTGTGTTCCTTGTTATCTTCTGAAAACTCTTCCCACCACTCTTTAATTATCTTGTGAAAATTGTCCTGTCTGAGGAGAAATGACGGGAATCTCCAAATAATGTCTGATCCCCTCTTGAATTTCTCTCTGAGGTCCACTCTCACCGGACTGTGATCAGAGATCACCATATTCTTAATCATACAGTTTTGTGCTCCATTCACAAGTTCCATAGACATCCAAATCTGATCTATACGTGACCAACTGCCGTGTGGGTGAGAGAAGGGCGTATATTCAATGTCGTGCGGGTGAGTTAATCTCCATACGTCTTTCAGACCTACATCTTCTAATGAAACGTCTTTGTGAGCTACACCTTTGTCCCCGGATCCTAACTCTCCCTCTCCCCTCCTTCTATCCTCCACTGAGTCTGGCACTGTATTGAAGTCTCCCGCCACTATGATGTTAGATTCCTTGTCAGCTAAAATTAGGGCTTTTAGGGTGTCATGAAACTTGCTTTGGTGCGTGTTTGGACCATAAACATTATATATGCTGAGTGTTCCCGCTGGACTAGTAAGGCTGGGGCCACACGGGCACTACTGCGATCCACTTGCATGAGACTCGGCTCGTGCTGGCAGTACAGCAGAGCCGAGTGTCATGCCTGTGTCCTTGCAACTGAGGTCCGTTCGTGCGAGCAGACCTCAGCTGCGGGGGGCGGGCCGGCACTCAGGAGAGGAGGGAGGGATTTCTCTCCCTCTCTACTGTGTAGCCGGCTATTGCCATTCTCGCACTGCACTAGCAGTACACCGATGTACCGCGAGTGCAGTGCGATTTTTCTCTCGCCCCATTCACTTGAATGGGTGCGAGAGAAAGAGACTCAGCTTACAATCGCAGCATGCTGCGATTGTTTTCTCAGTCCGATTAGGGCTGAGAAAATAATCGCCCATGTGTGCTGACACAGGCTAGAATTGGTCCGAGGGGAATGCGATGTTTTATCGCACTCCACTCGCACCGATTTTCTCGCCGTGTGGCTTAGCCCTAATTGTTAAATGCTGCCATCTTCCTTGGTCGTCCTCTTCATGAGCCACCACTTCATGACTGAGCTGTTTGTTTATCAGGATCAGTGTGCCCGCCTTCCTACCTTGTGCCGCTGCCCCATACACTGAACCTACCCAGTATTTCCTCATACGGAAAAAATCCTCCCTCCCCAAGTGGGTTTCTTGTAATAGAGCAATATCCGTTTTTAGCCTTTTCAAGTGTCTTAATATCATTGCTCGCTTATTAGGTGATCTGAGGCCCTTAACGTTCCACGTTGTTAAATGCACCATGCTTGTCTAGGTAATCTGCTCTTGTCAATGCTGCCCCTCAGGACCCCTACTTCAGGAAAGACACGGCTACCCACATTGTTCTCGTAATTGACTCCCCCAGGATGACATTTCTTTTCCCCATCTTGTAAATAAAACCTTTAAAACGCAAGAAAAATAAAAAATCTGCAATTATAAAACATGTTTTCCCTTTCAAGGGACTTTCGGCTTTCCTCGCCATGTGAGTGACTTCCCCTTTTCCTGGCCAGAATATGAGGCTCCCTATTCACCCCCCTGATAAACAAGTTCTGTGCTCTATCCCCCTGGTAAAACACAACGACCTTAAATATTATGTAAGGATTAAAGCATTATGTTATATATTATAAAACCTTAACGAGAGTTCGTCAGCTGGGCTAGTCCTGGATTTGTAAGGCTGCTTTCACACATCCGGCTTGAGCTGTGCGGCTCAATCCGGCTGTGCAAGCTATGCAACGGATGCGGTGAAAACACCGCATCCTTTGCATAAGTTTTTACATGCGGCCCGTCCGGTTTTTGCCGCTTGCGGCATGCTACTGAGCATGCACAGTGGCAAAAACCGCATGCGGCGGCCGGATGCGGGTTTTGCTGCATCGCGCCGCATCCGGCTGCCATAGGCATGCATTGAAAAATGCGCCGCGTCGGCCGGATGCGGCGTGATGCGGTTTTTTTGCCGCACGAAAAAACGTGCCAGGCAATTTTCCATCCGGCCGCCGCATCGGCTAAATCTGCCGCATGCGGCAAAAACCGGATGGAACGCAAGGCCATGCGGCACAATGCGGCACTAATTAAAGTCTATGCAGGAAAAACGCAACCGGCAGCAAAAAAAAAACTTGCGATTTTCCTGCAAAGTGCCGGATTGTGCCGCATTGCAGAAACCGGAGGTGTGAAAGCAGCCTAAGGCCTTTCTGTCAAACAGATCTGGTCCATCGTGCTTGAATCTAAAAAGCAATCCAGAGAGCGAGAGTGGAAGAATAGAGAGAGAAAGAGAAAAAAAAAAAAATTCCCTTTTTCTTTCCTATTTTTCACCCTTTAACACCGAGAGTGGGAAGATCAATCAGTTCTCTCTCTATCCTCTTCACGATGGCTCGCCCCTCTCTACGTGGCATCTTTCCTTGAACAAGGGGAGCAAATATGATCCTTGAATCGACTTCTACTGGATATTCAGATGTCTCGATGCCTCCCAGAGCGCTGTTCCCTGGGACCCGACCCAGGACTAGGCTGCTGAACTGGACTTCTGCTCCTTGCTCCGCTGATTTCAGTCCATGCTTGTCTGTTTGATTGTCCCCCCTCTCCTCCCGGGCCTGTAGGGGAACCTTTTCTGTGATATTCTCCTCCATTGGAACTTTTCTCCTGTTCATCTGGCCGGTTTTTGTCGTGTTGTGATATGAGGACGTTTTTCGCTTCCTTGTGATCTTTGTAATACGAGAAAGAGCCATTGGAGTTCCTGACCTTTAGTATAGCCGGGTAGAGTAATTGGCATCTTACTCTTTTGTTGTACAGGAATGTGCATATTTTGCTGAATTCCTTCCTCCGTTTAGATACATCAGCAGAGTAATCCCCAAAGATCAGCAGTCTGTTGCCTTGGTATTGTAAGGGCCGTTTTCGGTCTCTGAAAGCCTTCAGGATTTCCTCTTTGTGCTTGTAGTCAAGGTACTTGACTATCACTTGTCTGGCTCTTGGCGGGAGTTTATTACTTGAATTTTGACCTTCACCTTTGTTCCCCTGCTGCGGCCTTAATGGTCCCACTCTGTGGGCTCTTTCCAATCTAAAGTCCGCTTTTATGCCCAGCGCCCGTGGTAGCTCCACCTCACAGATATTGTCTAGCTGGCTCATCGATACCGATTCTGGCAGCCCCACAATGCGAAGATTGTTTTGCCTCGACCTGTTTTCTAGATCTTCTGCCTTATCTTTCAGGTATTCATTGGATTTTACTAAAGTTGCTATTTGTTCTTGCATGCTCTGAATTACCTCCTCAGAGTTAGATATTATATGTTCTGTTTCTGCCAATCTATTGGAGTGGTCATTCAGTTGTTTTTGCATGGCAGCTAATGAAGATTGGATAGTTGTCTCAATGGCCACTTTAATATTCTTTAGACAGGTGAGATGTCACTTCTATTGCCAGTCTTTTATAATCCACATTAAACTCTTGTGGTTGCTTGTTTTGGCCAGCAGATGGCGGTGTTGTCTTGGTTTTTTTTATCTGTAGTGAGTTTCTGCCTCCCTGATGTCTTGCAGGAATGTGATGTCAGTGGGTCTTGTTTTATATTTCCTTTGCCAGGGGTATGTAGTGTTAGGCCTTGTGCGCACTAGGCGTTTTTGCCGCGTTTTTAGCGGCGTTTTTTACCGCGTTTTTGTGCTGAAAACGCAGTGACATTGCTTCCCCAGCAATGTCAATGGGTTTTCAGAAGTGCTGTCCTCACACAGCGTTTTTTTTTAGCTGCGTTTTTGTGGTGACCACAAAAACGCAGCATGTCAATTATTTCTGCGTTTTCCACTGCGTTTTTCACTCATTGAATTCAATGAGATGTTAAAAACGCAATGAAAAACGCATATAGCCGCGTTTCTATGACTAAAAACGCAGCTATAAACGCAAGGGGTGGGCACTACAGTGACGTGTACAGGAAGAGGATTCCTTCTGTTGGTAAACACAGAAGCAGGAATCCTCCCGGTACCGTCACCGCTGCGTCCACCTCCCATCCTGTGCACGTCAGCTCCGTGCGGCGCCATGTCTGGGCGGGAGGTGGAGGCAGCGGCGAAAAACAAAGTGAACAGTAGAAAAAAAAAAATGTCATATACTCACCTGTCTGCAGGGTCCCGATGCCATGCCCGCTCCCATCTCCTCCCGGTCCCGCCGCTCTGGCGGTGTGCAGTCTCCCCGGGGCAGGACCTTGCTTGCAGGACCTGGCGGTGGATCACCTGATGCAGTCACCTGACGCATCAGCTGATCGCGGTGTCGCCGGGTTTTTCGCGCCTGGCCGGCTATCAGCTGATCCTGCCGTCAGGGGACTTCATCAGCTGATTACCGGCAGCTCCGGCAGCGATCGTATAGGATCAGACTCCTGTCCAATCGATCGGTCCAGGAGCTGCCGGTAATCAGCACAGCACATAAGTGAGCATTATTTTTTTTTTTTTTTTCTACTGATGCATCTGCTGATTGTATAATCGGCTTTTATGCAATCAGCTGATGTGTGATGGCATTCAGGCACTTGATCCTGACACATCATCTGATCGCTTTGCCTTCCAGCAAACCGATCAGATGATATTGGATCCGGATTGGACGGCGCGGGACCCTGACCCAGGATTACTGCGGAGGGGGGTTTATTTCAATAAAGATGGAGTCACTAATTGTGTTGTGTTTTATTTCTAATAAAAATATTTTTCTCTGTGTTGTGTTTTTTTTTTATCATTACTAGAAATTCATGGTGGCCATGTCTAATATTGGCGTGACACCATGAATTTCGGGCTTAGGGCCAGCTGATAATATACAGCTAGCCCTAACTCCATTATTACCTAGCTAGCCACCCGGCTTCAGGGCAGCTGGAAGAGTTGGATACAGCGCCAGAAGATGGCGCTTCTATGAAAGCGCCATTTTCTGGGGTGGCTGCGGACTGCAATTCGCAGTGGGGGTGCCCAGAAAGCATGGGCACCCTGCACTGTGGATTCCAATCCACAGCTGCCTAGTTGTACCCGGCTGGACTCAAAAATTAGGCGAAGCCCACGTCATTTTTTTTTTTAATTATTTCATGAAATAATTAAAAAAAAAGGGCTTCTCTATATTTTTGGTTCCCAGCCGGGTACAAATAGGCAGCTGGGGGTTGGGGGCAGCCCGTACCTGCCTGCTGTACCCGGCTAGCATACAAAAATATGGCGAAGCCCATGTCATTTTTTTTTCTTTTTGGGCAAAAAACTGCATACAGTCCTGGATGGAGGATGCTGAGCCTTGTAGTTCTGCAGCTGCTGTCTGCTCTCCTGCATACACTAGTGAATGGAGGATGCTGAGACTTGTAGTTCTGCAGCTGCTGTCTGCTCTCCTGCATACACTAGTGAATGGAGGATGCTGAGACTTGTAGTTCTGCAGCTGCTGTCTGCTCTCCTGCATACACTAGTGAATGGAGGATGCTGAGACTTGTAGTTCTGCAGCTGCTGTCTGCTCTCCTGCATACACTAGTGAATGGAGGATGCTGAGACTTGTAGTTCTGCAGCTGCTGTCTGCTCTCCTGCATACACTAGTGAATGGAGGATGCTGAGACTTGTAGTTCTGCAGCTGCTGTCTGCTCTCCTGCATACACTAGTGAATGGAGGATGCTGAGACTTGTAGTTCTGCAGCTGCTGTCTGCTCTCCTCCATACACTAGTGAATGGAGGATGCTGAGACTTGTAGTTCTGCAGCTGCTGTCTGCTCTCCTGCATACACTAGTGAATGGAGGATGCTGAGACTTGTAGTTCTGCAGCTGCTGTCTGCTTTCCTCCATACACTAGTGAATGGAGGATGCTGAGACTTGTAGTTCTGCAGCTGCTGTCTGCTCTCCTGCATACACTAGTTCTGCAGCTGTCTGCTCTCCTGCATACAATGAACATTTTGAAGAAGGAAATGACATCAGACCTTTTTTTTTTTTTTTTTTCATCAACAATCTTTAATGGCATTGTGCACTGATTAAAAACGCAGTGAGCAAAAACGCAGCAAAAAACGCACCAAATCGCGGCAAAAACGCATGCGTTTTTGCCGCGTTTTTTAGCCGCGGGTGCGTTTTTTAGACAAAAACGCACAAAAACGCAGCGTGAAAAAAACGCCTAGTGCGCACATACCCTTATACTTTTTCTTTGGTGGGGTTGTCTCACTCTCCTCTCCCTGCTCCGCTGCCTTGCTGAATCCTCCCGCCTTCCTATTTCTCAGTGCTCCCCCTCCTCCATGCATCCATCTTCTTCCTCTCTTGTTTCTCCCTCCATGACCCCCTCATCCTCCCACTGTGATCCACCCTCTTCTGACCCCTGCATCCACCTGTCTCCAACTCCGTTGTAATCTGTCTGCTCAGCCGCGTCCTCCGTTGCTCTCCTGCTCCCACACAGATCCATCACGTCTTTCTCCTTCACTTCAGGCTCCGCCCCCAGCAGACTCTCCGGCGCCATGTTCAGCTCCTCTGCTCTTCTCATATCTTCAGCGTCGCCGCTCCTCCCGGGTCCCTCGCTGCCACTGGCACTCCTCAAAAGGTATCTGTCCATTGCGCTCTTCCTCCTCTTCCCCGCTGGATAAGATGTTAGTTTTATCCACCAAGTTCAAATATCTGACAATCACTGGCCTGGGTCTTGGAGGTGTGTTTGCACTTGTGTGCTGGGCTGGGGGTCCCACTCTGTGTGCCCTTTCAGCCTTGAGTGTATCAGCAATCCCCAGGGCGTGAGGTATGTCCTCCATGCATATCCCCATTAGCTGGTGAGGGGTGATAGTTTCTGGGAGCCCAATGATTCTTAAGTTGTTTCGTCTGGAGCGATTCTCGAGATCATCAATTTTATCTGCAAGTTGCTAAGATATGGTTCAGCCTAGTGACTCTTTGCACCTCTCCCAGCTCATCCTCTGCAGTGATGAGTCTATTCTCCACTGTAGCCAGTCTTTCTGATTGCTGTGAGATGGCTTCCTGCATTTGCTTCAGGGCATCAAGACACTGTCTGCTCCAGCATTTCCTGAAGCTTGGTGGTTAACATCTTTACCACCTCATCTGCTAGGGACTTGTAAGAAATGCTGAGACCTGCAGTGCTTATCTCCTGCTCACCCCCTCCCTCCTGCTGGGTAAGCTGATTACCAGGTTTATTGCTTTTCCTGGGCTTGGTCACCTCCGGAGCCATTTTAGCATTAGCAGGGCTATTCCTCTGGGCTGGGGAACATCCCTGTCCTGCAGTCCAGTTCTTGTGCACATACCTCTCCATTATGTCTGAGGGGCATGCACTCTATCTTATCTCCTCTTTCCCACCTCTTATCAGCTGGTTTGTGTGCTAGGACTGCAGGGGTCTTGATAAAGAAGCAGGAGCTCTCTTCACATGCTGCCTTCCATGGGAGCACAGGAGTCGGAAGTCCCCACACAGGATTCTTTATGATGTTACATCGTCATCTTCTCTCCATTCAGGTCCCTACAATATCGGATCCTTTCAGTGGAGATCTTCTATAGAAGAGAATTCTCCTGATTGCCCCGTGAAGGATGAATATGGACAAGGACAAGATGGCGGAGAGGATATTACACCTCACCCTAGAGATCCTCTTCCGGCTTACTGGAGAGGTGAGAGATTCTGATGACGTCACATTACATTATTCTTATCTATGGGAATAACAGATGGACAGAACTGGAGAGGGGAGGACTCTGGAAATGTCTGTAGTGAGATTTATTACTGTGTCTCTCCATAACCAGGATTACACAGTAGTGAAGAAGACCTCTAGTGAGCGCTGTCAGGACCCTGTGTCTGAGGGATGGGGAAGACCCCTGAGCCCAATCACGGGGCCTCCACCTCACCCCCCGATACATGAGGACATCAATGACCAGAAGATCCTAGAACTCACCTACAAGATGATTGAGCTGCTGACTGGAGAGGTGACACTGCTGGGAATGCTGGGACATTATACAGTAACGCTATGAAGGGATCGGGGGGTGACGGTATCATTGTATGTGTCAGGTTCCTATAAGGTGTCAGGATGTCACCGTCTATTTCTCCATGGAGGAGTGGGAGTATTTAGAAGGGCACAAAGATCTGTACAAGGACGTCATGATGGAGGTTCCCCAGCCCCTCACATCACCAGGTAATAGACAGGACTAAATACACACGGCCTATAATTATCTGTATGTAAAGAATGAATTGAGTCCCTGTATGTGTTTCCTCCAGTTCTATCCAGTAAGAGGACAACACCAGAGAGATGTCCCCGTCCTCTTCTTCCACAGGACTGTAAACAAGAAGATCCCGATGTTCCTCAGGATCATCAGGTAGATGGAGAGAAGGTGCCATGAAATCTCCCTATGATGTGTAGACGGCTGTGAAGGTCTTGTGCTCAGTCTTGTTTTATCCACCAGTATTATATGTGTTATACTTGTGTAATGAGAACTGTGGAGATGGCAGGATTAGAGCTGATCATAGATGTGACTTCTCCATCTGTGACTTTTACAATATTTGTTTCAGGGTGAATATCTGACCCATATTAATACTACAGAGACATATGTGAGGGGTGATGAGCGGTGTAAAGAGGAGATTCCTACATATGACTACCCAGGTGAGTAGTGACCACTAAATGCAGAGAAGTTACAGAATATTTAATTTAAGTGCTGGAAAAAAAAAAAAAAATATATGAAATTTTGACAAAAATAGAGTTTTCCTTGGACATGATCTCGTACTCACTGTGCTTCTGACCTCCGGATTCCCTGTTGAGTCATAATTTGATGAAACGCGTTGGGAAGGAGGGATGTGAGTGGTGACTGACAACTGGGAACCTGGGGTAATGTGTGGCAGCCATTGCCTGTCCCCCCCTGTGAACTATCAAGTCATTGGTACTGGGCTCAGGACATCAATTAGTGAGACCGTTGCTTTATTTCTCAGTCACATTTAATGTTGTTTTTGCATTCTGCTGTATACTTGGAGTTATTTATACAGCGTAGATGTGAATGGTGAGTCTTGTGATGATTTTTTATGTCTGGTTTGAACACATGCGTCACAGACCACCATGGTACCTGTTCACACAGGTTTTTCTTTTTGTGTGTTGTATGTCATTGGGTACTCAATTTTAACTGTGGTATTAAAAGTTAAGTTTTAATTATTTCTCTACCCCTGCTGTATATTCTGTTTATTTGGTAGATATCTTTCACACGCTGTACCTAAGGTCCTAGCAGCTAAACTAAATATTGTGATTTGAAAAAACCAAAGAGAAAAATTGTATGAAAAATACCCTGAATAATAATGAATAAACTGCAAGTGCTTAATAACAGGGTACTTAGTATATACATTTTTGCAAAAACGTAAGAAGCCATCCCACCTCGTCACGGTGTACCCATCTGGAACGGTCCCTAACCAACTAAAGTTAAAACCATTGGGGGGCGTGACCTGGACGGCAATGTGAAGAGACGTGTTTTTGGAGCTCTCCTGCAAACTCCCTTGATAAATCCCTGAATACCGCTGTTATCACTGCCTCAGCCGGCTGTCAGGAAGATAAGGTGGTGAGGACTTGTCTGGGGTGAGTCTGGTGGATGCAGAGTGCCATGGTCCGTCGTAGGCAAAAAGATAATGGAGTCGGGAAAGTCCCCAGCTCTCAAGATGGTGCCATGATAAGGCAGGAAGCTGAGAAAGTTAATGCAGCCTGTCAGGAGAGGATGCAGATCGCGGCAAGGCTGGAGAAGTTGGCCTGGACTCCAGAGAAATCACTTCAGCATATAGATAACAGAGGTGAGATGGGAGAGGAGGGAGAAGACAATGCCAGCTCTGATGAGATGGGGGATGGTGAAAAGCAGCAAGATAAGACAGGAGAAGTGGAGAAAACACATAGTCCAGAAAACCCCACTTTAAAGGACGTTTTTGCAGTGGTGTCTTTTTGTAAAGAGGCTCTGACTACCCTGACAAAGCAAGTTAAGGGATTACAGGCAGAGGTTGCTGACATTAAGAAAGACCTCAAGAAAGCAGATCTGAGGACAGCGGCTGTAGAGGAGAGAGTGGGGATAACAGAGGATCATATTACAAAACTACAACAGTCTGAAAAAACATTTGCACAGCAGATAGCTGAAATCATGGCAAAAAATGATGATTTAGAGAACCGCTCTAGAAGAAATAACATCCGAATTGTCGGCATCCCTGAGAAAGCGGAAGGAAGAAACCCCACTGAATATGTAGAAGACTGGCTCAGGGGGAAAATGGGTGCTAATGTCTTATCCAAGCTCTATGCCGTGGAACGTGCACACAGAGTCCCGATGCAGCCACAACCAGCAGGCAGGGGCCCTCGCACTATGCTAGCCAAGCTCCTCAACTACAGAGACAGGGACACTATACTGCGAAAGGCAAGAGACATGGAGGATCTTATGATTGACGGCCAGAGAATTTCCATATACCCGGACTACTCCATTTCTGTTCAAAAGCTACGTATGACTTTTACAGGAGTAAAGAGGCGCCTGCGAGAGGTGTGGGTGCAATACTCAATGATGTTCCCAGCTAAGCTAAGAGTGATGGCTTTGGAGCGGGTGCACTTTTTTACAACTCCGGAGGAAGCCATGCAGTGGTTGGACGCAAACGAAAAGCGGATCCGTTTGAAGGAATGAGCTGACTGTCTGAATCTGCAGTGTGTTGGAGAAGGCCGGCTGAGGCTCTACAACATCCTTAGGAGCTTACAGGGGACCCTTCTTGTGTTTTCTTTTTTTTCTCCCCTTTTTTTTTTTTTTTTTTTTCTTCTTTTTCCTCCTTCCCTTTGGGATTGAGGTAGTATGCAGGGGGAATGTGAAGGGTTTGATGTGAGCTCCGCAGGACATGGGGACTGCCTAATTAGGCGCGGTGGTGGTATTTACAATTTGAGATTCCAGTTTAATTACTGTTCGCCATTTTACTGTTATATTGGTTGAGTGGAATATGATTATACATAGACAGGGTGGGAGTGGAGAATTGTTGGAAAAGGGACGAGTTTTAAAATGTGTCTAAGAGGGGAAGGCGAGGGAGGTAGGGGGGAATTTAGTAGGGATTATGGACCAGGTTTGGAAAACCCGATGCTTCACGGGAGTACTCAAAAACAGGAAGTGGTAGGGAGCAGGAGGGGAGGGGAGCAGGGGGGGAGGGGGGAAAGGGGTAGGGTGGAGGCAGCATGGGGAGATACTACAAGGTTTGATGGTTTTACTGGGTGGGATAATGGGGGATAGAATTAAGGTGTTGAGTTGGAATATTAGAGGGTTATCAGATAGGTCTAGGAGAGCGGCATTAATTAAATATGTTCAAGACCAGAACCCATCAGTAATATGTCTACTAGAAACGCATCTCACAAAGGAGACAACACATGTTTTAAATAGGAGATGGGTGCAGAAGGCCTATCATTCCACCTTTTCCAACTATGCAAGGGGTGTATCACTGCTGATCCATAACTCTGTGCAATATGAAGAGATAGAAGTGTATGTGGATAAAGAGGGACAGTGTGTGGCCGTCAAGTGTAAAATATTTGGCAGACTCGTGTATAGCTGCAATATATATACCACCTCCATATAAGTGCACCAAACTAAGGGAGATAAGGGAGTTCTCTGAGAAGGGGGGAGTAATCCCTTTTTTACTAGTGGGGGACTTCAATAATGTGATAGATCTGTACTGGGACAGGAGTGGTAGACCTCCAGGTATCCAGGATAGTTGTATGACTTCGTTTGGCACTCTTATTGGGGAACTTGGAATGGTAGATGCCTGGCGAGTGAGGAATGGGAGGGTATCCTGCTTCTCTTGTTATTCGGCTTCGCATAACACTCTGTCCCGCATTGACATGGCTCTAGTTAGTGATCTGATGGATGCAATGATAGGCGACGTGCAATATCTGACAAGAGTGATTTCAGATCATAGCCCAATTCTAGTGTCCATACGACGGGGGACCCTGACAGGGGGAAGGAGGGGAGAGTGGAAGCTTCATCCAGCATGGATCCGTCATATTAATATGGGGAATATAGAACGGGATCTTGGGGATTTCTTTATCCACAACGAGGGTAGCACTGGTCCGCTGGTGGTATGGGATGCGATGAAGGCATACCTCAGGGGGCTCCTGTTCAGGGATATCTGTAAACGTAAAACACAGACGAGGCAGGATGAGAAAGATAGCCTGGAGGCCTTAGATAAGGCAGAGCTGGAAGCAATCCGGAGTACTACTACGGACACGAAGCAAAATCTTAGGCAGGCGCATGAACAGGTTAATAAGATGCTTTTGGAGAAGGCGGTAAGGAAGCAGGCATTCCAAAAATTGCATTTTTATGAGGAGGGAGAAAAAGTTGGTCATCTATTATCGGTCATAGCTGCAGCTCAAAGGAGTAGCTCATTTGTGCATGGTATGGACACGGGGGAGGGGACACAGGTCACTGAGGTTGAGGAGATCCTTGGGGTCTTTAAAGATTTCTATCGCACGCTATATTCTTCTATTGGAGAGATGAGGGTTGAAGAGGTGGACTCATTTCTTGAGCGAGGTGAGCTTCCGGTGTTGTCTGTAGTGGATAGAGATAAACTGGAGTCACCTATTACTATTGATGAACTGGAGGACGCTCTGCATGGCATGAGCAATGACAAGGCACCGGGAGCAGACGGGCTACCAGTTGAAATTTATAAACAGTTAGAAGAAATCCTATTACCCAAACTATTGAAAGTCTTTGAGGTGGCGGAGGGGGAAGGTGTATTGCCTGAATCTATGAGAGAAGCAATAATAGTAGTAATTCCTAAGGAGGATAAAAATCCGAGGCTTCCAGACTCTTATAGACCTATCTCGTTATTAACAGCGGACGTGAAGCTTCTGGCTAAGGTGTTGTCAAACCGGCTGACTGGAGTTATATCTAACCTAATACATATGGACCAATCAGGGTTCATGGCCAATAGGTCGACAGCTGCTAATATCAGGAGATTATATCTTAATCTACAGTTGCCGCCTGACAACCCTGGCCGGAGGGTGATTGCTTCGCTAGATGCCCAGAAAGCGTTCGATAGTGTTGAGTGGGGGTATCTGTGGAAAGTGTTAAAACATATGGGTTTTGGCCCACGGTTTGTAAAGTGGGTGCAGCTGTTGTATAATAGGCCTACTGCTAAAGTTAGAGTTAATGGTATGACCTCCTCAGCGTTTGAGTTGCACCGGGGAACGAGACAGGGCTGCCCACTATCGCCGCTCCTATTTGCTATTGCAATAGAGCCTCTGGCGGCGGCCATTAGGAAATCAAAGGAGATCCATGGATTTAAGTATGGGCATTTAGAGGAGAAAATAGCTCTTTATGCTGACGATTTATTACTTTTCTTGGGGGATCCATCAGCCTCATTGGATCATGCCATGCAGATAATAGAGAAATTTGGAGACGTTTCGGGACTGACCATTAATTGGTCTAAATCAAGCCTCTTTAAAGTGGATGGGGAAGTAGCCTGGACAAATGAGGATACTGGGGCTAACAAATTGAAGAATGTGGACGAATTTAAATATCTAGGTATCAAGATATCTCTGCCAGTAGAAAAATACATACAGGTGAACTTATGGCCTCTCCTTAAAAAATTGAGAGCCAAGGTGGATGCCTGGAACAAGCTACATTTGTCAGTTGTTGGAAGGGTTAATTTGCTAAAGATGGTAGTAATGCCTAAACTCCTATACATACTGCACAATGCCCCTGTTTGTATTTCAAGGAAAAGATTTAAAGGGATAAACTCGCTGTTTAGGGACCTGGTGTGGGGTAAAAAGCAGCCTAGGGTGCGATTAGAGACTTTACAAAGGCCAAAGGATGAGGGGGGTCTAGCAATCCCAAATCCGGAATTGTATTATATAGCGGCGCAATGTCAACACCTCAGGGGTTGGTCTGATCGAGAGAAAGATGGGGGCATTAAAGAAGTACTGGAATACATAGTGGGTAGAAGTCCATTGGTAATGGGACTAGAGGATGGTGCGGTGGGGCTCCTGGGTAGAACATCTCCTACAATGGCACTTATAAATAAGACCTGGGATAGGCTGAAAAAGGTGAGAGGGGTGACCCGGTTAACTAAGTTTACACCTATCTGGGATAACAGTAATCTCCCGGAGATTCAGAAAATGGGGAATATTGAGGAGTGGAGACGCAAGGGTGTGATATACATGCATCAGATATTGGACGGAGGAATTGTGAAATCGTTCCCGCAGTTACAGAGTGAGTTTCAGTTACCGGTGTCCGGCTGGCTCCACTACAGTCAATTAAAACATGCGATTGCAGCCCAAGTGGCTAAAAATAGTGTGGACCTACAGACTGACCTGGTACTGGAGTATGTGTGTAAGGGCAGAGGAAGCACTAAAGGGATCATTTCTGGCACATATAAAGATATACTACATACCTTTCTTTTAGACTACCCAATTAAAACTAAATCTAAATGGGAGGAGGAAGTTGGGCCGATAACGGAGGAGGTGTGGGAGAGTATCCTGGAGCATGTACCTAAACTCTCTATGGGCGAACCGGCCAGACTATCTCACCTATACGTGATTCACCGTTTATATAGGTCTCCTTTACTGATGTTTAAAATGGGGTTGAAAAGGAATTCGGAGTGTCCAAGGTGTCAGGGACCTGACGCAGGTATTTTTCACATGATGTGGTCTTGTCCGAGACTGGTCTCCTTTTGGACTAAGGTTATCAACAAGATAGGAAGAACATATGGGTGTGTCCTCCCCAGGGAACCAGTGATATGCCTATTGGGATATGTTGAGGAGCTTGGGGTGGAAAATACTATGAAAATTGTCATTGCTAGGCTGCTGTATGCGGCAAGAAAGCTAATCGCCAGGTCCTGGATTAAAAAAGACCCCCCGACCAGGGGAGAGTACATTAAAAGGGTGAAATGTATTCTTCAGCTGGAACGGGGAGTGTATGAAAGAAGGGGGAATGTTAAAATGTTTGAGAAGCTATGGTCTCCTTGGCTGCAATGCGGATAGGACGAGTGATGGACCAGTAAATTGATATGGGACGGGGATAGCCGTCTGAGACCTCTGATGTGTGTGTTTTGTTTTATTTGTGTTACTAGTTGTTCCTCCTGCACAACGGGATGGTTGCTATACTACAGTTGGAGGGTATTATAAGTGTGTACTATATGGGATGTAGTATCGGGGAGAAGTGTTGCTGCCGGGAGGGGGAGTTAAAGGGGTAATAGATGTGATAAATTTAATTTGGATGCCGATTTGTTATTCTGTTGTATGTATTCTGTTTTAATAAAAAAGTATCTGATTTAAAAAAAAAAAAGTTAAAACCATTATACATACCTGTCTTGTGTCTATCAAAACTCCAATGTGAATGGTAAAAAGTGGTCAGCAGGGTCCCAGATTAAATACACAGCAAAGTGGGAAGCAATTAGTTGTTCAGCCTCAGTATAAGGAGGGCTGCACCCCCAACTTGCAATAAAGCAAGATAGCAGACAAAAAAAACACCAAAAAACTGAGCTGTAACAAAAAAAACAGTAAACATGCAACATTACAAGCATGTAAATGGCAGCCTCTAGACAAGAAAAAAAACCAAAGAAATAAATATTGTGATTTGTTCCCTGATCCAATCTGACCAATCTGGCTTTATGCCTTCCAGATCCATCGTGGTAAATATTCGGCGTCTCCATCTCAATCTACAACTTCCAGTGGATAATCCTGGGCATAGAGTTATCTGCTCTCTCGACGCAGCCAAAGCGTTTAACTCTATTGTATGGAACTTTTTATGGGCAGTACTTAGCAAATTTGAATTGAGTGCAAATTTTATTTCCTGGATAAAAATTTTTATGTGGCAGGCCCACTGCTAGGATTAGGGATAATGGCCGGCTTATTCCCGTATTTATCTTAGCTAGGGGTACTCAACAAGGGTTGAGTACCCCTACCTCTCGCCGTTACGATTTGCGATGGCTATAGAGCCCATGGTGGCAGTCATACGAAACCATCCGAATATAGAGGGGAGCTCGAAGAAAGGTAGTGCTTTATGCCGATGACACTCTACTCTTTCTGACAGATGCTTCTAATTCATTACACATAGGAATGGAAATGATTTGGGAGATATTCCAGATTACTGATAAATTGGGGGAAGTCGGTCCTACTCCCTGTAAATAACATTGACAATATCCCTCGGTATACCTCCTCAGGACTACATATTACCTCGAAATTTAAGTACTTGGGGATTAATGTTACTGCTAGAGTGAATGACTATGAAGCCTTAACCTGACCAGTTCTTAAAAAATTTAAAAGGGAACCTGTCAGGTCCCATATGCATTGGAACCTACAGTTACAAGTGAAAACGTTGTGGTACCGTATTAGCCAGTTGAAAAATTATTGAATGTTCTCAGTGAGAGGAACAAAATTATAATTTTGTGATACCTTTTAATGGCTAACTAAAATAAAATAAAGTGATGTTACAAAGCAAGCTTTCCCATCTCTCGGGTGGGAACGCTCACTGAAAAACTCTCTGGGTGGGTAGAAAATGTCCTTAAGCCACTAGTGAGAAACACAGCCAGCTATATACAGGACACCACTGACCTTTAGAAAAAGCTATCTAGAATAGCTCCCCTACCCGAAAGTACCATCTTAGCTACCATGGATGTGGAATCTTTATACTCTAACATCCCACATGAAGATGTACTAACCGCCTGCCAAATGTTTCTTGTAGCTAATGGGATCCCTCCTGAGTCTGTATTAAGACTCACCAAATTCATCTTCACACACAACTTTTTCTCTTTTGGCGAGGAGCTATACTTACAACTAGAGTTGAGCGCGGTTCGTGGTTCTCCAGTTCGTGGCTCGAGTGATTTTGGGGACTGTTCTAGATCGAACTAGAACTCGAGCTTTTTTGCAAAAGCTCGATAGTTCTAGATACGTTCGAGAACGGTTCTAGCAGCAAAAAACCCAGCTAATTCCTAGCTGGCTTTCCGCTGTAATAGTGTAAGTCATTCTGTGACTCACACTATTATGAAATTTCAGTGTATGGTGTGCGGGAACAGCGCATTCAGATCACTGCTGTTTGGATAATGGCGATCGCCATTTTTTTTTCCTTGTCTTCCTTCCCTAAGTGCGCGCGTGTAGTGGGGCGGGCCAGCATGTCAGCCAATCCCAGACACACACACAGCTAAGTGGACTTTTAGCCAGAGAAGCAACGGCATGTGTCATAGGATGTCCATGTCACATGTCCCTGCATTATAAAAACGAGTATCTGCCCGTCCGGACGCCATTATCTCTTCTGCGTCCTTGGTGTCAGACATCACTGGCGCAGCTCCTATCGCCGATACAGCTGTATACGCTCCATACACAGCGCTGGACAGCATAGGGATAGCACTTTCTATCAGTCCTTTTAAGGGCTCATACCGGCAGGGTCAGAGCCATAGGTGACAGGTCCTGAAAACAGAGTTTAACAGCTACACAAGATGACAGCGTCTGTGTAGCTAAGGTCAGGGATTTCCTCGCTGCATTTCCCCATTAGGAGGGATAGAAAGGCAGGCTTCCTTTCCTCTACCCAGAGACCCACAACCCTGCCACTGTACCCTCCTGCCCTTTGCACACTCCAACTCATTATAACTAAGCCATTATACTAGCAAACACTCAGTGAACTTAGTGACATCCTAAACGTGGCTATTGGACTTCTGTATAGTCCCAGTAGTGCAAAGATATTTGCAGCACGTCTGGCTGCATTGCACATTCAAACTCATTATAACTAAGCCATTATACTAGCAAACACTGAGTGAACTTAGTGGCATCCTAAACGTGGCTATTGGACTTCTGTATAGTCCCAGTAGTGCAAAGATATTTGCAGCACGTCTGCCTGCATTGCACACTCAAACTCATTGTTACTAAGCCATTATACTAGCAATTTATGCTGCCAGTTTAAGGGCCGTAGTTGCATTGTCAGGGATATTTATTCTTTATTATTCTGCTGTTAATAAAGCTAGACCACTGCTGCAATCTACACCACCTCTCAATTTTTACTACCACATTTTCAGTGCACAATCTTGTCGCAATCGACATGAGTGGCAAAATGACAGATGCTGGTGGAAAGGGGAAGAGGCGTGGTGGAAAAGGAAAAAAAGGGTTTGTCCGTGGGGAAGGTGGCAAAGCTCCATTATCATCTGCTGAAGATAGACCATCTACCAGCAAAAGTAAGATGTCTACTACTTACCGTGGACAATCCGATGTGCTCCCTTTTTTACGGACACAAACAACAGGAACAACGGTAGATGATGGCCAAAAAAGGAAAATGCTTGAATGGATCTCAAGTGGTCCAACAAGTGCCCTCTCAGCCACCTCAAGTACCACATCCAAAAAACACCAGTCCTCTGAGTTGTCATCCCAATCAAACTTGCTTTCTCCCAGCTCTGAAGTCTCCATCAGCCCTGCACAGTATGGTGGAACTGAGATGGCTGAGTCTGCAGAGCTGTTCAGTCACACTATAGCCTGGGAATCAGAGGTCTGCTCCCAAGCTACAGTGAGTACAGACCAGGAAATGGTCTGCAGTGATGCCCAGAACCTTTGTGACTCTGATTCAGGCCGTGAGGACGAAGTTTCTGAGCATAATGTTGACCCTTTGTCACAAACTGTAACAACTGTGGTTATAGACAATGAGGAACATACTGATGACGATGAGACGCAGATACCAGATTGTGATGACAACTTAAATATTCGGTCAGGGCAAGAAGAGGCTCGGTCTGAGGGTGAGGGGAGTGCAAACACAACAATTGATGATGAAGTTCTAGATCCCACCTACTGTCAACCCCCAGTCAGGCACTCGAGGAGGTCAACAGAGGCGGTGGAGGAGGATGCAACCGACGACGAAGTTACTTTGCGCCTTCCTGGACAGAGTCGGAGCACTGGTAGCACGTCTACAACTGCATCATCAGCCACCACTCTGCCTCTGAGCAATAGTCGGGGGGGCTCAGCAGGTCGCATGCCCTCTAAGCCTTGCCTAGCCTGGTCCTTTTTTGACATAGAAAAAGATCGCCCAAATTATGTGATGTGTAAAATTTGTCATGATTCTGTTAGTAGAGGTCAAAACCTCAGCAGTTTGACAACTTCTTCCATGAATCGTCACATGAATAAATATCATAGGTCCCAGTGGGAAGTTCACCGTGCTGCAATGCAGCCTAGCGGAGCGAACCATCCACCGCCTGCCCCTTCCAGTGCATCCGCGCGCTCTTCATCTTCTAGGACTGTGAGGACAGCTGTCACACCTGGTTTTCCACGCACAACTTCCACCACTGTAACCGCAACAGGCAGTTTGCTTGGTAGGTCGTCAGTTGGTTTGGAAGGGGAAACAAGTGAGTGTGTACAGCTCTCTCAGACATCGATAGCACCAACGTTGGATGAAGGCAACATCATGTCTCCGCCTGCACTTTCCTCACAAACCTGCATTTTTCCAGGGACACCCTACTCAACACCGTCTACACACAGCAGCCAGATCTCTGTCCCTCAGATGTGGTCAAATAAAAGGCCATTTCCTGCGACCCATGACAAAGCTAAGAGGTTGACTCTATCCCTCTGTAAGCTCTTGGCTACCGAAATGCTGCCTTTCCTCCTAGTGGACACACAGGATTTTAGAGACCTTATGTCTGTCGCTGTGCCCCAGTACCAGATGCCTAGTCGCCACTATTTCTCTAAGAAAGGTGTGCCTGCGCTACACCAGCATGTCGCACACAACATCACTGCTTCCTTGAGAAACTCTGTGTGTGAACGGGTGCATTTCACCACCGATACTTGGACCAGTAAGCATGGACAGGGACGTTACATGTCGCTGACTGGGCACTGGGTAACTATGGTGATAGATGGTGAAGGGTCTGCTGCACAAGTCTTGCCGTCCCCACGACTTGTGTGTCAATCCTCTGTCTGTCCAAGTTCCGCCACTGCTTCTGCCTCCTCCACCTCATCTGTGTCCTCCACCTCCGCCCCAAGCCTGCCTGGTCAGGCCACCAGCGTTCTCACTGCGCAGAAGGAATCACGCACCCCTCATTACTATGCTGGCAGCAGAGCGCAACGGCATCAGGCGGTCTTTAGCTTGACATGTCTTGGGAATAGGAGTCACACAGCTGAGGAATTGTGGTCAGCTCTGCGGTCCGAGTTTAATAAATGGTTGTCTCCACTCAACCTGCAGCCTGGTAAGGCCGTGTGCGACAATTCTGCAAACCTGGGTGCGGCGCTTCGCCTGGGCAAGGTGACACACGTGCCTTGTATGGCTCACGTGTTGAACCTTGTTGTTCAGCAATTTTTAACACACTATCCCCGGCCTAGATGGCCTTCTGACCAGGGCACGAAAACTGTCTGCTCACTTCCGCCGTTCAACCGCCGCAGCTGAGCGACTTGCATCGCTCCAGAAATCTTTCGGCCTGCCGGTTCATCTCCTGAAATGCGATGTGCCGACATGCTGGAATTCGACTCTCCACATGTTACAGCGACTGTGGCAGCACCGCCGTGCCCTGGTGCAATACGTCATGACGTATAGCCTGAGACAACGAGATGCAGAGGTGGGGCAGATCACCCTGATGGAGTGGTCTCAGATCAAGGACCTATGCACCCTTCTGCACAGTTTCGACATGGCGACGAATATGTTTAGCGCTGACAATGCCATTATCAGCATGACAATTCCAGTCATTTACATGCTGGAGCACACGCTAAACACTATTTGGAGTCAGGGGGTGGGACAACAGGAAGGGGAGGAACTACAGGAGGATTCATATGCGCAATGGACAACAACATCACCAAGGTCCAGACGTTCATCATCACCAACGCGGCAGGCATGGGACCATGGGGGACAAGGATCAACAAGGGCGCATAGTAGCAGGCGAAATGTTGAGGAAGGTGCAGGAGAACATGAAGAAATGGAGGACGAACTGTCCATGGACATGGAAGACTCAGCGGATGAGGGAGACCTTGGTCAAATTTCAGTTGAAAGAGGTTGGGGGGAGATGTCAGAGGAAGAAAGAACGGGTAGCACCTCTATGCCACAAACACAGCGTGGACTTGGTCCGCATGGCACATGAGTGCCTTCTTGTTGCACTACCTCCAACATGACCCTCGTATTGTCAAAATTAGAAGTGATGATGACTACTGGCTTGCCACACTATTAGATCCCCGGTACAAGTCCAAATTTTGTGACATAATTCCAGCCATAGAAAGGGACGCACGTATGCAGGAGTATCAGCAGAAGCTGTTACTCGATCTTAGCTCGGCTTTTCCACCAAACAACCGTGCAGGTGCAGGGAGTGAATCTCCCAGTTGTAACTTGACAAACATGGGACGGTCTCGTCATCTTCAACAGTCTACCCATACCAGTAGGACTGTATCTGGTGCTGGTAACAGCAATTTTATGGAATCTTTTCATAATTTTTTTAGACCCTCCTTTGTAAGGCCACCAGAGACAACAAGTCTGACACATAGTCAACGGCTGGAGAGGATGATACAGGAGTATCTCCAAATGAACATCGATGCCATGACTTTGCAAATGGAGCCTTGCTCATTTTGGGCTTCAAATCTAGAAAAATGGCCAGAGCTCTCCAGTTACGCCTTGGAGATTTTGTCGTGTCCAGCTGCCAGCATTGTCTCTGAACGTGTCTTCAGTGCTGCTGGGTGTGTGCTGACAGATAAGCGCACGCGTCTGTCCAGTGACAATGTGGACAGACTAACGTTCATCAAAATGAACAAGTCATGGATCCACCAGGAATTTACTACCCCTGTGTCATCCTGGGGAGAGTAAATGCTTGTGGATTTGGAATGTGCTTGATGCAAATCTAGCTGTGAAGTGTACAACTAGGGCACAAGTGCTGCCACTGAATGGGTGGGTATGTGTGGGGCACAATTTTTGGAAAAAGGGACACTCCGCTTGGAGTAACCCTTGCTTACATAGTTTTAAAAAATGATCCAAGGTGCATACAGCTGGGATCAGGAAAGACTTTGCTACCTACCCCGGTGTCATCCTGGGGACGGTTAAGTATGGCGTATTTTTGAATGTGCTTGATGCAAATCTAGCTGTGAAGTGTACAACTAGGGCACAAGTGCTGCCACTGAATGGGTGGGTGTGTGTGGGGCACAACTTTTGGAAAAAAAGGGAGACTCCGCTTGGAGTAACCCTTGCTTGCTGTGTTTTTTAAAAATGTTCCAAGATGAACAGAGCTGGGATCAGGAAAGAGTTTGCTACCTACCCCGGTGCCATCCTGGGGATGGTTAAGTATGGCGTATTTTTGAATGTGCTTGATGCAAATCTACCTGTGAAGTGTACAACTGGGGCACAAGTGCTGCCACTGAAGGGGTGTCTGTGTGGCCCAATTTTTGGAAAAAAGGGAGACTCCGCTTGGAGTCACCTTGCGGTGTTTTACATGATTTTAGAAGGGCATGCCATGCCTATATCTGTGTCTCGTCCTCTTTTTCCTCGTAACGCTGTTTTGTTTTCGCATGAGAATTTGTCCTTGTCACTTTCCCATGTGTTTGTGTTGTGTTGTGAGTTGTTTGTCACCTTTTGGACACCTTTGAGGGTGTTTTCTAGGTGTTTTTATGTGTTTGTGATTGCCTGCCATTGTTTCCTATGCAGTTCGAGTTCGGTTCGTCGAACGTTCGACGAACCGAACTCGAATGGGAGCTCCGTTCGGCGAACCGACCTCGAGCCAAACCGCGACCGGTTCGCTCATCTCTACTTACAACGCACAGGAACTGCTATGGGAAGCAAAATGGCACCACAGTATGCCAACCTTTTCATGGCTAAACTGGAAAATGACTTTTTAGCATCCTGCAACCTCAAACCATTGGCCTATTTCCGTTTCATCGATGACATTATTTTAATAATCTGGACCGAATCTGAACAAGAGCTTCTAAAATTTTATGAAAAATTCAATGCATTTCATCCTACCATAAACTTGACATTGGAACACTCAAAAACAGAAATCAACTTCCTGGATACAGCCATAAAAATTCAAAATGGTTCAATCTAGACATCGGTGTATCGGAAACCTATTGACCGTCCCACATACCTCAGATGGGACAGCTTTCACCCCAAACACATTAAAAAATCCATTGTCTACAGCCAGGTCCTCAGATATAATCGTATCAGTTCCAGCACTACAGACAGGGATGAACACTTAACCCCTCTTAAAAAGACATTTCTAAACCAAGGCTACCACCCCACCTCCATAGATGACCAGATCATTAGAGCAACAAGGACCCCTAGAAGTGAACTGCTTCAATACAAACAAAAAGAGGAAAATAGTCGAGTACCTCTGGTGGTGACCTACAACCCACAGCTCGAGGTACTGAGAAGAACGGCCAAGAAACTTCACCACATTCTACACAAGGATGACCAGTTAAAAACAATATTCAAAGATCCTCCATTGCTGTGCTACAGTCAACCTCCTAATTTAAGGAGCATCATGATCCGAAGTCCTTTGCTCTCAGACACACCAAGAGGAACTTATCCTTGCAATGTAAAGAGCTGCAAAACCTGCACCCATGTAGAGACCAAAGACCGGATACAGATCCCTAACACACAGAAGGACTATAAAATTCCTGGGACATTCACATGTTCCTCCTCCAATGTGGTGTACTTAATCCTGTGCACTATATGTCCTATTGGGGGCCTCTATGTTGGAGAAACAGGACAGAGACTGAGAGCAAGGATGAGAGCTCACCGATACACAATTACAGACAAAAAAACTATATGGGAGAGAAAAGGCGCAATAGGGTCTTACCCGATATATTGGGCAAAATCATAAAGAAGTAATGCACTCACCTGATCGGGTTGTGCCAGTCACAACTCCATTGACAGCATAAAACCTGTGTTCTCCAGTTTTTTCCTTTGATGTACAGACAAAAAAAAACATTTACCTGTGGCCAAACATTTCTGTGCTTCAGGATACAACATAAACCATATGAAAGTTGTCATATTAAAAGGCAACTTCAGATCACAGAGCCATCGCAGGGTCTGGGAATACAAATTAATTTAAATGTTTAACTCTGTGGACACAGGACTCATCTTGTCAGAAGGATTTATGGCCCATTATAAAATCTGAGGAGTCTGCTCCAGAGACTCACCAGACCTCTGATTCTACATGGATATTGGGACAATAAAACTCTCACACCACTAATCAAAGCTAATTAAGGATTCACTTGCTAAGTTCAGTATTTGTTTATTTAAATGTCCTTTTATTATGCCATCCCTCTGCTCTGTTTGTGCATATATTTGTGTTTCTTCAGATATTTTGTCATACCATGCCTGATGAAGGGACCTGAGATGTCTGGAAAGCTTGCTTTGTAACATCACTTTATTTTATTTTAGTTAGCCATTAAAAAGTATCACAAGATTATTCTTTTGTTCCTCTCACTGAGAACATTCAATAACATCTCATTTGAGGCACATTTAGTAGGGTTAGATCGTCGTCAGATACTTTTAGAAGATGAATCCTTGAGAGAAATTCGTTAATCTTATTTTCTGATGGTTGTATGATACTTGTATCTTCTCTTAAATTGTATTGCTTAGAATAGTAAGCAGCAAAGGCATCCGCTATTTCATTCGGGTGTTTACATATTGTATTGTCTTTATTAATTACTAGCTGTAGTACCCGAGCGTTGCCCCGGATAGTAACTTTCTCTCTGTCTCTCTACCTGTCTCTGTGTGTCAGTCTCTGTGTGTCAGTCTCTTTCCCCGTCAGTCTCTTTCCCCGTCAGTCTCTTTCCCCGTCAGTCTCTTTCCCTGTCTCTGTCAATTTCCCTGTCTCTTTCCCTGTCTCTGTCAATTTCCCTGTCTCTTTCCCTGTCTCTGTCTCTTTCCCTGTCTCTTTCCCTGTCTCTTTCCCTGTCTCTTTCCCTGTCTGCCTCTTACTCTGTCTCTGTCTGTCTCTCTCTATCAGTCTCCCCACCGACATCTTATTACCTCACACATAAGCTTCTTATACTAACAATTTATTTTGTTCCTATAGCAACCACTCACAGGTTCTATCAATAACCGATACCTCACAGCTCCATTGACTTTAATGGAGGTAGGTTTTTTGGAGAGTAACTGTAAACGCGGGGTTAAATTTTCCCGTCAAAACATAGTCTGACGTTCCCTGAGTCCTTGTCCTTTAGCGGACATACTGTACATACATACATACATACATACACTCAGCTTTATATATTAAATTGCTGAAATTCTTGTCCTATCTTTCCTTTGCTTTATCCTAGTCATCATATATTTAGACGGCTTATTATTCAAATAATAAAACTTTGTTTTGATTTTTTTGTAGCATTCTATCATAGTCTCTAATTAATTGAGATCTCAAGTCCATTCTCAACTTTAGTCTGAGTGTTTATTGAAGGACTCAATCCGAGTGTGTTCTATGTCTTTAGGCTATGTGCACACATTGCGTTTTTTTCAGTGCAGAAAAAAACGCACCCTCTGGCAGAGGGGACAATTGTAAACAATGCGTTTTGGGAAAAACGCATAAAAAACGCATGTGTTTTTCGTGCGTTTTTTCGTGCGTTTTTCATGCGTTTTCCATGCGTTTTCTTCAGGTGCGTTTTTGACCACATGATCCAGTGACAGTGCCACAGTACATCCAGTACACCATGCCAGCCTTCCTGCAGAGATGTGAGTGTTGTCCACGGGAGAACGCAGCTGCCCATGCCCACGATTTGGGTTCAGGCTGCTGTGGACTTGCGCTATTCTACGTGCAGAGAACACTCATCTCCGCAGCATAAATTTACATCCTGAGGCTCAGGAAGCCGTGCCACAGGTCAGTTTATGCTGTGGAGAAAAGCCCAGTGGGCACGGGATTTCTAAAAATCCTTCCACTGTGCTTCTACTGCACAACACAGTGTTATGGACGCAGGGAAAACACTCTGCGCCCATAACGCTGTAAACCCTGATCGTGGGCACACAGCCAAAAATGTGTCAATGGATGTCAAACATATATAACGTCCCACCCCCCCTGCATATTCTAAGCTGGCGCCCTTTAGTGCCTTTCATATGGCACTAAAGGGTGCCTAGCCTTGTATTTAGCCTAAAAAAAAAATTATTAAAATAAATGACGTGGGGTCCCCCCTATTTTTGATAGCCAGTCAGGGTAAAGCAGGCAGCTGTAGCCTGCAAACCACAGCTGACAGCTTCATCTTGGCTGGTGATCAATTTGGAGGGCTCCCCAAGCTGTTTTTTTTTTTTTATAAGTAATTAAAAAAAACAAAAAACGTGGGGTCCCCCCAAATTAGATCACCAGCCAAGGTGAAGCTGACAGCTGGGGTCTGGTATTCTCAGGATGGGAAGAGCCATGGTTATTGGACTCTTCCCAGCCTAAACATAGCAGGCCGAAGCCGCCCCAGAAGTGGCGCATCCATTAGATGCGCCAATCCTGGCGCTTCCCCCAACTCATCCCGTTGCCCTGGTGCGGTGGCAAACGGGGTGATATATGGGGTTGATACCAGATGTGTAATGTCACCTGGCATCAAGCCCAGCAATTAGTGATGTCACGGCATCTATTTGATACCAGACATAACTAATTAACAGTAATAGCAAAAAAAATTGACAACAAAAAATAAAAAATTTATTTGAAAAAACACTCCCCAAAAACATATCCTCTTTCACCAATTTATTGAAAAGAAAAGAAAAAAAATTGGGTCCGCAGTATCCATTTTTGACGTCCCACGTCTCCTCTGGACCTTCTAGAATATGGGGGGCACGCTCAGGGAACGTGTCCCCCATTTTCTAGTAGTGCAGACCCTCCATTTGAGGAGAGTGGGTGCAAAGAATCTGCACCCACTCTCCCCGGGTCACAGCTGTTGTGTGCCGAGCAGCAGCCAGCGCAGCTCACACTGAACACAGGAAGCCGTCAGCTGCTCGGCACATGTGACCAGCACGCACTGTGAAGGAGGGGGCCGCGGGGGATCAGCGCTGTGACAGGTACGGGGGTTACCGGGGGGAAATAGGGGGTGACCTGGCAGGGCCTGGGGAGCAGTTTTCTGTCGCATGTGTTATTGCACATGCGACAGAAACAGAGGAATAGGGTACGGCTGGTGCGCTGCTGTGCGCGTGGCCGTCTTGGATTTTCGTGAGGGGGCTGGGGTTCGGGGCGGGCACTTTGGCGACTCCGGATTTCCTGAACTTTGCCAAGAAGTGAGGTCAACAGGAAACCTCTTGACCTCACTTCCAGGTAAAATGCCTGCGTTCTGTATGCCGATAAAGCATGCGGACCGCAACAAAAATGCAGCGAACTGCGATGTAGCTGCGTTCTGACCCAGATCATTGATTTCAATGGGTGGAGAACGCAGCTACAACGCAAAAAAGAAGTGACATGCTGATTCTTTTTCCGCACCGATTTTTGGCATCCAGAACGCTGTGCTTAGATACGCAGCGTGCGAATCGATTTTTAGGCTTTCTCATAGACTTTGCTGAGGAAGCTGAACGCATGCTATTTGGCACTGAAACGCTGCAGTTCTAAACGCAGCGTTTCCGCGGGAAAAAACGCAACGTGTGCACATAGCCTTAATCCTGGATGAAAGTTGTTTTATATTTTCTCTATTTATTTTCCTATTTCTACTGTTAATCTGAATGAATTTTACCCTAATAACCGCTTTATGTGCGTTCTGTAGAGTACCATATTGTTCGTTTTATAAGATGCACCTCAAATTTAGAGAGAAAAAAAAGGGATCCGTCTTATATTCTGGTTGTGTCTTACCAGGGGGCGACAGCAGTGGTGGAGCAAGGTCACAGAAGGCAGGGGCGGTGGTAAAGTAAGGCGATACTGCTGGCGGTGCGCCGGGTGTCCCAGATGCCTGCTGTAGACACTGTGAGGCAGGTTACATCTAGAAACTGTCGGCAGTGTGGGCTTCAAAGAAATCGCACCCAGAGTTTGCATGCGCACAGATAGCTCAATGACAAGTTGAGATCTCATTTGCGCACGCGTTACCTCCGGGCTCCATTTTCCTGAAGTCCGCTGCGGGGAGATCAATGGGCCAGAGGTGGCATGCGAAGATGAGATCTTGAGTCGAGAGCTCCAGCTGCACTTGTGCCGACTCCGGGCACCAATATTTGAAGCCCACACCGCCGACATTTTCAGGATGGCCCCTGCCTCCTCGCCCACAGCGAGCACCAGCATATTGCCTGCAGCACTGCGCCTGCTTCCTGTGACAATTCTCTGTTTGGATTTAAGCTTTTTGGATTTTTTTTCTTTGAACACGCACTTTCCTTTGGGTTTGAATCTCAGACAAGAGATCATGTTACATTGTTAGCCTATACGATGCGTCATTATAGCATTGGAATGACTACTATTGACATATTCTTACCCATGGATATATAATTCCCCTCCTTTTTTTTTTTTTTTTTTTGAAGAATCCTCTAAAAACATATTTCCAATATTTCTAAACATTTTGTGGAATGCCATTGTGATATATCCAGCCTATGAGCTTATGTTATTGAACATGTACCTAAATATATTAGAGGTGGTGACCATACTAGTGCACTCCGTAATAATAAAATAGTTTTTTTTTCTTCGGAAAATGCATTTTTCTTTGGCTCTGAATCTCAGATGAGAGATTATGTTAAAGTATTAGCCTATATGATACGTCAATTGTAGTACTTACATGACTAACATTGACATATTCTTACCCATAGATATGCGTTTTTTTCCTATTTCACATACAATATTTGCATTTTTGATTATTTATATATATATATATATATATATATATATAGTTAGTGACGTTGCACCTTGCAACATGGGGAATACTCACTCAGCACGAGGGCTTCAGGTAAACACGGGAGGCACTTCCTTATTCTCAGGCTGCTTTATTTAGACTTTATACAGCATACTGCCAGGACTGCATACAACAATGGCATTACAAGCAGGAGACAGGCACGTTCCCAAACACCAGGTCTCCAGGTCCAGTCCAGCACATAAGTCCAAGCCTAGCCTTCACAGACAGCAGGTTTCCTCACCACCACATACAGGCAAACCCGGCTACTTCCTCCACCACAGGAAATTCAGAGCCGGGCCATGGGTGTGTCCAGAGGCCTGACTTTTACCTCTGGGACCACACCCCGAGGTGGAGATATGGTGAACAGCCGTCCCACCCATCTCATTAGCAGTCCACAAGAAACCCGGCCCAGGTAACATACATTAACCCTCTCAGCACAGTACCTGTGATCATATCACAATATATCTATATATAGATAATATAAATAATTGTGTCAGTGCACTCTCTGCAGGAACTTGATTGATTTAGGGTGCGTGCCCATGATCAGTGACTCGCGATCCCTCAGGTAAGGACACACTGCGTCCAGGACGCAGTGAATCCTGATCTTGGACACATACCCTTAGGCTTTTGCAGGCTTTGTGTTGTATCTCTTGTGCAGCTCCTTTTGTTTTTTAGGCTATGCACCCATGGGACTATGTACCTGCGGATATATCTGCAGGTATGTCCGCAGGTTTCCCGCAGCAGCTCCCCGGAATCCGCAGCTTTCCATTTCTGCGGGATTCCAGCGAAATATCTGCGGTAAACCTGCGGACATTCATGTGCGTTACCTGCGGAGCTCTAAGGGCTCCTAGGATTTTGTTGAACACTTGTTGAAGGACCCGTGGGAGATCTTTGGAATCGATGTCTTCCTAATGCCCCTTTTTCTCAGATTGTTGCGGCGGCCCCTGTTCTCAGTTGTCCAATGCTTCTGTAAGGTAGTGACGTTGTTGAGAATGGACGTCTAAGATTTGTTGATGAGTATATGTCTCCCTGTAGGGACTGTATTTTATTTGCTTGGGTCTGTACTTGAGTATCAATTCTCTGGACATTTGAGCTATAAGTTAGAGAGTTCAGTACGATAAACATTTTCAAGCCTTGTTACAAACCTTTCTATATCTTCCCTGCAGGGTATGATATTGATGCGGGCTCGGTGGTATCTCAATTCAGCTAACACTCCCACACCATGGGTGGCCAGGATGGATGGATCACATGGAGCAGTGCTGCGTGCAGGTCCCACTACAGGCTCTATCCCTGTATGAATTTTGCAGGTGTATAGTACCTGAGGCTGATTTCCATCGTGTATAGGGAGGGGAGACGGGGAAATGCCAGGCACTTCCAAAAGGGTCATGACCCCTTGTCACGGGGTCCTTCTCCGTATCACACAATGAACAGAGCAGAAGATGGGAGATCCTTTATTCCAATCAAATTAGAAGGTCCATAAAATAATCCACTACACAGAGGGTAAAATAGTCCAGGAACACGGATACAGTCCAGTAAGGGATAAATGTCCATGTCTCTCTGGGGAGCCGCAGCTTCTCCCCCAGAGGATGAATCTTCCTGCTTGTCTCTTGTCCTTCTCCAGACAGAATAATCACCCAGGTAAGCAGAGAGTTCAGGTGGATCCCAGGCCTCCCTCCCCCAGACTTAGGGACAAAAGCCCGGCAGGGGGGGATTAACCTGCAAACAGGACAATGTACACACAAGGAATACACAGAATGGACAGTGCACCATGCCTAAAATACGAACCTACACAAAATTATACACAACCCCCCCTTCATATTCCACCATCACACCCCTGAACTCCCAACCACTGATATTGCTGCAGACTTTGTGGGTTGGTGTCCGGATAAGAGGTTGTTTCAGCCACTGTACTGCATGGTGCCTGGGTTGTGGGGTGCACTGGAGGGCCGGGACCTCGCCGTCATCCGGTATTATGAGAGAGGTGAGGGCAGGTGCTGGCGTCAATTGCGTGCCTGTCAGCTCCTTGTCATGCGGCCGCTCATCTGAGACTCCACCATATCTCAATCGCCGTCGCCCATCCAGGGTCCCACGTGAGTCACTGCAGGCCTCCACTTCATCCTGTGCTGCCACCGTAGAGCAGGTCAGAGCCTGGGCTGCAGGGGAAAGGGTAACAGCAGGCACCAGCAAGCCATTCCCCAACGAGAGCTATATCAACAGAGGGAGCGGGAATCAGTGCTGCGGGTGTACCTGGGTTGCCCTCGATGTCCAACAGCCTGGGTGAGTTCCTTATAGTGACTCTGGAGCATCGTGACCTTGCCTGGCTGACAGAGGTCTCAGAGGTCTGACCAGCATCTTGTGATGCTTCCCTTGCGCTGCACGCTATAGCATGGCTCGGGGAGCTGGCGGCCATGTTTTCTGGATCCTGGATGATGGAAACTGCCGAGACCCCTGTAAAAAATACACTGTATTCCTTTGTTGACCACTAAATGTTTTCCCTCTTCTTTTCTGACTCATAGTCTGTAGCCAAGGGCCTGAGGGTCTAATAAATCGGCAGATAACCAGGGTAGGTTAGCGAGCTGAGGTGAAGTACATCCTCACTATTTCATAGCCAAGCCATGCCACCGTGGAAGATATTTTAAACGGAAATAGAGCTTGTTAGGCATGAGCGAATTCATACTATGGAGAAGCCATATTCATGTTCAGAATATGGGGAATGTTTTGTAAATAAATCACATCTTGTTACACATTAAGAAACCCACACAGGGGAGAAGCCATATTCATGTCCAGAATGTGGGCAATATTTTGTACATAAATAATATATTGTTACTGTGAGGCATATGGTAGATCCATACATGCCAATCATATATTTCCACACATCCTATTTAGGATAGAAATCCAATGCCCAAGGTCCTGGAACAAATGGTAGGTGACAAAGTTAGTTAAAGGTTGGAAGTTCCCTGGTAAGGCCAAGACCTCTTGGTGACAAAAAGTAATTTCACTAAGGAATGGGGCAATCGATTGCTATACCCAGAGAAGCTTCAAAGAGTACTGCCAGATGGGCCCTGGCAATTGGCACTAGGGATGAGCGAGTATACGCGTTACTACTCGGTACTCGCCGAGTAGTATGGTATTCGAGCTACTCGTTACTCCGCTAGTATCCTTGTAATTACTCGTTAGGAGTAGCGAGTCCAAAGTAAGTCAATGGGAAATGTGAGTAATTGTCTGCTGAACCCTACAAAGCGGTCTGGAGGCTGAGTAAAAGGCTGAAATGGATGCAAGATTGTTTAAAAGCTGGGCGGTAAGAAGCCGCTGGCTTTTTTAAACAATCAGCTGATGCACGCTCCCCGCCCGGGTCCTTCGCTCCCTGGTGCTTCACTCCCCGTTGCCCTGTGCTTCGCTCACCATTGCCCTGTGCTTCGCTCACCATTACCCTGTGCTTCGCTCCCTGCTGCCCTGTGCTTCGCACCCCACTCCCTGGTGCTGCACTCTCCACTGCTCTGTCCTTCGCTCCCCGCTCCCTTGTGCTGTGCTCCCTGCCTGGGTCCTTTGCTTCCCGCTCCCTGGTGCTGTGCTCCCCGCCCGGTCCTAACTTAGGATCGGGCGGGGAGGCGGCAGGGGAGCGAAGCATCGGGCAGCAGGGAGAGAAGCACCAGGCGAGAGAGCAAGGCAGCAGGGAGGAAGCATCGGACGGGAAAGCAGTCGGTGAAGTCTTACCTGGCTCCCCACTGTTGTCCGCGGTGCTGTTCTTCTACTTCCGGAGCCGCTCATTGCACCTAAAGAAGTTTGCACTGCATCACCCAGCCCACTCCATGTGACAGCCGAGTGTGTAAATAAATAAACTAAAAAAGCGACGTAGGGTCGCCCCCAATTTTGATAGTCAGCCTAGATAAAACAGACAGCTGGGGGTTGGTATTCTCCCCCTGGGGGGGCACATAGTTATTTCCCCGCCCCCCCCAGGTAAGAGTATCAATCGGCAGTCGCCTCAGATTTGGCTCATCCATTAGATGTGCCATATCTGGCGTTTATCCCAGCTCATCTCAACTGCCCTGGTGCAGTGGCAATCGGGGTAATTGAAGGGGTTTATGACAGGTGATAATTGACAGAGGTGTAATTAAGTTACGACTATTCCTCCAATTGTATACCATAATAAGCAAGATGCTTATACATTTAGGATAGATTAAATCTACAACACCTAATACACTAGTGACTATTAGGTGGCTATATATTCCTATCAGAAGGAGACCCCCACATAATGTGCAGGCATAAGGTAACACGCATACAAAACGAAAAAGAAATGCACTCAAAACCAATAAGATAATAACATATATTTTATTAGAATTTATTAAAATAGTATGATTTAAAAATATACCTTACAATCATAATCGCAAAAAAACACATTTAGACTCGACACTATTGAGCACAGGAAAGAAAATATAATTCTGGAACAACAGACACCAATTATAAAATATATAAATGTAATGTTCCTCAAGTAAATTATAATAAAATATGTTTAAATTTTGGATATTATGCACCATGCCCTTAATTAGGAAATTAATTATATATATAACTGTGTATAAATATATAAAAACATATACAAAAATGTCAAGATACATGTAAAAAAAAATAAAAGAAATACATATACCGTATTTTTCGCTGTATAAGACGCACTTTTCCTCCCAAAAATTTGGGAGGAAAATGGGGGGTGCGTCTTATAATCCGAATATAGCGGTACCTGGGGGTCCTGTCTGTGCGGCGATCGGGCGGCCGGGTGCCTGTGGCTACGTGCGGGGGCATCCGGGTACCCGTGGCTGTGTGCGGGCGGCAGCCGGGTGCTGTGTGCGGGCGGCAGCCGGGTGCTGTGTGCGGGCGGCAGCCGGGTGCTGTGTGCCGGCGGCAGCCGGGTGCTGTGTGCGGGCGGCAGTCGGGTGCCACCCGCACGCAAGCACAGGTGCCCTGCCGCTTGCACGCAGGGTGGGCGGGCAGCCTGCTGGCTGCCACTCTGTGAGTGCGGGGCTGGCGGCTGTGCAGTAAGTTACCCAGTTTGTCCGCGGTCCCACTTTCAGTTGGTGGCGCCAATGAGAGCTTCATCTGCGCACGCGCTGCTCCGGGAGTCAGCGCGTGCGCAGATGGAGCCCTGGGATGAGAGCTCCATCTGTGCATGCGCCACTCCAGGCGCCATCAATTGAATCGGGACCGCGGACACACTGGGAAAACACCGCATCGGTTTGCTCCACCACTGAGCCGTCGCCACCGCTGTCACCACTGAGCCGTCACCGCCGCTGCCACCACTGAGCCGTCACCGCCGCTGCCACCACTGAGCCGTCACCGCATCTGCCACCACTGAGCCATCACCGCCGCTGCCATCACTGAGCCGTCACCGCCGCTGCTACCACTGAGCCACCATTTTAACCGGGACTGCGGACACTCTCACTGCACTGGCCTGCTGCACGACTCACCCGCCGCCGCTGCTGCCGCCACCACGGGCCCCCTGCGGCTGCTGCCGCCACGGATCCCCCGCGGCCCCTGCCACCACGGACGCCACCGCGCCTGCCACCACGGACCCACCGCGCCTGCCAGCACAACTTGTGCCTCCTGTGACCCGCTTCACCACCACTGCTGCCCCCCTCCGGTAAGAGAACACCGGAGTATAAGACGGACCCCATTTTTCTTTTTTTTTATCTTTTTGTTTATGTCTAAATTTGGGGAGCGTCTTATAATCCAGTGCGTCTTATAAAGCGAAAAATACAGTGTATATATGTGTGTATATATATATATATATAGATATAGATATAGATATAGATATAGATATAGATATAGATATAGATATATATATATATATATATATATATATATATATATATATATATATAGATATATCTATATATATAGATATATATATATATATATAATGTCCGGAACAAGACATAAAGGGTCGCACTCCACAAGGATCTGGATATCAAGTTCGTTTAATCCATATTACAAATGGGGATACAGGTGGTGGGGGTGATAAAGCCTTAATTTAGGTTGTTGCCATTCATATGATACGCATCTATCCCTTTGACACCTGTATTCCAAATTAATAATTAAACACCTTTATCGCATGCGATATCTATATCTACACAAACCAAAGACAGCCAGTCATGATCGATGCAGAATTCTGATTTATTTGAGGAAGTGAAGGGAACAATATTCAAAAAACCCTTGGCTGAGGGCCAGGGGTGCCTACTATAATCCTATTGGTTAACTTGCAAAAACAGCTCACATTGAGTTTCATAATGGTATATTAAGCTAACTCAGCATGTATTAAAATAAAAGTATGTCTTATGATAAAGTGGAAAGTCCCATGTCTGAAATTGCCAGACATGGGTGTGTTTAGATAGATCAAGCTAAATCAAGCGCCATTTTTGTTAGTCCAGCATTTTCTTGATTATATTCAATATGTATTAAATCCCATCCATAACAGTCCCCCCTTTTGAAGATAACCAAAAAATCTTTTTCATCAAGTCCATCCATCTGTCCCGGCATGTTCCAGCGTGTCTTCGCGTATACATTATGCAGGGTATTCCTAAGCTAACCCTATGACTGGGGACCCTGTTCTATCCCTCATCCCGACGGTAGACCTAAAGGCGGTCAGGGCCGGGCCTCCAGCGTACCCCTATCTCCTAACAGACCCTGATCTGAATTCACCATACCCTGAGTTCAGGACTAGGCAAGACACGCTGTATATCAAAAGGACAAAACAAATAGACTTGTTCAGCAAATGATCAAAGGGGAAGTAGAAAGCACAGGATGGCAGAAAGAAATCAGTTCCTGTCCCTTAGGTGTCCTCTTGGCCATGTTCCACAGTGGCATACAGGATCCGAGGTGAAGGGGGAGGAGTAGGAGACGATGGTGGTGGTCCTCTCATCAGTTCATACTCATCGGGGCTGGTTGCACTCAGAGCCTCATATTCCTCAGGCGGTGGTGGAAGATCATCAAAAGTGGCATGCATGGTCATCGTCTCATCCATGGATTTAGATATCATCCTCCTGATGCATGGGGCTACTCAGCACATGGTCAAGGTCAACACTGTCAAGACACAGATAAGAATAATTCCTAGTTTAATAAGCGCATCTTGCCACCCTCTCCACCACCCAAACCAAGTGTCCCATTGTTGTGTGCCTGAGTTTTTGGCCAGTTCCTCGGACAAATCAGTGAGGCCTTTTAGGCTTTAGTTATGCTACCATCGGGGCCAGTATTATTGGGTATGTAAGTACAGCAGTTAGATCCTATCATTTTACAGACTCCCCCCTTTTCTGCCAGTATCATGTCGAGGGCCATCCTATTTTGAAAGGCCATAACTGAGGTGGGTCCTAGTTGTTCAACAATTCCTTTTAGGGCGTTTCTGGTGTAATTTACGAAGCGTTGTTGGTTGTAATACAGGTAGTTTATCCAATCTACATTTTTGTTTACCGTTATTATGGGGATGATTGATTCAAAACCGGCTGCTACTTGATTTCTGGCTTTGAATTCATCCAGCACTCCTCTAGGAACACCAATTGAATCAACATAAACATGGGGGTCAAAGGATCCTTTTATTTCTGATTCCCTTTTCTGTCTGTTTAGGGGCTGGCGTTCCTGAATGGCTTTGTTCACTTCAGGCAAATGAAATATGTGGAATGGCATGAGCACTTTTACTAGGGCACATTGCCCGGTCTAAGGTACTTGTAACCGGGGTCTTATTTTCATGTCTCCACAAAGCCAGTATACATCGGGTAATTGACTATGTTGATTGGTAAACAGGGAATCATCATAAGGGCCATTGTATATTTTTATGGTATTGTTACAGAAATTTGGTAGCAATTTACCTACTGCTAGTCCCTGGGCAGTGCGTTCAAAACAGGCATAATTTCCGGGATAGGGGGTGATCCCATGCCCAACAGGTTCGTTCCACTGGTAGGGAGGGTACATATGTGCTACATGTCGGCATCTTTTTAAAAGGGCTGTGGTGTTATTGAAAAGAGACAATACGCAATAAAAACCTTTTTCATCTGTTCTGGGATCTATGGGGAAAGGAACAGTACCCAAGTGAGGCCTAGCTGTGGCACACAGAATACATGCTGACCTGTTGTTACTTATTGCGGTGTACTTCAACCACTCTAACCAGAGATTTGAGTCTGAATACCCGGTTTCCAGAGCAAGTTTGTCTTCGTAGGTCATGTCTGTCATGTATCTTGCCCCTCTCATCAGTTCCCTTATCTGTATATCCCAGGTGTGGTGTGAAGGCTTGTTCACTATATCTTTGAGCCAAAACTTTCCTGTCGCAATAGGTACAGGTATGTCCCCATATGTGCTTAGTACGTACAGTCCTTGGTCACCTTCAGTGGGATTCTCGATGTTTAAAAACATAGTCATGCACCCGTCTATTGGACAGTGAATGTCTGTGTCTTCTCCACCTCTTATGCCCCTTTCTTCCCTGAATCTGCCTTTGGTCAGTGTCATGCGAGCCAGTAAGGTTTTCCCAAACTTGTCTTTGCGTTCTACAGCTTGAGTGGGTATGTATCCCCAGTTTACATTGCCAGTGGTCCACCCGACAAAGGACCATTTTTTACAATTTGAACCCCATCCGGTTTCAGCAGAGGTTATACATATGTAATGTGTACCCCGTTGGTGTAGAAGATACTGGTTAGTGGGAGTAGGGCATGTCACTATGTCGCAATAGTCAAACTGATATGAGGCAGAGGGAACGGACACATTAAACCAGAAAGTAACCACACCATTTTCTCTGGATATTGCCCCTTGGCCAGTCACCACCCCCAAGAAAATGGAATGTAGCAGACTTATCTAGAAGATGGGAGACAGCCGTCTCCTGCTCCCGGGTCCGGCATCTTTTTGCAGTGAGATGCGTGGATCCATGGGGGTCTTCCTTCAACTTTGACAGCGGTAGTAGTCGTCAGAAGGACCTGGAATGGCCCATCGTATCTGGGCTCAAGGGTACGTCTGGTGAATTTCCTGATGAGGACCCAGTCACCTGGTTGGATCTGGTGTGAGCCTTCTAGGTCCTGAGAATCTGGAATGGAAGAGAAAACTCGAGAATGTACTTTAGTCAAATGTTTAGCCAGCTCAACAACAAACTTAGTCAGAGTATCGTACTGCAAGGATAGCTGTTGTGGAAAGTACAACCCTAATCTGGGTGCGCTACCAAACAAGATCTCATAGGGGCTCAACTTGTGGGCTCCTGTTGGGGTGTGTCTGACACTGAACAATGCAAGTGGAAGACTCTCATGCCATGGCTTCCCTGTCTCCTGCGCTGCCTTAAGCATTTTTGCTTTCAGTGTCCCATTTAACCTCTCAACTTTCCCACTACTCTGAGGGTGATACGGGGTGTGTAGAGCCAATTCAGTACCCAAGGCCTGCCATATCTCTTTGGTCAAGTTAGCAGTAAAAGCAGGCCCCTGGTCACTTTCTATGGTCTCCGGGAGTCCATAACTGCACACTATCTCCGTAAGAAGTTTCTTCATCGTTGTCTTCGCGGATTGGTTCTTGACAGGAAATGCTTCTGGCCATCCGGAAAAGATATCTATCACCACCAAGACGTATTCGAATCCTCCTGAGAGAGGCATCTGGATGTGATCTATCTGTATGCGCTGGAAGGGGTACAAAGGCTTGGGTGTACACTTCTGAGGTGTCTTCTCCGTTTTCCCAGGGTTGCATCAGGCGCAGACCAGACATCCTTTCGTGTAGTTTGCTGCTGCAGTGGAAAATCCAGGTGCATGATAGTATTCTCTCACAAGATTGTGCATCTTCATTTTTGACTGATGTCTAATGCCATGGGCCCATCTGGCCACCATCGGGTAGAGAGCACACGGAAGGCATGGTTTCCCTTTTTCCAGTATCAGATGTTTCTCATTCTGTACTGCTCCATCTTGGATCCATTTTTCTTTCTCTTCTTTCGAGGCCTGCTTCTGAAGAATACGGACCATGTCTTCCCAAGACTTTCCATCTTTCTCCTCTTCTTGTTCTTCAGGATTGGTTAGGGAGCACAACTTGGTCACTTCAATGACGAGTGCTTGCAGTGCTACTTTTTTGGCTGTTCTGTCAGCGAGGGCATTTCCCAGTGCTTCCTTTGAAGTTCCCCCAGTGTGGGCCTTGACCTTGATCACCGCGACTGTATCTGGCAATAGCAAAGGCTCCATCAGTTCTTTTATGGTGATGAAGTCTCTCGCCTTCCATATTGGTCCATAATCGTGAGCGATTCCCCATGCATAGCGGGAGTCAGAGTAAATGTTCACCTTTTTTCCCGCCGCCATCTTGCAGGCTTCAGTGAGAGCGCGTATCTCAGCTTCTTGAGCAGACAAGGATGCGGGTAGCGCCTGTGTCATCATCACAGCATCTTCTGTTACCACCGCTATACCCGTGCGATACTGCCCCTCTTTATCTGCATATCTTGATCCATCCACAAAGAGGGTTAAGTCAGGGTCTTCTAAGGGTGTATCTTTCACGGTATCAAATCCAGAGGTTTCCTGCCTCATGAGAGCAAGGCAATCATGCTGTGCTATGCCTGAGTCGACTACCTGTTCCACCAAGGTGTCAGAGGTGGGACACTCCCCCCATGGAAGAGGGAGGAGAGTAGCAGGGTTAAGGACCGCACACCGGGAGATCGTGACGTTGTCAGGAAGCAGTAGGGCGCACTGTAGCCGCAAGTGACGAGCGGCAGAGAGATGTTTTGGCTGAGTCTGTGCCAGGATGGCAGTAATGTCATGTGGAGCCTTGATCTTCAACTGGTGACCTAAAACGATGTCGGAGGTCTTGTCCAACAGCCGGTGGGTTGCAAACACAGCTCTCATGCAAGATGGTGCTCCTCGGGCGACAGGATCCAGTCTGGCTGAGTAGTATCCAATGGGCCGCTGTCTTCCTCCATGGGACTGGGTCAAAACCCCCGTTGCATGTCCTGCTTTCTCCATGACGAACAGGCAGAATGGTTTTTGATAGTCCGGCAAACCCAGGGCTAGAGAGGAAGATATGATATTTTTCAGCTTGTAGAATGCATCTATAGCCTCCTTTGTTAAACTGAATGGCTGATTCTTCAAGCATTCATATAAAGGCTCCATCATCAGAGAGGCATCCATTATGCACGGTCGACAATATGACGTCATCCCTAGGTAGGATTGCAGTTGAGTGTGATTTTGGGGAAGTGGTATTTGTAAATCAGCAATCCCAAAATGTTAGTGTGCAAAATAGCATTAAAATATAAACCTTAAAAGAGCAACGTTAATTACTCTGATGCATACAGGTCAAGTTCAAAAAGCCATCACTATCTGAGGTGAACACACCCTGGCCACTTAAGTTAGCCAGATAGGGACACACCCGCAGGGGGTCCCGTCTAGTGATGGCCACTAGAAAAAACAAACAAGAAAAAAACAAAACAAACAAAACCAAAAGGTGATGTTGCTGTAAGCAAAGGACAATGGTCCAATTGACAAAAAACACAACAAGAGAAATAACACCTAAAAAAACAAATCAGTATGCACTCATCTTGCTGACAGTGGTCAGTCATACATGTACATAAATAGGCAGTAGACTTTTAGGTATTTATAAAAGGAATGGTCTCACCCAATCCCTTTTCATGGGAGGTCATGCAGTCTCTTGATCCTGAGCAGTAGAGTCGTCCGCCATATACTGGCCCTACCACTTCTTGGATACAAAATAATAAAACTGCTGCCCCAAACTTCCGTCCTCACAAGGACGGACCACAACTAGGTCTCAAGCTGGACCCCTATGCTGACCCTGATGACATCCCGACGCGTTTCGTCACTCAGACTCCTCAGGGGACATAATAATCGTCAGTCAGGTCCTTGCTGCCAGCCCTCACCAAACCATAGTGTCAGAGATTCTGGCGTGGCCAAAACTGGGGTCATTTAAACATATGAGTCGTATCATTACTCCAATCAGGAGGTACAGCTCACCTGATGTTTATTGAGTCAAGATAATGTGGATCCTGCCATGTGGGTTTTGATTCAACATGTGTGGTTATGCCTCCTAGATGATGTAACATGCGTTCCACCGAGGTAACGCCCATGACATCCGGGAGTGCTGATCCAATCAACACCCCGATCGATGCATCAGAGTAATTGTCAGGGCCAGGTGGACGGGCAGACCCAGGAGGTGGATCCACTGGGCCGAACTCCTAGATGGTGGTAAGGGGTCCGGTAGCTGGAGCACTATAGGCAGCAGAACAGTCCGTGCACACGAATATAACGGAGATGTCCCTGGGACCACGGAGTCACTGGTGGTAGTCCGGGTGACGCAGCTCAGGTTCGGAAGCCGAGAAGATGTCAGGCGGGGTCCGGAACCTTTGGAGCGAGATGACGGGTCACCGCAGGGATCCGAGATGGTACGGACTGTCAGGATGGCAGATGGACAGCGTTCGGGGTTCGGGATTCGGTCAGGACCGGATGTCGAGGCAGGCACGGCTCTACAAGAGAGATAGGTGAGTATATACACAGAGACACCAGGAGACCTGACTCCTAGCTTAAGAAACACGAAGATCAGGCCCCGCCCCCTTGGTCATTAAACCCCTTTATACCCTGTACCTGTTTTGCATCATTTCCTGTTAATGGACGCTGGCCCTTTAAGAAAGGGTCCATGACCGCGCGCGCGCCCTAATGCGCATGCGCGCGGCCCGAGTGCCAGAAGCCAGAGCAGGAAGCTGCGAGGAGGAAGCAGCAGGGCCAGGCTGGGGCTGTGAAGCCGACGAACGCCGGGTGCGGGGACCAGGACGCTGGGGACGCGCCGGCAAAGGGTGCTGGAGAGCGGGGAGCGGCGGTGACCGGACCAAGGAACCGGGAAGCGAGGCGGGGGAGCCGGGGAGCGTGACAGGTGAGCCGGAGGGCAGCACAGGGGACCCGGGGAGCGTGACAGTACCCCCCCCCACGCCCCCCTCCCCGCAACCGGGACAGGAAGGCACGGATCAGCGGAGTACCCACATTCTCCCGGGGCTCCCAGGACCTATCCTCAGGACCATACCCTGCCCAGTCCACCAGGAAGAACTGTCGACCCCGTACGGTCTTCATGGCCACGATATCCCTTACCGCATAGATGTCGTCATCGGCAATAGGTGGAGGAGCCGAACAGGCAGCAGCGGAGAAGGGACCCAGGACAACCGGCTTGAGCGGGTAGACGTGGAATGAGTTGGGTATCCTCATCGTGGCCGGGAGCTGTAGCTTGTAGGAGACCTCATTGATCTTGTTGAGGACTTTAAACGGCCCGATGTAGCGAGGACCCAGCTTGTAGGATGGTATCTTCAATCGGACGTACTTGGATGCAAGCCAGACTAGATCTCCAGGAGAGAAACACGGAGGATCCAGACGTCTCTTGTCTGCGTGTCTTTTCATCCGCAGGGAAGCACGCCCAAGGGACGCCTTGACAGAGTCCCAAATGGTTACAAAGTCACGGGCTACAGTATCAGCAGCAGGGACATCCGAAGAAGGGGATACAGGCAATGGGACGGAGGGCTGAAGTCCGTAAACGACATGGAAGGGAGAGCTGGAGGACGACTCACTGATGTGGTGGTTATGGGAGAATTCAGCCCAAGGAAGAAGCGTGGACCAGTCGTCGTGATGGGCATTGACATAGTGACGTAAGAAAGAGGTCAAGATTTGATTGACCCTCTCCACTTGGCCATTAGACTGAGGAAGGTATGCAGATGAAAAGTCTAGAGTCACTCCCAGATGTTTGCAGAGAGCCCTCCAGAAGCGGGAGGTGAACTGAGTTCCTCTATCGGATACGATGTGTGATGGAAAGCCATGCAAGCGGAAGATGTGATGTATATAAGCGTCCGCGAGTTCCTGAGCAGAGGGCAATCCAGCCATAGGGACGAAATGAGCCATTTTAGAGAACCGATCCACCACGACCCATATGACTGTGTGTCCGGAGGACAATGGCAAGTCCGTAATAAAGTCCATCGCTATGTGTTGCCACGGAACTGAGGGTATCGGCAGAGGCAGAAGACGGCCATATGGCAGGTGTTTGGGCGTCTTGTTCCTGGCACAAGAGGAGCAGGCAGAGACGAAAGCAGCGACGTCCGTGCGAAGGGATGGCCACCAGTAATGACGTACAATCGCACCCCATGTTCTCTTCTGACCAGCATGACCGGCTGTTTTCGAGGCATGACCCCAGTGTAACACTTTTTGCCTGTCTGTCTCAGAGACATAGATCTTCCCGGGCGGTATCTTGTCCAGGGTGACAGGGGCCACCGGAATGATTTTGCTAGGACAAATGATGGGTTGGGTAGTCTCCTCCTCCTGCTCCATGGGCATGAAAGACCTGGACAAGGCATCAGCGCGTACATTCTTGTCCGCGGGTCGGAAATGGAGCTGGAAATCAAACCTGGCAAAGAATAAGGACCACCTGGCTTGCCGTGGGTTCAGTCGCTGAGCGGACCGTAGGTATTCCAGGTTCTTGTGGTCCGTGTAAATAATCACGGGGTACACTGCTCCTTCCAGAAGGTAGCGCCATTCCTCCAGAGCCAGTTTGACTGCCAAGAGCTCTCGGTCACCGATGGTGTAGTTGCGTTCAGGCGCTGAGAAGCTCTTGGAGAAGAAACCGCAAGTCACCATCTTCCCGGAGGAGGACTTCTGCATGAGCACTGCTCCGGCTCCTGAGGAGGAGGCATCCACCTCCAAGGTGAACTGGCGGTTTAACTCCGGACGGTGGAGTACAGGAGAGGAGGCAAATGCCCGCTTCAGAGAGCCAAACGCGGCGTCGGCCGCTGGTGACCAGTCCTTTGGATTACCCTCCTTCTTGGTCAAAGCGGAGAGAGGAGCAGTCAGAGCAGAGAAGTGAGGGATAAACTGGCGGTAGTAGTTGGCGAATCCCAGGAAGCGTTGGATTGCCTTCAGTCCAGAAGGAGGAGGCCAGTTGAGAATGGAGGAGACCTTCTTTGGATCCATCTGCAGTCCGGTATCAGAGATGATGTACCCCAGGAAGGGGAGAGAAGACTGCTCAAAGACACACTTCTCATACTTGGCGTACAGACGATTCTCTCTCAGTCTTTGTAGAACCAGCTGTACGTTCTCTCTGTGGGTCTGGAGGTCCGGAGAGAAGACAAGGATGTCATCCAGATACACTACCACACAGACGTAGAGAAGGTCCCGGAAAACGTCGTTCACCAGTTCTTGAAAGACGGCTGGGGCGTTACACAGGCCGAAGGGCATTACGCAGTATTCATAGTGCCCATCGCGCGTATTGAATGCGGTCTTCCATTCGTCCCCAGAGCGGATGCGTACCAGGTTGTAGGCACCCCGAAGATCCAGCTTGGTGAACACACGAGCTCCTCTAAGCCGGTCAAACAATTCGGGGATGAGCGGCAGAGGGTACTTGTTTTTTACGGTGATTTGATTCAATCCCCGGTAGTCTATGCATGGGCGTAAGTCGCCCTCTTTCTTCTTGACGAAGAAGAAACCTGCTCCAGCAGGAGAGGAGGATCTCCGAATGAATCCCCTTGCCAGGCTCTCTGTGATGTAAGTAGACATGGCCCTTGTTTCGGCTGGAGACAAGGGATATATCCGTCCTCGAGGTGGTGTTGTTCCAGGGAGCAGGTCGATGGCACAATCGTAAGGACGATGTGGCGGAAGTACCTCGGATTCCTTTTTATCAAAGACGTCTGCAAAGGACCAATAGGCCGAGGGCAGCCCCGGTAGGTTCTCTGGAACCGGAGGTCGTCGGATGGGTTGTATGGTCTTCAGGCACTTCTCATGGCACGAAGAGCCCCATCGGGTGATTTCGCCAGTACCCCAGCTGACTAATGGTTCGTGAGTCCGCAACCAGGGAAGTCCCAGCAGGATTTGATGGGACATGTGTGGGAGGACGTAGAAAGTGATGTTCTCGGTGTGCAGGGCACCGATACGCAGTTCCACCGGCTTGGTGATCCAGGAGATGGTGTCAGAGAGGGGTCTCCCATCCACGGAGGCAATCACGAGGGGCTTGTCGAGTGGAGTAACAGGCACCTGGTACTTGTCCACCGTGGCCTGCTGGATGAAATTGCCTGCTGCCCCGGAATCGAGGTATGCCTCAGCCGTGAACCGCGTCTCTCCCGTTGTCACTTGCACAGTCCACGTAACCGGGTCTGAGAGAGTCCCAGCACCTAGGGTGGCCTCTCCTACCAACCCTAGGCTTTGGAGTTTCCCGGCCTCTCTGGACAGGAACGTAGCAGGTGTGTGCCCTCTCCGCAGTAAAAGCAGAGGCCCTTGGCGAGCCGCTCAGCTCGACGTTGTTCAGACTGCCGCACTCTGTCAATCTGCATGGGCTCGTGGACGGGGACCCCAGCTGTCGATGACTGAAGTACGGCGGGCTTCTGCGGAGGAGAGGACTGCCGTACCGGACGTCTCTCACGGGACACTTCCTTGGATCGCTCCTGAAAGCGAATGTCCACTCGAGTCGCTAGGGCGATCAGGGCATCCAGGGTGGTCGGTACGTCACGACCCGCCAGCTCATCTTTAATTCGCCCCGAGAGTCCTTCCCAGAAGGCGGCGGTTAGGGCCTCGTTGTTCCACCCGAGTTCCGAAGCCAAGGTGCGAAACCGGATTGCGTATTGTCCCACCGTCAGAGTCCCCTGACGTAACCGGAGAAGAGACGAAGCAGACGCGGAGGCGCGTCCGGGCTCATCAAAGGTGCCACGGAATGCCTGCAGGAAGTCCTGGATGTTCGTGGTCACAGGATCCCCCTTCTCCCACAAGGGGTTCATCCACGCCAGTGCCTCACCCTCTAGATGGGACATGATGAAGGCGACCTTGGCTTGGTCAGAGGCAAACAAATGCGGCAGCTGCGTGAAATGGAGGGAGCATTGGTTTAAGAATCCCCTGCAGGTCTTGGGGTCTCCGGCGTACCGGGGTGGTGAGGCCAAACGAAGTCTGGAAGTATCTGAAGACGTCGCCACGGGAGCTGGAGCCGTGGGTTGACTAGTGGAAGCCCGGGATGCTGAAGTCGTAACTGCCGCTTGTAGCGTGTTCAGGCGGGCGTCCACAGAAGACATAAATTGCAGCATGCGGGTCTGAGTCTCACGCTGGCGTTGGAGTTCCTCCTGTACGGCTGCTAGTGCTGCAGCGGGCGACAGGATCCAGTCTGGCTGAGTAGTATCCAATGGGCCGCTGTCTTCCTCCATGGGACTGGGTCAAAACCCCCGTTGCATGTCCTGCTTTCTCCATGACGAACAGGCAGAATGGTTTTTGATAGTCCGGCAAACCCAGGGCTAGAGAGGAAGATATGATATTTTTCAGCTTGTAGAATGCATCTATAGCCTCCTTTGTTAAACTGAATGGCTGATTCTTCAAGCATTCATATAAAGGCTCCATCATCAGAGAGGCATCCATTATGCACGGTCGACAATATGACGTCATCCCTAGGTAGGATTGCAGTTGAGTGTGATTTTGGGGAAGTGGTATTTGTAAATCAGCAATCCCAAAATGTTAGTGTGCAAAATAGCATTAAAATATAAACCTTAAAAGAGCAACGTTAATTACTCTGATGCATACAGGTCAAGTTCAAAAAGCCATCACTATCTGAGGTGAACACACCCTGGCCACTTAAGTTAGCCAGATAGGGACACACCCGCAGGGGGTCCCGTCTAGTGATGGCCACTAGAAAAAACAAACAAGAAAAAAACAAAACAAACAAAACCAAAAGGTGATGTTGCTGTAAGCAAAGGACAATGGTCCAATTGACAAAAAACACAACAAGAGAAATAACACCTAAAAAAACAAATCAGTATGCACTCATCTTGCTGACAGTGGTCAGTCATACATGTACATAAATAGGCAGTAGACTTTTAGGTATTTATAAAAGGAATGGTCTCACCCAATCCCTTTTCATGGGAGGTCATGCAGTCTCTTGATCCTGAGCAGTAGAGTCGTCCGCCATATACTGGCCCTACCACTTCTTGGATACAAAATAATAAAACTGCTGCCCCAAACGTCCGTCCTCACAAGGACGGACCACAACTAGGTCTCAAGCTGGACCCCTATGCTGACCCTGATGACATCCCGACGCGTTTCGTCACTCAGACTCCTCAGGGGACATAATAATCGTCAGTCAGGTCCTTGCTGCCAGCCCTCACCAAACCATAGTGTCAGAGATTCTGGCGTGGCCAAAACTGGGGTCATTTAAACATATGAGTCGTATCATTACTCCAATCAGGAGGTACAGCTCACCTGATGTTTATTGAGTCAAGATAATGTGGATCCTGCCATGTGGGTTTTGATTCAACATGTGTGGTTATGCCTCCTAGATGATGTCACATGCGTTCCACCGAGGTAACGCCCATGACATCCGGGAGTGCTGATCCAATCAACACCCCGATCGATGCATCAGAGTAATTGTCAGGGCCAGGTGGACGGGCAGACCCAGGAGGTGGATCCACTGGGCCGAACTCCTAGATGGTGGTAAGGGGTCCGGTAGCTGGAGCACTATAGGCAGCAGAACAGTCCGTGCACACGAATATAACGGAGATGTCCCTGGGACCACGGAGTCACTGGTGGTAGTCCGGGTGACGCAGCTCAGGTTCGGAAGCCGAGAAGATGTCAGGCGGGGTCCGGAACCTTTGGAGCGAGATGACGGGTCACCGCAGGGATCCGAGATGGTACGGACTGTCAGGATGGCAGATGGACAGCGTTCGGGGTTCGGGATTCGGTCAGGACCGGATGTCGAGGCAGGCACGGCTCTACAAGAGAGATAGGTGAGTATATACACAGAGACACCAGGAGACCTGACTCCTAGCTTAAGAAACACGAAGATCAGGCCCCGCCCCCTTGGTCATTAAACCCCTTTATACCCTGTACCTGTTTTGCATCATTTCCTGTTAATGGACGCTGGCCCTTTAAGAAAGGGTCCATGACCGCGCGCGCGCCCTAATGCGCATGCGCGCGGCCCGAGTGCCAGAAGCCAGAGCAGGAAGCTGCGAGGAGGAAGCAGCAGGGCCAGGCTGGGGCTGTGAAGCCGACGAACGCCGGGTGCGGGGACCAGGACGCTGGGGACGCGCCGGCAAAGGGTGCTGGAGAGCGGGGAGCGGCGGTGACCGGACCAAGGAACCGGGAAGCGAGGCGGGGGAGCCGGGGAGCGTGACAGGTGAGCCGGAGGGCAGCACAGGGGACCCGGGGAGCGTGACAGTACCCCCCCCACGCCCCCCTCCCCGCAACCGGGACAGGAAGGCACGGATCAGCGGAGTACCCACATTCTCCCGGGGCTCCCAGGACCTATCCTCAGGACCATACCCTGCCCAGTCCACCAGGAAGAACTGTCGACCCCGTACGGTCTTCATGGCCACGATATCCCTTACCGCATAGATGTCGTCATCGGCAATAGGTGGAGGAGCCGAACAGGCAGCAGCGGAGAAGGGACCCAGGACAACCGGCTTGAGCGGGTAGACGTGGAATGAGTTGGGTATCCTCATCGTGGCCGGGAGCTGTAGCTTGTAGGAGACCTCATTGATCTTGTTGAGGACTTTAAACGGCCCGATGTAGCGAGGACCCAGCTTGTAGGATGGTATCTTCAATCGGACGTACTTGGATGCAAGCCAGACTAGATCTCCAGGAGAGAAACACGGAGGATCCAGACGTCTCTTGTCTGCGTGTCTTTTCATCCGCAGGGAAGCACGCCCAAGGGACGCCTTGACAGAGTCCCAAATGGTTACAAAGTCACGGGCTACAGTATCAGCAGCAGGGACATCCGAAGAAGGGGATACAGGCAATGGGACGGAGGGCTGAAGTCCGTAAACGACATGGAAGGGAGAGCTGGAGGACGACTCACTGATGTGGTGGTTATGGGAGAATTCAGCCCAAGGAAGAAGCGTGGACCAGTCGTCGTGATGGGCGTTGACATAGTGACGTAAGAAAGAGGTCAAGATTTGATTGACCCTCTCCACTTGGCCATTAGACTGAGGAAGGTATGCAGATGAAAAGTCTAGAGTCACTCCCAGATGTTTGCAGAGAGCCCTCCAGAAGCGGGAGGTGAACTGAGTTCCTCTATCGGATACGATGTGTGATGGAAAGCCATGCAAGCGGAAGATGTGATGTATATAAGCGTCCGCGAGTTCCTGAGCAGAGGGCAATCCAGCCATAGGGACGAAATGAGCCATTTTAGAGAACCGATCCACCACGACCCATATGACTGTGTGTCCGGAGGACAATGGCAAGTCCGTAATAAAGTCCATCGCTATGTGTTGCCACGGAACTGAGGGTATCGGCAGAGGCAGAAGACGGCCATATGGCAGGTGTTTGGGCGTCTTGTTCCTGGCACAAGAGGAGCAGGCAGAGACGAAAGCAGCGACGTCCGTGCGAAGGGATGGCCACCAGTAATGACGTACAATCGCACCCCATGTTCTCTTCTGACCAGCATGACCGGCTGTTTTCGAGGCATGACCCCAGTGTAACACTTTTTGCCTGTCTGTCTCAGAGACATAGATCTTCCCGGGCGGTATCTGGGCCAGGGTGACAGGGGCCACCGGAATGATTTTGCTAGGACAAATGATGGGTTGGGTAGTCTCCTCCTCCTGCTCCATGGGCATGAAAGACCTGGACAAGGCATCAGCGCGTACATTCTTGTCCGCGGGTCGGAAATGGAGCTGGAAATCAAACCTGGCAAAGAATAAGGACCACCTGGCTTGCCGTGGGTTCAGTCGCTGAGCGGACCGTAGGTATTCCAGGTTCTTGTGGTCCGTGTAAATAATCACGGGGTACACTGCTCCTTCCAGAAGGTAGCGCCATTCCTCCAGAGCCAGTTTGACTGCCAAGAGCTCTCGGTCACCGATGGTGTAGTTGCGTTCAGGCGCTGAGAAGCTCTTGGAGAAGAAACCGCAAGTCACCATCTTCCCGGAGGAGGACTTCTGCATGAGCACTGCTCCGGCTCCTGAGGAGGAGGCATCCACCTCCAAGGTGAACTGGCGGTTTAACTCCGGACGGTGGAGTACAGGAGAGGAGGCAAATGCCCGCTTCAGAGAGCCAAACGCGGCGTCGGCCGCTGGTGACCAGTCCTTTGGATTACCCTCCTTCTTGGTCAAAGCGGAGAGAGGAGCAGTCAGAGCAGAGAAGTGAGGGATAAACTGGCGGTAGTAGTTGGCGAATCCCAGGAAGCGTTGGATTGCCTTCAGTCCAGAAGGAGGAGGCCAGTTGAGAATGGAGGAGACCTTCTTTGGATCCATCTGCAGTCCGGTATCAGAGATGATGTACCCCAGGAAGGGGAGAGAAGACTGCTCAAAGACACACTTCTCATACTTGGCGTACAGACGATTCTCTCTCAGTCTTTGTAGAACCAGCTGTACGTTCTCTCTGTGGGTCTGGAGGTCCGGAGAGAAGACAAGGATGTCATCCAGATACACTACCACACAGACGTAGAGAAGGTCCCGGAAAACGTCGTTCACCAGTTCTTGAAAGACGGCTGGGGCGTTACACAGGCCGAAGGGCATTACGCAGTATTCATAGTGCCCATCGCGCGTATTGAATGCGGTCTTCCATTCGTCCCCAGAGCGGATGCGTACCAGGTTGTAGGCACCCCGAAGATCCAGCTTGGTGAACACACGAGCTCCTCTAAGCCGGTCAAACAATTCGGGGATGAGCGGCAGAGGGTACTTGTTTTTTACGGTGATTTGATTCAATCCCCGGTAGTCTATGCATGGGCGTAAGTCGCCCTCTTTCTTCTTGACGAAGAAGAAACCTGCTCCAGCAGGAGAGGAGGATCTCCGAATGAATCCCCTTGCCAGGCTCTCTGTGATGTAAGTAGACATGGCCCTTGTTTCGGCTGGAGACAAGGGATATATCCGTCCTCGAGGTGGTGTTGTTCCAGGGAGCAGGTCGATGGCACAATCGTAAGGACGATGTGGCGGAAGTACCTCGGATTCCTTTTTATCAAAGACGTCTGCAAAGGACCAATAGGCCGAGGGCAGCCCCGGTAGGTTCTCTGGAACCGGAGGTCGTCGGATGGGTTGTATGGTCTTCAGGCACTTCTCATGGCACGAAGAGCCCCATCGGGTGATTTCGCCAGTACCCCAGCTGACTAATGGTTCGTGAGTCCGCAACAAGGGAAGTCCCAGCAGGATTTGATGGGACATGTGTGGGAGGACGTAGAAAGTGATGTTCTCGGTGTGCAGGGCACCGATACGCAGTTCCACCGGCTTGGTGATCCAGGAGATGGTGTCAGAGAGGGGTCTCCCATCCACGGAGGCAATCACGAGGGGCTTGTCGAGTGGAGTAACAGGCACCTGGTACTTGTCCACCGTGGCCTGCTGGATGAAATTGCCTGCTGCCCCGGAATCGAGGTATGCCTCAGCCGTGAACCGCGTCTCTCCCGTTGTCACTTGCACAGTCCACGTAACCGGGTCTGAGAGAGTCCCAGCACCTAGGGTGGCCTCTCCTACCAACCCTAGGCTTTGGAGTTTCCCGGCCTCTCTGGACAGGAACGTAGCAGGTGTGTGCCCTCTCCGCAGTAAAAGCAGAGGCCCTTGGCGAGCCGCTCAGCTCGACGTTGTTCAGACTGCCGCACTCTGTCAATCTGCATGGGCTCGTGGACGGGGACCCCAGCTGTCGATGACTGAAGTACGGCGGGCTTCTGCGGAGGAGAGGACTGCCGTACCGGACGTCTCTCACGGGACACTTCCTTGGATCGCTCCTGAAAGCGAATGTCCACTCGAGTCGCTAGGGCGATCAGGGCATCCAGGGTGGTCGGTACGTCACGACCCGCCAGCTCATCTTTAATTCGCCCCGAGAGTCCTTCCCAGAAGGCGGCGGTTAGGGCCTCGTTGTTCCACCCGAGTTCCGAAGCCAAGGTGCGAAACCGGATTGCGTATTGTCCCACCGTCAGAGTCCCCTGACGTAACCGGAGAAGAGACGAAGCAGACGCGGAGGCGCGTCCGGGCTCATCAAAGGTGCCACGGAATGCCTGCAGGAAGTCCTGGATGTTCGTGGTCACAGGATCCCCCTTCTCCCACAAGGGGTTCATCCACGCCAGTGCCTCACCCTCTAGATGGGACATGATGAAGGCGACCTTGGCTTGGTCAGAGGCAAACAAATGCGGCAGCTGCGTGAAATGGAGGGAGCATTGGTTTAAGAATCCCCTGCAGGTCTTGGGGTCTCCGGCGTACCGGGGTGGTGAGGCCAAACGAAGTCTGGAAGTATCTGAAGACGTCGCCACGGGAGCTGGAGCCGTGGGTTGACTAGTGGAAGCCCGGGATGCTGAAGTCGTAACTGCCGCTTGTAGCGTGTTCAGGCGGGCGTCCACAGAAGACATAAATTGCAGCATGCGGGTCTGAGTCTCACGCTGGCGTTGGAGTTCCTCCTGTACGGCTGCTAGTGCTGCAGCGGGCGACAGGATCCAGTCTGGCTGAGTAGTATCCAATGGGCCGCTGTCTTCCTCCATGGGACTGGGTCAAAACCCCCGTTGCATGTCCTGCTTTCTCCATGACGAACAGGCAGAATGGTTTTTGATAGTCCGGCAAACCCAGGGCTAGAGAGGAAGATATGATATTTTTCAGCTTGTAGAATGCATCTATAGCCTCCTTTGTTAAACTGAATGGCTGATTCTTCAAGCATTCATATAAAGGCTCCATCATCAGAGAGGCATCCATTATGCACGGTCGACAATATGACGTCATCCCTAGGTAGGATTGCAGTTGAGTGTGATTTTGGGGAAGTGGTATTTGTAAATCAGCAATCCCAAAATGTTAGTGTGCAAAATAGCATTAAAATATAAACCTTAAAAGAGCAACGTTAATTACTCTGATGCATACAGGTCAAGTTCAAAAAGCCATCACTATCTGAGGTGAACACACCCTGGCCACTTAAGTTAGCCAGATAGGGACACACCCGCAGGGGGTCCCGTCTAGTGATGGCCACTAGAAAAAACAAACAAGAAAAAAACAAAACAAACAAAACCAAAAGGTGATGTTGCTGTAAGCAAAGGACAATGGTCCAATTGACAAAAAACACAACAAGAGAAATAACACCTAAAAAAACAAATAAGTATGCACTCATCTTGCTGACAGTGGTCAGTCATACATGTACATAAATAGGCAGTAGACTTTTAGGTATTTATAAAAGGAATGGTCTCACCCAATCCCTTTTCATGGGAGGTCATGCAGTCTCTTGATCCTGAGCAGTAGAGTCGTCCGCCATATACTGGCCCTACCACTTCTTGGATACAAAATAATAAAACTGCTGCCCCAAACTTCCGTCCTCACAAGGACGGACCACAACTAGGTCTCAAGCTGGACCCCTATGCTGACCCTGATGACATCCCGATGCGTTTCGTCACTCAGACTCCTCAGGGCACATAATAATCGTCAGTCAGGTCCTTGCTGCCAGCCCTCACCAAACCATAGTGTCAGAGATTCTGGCGTGGCCAAAACTGGGGTCATTTAAACATATGAGTCGTATCATTACTCCAATCAGGAGGTACAGCTCACCTGATGTTTATTGAGTCAAGATAATGTGGATCCTGCCATGTGGGTTTTGATTCAACATTTGTGGTTATGCCTCCTAGATGATGTCACATGCGTTCCACCGAGGTAACGCCCATGACATCCGGGAGTGCTGATCCAATCAACACCCCGATCGATGCATCAGAGTAATTGTCAGGGCCAGGTGGACGGGCAGACCCAGGAGGTGGATCCACTGGGCCGAACTCCTAGATGGTGGTAAGGGGTGCGGTAGCTGGAGCACTATAGGCAGCAGAACAGTCCGTGCACACGAATATAACGGAGATGTCCCTGGGACCACGGAGTCACTGGTGGTAGTCCGGGTGATGCAGCTCAGGTTCGGAAGCCGAGAAGATGTCAGGCGGGGTCCGGAACCTTTGGAGCGAGATGACGGGTCACCGCAGGGATCCGAGATGGTACGGACTGTCAGGATGGCAGATGGACAGCGTTCGGGGTTCGGGATTCGGTCAGGACCGGATGTCGAGGCAGGCACGGCTCTACAAGAGAGATAGGTGAGTATATACACAGAGACACCAGGAGACCTGACTCCTAGCTTAAGAAACACGAAGATCAGGCCCCGCCCCCTTGGACATTAAACCCCTTTATACCCTGTACCTGTTTTGCATCATTTCCTGTTAATGGACGCTGGCCCTTTAAGAAAGGGTCAATGACCGCGCGCGCGCCCTAATGCGCATGCGCGCGGCCCGAGTGCCAGAAGCCAGAGCAGGAAGCTGCGAGGAGGAAGCAGCAGGGCCAGGCTGGGGCTGTGAAGCCGACGAACGCCGGGTGCGGGGACCAGGACGCTGGGGACACGCCGGCAAAGGGTGCTGGAGAGCGGGGAGCGGCGGTGACCGGACCAAGGAACCGGGAAGCGAGGCGGGGGAGCCGGGGAGCATGACAGGTGAGCCGGAGGGCAGCACAGGGGACCCGGGGAGCGTGACAGTAATTAACGTTGCTCTTTTAAGATTTACTATTAAAGGTGTATATTTTAATGGTATTTTGCACACTAACATTTTGGGATTGCTGATTTACTAATTGTGATGGCAGGGTTCCTTTCTACTGGTCTAAATACTGATGATTGGTTGGTTGAGGCTAGAAATGTCTTTTCAGATAAAGAGCTCACACAGAAGAAATATATACCTTCCTATGGGGCAGCCTTTAATGAATTAACTCAAGTATACAGGGACCAAATTGCCTCATGGTGGGAGGTTCAGTCCCTGGAGAGCTATATTAAGGCTGGAATAGTCCCAAGGGGCCTTAGAATTCAACTGTCAGTTGGGCCACGGTATAAAAGTGCCTCCTTTGTTGCCAACTGGGAGAGAGAGGCCACTAATAGCTCCCTGAGACTGATGCAGATTATGTTGGAGGAGGAGAGGGCCACTCTCTCTCAGTTGAATATTAAACTTAAGGAATCTATTGAAGTCACCAAGAAGTATTCTGGTGAGCCAGATTTTACCAATAAAGAAAAGAAACTACAGGATAGCTTGGAAAGGTTCCAATATCACCTCAAGGAACGAAAACATAAACAGTACAATAGGGATATCTTGGACTTTAAAGATAATCGGGCCTATCAGGTCTTTAATAATCAACCACGCCCGGATATCCCTCCCACAATACCATCTTCCACGGATACTGAAACCTCCGATACTGAGGGCTTTAGGAAGTCCAAGAAAAATAAAAACAAAGGCAGAGGTAGAGGCAGGGGTGGCTATAAATCTGGGGAAAGGGTGGATTTCACTTCCCCCACTCACTTGTTTGAACCCCATTTTCTCAGAAACCGGCAATTCCACAGGGGCAAATGACACCCAACATAGAGATTATCAATTTGTCCAAAAAGGTACTTAGTCCAATAGAAATTGATTTATTAAAAAGGGGGTTATCGTTTGTGCCAACCTCCAATTTTGATTTGTTCGAGTCCATTAAAGACCTCAATTTGTTTCTCAGGAAGCTGAGGTGGAGGAAGCATTTTCTCAGGCAGGACGCCAGGGTCTGTCAAGATCTTGACATCCCGTCTGATCTACTTCCGGATGTAAGACTCTTGAGCAGTTTGGAGGAGGAAGATCCCAATTTGAGGGGTCTTGGCCCCTTTTACAAAGCTCAAAAATAAAAGCTCCAAGATTCCACCGGTTGCTGGTGACTTATCAGCAATAGATATTTTTGAGCAGTTGGTAACAAATGAACTTAAGAGTCTTTCTGTGACTGGTACCTTCTCCAAATATAATCTGGATAGCTTGGAGATCCAGGCCTTGAAAAGTTTGGAGGGTGACGACCACATTGTCATAAAACCCTCGGATAAGGGTGGCAATGTGGTCATCATGGACAAGGACAGATATGTTGATCTCTGCCTGGGATTGCTGAGTGATAGGGATGCTTATGAGATTCTTCCAGGGAACCCCACTAAGACTTATATGGAAGAGTTGAGATTAATTCTGGATGAGGGGCTGTCATTAGGAGTCATTGACAAGTCGGAATATGAGTTTCTGTTCCAAAAAAACCCTGTCATGGCAACCTTCTATTGTCTCCCTAAAATTCATAAGGGACTGGACCCCCTGAGAGGGAGACCGATTGTGTCAGGGATTAATAGCCTCACCCAGAATTGTGGAATTTACCTCGATAAAATCTTGAGGCCTTTTGTTTTGGCCCTTCAATCCCATGTTCAGGACACACCAGACCTTCTACGTAAGTTAGAGGGTATCACTGTTCAATCTAACGCCACTCTCGCTAGCATTGATGTCGAGGCTCTTTATTCCTCCATCCCGCATGAAAAAGGGATGGAGGCGGTGAGATATTTTCTCTCGACAAGGGGCACTCAGTATCAACAACACAGTGACTTCGTTTTGAGACTCCTCAATTTTTGTTTGACCAAGAATGTTTTCCTCTTCGATGGCCGTTTCTACCACCAGCTCAGGGGCACCGCGATGGGGAGCCCCTGTGCCCCATCATATGCCAACTTGCTCCTGGGCTGGTGGGAGGAGACGATTTTTATTTCTGAGACGGAGGAGGTTACACAACACTTTGAGATCTGGGCCCGCTACATAGATGACATCCTGGTGGTTTGGAATGGTGCTAGGGATGATCTATCCAACTATGTAGCGGGCCTAGATATGAACAATATTGGTCTAAAGTTTACATCGGCCTTTGAGGAGGGTGGCTCCCTCCCCTTCTTGGATGTATTGATTCGGAAAGATGCTGTGGGGAATCTACAGACATGCACCTATTATAAACCGACAGCTTCTAATTCCCTACTTCGGTGGGACAGCAGTCATCCGAAACATCTAAAAAGGGGCATACCGAAGGGACAACTTCTTCGGATTAGAAGAAATTGTTCCAGAGAAGGTGACTTCCAGGCGCAGGCGGGTGACCTGGGAGCCAAGTTCCAGGAGAGGGGGTACCCAAAAACCATTATTGAGAGAGCTTACGAGGTAGCTAAGGAGAGACCAAGAACTGAACAGTTGATCCCTAAGAAGAAAGTGGAGACCCAGGATGGAATAACCAGATTTATAACCACCTTTGACAATGGTGCGGAGAGTGTACGCCGCATACTGGGTAAACACTGGGCCATTTTACAAATGGACAGGGACTTGTGTCCAATTCTCCCGACGAGACCACAAATCACATATAGGAGAGGGAAATCCCTTTCGGACCGGCTGGTCCATAGTCATTTTGTGCGGTCAATCGAGGACAATTGGCTGACAAGGGGAGTCAAGGGATGTTTCAAATGTTCAGGTTGCATTGCGTGTCCTGTGATTCAGACCACCAAGACGTTTAGAAGTAATGTAAACCGTAGAGAGTATGTCATCCGGCATTTTATCAACTGCCGCACACAGGGGGTTATTTACAAGATTGACTGTGTTTGTGGCCTCGAATATGTCGGGAAAACTATTCGTGAGTTCAGACGGAGGATAGGTGAACACCTTGGTGACGTTGAACATCGAAGGGACACTGCGGTGGCCAGGCACGTCACCGAAAAACATGGTGGAGATGTACGTGTCCTGAGGTTTACTGGAATTGACAAGGTCCTGAGACCCAAAAGAGGGGGGGATTGGGATAGATTCATCTTGCAAAGAGAGACAAGGTGGATCTTCCAACTAGAAACCCTTTCCCCCAAGGGTCTAAATGAGCAGCTACTTTTCAACAGCTTCATTTAGTCTTTTGTGGAGGGTGTATCCCTGCCTTCTATAATTTCCTCATACCCCTTTGGTGCCTACTAAATGGAATCAGGGGAGGAATCATCGTTTTTGCCCACTCCATTTACCAATTAGGTTATGGCATCATGATTATGTCCTAGAGTCATTTATCACAAAATTTGCGTATGTACCGTTAAGTATGCAGTTACGTACGATTGTGGTAAAGGAACAACACTATGTGGATCTGATTACCTCTGAAGGGTTTGATTTGTTTCTTAAACATGTGTGGTTAATGTGCTTATTTATTGGATATAATCTCCCATACGTATCCTCTTTATTAATTGATGTTATGTGGTGCGATCGGATGAATGGAGCTATATCGGATATGTGCCTTTGCGTAGGACCGCCTCCTCCATACTCCTGATTGACACACAGGGCAGGAGGTGACGTGCGTTGTAGCGTTGACGCGCACCTCCGGTCATATGACCTCCTCCATACTCCTGATTGACACACGGGGCAGGAGGTGACGTGCGTTGTAGCGTTGACGCGCACCTCCGGTCATATGACCCTGGATAAGGGGAGGTTCCTCCTCCTCCACACTAGACATGGGGCAGGAGGTGACGCGCGGTGTGGCTCTGACGCGCACTTCCGGCCACTTGATCCTGGATAACGGGAAGTCCCTCCCCCCTAATGCCGGCGCATGTGGGAGATGTGCCCCCGCCTGGGGTGATTGATGTGACCGGCCGGAAGTGACGCGGGGGACACTTCCGGCTACATGATCCTGGGTAACAGGAAATCCCTCCCCTCTAATGCCGGTGCATATGGGATGTGTGTCCCCGTCCGGGGTGAGTGACGTGGCCGGCCGGAGGTGACGCGGGAGATTCCCGGATGTGCAACTTTAATGATCATCTATACTCCTATGGGTGAAATGCACACCGGAAGGAACGGGACTGAGTGGCACATCGATCGGGGTGTTGATTGGATCAGCACTCCCGAATGTCATGGGCGTTACCTCGGTGGAACGCATGTGACATCATCTAGGAGGCATAACCACACATGTTGAATCAAAACCCACATGGCAGGATCCACATTATCTTGACTTAATAAACATCAGGTGAGCTGTACCTCCTGATTGGAGTAATGATACGACTCATATGTTTAAATGACCCCAGTTTTGGCCACGCCAGAATCTCTGACACTATGGTTTGGTGAGGGCTGGCAGCAAGGACCTGACTGACGATTATTATGTCCCCTGAGGAGTCTGAGTGACGAAACGCGTCGCGATGTCATCAGGGTAAGCATAGGGGTCCAGCTTGAGACCTAGTTGTGGTCCGTCCTTGTGAGGACGGAAGTTTGGGGCAGCAGTTTTATTATTTTGTATCCAAGAAGTGGTAGGGCCAGTATATGGCGGACGACTCTACTGCTCAGGATCAAGAGACTGCATGACCTCCCATGAAAAGGGATTGGGTGAGACCATTCCTTTTATAAATACCTAAAAGTCTACTGCATATTTTTGTACATGTATGACTGAGCACTGTCAGCAAGATGAGTGCATACCGATTTGTTTTTTTAGGTATTATTTCTCTTGTTGTGTTTTTTGTCAATTGGACCATTGTCCTTTGCTTACAGCAACATCACCTTTTGGTTTTGTTTGTTTTGTTTTTTTCTTGTGTTTGTTTTTTCTAGTGGCCATCACTAGACGGGACCCCCTGCGGGTGTGTCCCTATCTGGCTAACTTAAGTGGCCAGGGTGTGTTCACCTCAGATAGTGATGGCTTTTTGAACTTGACCTGTATGCATCAGAGTAATTAACGTTGCTCTTTTAAAGTTTACTATTAAAGGTGGAAGTGGTATTTGCTCAACGGCTGACTTCCTGTCTGCAGTTAGATGTTTAGCTTGATGCGAGATGCAGTGTCCCAAGAACACGACTTTTTCCTGGCAGAATTGGAGTTTGTTTTTGGAAGCTTTACATCCATTCAGTGCAAGGAATTGTAGTAGTGAGATTGAGTTTTCTTGGGCTTCCTCTTTGGAATCACAGCAGAGGAGAAGATCATCGACATATTGAAGCAGGACTACATTGGGGTGAGTGATCCTCCATGGTTCTAATACATCAGTCATTGCTTGACTGAACATGGATGGGCTGTTCTGGGCCCCTTGGGGCATCACTGTCCATGTATACTGCTGGCCCTCATGGGTAAAAGCAAAAAGATGTTGACAATCTGTACTTAATGGGACACTGAAGAAAGCATTAGCTAGATCCACTACGGTGAAACAGGAGGCAGTAGATGGGATGCATGCCAGCAGAGTATGTGGGTTAGGCACTATTGGAGTGTCCAGTACTGTGGCTTCATTAACTGCACGTAAGTCTTTACCATTCTGTAGGTGGCTGGTTCTCCCTTTCTTGTTTTCTTTTTTACTAGAAACAACGGTGTGTTGCAGGGAGATTTGGTTGGTATGATTGTTCCATTCTTGAGATAGCATTCTAACTGATGAGAAATAGCAGCAGACTGTTGAATTGAGAGTGGGTATTGCGGCTTGCAGGGGAGTAAGGCTCCTGGTTTAAGCTTCACCTCCACTGGTTGGACTGGCAGTCTTCCAACATCTTCTGGACCTTGTGACCAGAGTATATCAGAGACCTGTGATAGCCAGGTGTCAGAGGTGGGCTTCACATCTTCGGATATACAGAAAAGACCGAACACTTGCGACACTTCATCCTGATCCAGGGGGGTAGTTAAAGAGACGGTACCATCATTGTTGAAAGAGATACGAGCATGCAGTTTCCTGAGCAGGTCTGTGCCTAAAAGATTCACTGGACATGTGTTGGATACCACGGGCTGTGAAAGCATGGTGTGTGTAGGTTGCAGGCTAAGATGCAAGGAACGTGTCATTGGAGTACTTCGGGTGGTTCCATCAATACCCACACATGGGACAACTTCATCTGTGAGACAATCTGGGTCAGGTAAATCTGCAAACCTAATGATGCTTCTGGCTGCACCGGTATCCACCAAAAAGGGAATGGATTTCCCTTCTACTTCCACCTGTATGGTAGGAGTAGGACCGCTAGCTTGCTTGGGGGTATGATTGTATAGCAGGTTAAAAGACGGTGGTGGACCCAGCTTGCCAATCTCCTATTGGAGAGGAGGGGGAGGTGGCAGATCAGTTGGTGATTGCTGCTGTAGGTCGTTGTGCTGAGAGAATTTCCTACAATGTCTTTTGATATGCCCAGGTTTTTTGCATCTATTGCAGATGATGTCAGACTTCTTACGTCCCTGATCCTCTCCAGGTGACTGTGCGAGTAACACATTTGTACGTGATGTGGACTTGGACACTGCTAGATTCATCTCAACACCTCTTGCTACTTGAAAGAGGGTGTCTTGGTCTTTTACTCTGTAATCAGGGGTTACTAGCTGCAGTTGTTTGCGTATGGGCTCTCGGAGACCAGAGACAAAGGATTGTACCCATGTCTGTGTATGGGCTTTCTCTCTATAGCTGAACCCCAGATCTAAAAACATCTGATTGAGTCGATGATAGAACTTTTCAACTGTCTCCCCCTTTTCCTGAACCATGTCTTGTAAGGAGACAGACTGGTGTGTAAGACGTTCTTTTGCCCATTCACATAGCCTGTGGCAGAACTGTTCCCCCGACTCATATGTCTGCAAATAAGCTGGGGAAGCACCAAACCCTCAATTCTAAACCCGATTCCATCACTGGCCAGAAAGAATCCCCAGCTTTAATTTGGGTGAGCCCATACAAATCAGAATATGTGGCAGAGTGAGTTTTCTGGATTTGGCACATCTTCCTATAGAAAGGCATTGGATGTAAATCAGGATCAGGAAGGGAATTCACAAGTACTGCCGCCTCCTGTGGCTTCCATGTCACATATTTGGGGCGTTCTTGTCTGGGACTATCATGATCATGGTGTGATGCCGTGTGTGGGCTGTCATCCTCAAATAAGGGCAGCACCTGTAATTTTTCTCTATAGCTGGAGATTGTGGGTTTGGTCTCTACTGGGGACAGTTTTGGTGGTGTGGATGTATCAGCATCGTCATATTCCTGCCCCCCCTCGGTGGCTTCTGTTGCTCCAGCAACAAATAGGCCAGTGGCCTTGGGTCCTACATTTGCTGCTGAAGAGGAACTGGGTGCGGCCCGGCTTGCAATGGCGTCTGCAGAAGAAAGGGAGGGCGGGACATAGGGCATGCCCTCCCCAGTCACAACAGGAAATAGTGGGGTGGGCTTACGTGGGCGAGGAGCCCCACACACTGCACAAGTTTCACGCCAATCAGGATTTTGAGTTAGACAAACTACACAAGTCTAACCCTCTGGGGATGACATATAGGGTGGTGGGCATTGCTTTCTAATGGGCTTGGCCACTTCCTCAGGTGCCATTTTCTGAGCTGGTGCAATATAGAAATATCTACCATCTCTGTCCCATTCCTCTTTCCATGCCAATCTTCTAACATCTCTTGATGTTCTATACCATGCCTCAGCCTCCATAAGGAGATCTTTATCTTTCAAAATCCCTCGCTTATTTAACAAAACATCTTTCCATTCCTGCTCCTCTAATCTCCCCTTCTTTGCAGTGATCCCTGCCACCTTCAGGAGCGACTTCATATCTTTAACATATTTCCTTCCTTCTCGTTCGCTTACTAATTCTTCTGCCGTTAACTTGACAGGTGTAGATTGATTAGACCCCATATTCAAAAGGGTAAACAAACTAAACTAACACGTCAATCTGGATGTCTGGTCTGTGCCGTAATGCACTTCCTCTCCTGGACCAGCGACTATACACATCCACAGAATACACAGCTTTCTCTCTCAGTCCTACCAGGAAGAAGTGTCACGTGGGTGATAGAAACTAAATTCACCCTCACTATATCTTACTTCAGCTACTAGTAACCTCTGTCCACCTTATATACACCTTATTTGAACAGTCCGTCCAGAACATCAATACTCAATGATTAAGCCCAAAATCAAGGGTTTTCCCCAATGTATTCAATCCTAGGTAAGAATACACTGACATCCACTAAAACAAGACCAATGAGTACGCATACAACGTTCAACTCACTGCTTAGCAGGAAAACCGTACCAGGTAACAGTCAGGGCTCTTTCCCCCACTTTATACAACACTGCACCTGTACATAGAAAACCCTTCCAAATCTTCTATTCCCGAAGATCAGGTCCAAGTCCTTATCAACTACTGACTATCGACCGGACACGTCACACACCAGTGTATCTCGCAGTATACACAGCAGTATACATAAACAGTTAACTAGCTACAAGTTTCTCATTTACTCAAGAAGAAACAGCTTCAAAGTATTAAAGTACATTCTCGTGACACTTCCTCTTTTTTTCCTGCTGTACGAACAAAGCACACAGGACTTCCCCTTTTAGCAGCCAGCCTTACTGCAAACACAGTGATTAGAGTGATACCAGGTGTCAAAGTCTTAATTATGACCGGGTTCAGGAGCTAGGACTTTGACAGGTCGGTCATAAAGTGTCTGGACTCTGGAAGCCGACACCTCACTCTTCCCCTGAAATTTTTTTTTAACACAGAAGGCTAAGATAAGATAACACAAATTTTCTCACCTCTTTGGAGTTTGCAACCTCCAGGCCTCTCTCTGTGGTCAAGGTAGCGTGAAGGTGATAGCACGGTTTTCCTCGGTTCCCGGACGTACGTCCGCCCTAGCCCCGCGCTGGGACGCCAAATGATAAAGCCTTAATTTAGGTTGATGCCATTCATATGATACACATCTATCCCTTTGACACCTGTATTCCAAATTAATAATTAAATACCTTTATTGCATGCGATATCTATATCTACACAAACCAAAGACAGCCAGTCATGATTGATGCAGAATTCTGATTTATTTGAGGAAGTGAAGGGAATAATATTCAAAAAACCCTTGGCTGAGGGCCAGGGGTGCCTACTATAATCCTATTGGTTAACTTGCAAAAACAGCTTACATCGAGTAATATATATGCATGCATTTCATAATGTTATATTAAGCTAACTCAGCATGTATTAAAATAAAAGTATGTCTTATGATAAAGTGGAAAGTCCCATGTCTGAAATTGCCAGACATGGGTATGTTTAGATAGATCAAGCTAAATCAAGCGCCATTTTTGTTAGTCCAGCATTTTCTTGATTCTATTCAATATGTATTAAATCCCATCCATAACAGGGGAGGTGAGTACACACCACGCCGGACGACGGCGGGCCGTTTCGCAACAAATTGCTTCCACGGGTCCAGTGCAGTCTGAGACGTAATATCCGCCCTCTTATACCAGATGGTGCGGGTAACACGTCGTCAGGTGATTTAAATGAAACATCAAATAGTTGCGAATCTGAGAAAAGCGGTGTGAACAGTGCAATACAGAATTATAATAGACAGGCAATATGTCATATAAATACATTAGCATATTTTTATGATATTAATAAAAAGATAGCCTTTTTTGAAAGAGAGAGAGCCCTTTTATCATTAGAAAAATTAAGTTTTTAATACCTAAAGAAAAACTGATAGATCGTTCCTATCATTTAAGCCAAGTGGACCCAATGCGTTCAAATCTAATATTAATCTAGATTCCCTTGGAGCAGTGAGCGATGAGTATCGCTTCCAGTGATGCTAGGGTTAACTTTAGTCACCCCTGCAAACTTAAGAAGCCGGGAATTACTATCATGGTAATCTTAAATATGCTTTATCAGGCGAGCTGAGCATATTCCTGTTGTTATCGATTTGAAATGCTCCCTAAATCTGACATATAGTGGTCGAATCGTTTTACCTATATAAAAACGATGGCAGGGGCAAAAAACAACGTATACCAGGTAGTTCGATTTGCATGAAATAAAGTCATTAACCCTAATAATCTCGCTGCCAACTTTTATGGTATCGCCAGTACAGCGGTATTCACAAAAGGGGCAGCTGCCACACTTAAAGTTGCCCTTAATTTTTTTACGATCAAGCCATGTTTTTTCTTTCCTGGTAACAAACCGATTATTAACTAACGTCACTCAAATTCTGACTTCTCCTATATGACACAAGGGGACCCTCTCTGGCTAAGTTTTGGAGGTACTTGTCACTCCTTATTAGATGCCAATGTTTCTTGATCCTCGATTTTATAGCATCAAACATTGGATTGAATTTAAATTAAAGACCCATCTATCTAATGCTGTGCTCCTGTTGTTTTGTGTTTTTTGATTATTCTTCTCATGATTGTCAGTCCTGGTTAGGGTTTTCTCGTAAGCAGCGTTGACAACTGATAGAGGGTAACCCCGCTCTGATAAACGGGTCTTTAAATCAGAGGCTTGTTCTACAAACTTCAAAATTCATTATTTACCCTTTTGAGGCTCAAGAATTGGCAATACGGGAGCGATCTTCTAGTGTGGGACGGATGTGCGCTGTTGTAGTGTAACAGATTGTTCACTGCGGTAGGTTTTCTGTGAATTTCTCTAAAAATGGTACCATCCCTCACCGACAGCTTGACGTCCAGGAACTCAAGTTCCTGGCTGCCAAAACTGGGTGAAGAGCATGTTATAACAATTAGTATTGTTAAGATATGTCACAAAATTGATGAAATCCTGTTCAGATCCGTCCCACACTAGAAAGACGTCATCCACATATCTAGCATATCTCTTTATGTGTTTCAAAAATGGGTTGTCAGCGCTGTAAACCAAATCGTCCTCCATGGCTACTAGGAAAAGATTCGCAAAAATACATGCTGCGGGAGTACCCATCGCGGTACCCCCGCATTGCATGTACCACTGGTCATCAAACTTGAAAGCATTGTGACCTAACACAAATTCAAAAGCCTCAGCAACAAATTGTATCAAGGAGGGATCTTGTTTAAAGTTGGCAAGGACTCTCTTGATAGTCTGTACACCCAGATCTTGGGGGATCCGGGTGTACAGACTCTCAATATCCAGAGACGCTAAATGAAAATTATCTTGCCATTGAAACTCATTCAACATATCAATAAAGTCCCCTGTGTCCCTGATATAAGATGGAATTAGTTTAGTAAGCGGTTTGAGCAGCCATTCCAAATACTGTGAAAGGGGTTCAGTCACTTAGCCTATCCCTGACACGATAGGGCGGCCAGGGGGGGAGGCACTGTTCTTGTGGATCTTTGGTAAATAATACCAGTGGGGGTTTTTGGGTGTGGAGGGAGCAGTTTTTCAGCCGTTTTTTTAGTTTAGTATTTTTGTGTCTACACATCTATGCAAAAAGCTTCTCAGCTTAAGGGTACTTTACACACTACGTCATCGCTAGCGATCTCGTTAGCGATGTGTAATTCTAGATCGCAAGTGCGATCATTTCAGATCGCACATAGGTCATTTTACGCATGTGCGATCTCGAAAGATCGCACTTGCGATCTAGAATTTCACATCGCTAATGAGATTGCTAGCGATGTTGTAGCATGTAAAGTACCCTTCCTTTCTCGCCTTTTCATTGGGGGACACAGACAGTGGGTTATATGGTGTCTCCAGGGGAGGCTTGACACTAGGTTTGAAAAAAGTGTTAGCTCCTCCTCCCACAGCATATAACCCCAGCTAGGCAGGAAACTAGCTCAGTTTTTTCCTAGTGTCAGCAGGGAGGCTGACATGTCTGGACTGAGCTCCACCAGAGGTGCCTCAGGCCAGCTTATTTTTACTTTTTATTTTGTTTTTCTTTTCTTATTCATTCTATTTTTGATAGGGGCAATACCAGGGTGCCTTGCCACCCCCGTTTCCCCCGTGTACGGGCAGAGGAAACCTGGCGTGCACAAGCCGTCCGTCTTCCCTCACGCCCAAGTGGTCGGGTCTGCGTACCCCTCCAGGCTCCCTGGAAGCACCTCACACCAAGGTAGCTCCAGAGGGCTAGCAGAGCCAAGAACCTGCTTCAGCCTTGAGCCGAAGATGCGTCCCCGGAATCCCCGCATCCCAGGACCGACGCGTTTTCAGACGGACCCAGGAGCAGGTAGGGAGACGGCGAGTCAGTCCCCTGCATCCAAACCGCCGCCTGGAAAGGCGCCGGTGGGGCGATGCAGGCCGTGATCCCGGGAAAGCATCATTAATTTAGCTCCCGGCATCGGCCTGCATTCTAGCAATGCCCCCTCTACTGCTCCAGAAGCCACTCCCTCAAGTGGGCCGTCTCTCCCCTCCTTGCTGCCAGAGAACACTGGACGCCATTACATGTGGGGAGCAGACACGGGTGAGATCGCCTCCTTGGCTCTGCGATTCTGCAGCACTATATACCGCTCTGCTCAGTGGTATATTGCTGTCTTTCTAGCGGTGTGTATCTGCTGGCTGGCGGTGTATATCAGCTTTTAGCAGTATATACTAACTGTGCCTGTAGGTATATACCGACTGTTTGACAGGGTGTGCTACTTTACTCAGTATATAGCAGCTCTGCATAGCAGTAATTTATAATACTGCTAGCAGCTCCTCACCCACAGCAGTCCCTTTATAATACTGCTAGAGGCTCACTGTACTTATTGTGGAACTGTTGCTGACATGCATAACCGCAAGGGTGATAAAGCTTCCCAGGCATCCTCTATGGACCTGTACTATGCTTGTACCACCTGTGGCCGCTTGTTTTTGTAATGGCCGAAGCTATCCACTATGCCAGGGCTGCGATGCCCCTACTACCGTGTCACAACAGCCTCCGCTGCCGGACCAGGAGGTCGTGCAGTCTGTGGATTTGGCTGCGGCCACTATCCAGGCAGTACCCCAGTCTGATGACGTTATTCCTGCCTAGGCTCTTCTAATGTCTAAGAGGTTAGATGACCTGGCCGCTCAGATATCCCAGCCTTCCACAGGCTCTCACAGTCTCCCCCCGGCTCAGCTCCCCCAGGGGAGCCCGCCTTCGTCTGGTGTCTCGTTCCCAGTACGTAAAAAGGCTGTCTCCAAAAGGCGCCATTGCGACCGTTATGTCTCGTCCGACTCGGACGTAATCAGTCTGACTCAGGCTCCGTGACCTTTAGTAGTCACGATTCCCAAGACTCTGACTGATTCAGATGTCCCTTCTGAGTCTAGACATATGGAAGACACATTAATTTCGGCTGTCAATCACTCTCTGTCGATTTCTGATCAGCCTTCGGACCCGACTTCTCAGGCGGCAATCAAGCGGGCCAAGAAGCCTCCTAAGTCCTTTGCCTAGGATCCGATTTTTCATCAAATCATATCTAAAACGGTGGGATCACCCTGATAAGAGGTTTAATAAAAAATCCTCCTCTTCATTCGCTTATCCCTTTCCATCGGAACTGGTTAAGCTCTGGTCAGTACCCCCCGTTATGGATCCGCCAGTATCCAGGCTGGCTAAACACACGGTTATGTCTGTCTCAGACACCGCGTCTCTCAAGGACTCGTCTGACCGTGCAATTGATGCTGCGGTCAAATCTATTTTCCAGGCTTCCAGCTCCTCTCTGCGCCCCCTGTTTGCCTTGAAATGGGTGGCGAGAGCTATGAGTGTGTGGAGTAGGAACTTGCGCAAGTTGCTTCGCTCTTGCAATATTCCTTCAGAGGCTCTTGAGATCCTTGATTTGTTCTCTCTAGCCTCTAATTACTTGCTTCACGGCTCCTTAGATGCAGCTAGTTTGTCAGCCCTAACGGCAGCCAATGCTGTTTTTTGCCCGCAGAGTCCTGTGGCTAAAGATATGGAACGCGGACAGTGCCTCCAAGAAGTCCCTGTCCACACTCCCCTTCCAGGGTCTTCGACTGTTTGGAGAATCCCTGGACAAGCTTATATCTGAGACGATGGGTGGTAAAAGTACCATTCTACCACAAAAGCGGCCTGTATCCAAAAATTTTAACGTCTTCTTGGCGCAGGCAGTCCTTTCGGCCCGCCCCCCAAAAACCATCACAGGGGTCGTCGCAACGCTCAGATCGGGGATCTGGTCCCTCAACGGACGCTTCCTGGCGTTCCCACTCCAGGCAATCTAAACCCAAGGGACCTCGCCCCGCGAAGGCCCCTTCAGCATGACGCCGGGTACCCCTCAGAGCCGACTTCTGTTGGAGGGCGGCTTCTGCTTTTTCGGGATATCTGGCTAGACCATACTCACGATACTTGGGTTTGAGAAATCGTCACCTCAGGTTACAAGATCGATTTCCATTCCCTACCGGCCATCAGGTTTCTGCGTTTTCGGCTTCCAAAGTCCACAACGCAAAGCCAGGGCTTATTTCAGGCCATAGCCTCTTTACAGAAAGCAAACGTTATCATTCCAGTGTCCCTGGAACAGCGCGGCAAAGGTTTCTATTCAAACCTCTTTGTCGTCCCCAAAAAAGATGGCTCTGTCCGTCCTATCCTGGACCTCAAAAGGCTAAACAGGTCCGTACGGATTCGGACCTTCCGAATGGAATCATTGCGAGCCGTACTGGCTGCTATGGAACCGGGAGAATTCCTAGCTTCCATAGACATTCAAGATGCTTATTTACACATCCCATATGTGTATCGCATCAACGGTTCCTTCGTTTTGCCGTAGGACACAGTCCTTTCCAATTCAGGGCCCTTCCCTTTGGACTGGCTACTGCGCCTCGGGTCTTCACAAAGGTCATGGCGGCCGTCATGTCCATTTTGCACCTCAGAGGCGTTCTGGTCATTCCCTATTTGGACGACCTACTTGTCAAGGGGAGCTCTCCTCAAGTTTGCTCAGAAAGCGTGCAAATTTGCCCAGACATGCTCTCAAGGCTAGGGTGGCTTCTCAACTCAACAAGTCATCCCTCATTCCTCATCAGCGCATCAACTTTTTAGGTATGCTGATAGACACGGTTCAGGCCTGGGGTTTTTTCTTCCAGAAGACAAGAGGTCTTCCCTGATCCAGGCCACCTAATCCCTCCGCTCCCGCCGTTACCCATCCCTCCGGAGTGGGATGAGAGTGTTAGACAAGATGGTAGCAGTTATGGAAGCCGTGTCGTTTGCCCAATTCCATTTGCGCCCTCTGCAATTGGATCTTCTGTCCTCTTGGGACAAGAATCCAGCCTCTCTAGACCGGTCAGTCCGCTTATCTCGGACTGCCCTCAGCTCCCTCGTCTGGTGGACTCAGGTCTCATCCCTATCTCAGACCTGAGTCCGCCCTGTCCACTGACACGTAGTCATGACAGATGCCAGCCTGTTAGGCTGGGGGGTGGTGTTTCTCCACCTCACTGCTCACGGACGCTGGTCTCACCCCGAGCGATCCCTTCATATCAACGTTCTGGAGATCAGGGCCATATTTCTGGCCTTCAGACCTTTCAACCCTTGCTTCTGGGCCTCCCGGGTTCGGATCCAGTCAGACAATGCCACAGCTGTGGCTTACGTCAACCGTCAGGGAGGAACTCGCAGCAGGGCAGCGATGAAAGAAGTCTCCAGGATTCTTCTTTGGGCAGAGATGCACATTCTCATTATTTCAGCTGTCCATATTCCGGGGATAGACAACTGGGCCGCAGACTTTCTCAGCAGGCAAGGTCTAGAGGCAGGGGAATGGTCCCTCCACGACGAGGTGTTCCATCAGATCACTCTTCGTTGGGGGCTCCCAGATGTGGACCTCATGGCGTCTCGGCTAAACGCCAAAGTATATCCCTTCGTATCCCGGTCGAGAGACCAGCTAGTGCTCGGCTCCGATGATCTAGTCCTCCCGTGGTCGCAGTTTCGCCTGCCATACGTTTTCCTTCCGTTCCCTCTCATTCCGAGAGTAATCATGAAAATCAAAGCAGAGGGAATCCCGGTGATCCTTGTGGCCCCGGACTGGCCCAGAAGAGCCTGGTTTCCAGAGCTCCTCCACCTTCTCGGCGACACTCCCTGGCGTCTTCCCAACCGCCCGGATCTTCTGTCGCAAGGTCCAATATTCCACCAGAATACAGCACAGCTGCATTTGACAGCGTGGCGCTTGAATCTTTGATTCTAGCCAAGTCTCATCTTTCTTCCAGGGTAGTTCATACGATGCTTAATGCTCGCAAGCCTTCCTCCACCAGCATTTATCACAGGACCTGGAAGACCTATCTGTCCTGGTGTGACCGTCATAATCGGTCACCCCTGACCTTTTCAATCCTTAATGTTCTTGCCTTTTTGCAAGACGGTATGGACTCAGGCCTTGCTCTCAATACCCTTAAAGGACAAGTTTCTGCCTTGTCAATTTTTTTCCAGAAGCAGCTGGCTTCTCGCCCTCAGGTCCGTACCTTTCTTCAAGGGATAGCGCATTTGGTCGAACCCTTATCGTCACCCCTTAGATCCCTGGGATCTGAATTTGGTTCTCGGAACACTTCAGCTTCCTCCTTTCAGACCCTTGAGAGAAATCTCTCTTCAACGGCTGTCTTGGAAAGTTGCCTTTTTAGTCGCTATTACCTCTATCAGGCGAGTGTCCGAACTGGCAGCTCTGTCCTGTCGCTCACCTTACCTGATATTCCATCATGATAAGGTGGTCCTTCGGCCTTCCCCCGCCTTCCTTCCGAAGATCGTATCCTCTTTCCACCTGAACGAGGACATTGTGTTGCCGTCATTCTGCCCGGCCCCGGTCCACTCCTTTGAGGAAGCCCTTCTCACTCTCGATCTTGTCAGGGCTCTGCGGATCTACATCTCCAGAACAGCGCCGTTGCGCAAGTCCGATGCCCTTTTCGTCCTCTCAGAAGGACACAAAAAGGGCGACCGGGCTTACAAATCCACGATTTCTCGATGGATCAGGACTGCCGTGTGGGAAACTTACAAAACACGAGGTGTTGTTCCTCCTCAATCTGTGCAGGCCCACTCTACACGAGCAGTGGGTGCCTCCTGGGCTATTCGCCATCTGGCTTCGGCGGCCCAACTTTGCAAGGCCGCTGCCTGCTCCAGTGTGCACACGTTTATAAAAATTCTATAGAGTGCATACGCATGCATCCGCTGATGCTGCTCATGGAAGACAAGTCCTTCAGGCGGCAGTGGCCCATTTATAAGTGGCCACTGCTCGTTTTTTTGACAGTGTTTGTTATGTGTTCCCTGCAGTTGCAGTTGTTAGTCAGCTCTTAGGCTGATGTTCTACACTGTTAATAGTTCAGTTCCCACCCAGGGACTGCTTTGGGACGTCCCACTGTCTGTGTCCCCCAATGAAAAGGCAAGAAAGGAAAGGGCATTTTTGTGTACTCAACGTAAAATGTCTTTCTTGGAGCCTTTCATTGGGGGACACAGCTCCAACCCTAGTGGTTTTGGTTGTCCTTCTCCTACTGCTTTTACACCACACTGAGCTAGTTTCCTGCCTAGCTGGGGTTATATGCTGTGGGAGGAGGAGCTAACACTTTTTTCAAACTTAGTGTCAAGCCTCCCCTGGAGACACCATATAACCCACTGTCTGTGTCCCCCAATGAATGGCTCCAAGAAAGACGTTTTACGGTGAGTACACAAAAATGTCCTTTTAGTCACATAGGACCAAGTAGGATCACTAAGTAATTTTTTATATACTCTGCAGTCGCTGAGCTGCCTTTCTGCTTCACTCTGGTATGCTTCCTTTGTCAAAAGAACAGTGGCGCCCCCCTTGTCCGCCCTACGGATTATGATGTCTTGCTGAGTTTTTAAAATTTTTAGTGCCTTAATTTCCTTAGAAGTCAGGTTCTCAGTAAATGTGGGATATTTAAGGGCTTCAAGATCCTTTATAACAAGTTCCTGAAAAAGGTCTATGTTGTTACCTGGAGTCAGCAGGGGACAGAAGGTGGATTTTAAACCTTTCCTAAAGGGAATAGCATTCGCCTGATCCACTGTGGTGGCAATAGGGTCCAAACTACCTTGAATATCCTCGGTAGGATCTGCAAGGCTGAGGAGTAAATGTACATCCTCATTCCTTACAGATAAATCCCTTCAGGATCCAAAAAAGCCCAATGGGCCAATTTTACATTGTGATTCACCTATTTCTGTGGGTTTGGCACTTTTCTTCTGATTTTTATAAAACTTGTTCAAATGCAGCTTCCTGCAGCCTTTGAACAGGTCTATTTGAAAATCCGTCATATTGAAGGCTTCTGGCGCGCAATAATTTAAGCCCTTCTTTAGCACAGATAACATATCAGATGTGAGAGGAAAGGTAGTGAGATTAAATACTTTATGCAAGCATCCAGCATCATTAACCAAATCATTTGCAAGATTGTTAACAGACAAGTTAGAGAAAGAGTTACCATGAGAATAGGTGGAAAGATTAGTGGAGGAACAGTGTCTCTCTGGAGGAGGTGAGAAACTCAGGTCCTCCATGAGACCTGTTTGCGTTTCCCAGGTGTGGGTTTCCCCTCTTCGTCTCCGTCTGCCCCCCCTCCTGACGCGCCTCCTAAAGGGGGGTGGCAGACGAGGAGGAAGCCTGTGGAGTAGCAGGAATAATTGTTTTCTTTTTAGACGTGGTATCCTCAGCCCTGCTAGAATCAGAGTCTATAGTCCATGCGCCTTTTTTAGGGGCTCTGTTCACATTTCTGTTAGGATATCTGTGATACGGTCTTCTAACATTCATTACAGAAAAGCGAGATTTCTTCCAAGAAAAAATCTGTTGGTTTTCATAGTCCAATTTATCTCTGATAAACTGCTCTTTCTTATTTTCTTTAATCTGTGCTTGGAGTGGTAAGAGTCTTTTATCGAGTTTTTGTAGAAAAGCTTGCCAGGCCTCCTTTGAGATGCGGTTTTCTAGTTCTTTTCTTAGTCTCAATAGTTCATTGGTAACTTTTGAATGTTCCTCCTCATTCTTTCTTAATACAATTTCTAAAAACCGCAATGAACATTCGTGCTGTACATTTTCCCACTCTTTCTTGAAAATAGGGTCATCCTGGTAAAAGGATATTTGTTTTAAGATCCGAAGACCTCGTGAGACTCGTAGGCTGTCTTGATAAGATTTTAATGATTGCACGGTCCAAAAGAGGCTAATCTCTTTTTCAGCAAGAATAGTTATTTTCGATTCTAGACTTTTATTGCCCATAATTTCCACATCCACTTTCTCGTTGCAACTAGTAAAAAACGTGGTGGCATCTTCCCTCCCCGCTAGAATACCACTTTCACTCGTATCTATAGACAAGTCAGTCATGGTGAGACAATTATAAAGAGCGTAAATATAGCAGGTGGATAAATCAATGCGTGCACTCACGGTAAAAGCACAAGTCGTTCTGTAACGTAGCGAAGTAAGAAGTACCAGTGCACCGATATACCACCGATAGGCTGCAGGCTCTGTCTCAATCCAAGAAAAGCGATCCGGTGCGTACCTCAAAGAGGGTGAGACAAATTTGTTCGGAACAAGACATGAAGAGTTGCACTCCACAAGGATCTGGATATCAAGTTCGTTTAATCCATATTACAAATGGGGATACAGGTGGTGGGGGAGGTGAGTACACACCACGCCGGACGACGGCGGGCCGTTTCGCAACAAATTGCTTCCACGGGTCCAGTGCAGTCTGAGACGTAATATCCGCCCTCTTATACCAGATGGTGCATGTACTACGTTGTCAGGTGATTTAAATGAAACATCAAATAGTTGCGAATCTGAGAAAAGCGGTGTGAACAGTGCAATACAGAATTATAATAGACAGGCAATATGTCATATAAATACATTAGCATATTTTTATAATATTAATAAAAAGATAGCCTATTTTGAAAGAGAGCCCTTTTATCATTAGAAAAATTAAGTTTTTAATACCTAAAGAAAAACTGATAGATCGTTCCTATCATTTAAGCCAAGTGGACCCAATGTGTTCAGATCTAATATTAATCTAGATTCCATTTGGAGCAGTGAGCGATGAGTATCGCCTCCAGTGATGCTAGGGTTAACTTTAGTCACCCCTGCATAATTAGTTTCTTTACATGTTAAAATCCGGTGTAATTGTGACTAAACCATCATCTCAGTAAATCTGTGTGTTTTTAATTGAAACGAGAAACATGTATGGAAATTTGTTCAACTAAATAATTTAATATGCAGATGAGATAGGTGGGTCAGTCACAAAGGAAGTAATCCACTAATTGTTTATATATATATATATATATATATATATATATATATACCGTATATACTGGCGTATAAGACGACTTTTTACCCCCTTAAAATAATGGCTACAGTGGGGGGTCGTCTTATACGCCGGATATACGGGGGGGGGGTGTATATATATATGTACACTGCAGCGTCCAGGGGAGGTGGGGGCAGCAGCTCTGGAGCACAGGGGAACGCTGCGGGCTGCAGCCTTTGATCTCCTGCACCCGCTCATATAATATGCACAGCCGCTGTCCATCTCCAATGGTGCTGAAATCGCACGCAGTGAGGGGCTGGGGCAGCGGTGCATATTATATGAGCCTGCGTCCCAGTGTGATCGCACATGCCCACCCCTGTGTTAGATTTGGCCCCCAGGCTGCTGCTCATTCTAAAATAAAAAAGCTTTACTTACCCCTGCAACGTTTCTCCCCGTGTCCCTGCTTCCACTGTGATCAGGCAGGCAGAGAGCTCAGCCTGCTGTGCCGATCACATGACCGCACCGAGAACCAGGAAGTGGAAGAACAGAAGCACGGAGCCAGACAGGAGGGAGCTCAGCGCTGGAGGAGATAAGGAAAGAGGGTTTTATTTTACTTTGGGCAGCAGCCTAGGGGCCATATCTGACACAGGGGGACTTGTGCGATCTATAGGGGCCATGGGCAGCACTATGGGGGCGATATCTGACACAGGGGGACTTGTGCGATCTATATAGGGGCCATGGGCAGCACTATGGGGGAGATATCTAACACAGGGGGACTTGTGCGATCTATATAGGGGCCATGGGCAGCACTATGGGGGCGATATCTAACACAGGGGGACTTGTGCGATCTATAGGGACCATGGGCAGCACTATGGGGGAGATATCTAACACAGGGGGACTTGTGCGATCTATATAGGGGCCATGGGCAGCACTATGGGGGCGATATCTAACACAGGGGGACGGGTGCAGGCCCCACAGAGCAGCAGAGTTGTGTGTATTTGTCTGTATGTAGCAGAGTTGTATGTGTTTGTCTGTATGTAGCAGAGTTGTATGTGTTTGTCTGTATGTAGCAGAGTTGTATGTGTTTGTCTGTATGTAGCAGAGTTGTGTGTGTTTGTCTGTATATAGCAGAGTTGTATGTGTTTGTCTGTATGTAGCAGAGTTGTATGTGTTTGTCTGTATGTAGCAGAGTTGTATGTGTTTGTCTGTATGTAGCAGAGTTGTGTGTGTTTGTATGTAGCAGAGTTGTGTGTGTTTGTCTGTATGTAGCAGAGTTGTATGTGTTTGTCTGTATGTAGCAGAGTTGTATGTGTTTGTCTGTATGTAGCAGAGTTGTGTGTGTTTGTATGTAGCAGAGTTGTGTGTGTTTGTCTGTTTGTAGCAGAGTTGTGTGTGTTTGTCTGTTTGTAGCAGAGTTGTGTGTGTTTGTCTGTTTGTAGCAGAGTTGTGTGTGTCTGTTTGTAGCAGAGTGTAGTACCATTGTTTCAGTCCAGTTGTGGCTTTATACAGCAGGGAGGAGCATTCCTTGCTGTACTAAGTGAACATTGGAGCGATTGATCTGTCAATGGCCCTTTAAAAACATATTGTACGGCTCTCGCGGAATTAAAATTAACATGTTGCAATCAAAGCAGACTTTTTTTCATTTGGGAGCGGGGTAGTCTTATACAGTGAGTATATCCCAAATTCTATATTTTTAGGGCAGAAGTTGGGGGTCGTCTTATACGCCCAGTCGTCTTATACGTCGGCATATACGGTATATATATATATATATATATATATATATATATATATACAGTGCCTACAAGTAGTATTCAACCCCCTGCAGATTTAGCAGGTTTACACATTCGGAATTAAATTGGCATTGTGACATTTGGACTGTAGATCAGCCTGGAAGTGTGAAATGCACTGCAGCAAAAAAGAATGTTATTTCTTTTTTTTTTTTTTTTTTTTAATTGTGAAAAGTTTGTTCAGAGGGTCATTTATTATTCAACCCCTCAATCCACCAGAATTCTGTTTGGTTCCCCTAAAGTATTAAGAAGTATTTCAGGCACAAAGAACAATGAGCTTCACATGTTCTGGATTCATTATCTATTTTTCCAGCCTTTTCTGACAGTTTGCTCATGATCACTTGGAGGACTCTGAGACTGGTTCAAGGTTCTCTGGTCTGATGAGACCAAGATCGAGATCTTTGGTGCCAACCACAAACGTGACGTTTGGAGACTGGATGGCACTGCATACGACCCCAAGAATACCATCCCTACAGTCAAGCATGGTGGTGGCAGCATCATGCTGTGGGGCTGTTTCTTAGCCAAGGGGCCTGGCCATCTGGTCCGCATCCATGGGAAGATGGATAGCACGGACTACCTGGAGATTTTGGCCAAGAACCTCCGATCCTCCATCAAGGATCTTAAGATGGGTCGTCATTTCATCTTCCAACAAGACAACAACCCAAAGCACACAGCCAAGAAAACCAAGGCCTGGTTCAAGAGGGAAAAAATGAAGGTGTTGCAGTGGCCTAGTCAGTCTCCTGACCTTAACCCAATTGGAAACTTGTGGAAGGAGCTCAAGATTAAAATCCACATGAGACACCCAAAGAACCTAGATAACTTGGAGAAGATCTGCATGGAGGAGTGGGCCAAGATAACTCCAGAGACCTGTGCCGGCCTGATCAGGTCTTATAAAAGACGATTATTAGCTGTTATTACAAACAAGGGTTATTCCACAAAATATTAAACCTAGGGGTTGAATAATAATTGACCCACACTTTTATGTTGAAATTTTTTTTAAATTTAACTGAGCAACATAACTTGTTGGTTTGTAAGATTTATGCATCTGTTAATAAATCCTGCTCTTGTTTGAAGTTTGCAGGCTCTAACTTATTTGCATCTTATCAAACCTGCTAAATCTGCAGGGGGTTGAATACTACTTGTAGGTACTGTATATAAAAAATGTATGTATGTATGTGTGTGTGTGCATTCACTTAATCTATAGATGTGAAAAAGGCTCACTACTAGCTGAAACGCGTTATTTTACACCTGTATGATATGATGGAATAAAGCATAAAAATATTCCAGAAGATTTGGAGTGCCGGTCCATTGTATTAGTTATACTGTGGATGCCTTCCTTGGACACGTGCACCTTAAAGGATTGTGTGCCGCCTGGAAATTCTGCTTCTGTATATGTGTCTGTGTGTGTATGTATATATATGTATATATATATATATATATATATGTGTATGTATGTGTGTGTGTATATATGTGTGTGTGTGTGTGTGTATATATGTGTGTGTGTATATGTATGTATGTATATATATATATATATATATAATATATATACCGTATTTTTCGGACTATAAGACGCACCTGACCATAAGACGCACCCTGGTTTTAGAGGAGGAAAATAGGAAAATAAAATTTTAACCAAAAAATATGGTCATGACACACTGTTATGGGGCGAGGATCTGCTGCTGACACCGTTATGGGGTAATGTCCCCAAATTCTCTACTAAGGTACCCCATTCTGGTAAGGATCCTCCTGCCTTGTATATGATCCTGCTTATATACCCCCATCCTGCTCATAATATACCCCCCATCCATCCTGCTCATAATATACCCCCCATCCATCCTGCTCATAATATACCCCCCATCCATCCTGCTCATAATATACCCCCCATACATCCTGTTCATAATATACCCCCCCATCCATCCTGCTCATGATATACCCCCATCCATCCTGCTCATGTTATTCCCCCATCCATCCTGCTCATGTTATACCCCCATCCATCCTGCTCATGTTATACCCCCATCCATCCTGCTCATGTTATACCCCCATCCATCCTGCTCATGTTATACCCCCATCCATCCTGCTCATGTTATACCCCCATCCATCCTGCTCATGTTATACCCCCATCCATCCTGCTCATGTTATACCCCCATCCATCCTGCTCATGTTATACCTCCATCCATCCTGCTCATGTTATTCCCCCATCCATCCTGCTCATGTTATTCCCCAATCCATCCTGCTCATGTTATTCCCCCATCCATCCTGCTCATGTTATACCCCCATCCATCCTGCTCATGTTATTCCCCCATCCATCCTGCTCATGTTATTCCCCCATCCATCCTGCTCATGTTATACCCCCATCCATCCTGCTCATGTTATTCCCCCATACATCCTGCTCATGTTATTCCCCCATCCATCCTGCTCATGTTATACCCCCATCCTGGTATATGGCCTGTGGCACAGAAAAAAAAAATAAACGTTTATACTCACCTTTCCTCACTCCCTGAAGCACCGATCTCTGTCTCAGCTGCAGCGCCGCTGTGTGGAGCCGTCACCGCATGTGGAGCCGTCACCGTCTGCAGCATCGCGAATCGATGTCTTCCTGTCTGTGCCGGTCAGCTGAGCTGGTGGACACTAGCGGCGCGCACAGCGATGACGTCATCGCTGTGCGCGCCGCTAGTGACCAGATCAGCTGACCGGCACAGACAGGAAGACATCGCGCGATGCTGCAGGGGGAAGGCTCCACACGCGGTGACGGGTGAGTACACTGATTCACTGCTCCCCGCGCTGATAATGATGCACGGGGGGCAGTGAATACAGCCGCACATGATCACTCCAGGCTGTAGTTGCCAGGGGTGATCACGGCCGGCTGTTAATTATGCGCGCACCCCCCCGCCCATCACCCCGCCCACCTGTCAGCGCCGTGTTCGCTGAGAGATGATGGGCGGGAGGATGGGCGTGCATATGTAATGAGCGGGCCCACGTGGTCACGGCAGGCGCTGCTGCAGCCTGCTCGTGCCCCCGATGACCCGCTCTACCGCAGCACCCACATTCCCGGCCGCAGCCCTATAGTCAGACCATAAGACGCACCCCCCACTTTCTCCCAACATTTGGGGGGGAAAAAAGTGCGTCTTATGGTCCGAAAAATACGGTATATATATAAATATATATATATATATATATATATATATATATATTTTTATATATATATATATATATATATACATAATGTAACTTGACATTTCTGTATATGTTTTTATATATTTATACACAGTTATACTGTATATATTTAATTGATTTTCTAATTAAGGGCATGGTGCATAATATCCAAAAATGTAAACAAATTTTATTAGAAATTACTCGAGGAACATTATATTTATATATTTTAGAATTAATGTCTGTTGTTCCAGAATTATATTTTCTTTCCTGTGCTCAATAGTGTTGAGACTAAATGTGTTTTTTTGCGATTACGATTGTAAGGTATATTTTTAAATCATAATAATAATTTAAAATAAATTCTAATAAAATATTTTATATTATCTTATTGGTTTTGAGTGCACTTCTTTTTCATTTTGTATTCAATATATTGGTGCTTTATCCTATATATAGTCCATATAAAAAAATATTTATTTATTTAATAGAGATTGTTTTTTAAAAGAAATTCATTTTAGTAATTATTGAATATGAATATATATATATATATATATATATATATATATTCAATAATCACTAAAAAGAATTTCTTTTAAAAAAACAGTCTATTAAATAAATAAATATTTTTTTATATAAAAAAAATATATATATATATTTTTTTTCATATGCAGTAAACATAAATCTATAAGGTAATACGCAGTATACATACATATATGTATGTATGTATATATATATACAGTTTCATCACAGGTAAGGGGTCTTTACACGCAACGATATCTCTAACGATATATCGCCGGGGTCACAGAATTCGTGACACACATCTGACGTCGTTAGCAACATCGTTGCGTGTAACACCTATGAGCGAGTGTTAACGATCAAAAATACTCACCTAATCGTTGATCGTTGACACGTCGTTCATTTTCAAAAAATCGTTGCTGGTGCTGGACGCATGTTGTTCGTCGTTCCTGAGGCATCACACATCGCTACGTGTGACACCCCAGGAACGACGAGCAACACCGTACCTGTGTCCTCCGGCAACGAAGTGGGCGTGACTTTCCTTCGGCGGCTCCGCCCCTCCGCTTCAATTCGACGCCTGCCGTGTGACGTCGCTGTGACGCCGCACGAACCGCCCCCTTATAAAAGAGGCTGTTGGCCGCCCACAGCGACGTCGCTAGGAAGGTAAGTATGTGTGACAGGGACTAGCAATTTTGTACGCCACGGGCAGCGATTTGTCCGTGACGCACAAACGACGAGCGCGGGCGCTTTCACGAGCGACATCTCTAGCGATATCGCTGCGTGTAAAGCAGCCTTTACTCACAAACGAAATCATACAGAGGAGAAACCATATTCATTTTCAGAATGTGTGGAAATGTTTTGAAACTAAACTTAATCTTGTTTCACATAAGAGAAGTCACACGAGAGAAGCCTATTTCCTGTTCAGAATGTGGAATACTGATATTTTAATGTAAAGAACATTTTTGGTGGATTTTTATACCAATATTTGGGAAGCGATATGAACAAACAATTGAACATCACGTTCTACTGGATCATGCTATGATCGTCTTAGTCTGTGAACTGTCATTATCTTAGTGAATAATTGAATTTTGCTGCATAACTTGCCATTTCTATAAACTTTTTTAAATAGAAATGTTGGAAAATATAAATTTCAAGAATATTTTATTTCAAAATAATAATTGTTTTTATTCTTGGCAGATGACCATGACAGGAGATTGGAGGGACAACTGACATCTTCTATTTTTAAATCAGATGACTTTGAGATCACACAGGATACAATTGAAGTGAATGTTATTACTCCGGATATCCCATCATCTCTTCACAGCAAAGATCTATCATCTGATCCTATGAAACAGGTTCTCTCTTCTAATTCATCGCAAACTACGAAGAAAAATACAATTCACAAAAGAGGCATGAAAAAGCAAACTGCTCTTAAAGTAAAGAAACAATTTTCAAATTCAAAATATGGAAATCGTTTTCCCCTCAAAATATCTTTTGTTAAGCATAAAAAAAGTCATACGGACGGGAATAGATATTCTTGTTCTAAGTGTGGGAGGTGTTTTAGACAGAAATCATATCTTGTTTGGCATGAGAGAAGTCATACTGAGGCTAAGTCACATTTATGTTCAGAATGTGGAAAATGTTTTGTACGAAATTCACATCTTGTTAAACATCAGAGAACTCACACAGGGGAGAAGCCATATTTATGTTCAGAATGTGGTAAATGTTTTGTAGAGAAATCACATCTTGTTAGTCACCAGAGAACTCACACAGGGGAGAAGCCATATTTATGTTCAGAGTGTGGAAAATGTTTTGCACATTCATCACATCTTGTTACACACAAGAGAAGTCACACAGGGGAAAAGCCACATTCATGTTCAGAATGTGGAAAATGTTTTGCACATAAATCAGATCTTGTTACACACAAGAGAAGACACACAGGGGAGAAGCCATATTCATGTTTAGAATGTGGGAAATGTTTTGCACATAAATCAGCTCTTGTTACACACCAGAAAAGACACACCGGGGAGAAGCCATATTCATGTTTAGAATGTGGAAAATGTTTTGTTTTGAAAGTCAATCTTGTTGTACACAAGAGACGTCACACAGGGGAGAAGCCATATTCATGTCCAGAATGTGGGAAGTGTTTTGTAGATAAAAGCCATCTTGTTATACACAAGCGAAGTCACACAGGGGAAAAGCCTTTTTCATGTTCAGAATGTGGGAAATATTTTGCAAGTAAATTAAATCTTGTTTCACATAAGAGAAGACACACAGGGGGGAAGCCTTTTTCATGTTCAGAATGTGGGAAAGGTTTTGCACAGAAATCATATCTTGATGTACACAAGAGACGCCACACAGGAGAGAAGCCTTTTTCATGTACAGAATGTGGGAAATGTTTTGTAGAGAAATCACACCTTGTTTCACATCAGACAACGCACGTAGAGGGGAAGTCTTTTATATGCTTAGAATGCGAGCAATGGTTTACATGTAAATCAGTTTTAGTTACACATCAGAGATCTCACAGAGGGGAGAAGCCTTTTTCATGTATAGAATGTGGGAAATGTTTTGTAGTGAAATCAAGACTTGTTAGACATCAGCAAATCCACACAAGGGAGAAGCCTTTTTCATGTTCAGAATGTGGGAAATGTTTTGCAGAGCAATTTCATCTTATTAAACACCACAGCAGTCACACAGGAAAGAAGTTTTTTTACTGTTCAGAATGTGGGAAATATTTTAACCAGAAATCGGATCTTACAATACACCAGAGAATTCACACAGGGAAGAAGCCATACTCCTACCTAGATTTTGAAACCTGAATTACTGGAAAATCGTATTTTGCTGACCATCAAAAATAACGTACACGGGGAGAAATTTTATAGACAAAATGTACAAAAAACATATAAGAGACCATTATATAATAAAATGAGAAATGTAAATTACTTTAGAAGTTTATGAATCAGTAGAAATTTGCTCAAACAGGCTCATGGACAGAGGAATGGGAATTTCCCCATGGTATGTGTGTCTAAATTTTCATGGTCAAAATCTATCTACTGTTCTTGATCATATTTGAAAAATGACAATTTAAACACACATACCATGAAAATTCTCATTCCTCTGTACATGAGCCTGTTTGAGCAAATTTCTACTTAGACTTTATTGGGATTACAGCATGAAACTTCTAAAAATAATACTTTTAACTTACCGGAGTTGAACCCAGTGGCATCAAGAGCACCCATAATTTATACATTCCAGAATCTCATGAACTGGAAAATTAAACAATTATGGTAGTTGATTTCAATGAACCCACTGACTATAATTTAAGCCCTAGAGATAGATCTGCTTTAAATTATTTGAAGAAAATTGACAATATTGTCATATACCCCTTAAATAAAGGGGGGGGGGCTTTGGTAATTTTAGATAGTGAATTATACAATACAGAGATTAGAATAGTGTTAGCGGATTCTAGCATTAACTATCGGCCCTTTATCCTCTATACAGAATAAATTAAATGCATTATTGTCAATGGATTTGCAAAAAGGCATAATATATAAACATGTACAGGATTATCTAATTGTGGATATGTCGATCTGTCCAATTTTTCACGCATTTCGGAAAGTGCACAAGGGGATATTTCCCTCTCCCCTTTCCGTCCAATTGTGCCAAGATTAAATTCAGTCACTGAATGATTATCCATGTGGGTGGCTCAATTATTACAAGCAATTGTTCAATCCATCACAGGATATATAAAAAACAGTAAACATCTACTAGGGGCTTTACAAAATGTAAAATGGGAACATGGTGATAAATGGATCACCTGTGTCATTTTGTCGCTTTATTCTTGCATACCCCACGATAAAGCTATTCTTGCTACCACGTATCATATCCATAAATATAAGATATATTCTCTCGGAGTTATATGAATACATTTTCCTGGTTATTAATTTTTTGTTGGAAAACAACCATTTTAAATTTAATGGAGAATTTTTTTTCTACAAACATGTGGTTGCCTGTAAAAAGTTCACATTTATTAAATAATTTATAATATAATACATCCAGATAATAGATCTATAGATGGCAGAATTTATTAATAACAGTACTTAACCCCTTAGTGACGGAGCTAATTTTCACCTTAATGACCAAACCAAATTTTGCAATTCTGACCAGTGTCACTTCATGAGGTTATAACTCTGGAACGCTTCAACGGATCCCGGAAATTCTGAGATTGTTTTTTCGTCACATATTGGACTTCATGTTGGTACCAAATTTAGGACAATATTTTTTGCGTTTATTTATGAAAAAAATTAAATTTTGGCAAAAATGTTGAAAATTTAGCAATTTTCAACTTTTGAATTTTTATACCGTTAAACCAGAGATTTCTGTGACACAAAATAGTTAATAAATAACATTTACCACATGTCTACTTTATATCTGCACAATTTTGGAAACAAAATTTTTTTTTGTTAGGAAGTTAGAAAAGTTCAAAGTTTATCAGCGATTTCTCATTTTTACATCAAAATTTACAAAACCATTTTTTTAGGGACCACATCATATTTGAAGTGACTTCGATAGGCCTAGATGACAGAAAATACCCAAAAGTGACACCATTCTAAAAACTGCACCCCCCAAAGTACTCAAAACCACATTCAAGAAGTTTATTAACCCTTCAGGTGCTTCACATGAACAAAAGCAATGTGGAATGAAAAAAAGCAAAAATTAAATTTTACCTAAAAATGTTGCTCTAACCCAAATGTATTCACTTTTAGAAGAAATAACACAGAAAAATGGACCCCAAAACTTGTTCCCCACTTTCTTATGAACGCACGGATACCCCACAAGTGGTCAGAAACCTCTGTTTGGACAAATGGGAGGGCTCGGAACAGAAGGAGCAATATTTGAATTTTGGAAAGCAAATTTGGCTGAAATAGATTGCGGGCACCATGTTGCAATTACAGGTCCGCTAAGGTACCTAAACTGAAGAAACCCCTCACAAGTGACGCCATTTTAGAAACTAGACCCCTCAAGGCTTTTATCTAGGTGTATAGTGAGCAGTTTGAATCCAAGAGTACTTCACAGAATTTGATAAGCTTAGGTTGCCATATTGAAAATTTTCATTTTTTTCCCAAAAATGTTGCTTTAGCATCATATTTCTTACTTTTTCAAGAGGCACCAACAAACCGTGGACCCAACAGGTTGTTATCCAATGTCTTATGAGCACAGGGATACCCCACATGTGGCCAAAAACCTCTGTTTGGATAAATGGGAGGGCTTGGAATGGAAGGAGCACCATTTGAATTCTGGAAAAGTTTAAATAAATTCCGGGCACCATGTCACATTTGCAGGGCCCCTTGGGTACCTATACAGCAGAAACCCCCCACAAGTGACCCCATTTTGGAAACTGGATTTTATTCAAGGAAGAGAGGAAGTCCAGCTCACCAAAGACTGACCTGCTGGTGATATTAAGAGTCCTGCGCACGGAATATGGCTCGGCAACCATCCAGAGTAAAAGATAAAGAGAAAGGTTTCCAGCGCCAAGGATGAAGTATAAAATCCTTTTTTATTAAATGACAAAAAGTAAAAATCCAGCAGGTACCATATGCATGTCAGAAAATTGCAGAACAACGCGTTTCGACGCTTCAGGTCTTAGTCATGTTCTGACTTTAAGTGTGACCAGCTCCCTTTTATCGGATCCCTCCTCCACTAGTTATAATCACATGTGTAGGTTTACTCAGGGCAACTCCTCACATAGTAATTGCAAGAGATCCGGCAAAATAGGAGTATACAATGGTAAATTCGTATGGATGAAACATATAGAGAGTGACATAAAACAACATAGAACAAAAAAATATATATAATCACATACATGTTAAAAAGTGTGGACAAAGTCCCCTTAATGGATAATATAGATTCAATATATAATAATCCAACAAATCCCTCTATATATCAACATATGTGTAGGTTACAAACCCTAGAGAAAGAGATTTTATTGAAAATCAAATTTATAGGGGCGTGGCCTGCACGCTGATGGCGACGGCTGCTTGAAGGAGAGCTCTGTGCTGACAGCAGGATAAACCGGCTCTTATCAGCTCACAGATAACAGGATTACCAGCTACAGGAGGTGTGAGTAACCCCAGCCCCCAGCTATGCCTAAGGGGAGACCTAAAAAGACTGGCACTCCAGCCAAACTGACAGACTTCTACCCCCTGGATAGGGATCTCTGCTCACCAAGCAAGATGGCTTCACACTCAGCTTCTTCCCACTCCTCACAGGGAGAAACAGGCTGTTTAAGAGGCTGCACAGCCATTCCACTGACAGAGGAAACAATGCAAGCTCTGCTGAAAACGCTGAGGGCTTCCTTGCAGGCTGATCTCAGAGAAATAGTAAGAGAGCTGAAGGAAGAGATCAGGTCTCTAGGGGTTCGCACAGAGCATGTAGAAACTAAGATGGCTGAATTTGCAACATCACATAACAATCTGATAGATGCTAACACAGCTTTGGAAAAGGAGGTGGAGGCACTAAAACTTAAAATCAGTGATATAGAGGACAGATCCCGAAGAAATAACCTAAAAATCAGAGGGATTCCCTCATCAGTAGCAGATAAAGACCTCCAGGAATACTTCCACAAGTTTCTGCAGCTTATACTCCCTGGATGGGACACCAGAGACCTGATAGTGGACAGGATTCATACAGTCCCTAAAGCCAAAGGCATAGATCCAGCTCTGCCTAAAGATGTCCTGGCTAGACTTCATTTCTATAAAACAAAAGAAGCTGTGCTGCACACACTGAGGGGAAATCCAGCCCTGCCAGACACTTTCATGGGACTAAAAATCTTCCCAGATCTTTCTGCTGCAACTCTTAATAAAAGAAGAGAATTTGCCCACCTTTCTAAACTCCTTAGAGATCAAGACATCAAGTACAAGTGGGGGTTTCCGGTGAAGATGATAATTTTCAAAGATGGAGGCACTCACATATGTCATACTCCTCAGCTGGGCAAATTGCTGGATGACTGGGGAATAGCCCACCCACCAAACCCTGGTGGGCAGGAGAATCATAGAGGCCCTCCAGACAGGGTTAACCCTGAATGGTTAGTAGCTTAGCTGGGACTCCTTCCTGCTTATGGCACCTGCTGTCCCTGCTCCTGTGACACGGGATGTCACGTAGCCCCCCTGATGTTCTCGCCTATGGCGAGCGGTTATACACCGGGCACCCTACTTGGGGCAAACCGGTGTTGTTGGAATTTTTTTGTTTTTGTTCCTCTTCTCACAAATGTTCCTTAATTTTTTCTGGAAATTTCTCTCAATTCCTTGCTGGTCTAGCCCCTCTCATCCCTGATGGCGTTCCTGGGAATTCAACCCCCCCTGCGGCTCCAATATGAGAATTAAGATATTGTCTATTAATGTGAACGGACTCAACTCCCCAGCAAAAAGGTCAATGATGTGGAGAGAGGTCAAGGCATCTAACTGTGATATAGCGTGCATTCAGGAGACCCACCTTCTTTCCACAGATAATAAACGGCTACTTCATCCAAGCTTCCAACACACCTTTTTTGCTAATGACTCAAAAAAAAGAGGAGGAGTGGCCATTTTAATAAAGAACTCAGTGGCCTTTAAATTGATAAATGTCAGTTATGGAGCGGATGGAAGATATATTATTTTGTCTTGTTATATCAACAGCGTCCCTTATACCTTGGCAACGGTCTACTCCCCAAATTCATCACAATTGAACTTTGCTAGGAAATTTTTCCAAGCATTCAAAGATACTGCCACAGGGGCGGAAATCATCTGTGGAGACTTTAATATACCTGTAATACGCTCCATGGATTGCTCCAACACCAGCATCCCACATGCTAAGGAACTTAAGCATCTCATCAATGAATTCCATTTTCATGACATCTGGAGATATTTGCACGCATCAGAAAGAGACTATACGTTCTTCTCTTCCAGGCACCGCTCATACAGTAGAATTGATTTTTTTTTGGTCGACAGCAAATCTATAAGTAATTGTGTGGCAGCTGATATTGGTTTAATTACTTGGACAGATCATGCGCCGATCTCTTTGTCTGTTCAGGGTAGCTTTAATGTTCAAAATTCCCCTAGGTGGAGACTGAATACCAGCTTGCTTGGTAGGCAGAAGGTACATGATGAAGTAGAGTCAGTGTTAACAGAATATTTTAAACTTAATAATAATGGGGAAATTTCTGACGAGACCCTGTGGGCTGCTCATAAAGCCGTAGTCAGAGGGCAGCTCATAAAAATAGCCTCCATCCAAAAACGGAAAAAAGACGCAGATATTAAATATATATTAACCCGTATTCATCACCTTGAATCCCTGAATAAAGCCAAAGCATCCCCTAACTTGACTAAAGAAATTGTAACCCATAGATTCCAACTAAGATCCCTACTCCTGCAAAAATACGAACATAATCTTAAAAAAAATAGATCGACATTTTATGCTATGGGGGATAGAGCGGGGTCCTTATTGGCAAGAAGGACGAAAAAACGTGAGATCCAATCTAAAATAGAATTCCTGAGGGACCCGAACGGAACAATCACTAGACATCCCATTGAAATAGCAGAAGCATTTGCGAAATACTATGAGGCCCTGTATAATCTAAAATATGATTCCAATACGTCACAGCCGACTCAAGTGGATATACAGGGTTTCCTAGACACCCTGGATCTTCCCCGGGTCTCAGATGAGCAATTAGAGGAACTTAATCTTCCCTTTACTACACATGAAATCCTAGGTGCCATCAAAATGACTAAGTCTAACTCTGCCCCGGGCCCCGATGGGCTGCCATACGAATATTACAAACAATTTACATCCACTCTGTCCCCCTTTATGTCAAAAACCTTCAATTTTTGGCAAAATAAAGGGTCAATTTCTCCAGACAACTTAGAAGCGATAATTATCACGCTACCCAAGCCAGGGAAACCTGCAGACACCCCGGGTAATTTTAGGCCCATTTCACTCCTAAATTGTGATGTTAAAATTTATGCCAAACTAGTGGCAGATAGACTTCACAAAGTGATCCCGACCTTAGTGGCTCCAGATCAAGTTGGGTTTGTGACAGGGAGGCAATCTAAGGATGGCACCAGACGGATGCTTGACTTGATTGGACTGGTGGAGATATCGGGTGAACCCAGTGCATTCCTGTCTCTTGATGCTGAAAAAGCCTTTGACAGGGTGCACTGGGGATACCTGGAGAGAGTTCTAACAAAATTCGGGTTCTTGGGGAACATCAAGTCATCCATTCTAGCCCTCTACTCTTACCCAAATGCGTCAGTGTTGGCATCGGGGTTTCTGTCATCTAAATTTCAAATAAGTAATGGCACCCGCCAGGGGTGTCCATTGTCTCCCGCTATTTTTGCTTTAGTGGTAGAACCTCTGGCGGAAGCTATACGAAAAAACATAGCCATTTCTGGTATAAGAGTTGGGGAATTTGAACATAAACTTGGTTTATACGCAGACGATGTGATAATTTCCTGTTCTAACCTTGCAGTGTCGATTCCAGCAGTGGTGAACACATTATCAAACTTTTCTAAAGTGTCGTATTATAAGCTTAATGCAGCAAAGTCTTTGATACTGCCGTTTAATGTACCGGCGGAGGCCAGGAGTGCGCTGGAGGGGGCCTTTCAATTCAAATGGTGCGACAGGGGGATACCTTATTTGGGTATTAAGCTGACACCATCGCAGATGTTAATTAAAGAAAATTTGGAACCTCTGATCCAAAATTTAGAAAAGGAATTGGGAAGATATGAAAAAATATCATTGTCCTGGATGGCCAGGATACAGTCCTTTAAAATGGTTTTCTTACCCAAAATATTGTATGTGCTCAGATGCCTTCCCATCAAAATTTCTCACAAAACCCTGATGAAACTTCAATCGTTGACTAACAAATTTGTCTGGGGTAATAAAAGGGCTAGGGTCGCAGGTAAAGTGTTATACCCCCCATATGACTTAGGGGGATTGGGCACCCCAAACATAACGGCATATTATAAAGCCTTACTAATTGAATCACTAAAGGAATGGTGGCGTCCAGGTAATTCACATAGATGGGCTCAGATTGAAAATTTCCTGTCCCGCCAGGGCTCGGTCAGAAGAATGATGGAAGCAGAATATTTGAGCCGTTCACGGTTCTCCCCGTGTGTTCCCACCATGTCAGCCTCCCTGGAGGTCTGGCGAAATGACTTGATTCATAAGATTCAGATTCCTCTTTCAGAGATTTCCCTCAAGTCGTTGGAATCTCAAATCCCCTTTTTGAATCTGGCCAGGTGGGAGGGATCGGGCATTACAGTGCTGGCGGATCTATACTCTGATTTGGGTGTTAACCCCTTTAATGAAATAGTACGGGAACACCCCTCTTTAAAGGGCTGTTTCTATCAACACATCCAAATTAGTCATTTTCTGGCCTCTAAATTTCCTCCAAAGTCAAAGCCTCTGTTACCTACAACAAAAGCTTTGGTATTTAAAAAGATAATTAAATCCAAAGGTATCTCCTCGACATACAAATGGCTCAATAACCCCCCCGAAGAGCAAAAATCTCCTTATATGAATAAATGGGACGTGGAGTTGAGTGTCTCTACCTCACCTTCAAACTGGCACTCGGCATCAGCAAATATCCAAAAATATTCCAAGTGTATAAATGATCTGGAGCAACTGAAAAAAGTACACCTGCGATGGTATCGGTCCCCAGCCAACTTAGCACAGTTCCTCCCAAATTATTCGCCACATTGTTGGAAGGGCTGCCTCCAAAGGGGTACTCTTGGTCACTGCTGGTGGGCTTGTCCCAAGGTTTTCTCATTCTGGTTGGAGGTGTTTGGCCTGATGGGTGAGCTGACAGGCAATCGTATTAATCCGAATCCGGCTCTGGCAGTGCTAAACGTGGGTATAGAGGAGTTCTCTTGGGAATCCAGGGGTTTATTAGTTCACATTCTAGTAGCTGCCAGATATTGCATAAGTTTGCACTGGAAATCCCCAAAGACGCCTACATTAGTTGAACTATATAACCGAATTAATCTCCAATGCCAATACGAGTTCTGTCTGGCTCACTCCATCCGCGCCAAAAACAAAATACTTCAGATTTGGGACACGTGGTTAAACTCTGTATATGCATCCCCTGTCAGGCATCTGTTTCCAGGGCAAACTGTTGATAATTAAAAACGGGTCAAATAGGCTCAAAGTGTGTGTTACGCAGGGTGTTCACCCATACCACATGTCAATAGTCAAGGTGTTTAAATCTCTGTTGTTGTTACTGCTCGGGCTACCCCAAAACGCCATCCAATTCCCTCCCTCCCCCCTCCCCCTCCCTGGTTGCCTCCTTGCAACCATCCATGGTTCTCCCCCTCTCCCCCACCTCTCTCTCCCCTCCCTTTTCTTATCTTCCTTTCTTACTCTCTGGTTCTGGTTGTTTGGATCCCTCATTTTGAGGATTAAAGAGTAAATTGGTAGGTTGATTCTATACGTATTGGGTATTGATTAACCTAAAAAAGTTGCAACTTGCATCAGACATGATTGGTGGTGGTGTGACAGGTAATGTGAATCATAATCAAAGGTGACACTACCACATGTTACAGCGTTGTTTTCTTTGTGTATTATTGCCAATGATACCTGAATCTCTCCTTTTTTTTGTAATGTAACTTCCTACAATAAAAATTGATTGGATTAGAAAATCAAATTTATATTAGAGATCAGGTTTTATTTTTAATTTTTAATGTTTAATGCATCCTATCAATTTCAATATACCATATGAATTGCATACAAATAATGTAGTATATTGAAAGATGTATACCATGCACCAATCCAGAACTCAGTAATTATTTCAAAAAATTGAATTCCAAAATTTTATAGATGTAAACATATAAGTGAAAAAACGCATAATATGAATTAGGGTGTAAGCCATATAAATCTCACTGAACACAATCCTGATATAAAAAGACGAACACAGGATCTAGTTATATTTAATAATGTAATATCAGATCCTGGCGGCTATTCAAACCCTCTGGGTGTCTAGTATTGAGGGTGAAGATCCAGAAGGATTCTCTGTTAAGCAGTTTCCTTCTGTGATCTCCACCCCTAATTGGTCTGTATACTTGTTCTACACCCATGAATTGGAAACCACTAACGTCTCCTTTGTGTACTGAGGCAAAGTGTTTAGATGCCGCAGATATAGCAATCGCGTTCTGTTTACAGGCATCAGAAAGATGTCTCCTAATTCTGACTTTCAAAGGACCCATCGTACAACCTGTATATTGAATATTGCAAAACTTGCATGTTATTAAATATACAACAAAGGTCGTATTACAATTAATTAGGGTATTTTTATGAAACATTTTTTGATTTGAAGTGGACTGAAAGGTTTTTCCCTTTTGTGCATAGTTACACGCTTTACATTTATTTGCACCACATTTGTAAAAACCTTTCAGGGTAATCCAGGAAGATCCCACCCTGTGACCAATATCGCTCAAAAAAAGGCTTGGAGAGAGAATGGTACCAAGAGTAGGGGCTCGTTTAGCAACACATTTAATGTTGTTTTTTGTTACTTGTTTCAAAATTGGATCCTCACCAAGTATAGGTAGATATTTTTTCACTATCCCAGTAACAAGATCATATTGTCTACTATAGTTAGTGGAAAAAACAATATTTTTACTTTGTTTCAATTTATTTTTATTTGAGTTTTTATGCAGTAGATCTGATCTATTAATTTGTGCTACTATTGATTTAGCTCGGTTGAGGACCCAATTAGGGTACCCTCTATCTGAAAGTCTGTCGCAAATTAGAGCTTCTTCCTTAGAATAGTCCTTGAATTGGGAACAATTTCGTTTCGTTCTAATTAATTCTCCTACAGGAATATTATATTTAGTCTGTAAATGATGGCATGAGTGCTGTTAGGATGGAATTGGTGGCAGTGGGTTTACGGTATGGTTTAATAATGACCCTATCTGAGTTGTCAATACATAGTGTAATGTCCAAAAAATTCATAGTTGCCATATGATGAGAAGATGTAAATTTTAAATTAAAATCATTATCATTAATGTAGAGGAGAAAGTCCTGTATGGTATTTTCTGGACCCGACCATATTATAAGCAGGTCGTCCAGATATCTGCCGTACCACTGCAGACATCCGGAAAACCTGTTCTGGTGAGTATATAAAAAACTATGTTTACATCTATAAAATTTTGGAATTCAATTTTTTGAAATAATTACTGAGTTCTGGATTGGTGCATGGTATACATCTTTCAATATACTACATTATTTGTATGCAATTCATATGGTATATTGAAATTGATAGGATGCATTAAACATTAAAAATTAAAAATAAAACCTGATCTCTAATATAAATTTGATTTTCAATAAAATCTCTTTTTCTCTAGGGTTTGTAACCTACACATATGTTGATATATAGAGGGATTTGTTGGATTATTATATATTGAATCTATATTATCCATTAAGGGGACTTTGTCCACACTTTTTAACATGTATGTGATTATATATATTTTTTGTTCTATGTTGTTTTATGTCACTTTCTATTTGTTTCATCCTTACAAATTTACCATTGTATACTCCTATTTTGCCGGATCTCTTGCAATTACTATGTGAGGAGTTGCCCTGAGTAAACCTATACATGTGATTATAACTAGTGGAGGAGGGATCCGATAAAAGGGAGCTGGTCACACTTAAAGTCAGAACATGACTAAGACCTGAAGCGTCGAAACGCGTTGTTCTGCAATTTTCTGACATGCATATGGTACCTGCTGGATTTTTACTTTTTGTCATTTAATAAAAATGGATTTTATACTTCATCCTTGGCGCTGGAAACCTTTTTCTTTATCTTTTACTCTGGATGGTTGCCGAGCCATATTCCGTGCGCAGGACTCTTAATATCACCAGCAGGTCAATCTTTGGTGAGCGGAACTTCCTCTCTTCCTTGATACATTTATCTCGGCTTTGTTCCTTGCTCCTGACTGTTCATATTATATATTTATTATATTCACATTTATATTGTCATGTCGGAACCTGGTCTGGACTTCCCTATGGATAAAGAGGATTACTCCAACAGACTCTCTAAAGTGGCATCAATTTTTAACGCATCAAAAACCACCCTCACATCTGAACAGGATTCACTTCAAGGATTTATGTTGGATCTTGAAAGGAATATGGTTAAGGAACTCAAGACCTGGTGGGATTCAACCTCCCTAAAGAATTACATCGATAAAGGTATGATACCTAGGGGTTTACGTATAAGAAAATTTCCCACCAGCCAATACAATACAGAGTTCATTAATAGTTGGAATATCATCTTGAGTGACTGCTCTATAAAATTAATGAACCTGATTGTACAACAGGAGGAATTGGAACTTACACAGATTAAATCTAATATCACCAACATTAAGGATTCACTCAAAAAATTTAATAATACGGAAAACTTTAAAATCTCCTATGATAAAATACAATCCAAATTGTCCAAATTGCAACATAATATCATGGAGATTAAAAAGAAGAAATTTTTGAGAGACTCCAATGATTATGCCAAAAACGAAATCTATACTTGGAATTATAAACCCAGATCCATTATAAGAAGGAGACGTCACTCTAGCTACAACAGAGTGGACTTTGATTGCTCAGATTCTGCAGGTGACATGTCTCTCCCCTCCACCTCAGATGGAGCAACGGATCTCTCTAGTTCCTCACTAGATTTAACAGGCATTGTCACTCGTTCTAAACAAAATAAAACAAGAAATCCAACACAACCATTCCTAAAAAAGAAGCCAAAAAACGGACAAGACGAACGGGTAGGAAACATCAGAAACAATACTCCCCTACTCCGCTACCAGCATCAGAAACATTACCGTATTTTTCGGACTATAAGACGCACCGGACTATAAGACGCACCCTTGTTTTAGAGGAGGAAAAAATAGAAAAAAATAAAATTAAAGTAAAAGAATGTGGTCATGACACACTGTTATTTTACTGCTGACAGTGTTACTGAGGTAATAATATCCCCAAATTCTGTCCTCATATCCTCCATTCTGGGTACCTTCCAGGTATATATGGCCCCCATCGTGGAATATGTATGTTCCCCATCATTATGTGTGTGATCCTCCAATCTGGATTGTGTGTGTGTGTGTGTATATAGTTATATAGTGTGTGTATGTGTGTGTATGTTTGTGTAAAGATAGATTATATATATATGTGTGTGTGTGTATATGATCCAACCCCATCCAGGTGTACAGTAATGCCTTTATATATTATTTATTGCCTTACTTTTACTGTTGTGCTGCTCACCATGCTTCAGTTTGGTCCTGGCTTTACAAACAAAGTCACATATCTGAAGGACCTGCAGTGATGTAATGGAGAGGCGGGCACTGTGCTGTTCTGTGCTGCTCTGCCCACCCCTCTGCATTACATCACTGTAGGTCCTTGTCAGCTACGGGAGACTGTTTCTAGTGTAAAGGCAGCAGGAGCAAAGTGAAAGTAATTTGAGCCCTCAGCACAGAGACTGCGGCTGTGCTGTGAAGGTATGCCGTGCTCTGGCCTGGATACTCCAGTGATCTGCACTTCCCCCCCGGCCATACATGAGTGCAGCGTCCCCCTGCTCCTGCCTCCTACACAGCGGACACACAGTCTCCCCAGCCGCTGCAGGAAGCCGGCGTCTGGAGCTCCCACGTGTGACCGCTGTTTACATTACACAAGTATTCATTTGCTCTCCTCCTCACACGCGCTGACTGCAGAGAGAGGTGGGCGGGGAGCAGCTAATGAATATTCACTGACTTTAAGCAGCGGGCACACGTGGTTTCTCCAGCAGCCGGCATCCTGCAGCAGCGACCCTCCCTGCCTACTGTGATCCCACTGCATAGCGCTGACTCCCCCACAGCTCCCTACCCCGCAGCTTCAGACCATAAGACGCACCCCACACTTTCCTCCCAAATTTGGAGGAAAAAAAGTGCGTCTTATGGTCCGAAAAATACGGTAACTATTCCTGTGTGGAATTTATCCAGCTATATTTTGTCTGAAGAACAGATATCTCTACTTAGTAGGGGATTGGGATTTGCCCCTAATACCAACTTTGACATCTTTCAGACTATTCTGGACTTGAATAAATTTGCACGTAATATCACGCTAAAGTGCCATTTTTTTGATAGTAACAAATTGATTCTCCCACAGGATACTAATGAAGACTATGATATTGATAATGTTAATCCTAATGTTTCTCTCCTCTCTTTTTGTGAACAAAAAAGCTTAATGACCCTACGACTCCTTTCTGCTGAGACTGGTTTATCATTGGATAGACCTGTCACCAGTATACAACCACCACTTCCAAATAAGGAATATTATCCTATTCAATCACGACCCCAAATTCTGGATTTATTCCAGGAACTTATTGTTAAGGACCTTATTGAGTTGAGTGAGACAATGGTCCCCCCCAGAGATAACCTGAGCCATCGGGAAAGATTGGCCCTCAAGGAATTGAGGGCTAATCCTGATATTATAATAAGGGAGGCGGACAAAGGGGGAGCCACTGTCTTACTGAACTCAGGACTGTATAGAGAATTAGTATTACGAGATCTACAGGACCCCGATACGTATATTGAATTGAATGGTGATCCAACTAAACATTACAATAATATATTATTAAAAAATTTGGAGGAAGGAAATTGTACTGGTGCCATTAATGATAAAACAAAAGAATTCTTGTTCAATAAAAATCCTGTCGTTCCAATCTACCATTGCCTCCCAAAGATTCACAAAAATCTTTTCCCTCCCCAACTACGACCGATTGTTTCAGGTATTGGGTCACTGGGAGAAAATTTGGGAGGCTGGATTGATCAGTTTCTTCAACCTTTGATCCCTGATTTACCAGGCTACATCAGGGATACAAAGGAAGTGGTAAGAGCATTGGATGGTTATGAGTGGAAAAAACATTTTATTTGGCTTTCATGTGATGTGATATCTTTATATCCGTCCATCCCTCATAATGTTGCATTACGCTGCCTATCACAACACCTAGATAGGTTCAGCGATTATGATACCTGTCTCAAAGATTTCATAGTTTCCTCAGTGGATTTTCTCTTGAATCATAACTATTTTTCATTTGATAAAAAATTCTACCTACAGTGCAGAGGAGTCAGCATGGGGGCCCGCTTCTCCCCCTCACTTGCAAATATTGTAATGGCAAGGTGGGAGGAAGATTTTTTATATACTGACCAAAACAGGTTTTCCGGATGTCTGCAGTGGTACGGCAGATATCTGGACGACCTGCTTATAATATGGTCGGGTCCAGAAAATACCATACAGGACTTTCTCCTCTACATTAATGATAATGATTTTAATTTAAAATTTACATCTTCTCATCATATGGCAACTATGAATTTTTTGGACATTACACTATGTATTGACAACTCAGATAGGGTCATTATTAAACCATACCGTAAACCCACTGCCACCAATTCCATCCTAACAGCACTCATGCCATCATTTACAGACTAAATATAATATTCCTGTAGGAGAATTAATTAGAACGAAACGAAATTGTTCCCAATTCAAGGACTATTCTAAGGAAGAAGCTCTAATTTGCGACAGACTTTCAGATAGAGGGTACCCTAATTGGGTCCTCAACCGAGCTAAATCAATAGTAGCACAAATTAATAGATCAGATCTACTGCATAAAAACTCAAATAAAAATAAATTGAAACAAAGTAAAAATATTGTTTTTTCCACTAACTATAGTAGACAATATGATCTTGTTACTGGGATAGTGAAAAAATATCTACCTATACTTGGTGAGGATCCAATTTTGAAACAAGTAACAAAAAACAACATTAAATGTGTTGCTAAACGAGCCCCTACTCTTGGTACCATTCTCTCTCCAAGCCTTTTTTTGAGCGATATTGGTCACAGGGTGGGATCTTCCTGGATTACCCTGAAAGGTTTTTACAAATGTGGTGCAAATAAATGTAAAGCGTGTAACTATGCACAAAAGGGAAAAACCTTTCAGTCCACTTCAAATCAAAAAATGTTTCATAAAAATACCCTAATTAATTGTAATACGACCTTTGTTGTATATTTAATAACATGCAAGTTTTGCAATATTCAATATACAGGTTGTACGATGGGTCCTTTGAAAGTCAGAATTAGGAGACATCTTTCTGATGCCTGTAAACAGAACGCGATTGCTATATCTGCGGCATCTAAACACTTTGCCTCAGTACACAAAGGAGACGTTAGTGGTTTCCAATTCATGGGTGTAGAACAAGTATACAGACCAATTAGGGGTGGAGATCACAGAAGGAAACTGCTTAACAGAGAATCCTTCTGGATCTTCACCCTCAATACTAGACACCCAGAGGGTTTGAATAGCCGCCAGGATCTGATATTACATTATTAAATATAACTAGATCCTCTGTTCGTCTTTTTATATCAGGATTGTGTTCAGTGAGATTTATATGGCTTACACCCTAATTCATATTATGCGTTTTTTCACTTATATGTTTACATCTATAAAATTTTGGAATTCAATTTTTTGAAATAATTACTGAGTTCTGGATTGGTGCATGGTATACATCTTTCAATATACTACATTATTTGTATGCAATTCATATGGTATATTGAAATTGATAGGATGCATTAAACATTAAAAATTAAAAATAAAACCTGATCTCTAATATAAATTTGATTTTCAATAAAATCTCTTTCTCTAGGGTTTGTAACCTACACATATGTTGATATATAGAGGGATTTGTTGGATTATTATATATTGAATCTATATTATCCATTAAGGGGACTTTGTCCACACTTTTTAACATGTATGTGATTATATATATTTTTTTGTTCTATGTAGTTTTATGTCACTTTCTATATGTTTCATCCATACGAATTTACCATTGTATACTCCTATTTTGCCGGATCTCTTGCAATTACTATGTGAGGAGTTGCCCTGAGTAAACCTACACATGTGATTATAACTAGTGGAGGAGGGATCCGATAAAAGGGAGCTGGTCACACTTAAAGTCAGAACATGACTAAGACCTGAAGCATCGAAACGCGTTGTTCTGCAATTTTCTGACATGCATATGGTACCTGCTGGATTTTTACTTTTTGTCATTTAATAAAAAAGGATTTTATACTTCATCCTTGGCGCTGGAAACCTTTTTCTTTATCTTTTACTCTGGATTTTATTCAGGAGGATATTAAGCATTATGAATCCACAGGTACTTCACAAAAATGTTGCTGTAGCAACAAATTTCTCACTTTTAGGCTATGTGGCCATGATCCAGCGACACAGCGTCTAGTACCCAGTGTCAGCCTTCCTGCAGAGATGTGAGTGTTGTCCACGGGAGAACACAGCTGCCCATGCCCACGATTTGGCTTCAGGCTGTTGTGGAGCCTCTATGCTACCTGCAGAGAACACTCTTGTCTCCGCAGCATATATTTACATGCTGAGGCTCGGGAAGCTGCACCACAGGTCGGTTTATGCTGCGGAGAAGAGAAGCACAGTGGGCACGGGATTTCTAAAAATCCTTCCACTGTGCTTCTACTGCACAACGCAGCGTTATGGACGCAGGGAAAACACTGCGCCCAAAATGCTGCAAACCCTGATCATGGGCGCACAGCCTAAAATGCTACAATGGACGAATGGATAGATGTCAAACATATATAACGTCCCACCCCCTGCATATTCTAAGCTGGCGCCCTTTAGTGCCTTTCATGTGGCACTAAAGGATGCCTAGCCTTGTATTTAGCCCCCCAAAAAATTAATAATTAAAAAAACGACGTGGGGTCCCCCCTATTTTTGATAGCCAGCTAGGGTAAAGCAGACAGCTGTAGCCTGCAAACCACAGCTGACAGCTTCACCTTGGCTGGAGGTCAATTTGAAGGGCTCCCCAGGTGTTTTTTTTTTTAAAAAAAAACAAACGTGGGGTCCCCCCCAAATTAGATCACCAGCCAAGGTGAAGCGGACAGCTGGGGTCTGGTATTCTCAGCCATGGTTATTGGACTCTTCCCTGCCTAAAAATAGCGGGCCGCAGCCGCCCCAGAAGTGGCGCATCCATTAGATGCGCCAATCCTGGCGCTTTGCCCCAGCTCATCCCGCGCCCTGGTGCGGTGGCAAACTGGGTAATATACGGGGTTGATACCAGCTGTAATGTCACCTGCCATCAAGCCCTGGGGTTAGTGATGTCACAGCATCTAAACAGATACCCGACATCACTAACCCAGTCAGTAATAGAAAAAAGTAAAGACAAAAAAAAAATTTATTTGAAAAAAAACTCCCCGAAACATTCCCTTTTTCACCAATTTATTGAAAATAAACAAATTCCGGTCGCTGTAATCCATTTTGGAGGTCCCTCGACGACTCTGGACCTTCTAGAATATGGGGGGCATGTTCAGGGAACGTATCTCCCATTTTCTGGAAGAGCAAGCTCTCCATGAACAGTGTGGGTGCAGTAATCTGAGAATACTGCACTCACACTGCCCCGGTCCAACCTAAGACAGAGTGACCTGCAGTAACCTCATTCCAGAATATGAGGGGCACGCTCACAACGTACCCCCCATTTTCTAGAACAGCAGGCTCTCCATGTGAGGAGTGTGGCTGCACATTACTGCACTCACTCTCCACCGGTCCACAGTGCAGCAGTGAGGTCAGCGTCCCTGCTTGCAAGAATCCAGCTGACAGCCGCTGTCTGCACATGCGCCGCCAGCTTTCCAGAAGGAGGAGCAGTGATCGCAGGGACGGAGCAGCAGCCAGGTAACGGGGAAGACGGGGGGGTGACGGCGGGAGACCTGGCGGGACCTGGGGACAACTTTTCTGTTGCATGTGACGTGTCACATGTGGCAGAAAGAGCAGGATGAATGCGGCCGCGCGCTACTGTGCGCTGCGCGCCGCCATCTTCCATGCTCCGGAGGAGGGAAGGGGGGCGGCTCTGGAGAACCGGAGGGGGCTCCGGGGGACCAAAAGGCTTCGGTGTCCCGGAGGAGGGGTCAGGGGGAGGACATTTCCCTGCGATCTGAAATGTTTGATCATTTCAGATCAGAGGGAAATTAATGCATAGCCGGCGGCGGCAGTTTTCGGCGCGCGTCGGCGCCATTTTGGATATTCCGAAGAAGGTGGGGGTGGTGGGGGTTGATTTCTCTCGTACCGGGGGCTTTAGGGGCACTGGGGGCTTATATTTCTTTATCATCTGACATGTTTGATCATGTCAGATGAGAAAGAAATCAGTATTATTTGCCATTTTTTTTTTTATGTGATTGGCGGTATACGGTGTATACCGGCGATCACATTATGGGGGTCCAAAAAAAACACCCCGATTCATAATCTTGGGGGTATCAGCTACTCCCGGTAGCTGAAACCCCCGAGATTTTCCGTCACTGGGGGGCGCTACAAGCTTTTTCCGGCCTGACGTCTCAAGACGTCGGAACAGAATAAGTACCCTGTTTTTCCGACGTCTTGAGACGTTAGGCCGTCGTTATGGGGTTAAATGAAGATTAAGGTATCTGTATTGTATATAGATAGATGCTGACATTTAATATATATATATATATATATATATATAGGCTATTTGGAAGCTTCTAGTGAGTGACCTCATGCGTTCAGTAGAATCACCCTATATGGATTTGGACAGCTGTATATATAACATGACACACGGTGGGAGGGGGACTCTCTCTCTCTTTTGCACATGTCGAAGCTGAGCCAGAATCCATCCAGCCCATCCAAGATGAAGTAACACATGCTGTCAGGCCTACAGTATCTAAGACTTGCCTAACCATTCGGGAACCAAGGAAAGATGGATGATTTCTATTGATTTAGTATGGACTAATATTGAACTCCTCACGTAAGCTAACAAAGAATACTATTTTTCTTCCTTTCTGTAACTGAACTGTAACTGAATTTTTGGCAACCCTTTTACTAGATATAAAATACATCTATTTAATTTTTACATTTTTGAAGTTTTTCTTTCATGCACCTATCACGTATTTGAAGAAAAATATATTTAAGGGATATATTTTTAACATTTGGTGAGCCAGCCATTCTTGATTTTTTTTTTAATTTTTTGTACTTATTCCTTCACTTTGCATAAGGGAGGACAGAATTGTTAATATCTCTTGTAAAGTATCAGGAATCGACAATTTATAAAAATCACGCAGGACCCAAAAATACGAATAAGTTTCAAGTCGCATGAATGTTTTAAATGAACTTTGAAGAGTTTGCAAAGCCACAGAAGATCATCCTTTGACGTGTCTTTGAAGGAAAAAGAATAAGTCAGTCCATAAAGTATTGGACGTGCTGAACGAGGTGAATCCAGTTTCAGGGGATCATCCATTCACGGTTGGGTCATTCCAGGTAAGAAAATGGATTTTATCTCTTCTTTTTCTAAACAAGTAAATTACAGTTCACATACTCAGATATTTCTAATGTAGAGGAGCTCTGGGTAAGCCTTTATGGGAAATGTGAGCTTGAGAATTCACGTGTAGAATGTGCAATGTCTTTTAATAGAGAGAAACAGAAAATCAGGAATGTCTGTCATTTAGTCCATGAATTTCACAAGTTAGTGTTAGAGAAATTTAAAGATTGTGGAAATGGACAATCTGAATTGTCATGAATTGTCAGAAAATGATTTTGGCTGTAAATGTCATCAAGATGGCTACAGACATGTGCTGCCCATTAAAGGTGACCTTGAGGACACCGGAAAAGAAGCAGGAAATTACAAAGAGGAGCCAGAAGGGGGAGGAGCCAGAGAAGGAAATTACAAAGAGGAGCCAGAAGGGGGAGGAACTAGAGAAGGAGACGTGCAGAGAGGAGTCAGAGAGCATGGCGACGATCAGTTTCTAAAAATAGAACAGACTAAATTAGAAATTAAACTTAGAATCTTTTGGACTTATGCAAATTAATTACTGAATCTGATCCCAAGATACATGTGTGCAGAAATTCAGAAATATTTGAAAGTTTTGTTGAAAAGTTCAATTTAACCAATAGTGAGAAAACTCAGATATTCCATATGTGGATACCACAACAATTTTTGAGACAGCTGGTATTAAAAAAGTCTTCTGACAATGAGACATTTGATTGTCCAAATGATGACATCAATAGATTGAAAAATATCATCTTTTGTGAAAGAAATGAAGCTAGTCCAAATTATGAGATGTTGAAGGAATTACAAATTGAACAGAATGAGGGTACATTCTCATTTATGTCCGTTTTTGAACGTTTATGTAGGGCGGTCATTTCAAATGTCAGATCGAATGCAATGGTACATTTATTCGTTAAGAAATGTAATTTCCTTGATGATAAAACCTGTACTATTGCATTAAAGAAAAGGAATTTATTCGAATGTACGAAATTTATTGATTTCGTTAGGAATCACCAAAAACGATCAAAACAGAAATTAATGCCGTAAAACAAAAACCGTGACATTTTATGAAAAACCAGAATCAACGTCAACGAAAACAAAATATTCCTGTGACAAAATATATGACATTCGTAGGAAATTGCACGTTAGCTACAAACCATATCAGATGTCCTGTGCAAATCTCCCCTTGTCACTAATGAGAAAAATGTCTCCCAGGGAACTTGACACCCAAAGACAGCTGGTGAGTCCTCCTGAGAGAGACATTCTTTCTCATTTAAAAGAAACAATTGGGTTACAAGATATTTTAAAAAATCCCAATAGTTTAAAAATGGTCTTAAAAGATCGGATCTTGGAAGAAAAAATGAGGTTGGTCTTCAGTTTGGGTAGAAGGGGATTTCTGAATTAATAAAATATGGTGATTTATATTTTGATATTCATAACTATTCATATACAGTGAATCTATGCATTACATGTCATGTATGTGTATGTATATATATATATAAATATATATATATATATATATATATATATATATATATGTGTGTGTGTCTTAATATAGCATATTATATACTTAAAATTAGTGACCATAAAATCAAGGTTATATTTCCATTTAGTTTAAGAAATTGTAGTTTAAACTTTATAAATTAATAATTTGATCTCTGTATATAAATAATATTTAAATGTCTTCATCGTTCCTTATGGGAGACCCAGACCATGGGTGTATAGCTTCTGCCTCCGGAGGACACACAAAGTACTACACTAAAAAGTGTAGCTCCTCCCTCCTAGCATATACACCCCCTGGTAGCCAGTCCTAGCCAGTTCAATGCTTTGTGTTCAGGAGGCACACATCCACACATGCATTCTCATCTGATTTTGATTTTTGGAAAAGAATTGGAAGAAAAGCGGGTCCAACCCTGGACTCCCGGCATGTCCCTTCTCACCCCACTGTGTCGGCGGTGTTGTTAAGGTTGATTTCAGGGCTGGAGCCTTACATGCCGCGCTCATTCACCATCCCTCGGGCTCTGGCTTGAAGTGGGAGCCAGCACGGTTCTCCCTGCCTGGCAGGAGACCGGTCTCCATCCGCAGCCCTTTCAGGATCCTGCCAGACGGAGCACTCATCCCTCAGGGACCTGGCCCTGCGTCTCACAAGCTAAGTATCTGAGACGTTATTTTCAGGGGGTCCCTTGTACTTTAATGTGGGGGAGAGTGTGCTGTGTATGTATTCTGACATTCCCGGCCGGTTCTCTGGTTTTCACCCGAGAACCGCGCCGATGGTGCCTGATTGCCGGCCGCATTGTTAAATCTAGGCCCCGGCTTCGCCTGAGGCCTAGTTTCGATTTCACTGCCCCTGCATGTCAGTCATGCAGAGGGACAGTGCGGCTCCGCCCAGCGGCTGTTCGGCACAGGGGAGAGACACTCCTCTCTGAGGAAAGATTCCCTCCCCTGTATATCTCCTTGGCCCTCCGATCCCGCTCTTAGAGTAGGCCCCGCCCCCTCTCCTCGCTCCGGCGCCATTTTTTCAGCGTTCTTATGCCATGTCTGCACAGCGATCGGCGCTGACTGCAGCATCTCTCTGGGGGTCCGGGCTGTGGGATCTGGAGGGCACAGAGACAATGTCAAACGGTCTGGCAAGCCACAACCTCCGGTTGTGGACCTGCTTATATACTGCTTATATACTCTGCTGGGGGTCATTCTGCTTAGAGCCCCCACTTCAGCAGCATGTCTCACACGAGAAGTAAGGCTGCAAGGCTCTCAATATGCACTGCATGTAGGCTCGTACTGCCTGTCCCGAGCACATAACCACATTGTGATTCCTGCTCTAACATGGTGGTGCCTCAGCCTGGAGTCTCATCCCCAGTGGTCCCTCCGGCTGCTCCGGCTCCGGTGGCTGAACCCCCGGCTTGGGTAGAATCCTTCTCTCCATGGGACAGCTGTCCCGGACTCTGCTGAGCATGCATTAGCCCCCTTCTCAGGGCGCCTCTGCTGCTACGGCTCGCTCAGCAAGGCCCACAGAGGATTCTTCTTCTGGTCTCAGACCCCATCCTCCTCTGAGGAGACGCAGGGTCCCCTCTCCTTCCTTGTCCCGCGGCTCTGATTCACGAGCTGACTCGCAGGACGAGGAGGATCCCTTTACTGGGGGCTCGGACGCTACCTCCATGTCCCCCATTGATCTGTCCAAGGGTGACGCAGATATTAGTGTTTCGATTGCGTACATTAATTCTGTACTGGACCTCAATCCGCCAGTATCAGAGGAGCAACCCTCTCTGGCAAGAAAGCACCAGTTTACCTTGCTTAAGAGAACAAGGAGTGTGTTCCTTAACCACTCCAGTTTTCAGGCCACTGTGACCAAGCCCAGGGCCTGCCCTGACAAACGCTTCCCAAAGCGTGGTTCTGATGACCGTTTTCCCTTTCCACCAGAAGGGGTCAAGGAGTGGGCTCATTCACCAAAGGGTGGACCCTCCGGTGTCTAGACTCTCAGCCCGGACAGTTGTATCAGTGGCTGATGGCACCTCTCTTAAGGATTCCACTGTCCGCCAGGTTGACCTTCTGGCCAAATCTGTATATGAGGCGGCAGGGGCCTCGTTCTCCCCATCTTTCGCAGCAGTGCGGGCTCTCAAAGCCATCTCTGCTTCTCTAGAGGAGATGCATTCCCTCACCAGGGACTCTATGCCCGAAATGGTTGCCCTAACTTCCAGGCTTCAGTCTTTTCATCCTATGCCATGTCTGCCATGCTGGAGACTCTCACCGCACTGCGGTGGCTTCGGCTAATTCCCTCGCTATCCGCAGGCTCTTGTGGCTTCGAGAGTGGAAGGCAGATGCTTCTACAGAAGTTCCTTGCTGGGCTCCCTTTTGCTGGGATCAGACTATTCGGTGAACAACTGGATGAAATTATTAAGGAAGCTTTTGGCAGGAAGAGTACTTCCATGCCACAAACCAAAACCAAAACCTGTCCAGGGCAGGAACCAGTCGAGGTTTCGTTCCCTTCGTTCCTCCAACTGGTCTTCCTCTAAGCCCTCGGCCTCGTCCACTAACTCAGCCAAGGACCGTAAACCCAACTGGCGCACGAAACCGCGTCCTCAGAAGACCGCAGGAGCTGCTGCCACTAAGGCAGCCTCCTCCTGACTATCTGGCCACGTCAGCAACGTCCTTGGTCGGTGGCAGGCTCTCCCACTTTGGCGACGTGTGGTTTCAACACCTCTCCGATCAGTGGGTGCGGGATACCTTCTCCCGCGGCTACAGGATAGAATTCTATCCAGCCCGCCAAACAGATTTTTTCTGTCAACTCCCCCCTGCTCCAAGGCCGCCGCCTTCTCACAGGCCGTGGCATTCTTGCAGGCCAATGGAGTAATCGTACCGGTTCCCGACTGGGAACGGTTCTGAGATTTCTACTCAAATCTCTTCCTAGTCCCCGAAAAGGACGGTGCCTTCCGACCTGGATCTCAAGCTTCTCAACAAGCATGTTCAGGTGCGGCATTTTCGCATGGAGTCTCTGCGATCAGTCAATGACCCAAGGAGATTTCCTAGCATCCATCAACATCAGAGATGCCTATCTGCATGTGCCAATCGCAGTTTCACACCAGCGTTGGCTACGTTTTGCAATCGGAGTGGAACATTTCCAATTCGTGGCTCTTCCCTTGGGGTTAGCCACGGCCCCTCGAGTATTCTCAAGGTCATGGCAGCAGTGATTGCGGTCCTGCACCTCCAGGGGTTGGCAGTGATCCTTTTGTCCTGGACGACCTTCTAGTCAGGGCTTCATCCAGTGCAGACTGTTAGCGGAGTGCCTCGCTCACTCTCGCCACTCTAGCCAATTCTGGTGGCTTGTCATTCTGTCCAAGTCCACTCTGACTCCAACCCAGAAGCTCACGTACCCAGGGATGCAACTCGTGACTCTGCCGGCACTTGTGAAGCTGCCCTTAGTCAAACAGCAGTCCCTCCTCTGGCGGTGCGCTCTTTGCTGAGGCCCCGACGTCGTTCCATCAGGCACCTAATGCAGGTGCTGGGTCAGATGGTGGCGTCAATGGAAGCGGTTCCCTTGCCCAGTTCCATCTGCGTCCTCTGCAGCTGGACATTTTCCGCTGTTGGAACAAGCGGACTTCCTCCTTCCACGGGTTGGTGGCTTCGCCACAGACCAGGGGCTCCTTTCAGTGGTGGCTTCGGCCCCTCTCTCTGTCTCAGGGACGCTCCTTCCTGGCCCCGTCCCGGGTGATCCTCACCACGGATGCCAGTCTATCCGGCTGGGGAGCAGTATATCTCCACCATGGAGCGCAGGGCACTTGGACTCCGTCCGAATCAGCCCTCTCGATCAATGTGCTGGAAATCAGAGCTGTGCCTCTAGCTCTCTTAGCCTTTCACCATCTGTTGGCGGCCAGGCACATTCGAGTCCAGTCAGACAACGCGACAGCGTTTGCCTACATCAACCACCAGGGCGGGACACTCAGCCGCCTGGCAATGTTGGAGGTTCAACGCATCCTTCAGTGGACGGAGGACTCCAAGTCCACCATATCCGCAGTCCACATCCCAGACGTGGAAAACTGGGAGGCAGATTATCTTAGCCGTCAAACCGTGGACAGCGGCGAGTGGGCTCTGCATCCGGCAGTGTTTCGGTCAATCTGCCGCAAGTGGGGCACTCCGGACGTGGATCTTCGCTCCACGATCCTCAGGCTTTTGCAGCAGACGCACTGGTTCAAGATTGGTCCCAGTTTCGTCTGTCTTACGTGTTTCACCCTCTAGCTCTTGCCCAGAGTCCTGCGCAAGATCAGAATGGAGGGCCGTCGGGTCATTCTCATTGCTCCAGACTGACCCAGGCGAGCTTGGTACCCTGACCTGCTCCATCTGTCCGTAGAGGTGCCATGGCATCTCCCGGACTGTCCAGACCTTCTCTCACAAGGTCCGTCTTTCTGCCAGAATCCTGCGGCTCTCAGGTTGACGGCGTGGCTCTTGAGTCCTGGATCTTGATGACTTCTGGTATCCCTCCTGAAGTCATCTCCACTATGACTCGGGCTCGGAAGTATCCCTTGGCCAAAATCTATCACAGGACCTGGAGAATTTTCCTGTCCTGGTGTCATTCTTCCGACCATGCTTCTTGGCCTTTTTGCCTTGCCGACCCTCCTGTCCCTTCTACAGTCCGGTCTGCAGCTAGGACTATCCCTCAATTCCCTCAAGGGACAGGTCTCGGCTCTGTCAGTGTTGTTCCAGCGGCGTATCGCCCGGCTGGCTCAGGTGCGCTCCTTCATGCAGGGCGCATCTCACATCATTCCGCCTTACCGGCGGCCTTTGGAGCCCTGGGACCTTAATCCGGTCCTCACGGCTTCCGGAAACCCCCCTTTGAGCCTCTTAGGGAGGTTTCTTTGTCTTGTCTTTCACAGAAAGTGGTCTTTCTAGTGGCCATAACTTCCCTCAAGAGAGTCTCTGATTTGGCTGCACTCTCTTCGGAGTCACCTTTTTTGGTTTTTCATCAAGACAAGGTGGTTCTCCGTCCGACTCCGGACTTTCTCCCTAAGGTGGTTTCTGCTTCCACCTTAACCGGGACATTTCCCTGCCTTCCTTTTGTCCGGCTCCTGTTCATCGCTTTGAAAAGGCGTTGCGTACTCTGGATCTGGTGCTGACGCTCTGGATCTATGTGTCTCGCACCGCTGTTCTTAGGCGGTGCACCTCTCTTTTTGTGCTGACCACTGGTCAGCGTAAGGGCCTCTCGGCTTCTAAGCCGACCCTAGCTCGTTGGATTAGGTCGGCCATTTCCGATACCTACCAGTGTATTCAAGTGCCTCCCGCCGGGGATCAAGGCACACTTGACCAGAGCTGTCGGTGCCTCTTCGGTTTCAGGCACCAGGCTACGGCTCAGCAGGTCTGTCAGACTGCCACTTGGACTAGTCTGCATACCTTTTCGAAGCACTACCAAGTGCATGCTCATGCTTCGGCAGATGCGAGCTTGGGCAGACGCATCCTTCAGGCTGCTGTCGCCCATTTGTGAAGTTAGGTTTCGCCTACTTCTCAGTTTTTCTGTTTATTCCCACCCATGGACTGCTTTGGAACGTCCCATGGTCTGGGTCTCCCATAAGGAACGATGAAGAAAAAGAGAATTTTGTTTACTTACCGTAAATTCTTTTTCTTATAGTTCCGACATGGGAGACCCAGCACCCTCCCTGTTGCCTGTTGGCAGTTTTCTTGTTCCGTGTGTTTTCACCGGCTGTTGTTGTAGACAGAGGTTCCGGTTGTTCCGGGTTTTGCTCTATTTCTACTTGTGGGTGGATGTCCTCCTTCAGCTTTTGCACTAAACTGGCTAGGACTGGCTACCAGGGGGTGTATATGCTAGGAGGGAGGAGCTACACTTTTTAGTGTAGTACTTTGTGTGTCCTCCGGAGGCATAAGCTATACACCCATGGTCTGGGTCTCCCATGTCGGAACTATAAGAAAAAGAATTTACGGTAAGTAAATAAAATTCTCTTTTTTAATAATAAGGAATAAGTATAACTTATTTTAAGTGTTTAATTTTTTAGCATAAATATGATAATAATTTTATTCTTTTATTTCCCTCAGAATTTCTCAGTAAAGCAGATTGATGAAGTATTAAATTCTTTATTTATAAATTTGTTCTTATCCTCAAACAGGTAACATATATGTTATATTGTGTAAGGCTAATCACGAAAGAATGCTAAATAATTATTGTTATTTTCTCAGGTACCAATCGCCAGAGGACCATCAGTTTTAACAGTTTAATTTAATTTTGATTTTTTTTTTTCATAACATCATATTTAATGATATTAAAAGAAAAAGGTTTGGTCCTAATTATATTTATATTTGATTAAGACACATGTCTACACAATATTTTAATAATCAATATTAATCAAGTACAAAGAAAATTATTGGGAATAAAAATTGAAGTATGGTAATCACAATGCATTTATATACTAAAGAAGAGTATTATCAGCAAGGTTACATGAATTAATTATTTCTATAGGTTAATGATATGACAGGTATGGAAATCATATAAGATATTGGTAATATTAAGGTTATGTGTTAAGGACATAAGTGTCATATACATAGAAGGCCTAATTTTTATTCCAACTTTTATCTTTTATTTTTTTCCGATTTTTCATTTTTCCTTTTTATTCTTATTTTTTATTTTGATTATTTTTATTCAATATTTAAATTTTTAATCAAAATTTTAATTATACAATTTTTATTTTTCCATCTAATTCTTAATATCTCAATTGAGAAAACACTTCAATATTTAGTTAAGTAATATCTAATATAAGAATATTACTTTATTAAATATGAATCACATTAAAAGTAAAAGTTACAATGTTTTGAAAGAAAAGAACACTTCATTCATCGAGATATTCATTCATTTACTTCCTAGAAATACATTATTCTTATATTAGTATGTTAACACAATATGGATGAAATATTGGTTATAGTTACACATTTTCTTATATAGTAGGTTATTTAATAAATAATAGACAAATAAAATAAATTAAATTAGAGTAGTAATAAAGATGGAAGATCAAGGTACATCTAGGTTTACCTTCCTATATTAAATATATTATATTTTAAATCAATAATAATCCTTTGTAATGAGTAATATTGTGTTTTGATGGAATCATCCAGTCCTTTCTTAAATTTTACAATGATCTAACTAAAAAAGCCACACTGTTGCCTTTCATATTTATAATATGGTACATATTATAGGTACATATAATATTATTTCATATTTAGTATTACATTTTGGTTACATTCAAACACATTGCCACCTATTGGTTGGAAAGGTAGTTACACCAATGACAAAAAAGGTTATTACATGAAAATACTATTGTTTATACCATTATGCAGTATTATTTCATCATTCTAAGTATCAATTATATTAACACTTTTACGATGATGATAATAATAATGACATGGTATTATAATATTAGAGTTATGATATGCTGTGACATTTATTAGTGGTAGTATCATTACCATATTTGGTATCTAGATTAGGGAATGAAGTCTTCAATCAAGATTACAGAAAGATAAAAGACTTTTATTATTTTTTTGAAGTCAAAGGTGATTCCACAAAAAGTTGCAAAAGCTGATATCCAAAAGTCCAAAAGGTCACGTCTCAAATAAGACTGTGTTAAATACAATACACTTACCACTTCTGGACTACAGCAAGATGGTGATATGGACAATGTTGCAACCCTGACACATGTTCTGTGCATTAAGACTTCACCACAGTTACCAGGGAGAGTAAGAAAGTGTTAAAGTTAACCCCTGTCATGCTGACCAAGAACGTCTCAACACCTGTTCCAGGAATGACAACAGGCAGCACAGAGGATAAAGGTGACTCATGTAAATTACACTGCACAGATATCAAAGAACTATGCTATTCTTCTACACTTATGAACTGTGGTTTATCAACATTGATTATGGACTTTGATTTAAGATATGGACTTTGCAATAAAGAATAAAGTTTAAGGATCTAACAATGATAAATGCAACATTGGACTGTATCAAATTGATAACCATTCATCTTTTATCAAAGGTTTTATTTCAAAAGACAGTGCTTATGCCAGATTACATGGGATATAAGAAGACATCATCCCAGAGGACATCAGATGGTGACCAGATCTGGTTTGCATCTTTTTAGGTTTAGGAAAGTATAATTATGTATTTTATATGATTATCAGTCACGGCCTACCATAACATAAATCCACATTATTATATTGTTGAACATACAACATGAATAATGCAAATTTATTATTATTTTTATTATTATCATTGATATTAATCCACTATCGCCAAAGGAAGGAAAGAAGATCTGTTATCTGTATGATGTATTAATTCATTTGGAGGGTTTTATGTAGTTTTCCCTCCACAGGGGGAATTGTAAAAAGTTCACATTTATTAAATAATTTATAATATAATACATCCAGATAATAGATCTATAGATGGCAGAATTTATTGATACCTTAATCTTAATTTAAGTACTGTTACCTGTATTGAATATTGATAGATGCTGAAATTGAATATATATATAGGCTATTTGGAAGCTTCTAGTGAGTGACCTCATGCGTTCATCAGAATCACCCTATATGGATTTGGAAAGCTGTAAATATAACATGACACACGGTGGGAGGGGGGCTCTCTCTCACTCTTGCACATGTCGAAGCTGAGCCAGAATCCATCCAGCCCATCCAAGATGAAGTAACACATGCTGTCAGGCCTACAGTATCTAAGGCTTGCCTAACCATTCAGGAACCAAGGAAAAATGGATGAAGATTTCTATTGATTTAGTATGGACTATTATTGCACTCCTCACGTAAGCTAACAAAGAATACTATTTTTCTTCCTTTCTGTAACTGAACTGTAACTGAATTTTTAGCAACCCTTTTACTAGATATAAAATACATCTATTTATTTTTTACATTTTTGAAGTTTGTCTTTCATGCACTTATCACGTATTTGAAGAAAAATATATTTCAGGGATATATTTTTAACATTGCCCAATGGGTGCTAGCTTTTCACCGCCCATGGCGAACCTTTATGCTTCCTGGTATATATATATGCTAACCAATCCATTTTTGTCATCTATAAAATGGTGCGCTAGGTACATAGATGATGTGGTCATCATCTGGTACATGTCCAGTGAAACATCGGATCAAATTATCCGCACATTTAAAGATTATATTAACAGCAATGAATTCAATTTAAAATTTACTATGGAAATACATGACACAATGATGAACACAATGTTATAAATCCTTCATTGTACAGGAAACCACCTTGTGGCAATGCCACATTATATGCTACCAGCTGCAATTTATAAGAGCAAGATGTAAGATGTGTATGCTCTTCAGACCAGAGCTTTTTGTTTGAATGTAGAATTATTCACAAATGACTTGGGATAAGGGGATATTCTACAAAAAATCCTAATAAGAGTACAAAATATTACCTATGCGAAATCAAGAGATTCTTTATTACATGATGAAAAAAAAAATTGTGCATAAAAATGTGACATTTTCAACACCTTTCAGCACTGACTGTGCTCTTGGGGTAACAAATTGCATATTTATATTATTTTGGTTTATATAAGGTGGAATAATATCAGTGGGATGTATGTTTTAATATATCTGCTTTTCAAATAATTTAGTTATTTAAAGTACAGATATGATATTGTTTTTGGCTTAATGAAATAGTAAATGTATGAATCAGACCACGGTGCTGGATTTTTTCTTCAATGTATCTCCATTAATAGGGTAGGCGAACCTGGAGATGTTCATGTTTGAGGGATCCAGCTGGAGTGTAAAAAAAATAAAATAAATAAAATCAGGTTCGGGATCACACTTTACCCCAACTTGACCATGGACCCCATATAAGTCTATAGGCAACTAAATAAGTGCTATAAAATTGTGATAGTAAGGGCTAGGGGGCTACAAAAGGAAGTAAAATGGGGAGTAAAGCAGGACAATTATACTTACTGAATTTCCGTGCGGCTGTCACACTGTTTCCAGGTCCACTCATTAAACCTTATAAATATTCACTGCTTCCCCAGCCCACCCTTTGTGACAGTGTCTGCGATTGGTTGCAGTTAGACTGCACCCCCACCCTCTGTGTCAAGGTCTGTGATTGGTTGACCTCACACTAGCTGTATGGGTCCCCAAAGCGGAGTGTAAAAATAAATAATTAAAAAACAGGATGTTTGGTTACTCGTATTTTGATACCATCACAGATTAAATGACAGCTACATTCTGCAGTCCCAGCTGTGTGATATATCTTGGCTGTGTATTAAATTACGAGGGAGCCCAAATGTTGTGGTTTTGTTTTTGTTTTTTTAATTATTTAAATAAATATAAAAAACAGCATGATGTTGCCACCAATTTTGATACCCTGCCAAGATAAACCAGATGGCTGGGAGCTGGTATTCTTAGGCTGGGGAGGCTAATGCTTATCGGGCTCTCCCCAGCCTACAAATTGCCAGCAACCATCCCAGTATTGGCGCATCAGTTAGATGTGCCAATCCTGGCATTTAACCATCAAATCCCGATTGCCCTAGTGCAGTGGTAATGTGGGGAATATTAGGGGTTAATGACAGCTGTAATTTGTCAAAAATTCCAGCTGCCACAAAGCCATGGATTAGTGATGGGTAGGGGTCTATGAGACCCCCATTACAAATTGTGTAAGTAAAAAGAAATAAACAAAATAGAAAAATCCTTTAAAAAACACACACACACACACACACCCTCTTTCTCCAATTTATTAAACCCCAAAACACTACTGCAAGTCCAACATAATCTACAAAACGCTATTCCCGGCTCCGTTACATCCTAAGGTGGCAGTGCACTATCACATTAAAAAAACATGACCGATACCTGCGGCCTGCAGGACACAATGACGGGGCTGCAGCTAGGAGAGCGGTGATGTCAGTTCACCTGAGGTGAACTCCGTGCCGGATTACCAGATTAGGCTGTGTGCGCATGTTCAGTATTTGGTTTTTGAATTTTCTGCACCAAATCTGCATCTCCTGGCAGAAAAACGCTTTAAAAATGTGGCCCAAAAAATATGGTATGTTTGAATTAAAAATATATGCAATTACTATTATTTTTCATTAAAAAGGATAGAAAAAGTAATCTACAATGTGCATTGAATATTTCCCGTTGTTATATATTGCAATATATTATAGACCCTATATGAAGTATTCCAACCCTCTCCCATCCCACCAAATAAATGCCTAACGTTCCCTCCATCTTCTTCCTAACTCCCGTTTCTAGAAATCAAATACTGCTAAGAAAAAGTAGCGCAGATAGGATTTTATCTGAGGATGATAAAAAAAATCTATGGAGGGAGAAACAGGCTCAACTGGGGTAGTTTTGAGAAACCACAACTACTAAACACGAATAGACGGTTGCTGCAGCATAAATCCGAAAAAGAGACTTCAAAAGTAATTAATAATAAAATTAATATTCTTTATTGAATGACAAACACAGTACATAAATAGGAAAAAAAAACACAAATGGAGAATGGTACAATAAAAAACACCAGGGCAGATTACATAATTATCCATAAGCTGATCAAAAGTTGTAATTATGGTATAATATACGTGGTGAGTCATATAATATTCACTCATCAATTGTACAGTGAAACTATATTGCAGATATTGGGTTGGTCTTTTGATGCTCAATTCATCACAAAATATTAATATGAATATGCTTCAAAATACTCAAATATCTAATATATAAAGCTCAGTGTATGTATGTGTGTATGTACAGTCATATGAAAAAGTTTGGGTACCCCTATTAATGTTAACCTTTTCTTTATAACAATTTGGGGTTTTGCAACAGCTATTTCAGTTTGATATATCTAATAAATGATGGACTCAGTAATATTTCTGACTTGAAATGAGGTTTATTGTACTAACAGAAAATGTGCAATCCGCTTTTAAACTAAATTTGACAGGTGCATAAGTATGGGCACCTCAACATAAAAGTGACATTAATATTTTGTAGATCCTTCTTTTGCAAAAATCACAGCCTCTAGTCGCTTTCTGTAGCTTTTAATGAGTTCCTGGATCCTGCATGAAGGTATATTTGACCATTCCTGTTTACAAAACAATTCCAGTTCAGTTAAGTTTGATGGTTGCCGAGCATGGACAGCATGCTTCAAATCATCCCACAGATGTTCAGTGATATTCAGGTCTGGGGACTGGATTGGTCATTCCAGAACATTGTAATTGTTCCTCTGCATGAATGCCTGAGTAGATTTGGAGCGGTGTTTTGGATCATTGTCTTGCTGAAATATCCATCCCCTGTGAAACTTCAACTTCGTCACTGATTCTTGCACATTATTGTCAAGAATCTGCTGATACTTAGTTGAATCCATGCGACCCTCAACTGTAACAAGATTCCCGGTGCCGGCATTGGCCACACAGCCCCAAAGCATGATGGAAACTCCACCAAATTTTACTGTGGGTAGCAAGTGCTTTTCTTGGAATGCCGTGGTTTTTTTGCCTCCATGCATAATGCCTTTTTGTATGACAAAACAACTCAATCTTTGTTTCATCAGTCCACAGGACCTTCTTCCAAAATGTAACTGGCTTGTCCAAATGTGCTTTTGCATACCTCAGGCGACTCTGTTTGTGCCGTGCTTGCAGAAACGGCTTCTTTCGCATCACTCTCCCATACAGCTTCTCCTTGTGCAAAGTGCACTGTATTGTTGACCGATGCACAGTGACACCATCTGCAGCAAGATGATGCTGCAGGTCTTTGGAGGTGGTCTGTGGATTGTCCTTGACTGTTCTCACCATTCTTCATCTCTGCCTTTCTGATATTTTTCTTGGCCTGCCACTTCTGGGCTTAACAAGAACTGTACCTGTGTTCTTCCATTTCCTTACTATGTTCCTCACAGTGGAAACTGACAGTTTAAATCTCTGAGACAACTTTTTGTATCCTTCCCCTGAGCAACTATGTTGAATAATCTTTGTTTTCAGATCATTTGAGAGTTGTTTTGAGGAGCCCATGATGCCACTCTTCATAGGAGATTCAAATAGGAGAACTACTTGCAAGTGGCCACCTTAAATAGCTTTTCTCATGATTGGATACACCTGCCTATGAAGTTCAAAGCTCAATAGGTTACAAAACCAATTTAGTGCTTCAGTAAGTCAGTAAAAAGTAGTTAGGAGTGTTCAAAACAAGAAATTGATAAGGGTGCCCATACTTATGCACCTGTCAAATTTAGTTTAAATGCAGATTGCACATTTTGTTTGTACAATAAACCTCATTTCAACTCACAAATATTACTGAGTCCATCATTTATTAGATATATGAAACTGAAATAGCTGTTGCAAAAACCCAAATTGTTATAAAGAAAAAAGGTTAACATTAGTAGGGGTGCCCAAACTTTTTCATATGACTGAATGTGTGTGTGTATGTCCGCTAAAGGAATCCGCACCGTCGCATTTACAATCACGAAATTTTGCACAGACACTCCATGTGACACAGGGAATGTCATAGACTATGTTTGGGCAGGAAAATGTAACCCCGCGCTTTCCAGTTAAGGCCGCTTTACACGCTGCGATATCGGTACCGATATCGCTAGTTCCCGCCCCCATCTGTTGTGCGACATGGGCAAATCGCTGCCTGTGCCGAACAACATCGCCCAGACCCGTCACACATACTTACCTGCCCGGTGACGTCGCTGTGACCGGCGAACCGCCTCCTTTCTAAGGGGGGCGGTTCGTTTAGTGTCACAGCGACGTCACTGAACCGCCGCCCAATAGAAGCGGAGGAGCGAAGATGAGCGGGACGAACATCCCGCCTACCTCCTTCTTTCCGCATAGTGGCCGGGAGGCAGGTAAGGAGAGCTTCCTCATTCCTGCGTTGTCACACGGAGCGATGTGTGCTGTCGCAGGAACGAGGAACAACTTCGTTACTGCTGCAGTAACGATATTTGAGAATGGACCCCCATGTCACCGATGAGCGATTTTGCACGTTTTTGCGACGATGCAAAGTCGCTCATAGGTGTCACACGCAACGGCATCGCTAATGCGGCCGGATGTGCGTCAACAATTCCGTGACCCCAACGACTTTGCATTAGCGATGTCGTAGCGTGTAAAGCCCCCTTTACTCTACAAAAATCCTGCAGCCATTAAACTGAATGGAGGTGGGAGCTGCAGGCTATAAATAGCAACTGTCAGTGGTTGCTATAGGAACAAAATAAACTGTTAGTATAACAAGTTTATGTGTGAGGTAAAAAAATGACGGTGGTGAGACGGATAGAGACAGACAGAAAAAGACAGACAGACAGACCTGGAAAGAGACAGACCTGGAAAGAGACAGACCTGGAAAGAGACAGACCTGGAAAGAGACAGACCTGGAAAGTGACAGAGCGGGAAAGATACAGCCCTGGAAAGAGACAGAGCGGGAGAGAAACAGTCCTGGAAAGAGACAGAGCGGGAAAGAGACAGACCTGAAGAGAAAAAGCCCTGGAAAGAGACAGCCCTGGAAAGAGACAGCCCTGGAAAGAGACAGCCGGGCAAAGAGACAGTCGGGCAAAGAGATAGACGGGCTAAGAGACAGATGGGCAAAGAGACAGAGAGGGAAAGAGACAGGTCGGGAAAGAGACAGCAGGAAAGAGACAGAACAGGCAAAGAGACAGCCGGGCAAAAAGACAGCCGGACAAAGAGACAGATGGGCAAAAAGACAGCCGGGCAAAAAGACAGCCGGACAAAGAGACAGACAAGCAAAGAGACAGACAGGCAAAGAGACAGAGAAAGAGAGAGACAGACAGATACAGAGATTGAGACAGACTGATGCAAATACAGACAGAGAGATAGAAACAGACAGACAAGGAAAGAGACAGACAGACAGCGACACACAGACAGAGACTGGGAGAGAGACAGAGAGACAGTTACTATCCCGGGCAACGCCCGGGTACTACAGCTAGTAAATATTAAATTTAAAGATGAATATCAAAAAATTCTTGAAGTGCATGTGCAATCATACAAATATATCAATTCTTGTGAAATAAGTATACACAAATTGGAGACTGTGTCACCAATCTCAGGACAAATACACCCAGATTTTAATTTTAAAGGCAATAAATTTCACTGAAATATATGAGGCACTGTGGTCAAATTATTATAATACTGTAAAGTGCAATAATGAGTGTGATAACAATATAGAAATAACCCCTAATTCCCCAGGACACAATAACAGATTTTTTCTTTTAATCACTCCAGGCTGTAGTTGCCAGGGGTGATCATGCGGGCAGGCTGTTGTATATGCGCGCATTCCCCGCCCATCATCCCGCCCACCTGTCAGCGCCAGCTTCAGCGCTGAGAGATGATGGGCGGGATGATGGGCATGCATATTAAATGAGCAGGTCCACGTGGTCACAGCAGGCTGCTATAGCCTGCTCGTGCCGCTGATGACCCGCTCCACCGCAGCACCCTCATTCTCCGCAGCCCTACATTCAGACTATAAGACGCAGCCCCCCCACTTTCCCCCAACATTTGGGGGAAAAAAGTGCGTCTTATAGTCCAAAAAATACGGTAATTCCCAATTCAAAAACAGACAAGGAGGTTCCCAGTTGCCAATCCTCCCTGTTTTGTACACTTTTGAAGACTATCTTCAGCCTCAGCTCTTTACCTCCTCACACAAGCTCCTAAAACACATTTTCTATCAGTTTTGTATCCAAATTGTAATATTTTAGACCGCACAGAAATTGGTGGTAAAATCAATCACTTTTTTTAAATTGCTTATTTTTTATTGCATGTTTTTTTTTCTGAAAATGACAATAAATTGTCTCAAATTCTTTTCCCGTTTTTCAATCTAAAATGCTGGGATATGATTATCTATACAAGACTCCTGTACAGAAATATTGGGGCTACAGCAACATCATATATGTTAAACAGAATATAGCGCTATCTCCATAGTTCTTTATACAATGACTTATAGATCAGACAAGCTCCTCATATTTAGGCAGTTTCTATTTTACTGATTTTTTTTATATATATAAATAAGATCAGTGAGTCTCATACCGAGCAGAGAAGCTCCAGGGACAAAGACCCCGAAGTCTCCAGCCCCGGGGCCCAGATTCTCTCATTTTTGGCTCCAGCATTTCGTTTAGAATAAATCCCCTTCTCATACTGTCCTGTAGTAATTAGACTTTGTTAACCACGTTTTGTAGGAGAGTTCAACTGAATCCATCTAAATGTAATCAATTTATGTGTAAGAAATGTGTATAAGATCAGCAGGTTCGGCTAAGCACTTCAGGTCTTTGGCCTCTATATGTATGCTGCCCTTGTGGAGAAACAGAGGGTCACATATCCCCTATGGATAATTTATAGTTGTGACAGACAGCAACTTTCCTTCATCACTGATTCACATGTCAGTTTTTCATGTACAAGGTCTATCCCTGTGTTTCCTGGATAGAGGTCGCACCTCTTCTAGTCTATGGAGTTATTCACTTGTCTGTGTATTTTTGCGGACCAAGTTGTCTGCACAAAGTCATTGAGAAATGTCCAATTTTGAGTCAAATCTTGAAGCAAATTTGCCAATACAAGTCTATGGGGCAATGAATAAATCGTACACTACTAGGGTGCCATCCATGTACTGTCTGTTTCTCACGGACTGTTTATTATTAGAGATTTGAGAAATCTCCATCAGTTTATTTTTTCATCCAAGAAAAACCAATGAAACTCTGAACATACTCGAATGGTAAAAACTGACACTGAAGGAAATGCTGATCAATACTGAGAAAACTTATGTACGAGAACAATCACTGATGGCAAAATAAGCTCAGCTTCATGTTTGGCTGCATTTAGGGATTTTAATCCTATTTGTGCATCAAAAGACTGTCAGATGCGAAAAATATCTGAGGGAAGTTACATTTTTCCTGTAATTGCTGAAATGAACAGAACAATACAAGTCTCGTAATATCAGATGAAATTCAGTTTTCAAAACTATACAATTGTGATAATTCAGGTGGGGTCCGGTTGCTCCACACACATGTATACAAAGTGAGGCCGTCAACTCTCCCTGATTGTTTTATTTTACACCACAATTTATGGATCAGACCAAGTCAGTGGTCTGGATATTCCTTCATTCCAACTGCCATTTTCCAAAACAGATACCTGATATATTGCGAGATGTCACCACTAACAGCCATTCCTAGTCCCTATCTAATGCTGTTTTTGTGCTGCAATGTAATAGACCAACAGATTTGGTGGTGCCAGTCCTGCATCATGCTGAGCCCAAGTAACTTTTCTAGTTTTAGTCTCCGTTGACCTCTGTTCCAAGTCAGATCTCTTATATAGACATTTAATGACTCTTTCACACATCCGTGTTTTTGGTATGTGTGGCATCCGTTTTTTACACGGATGCCACGCGTTCCCATTATTTGCTATGGTTTCACTCACATGTCTGTGTTTTCACACGGACCATGTGTCTGTGCGGCACACACGGAGACATATCCGTTTTTCTCCAGTCTGACGGCTCACACAGACCCATACAAGTCTATGGGTGCGTGTAAGACACGGATGGCATCCGTGTGACACCTTCTGGATGTAACTGAAATAAATGTTCTTTTATGTGTAAAAGATGAGAAAAGCAAGAAAAATTATAAATACTAGATAGATGAACAGATACATAGCTAGTTAGCTTGTACAGCTATTTAGCAGAAGTAATGACTAATTTTAGAAAACAAATAATGTGGGATTCTGCCCAATTTTCATAACCAGCACAAGTACAGCAGCACCTGCAACCCTCAGCTGTCCCTTGGCTGTTTTTAAAAATTGGGGGATCCCACGCTGATTTTTGAATAATTTGAACAAATTATTTTTAAAAAAAAGGCCGTAGTATCCCACAATTTTTCAAAACCAGCCAAGGGACAGCAGACAACTGGGGCCTGATATTTTTAGGGTGTTGAGGGCTATGTTTTTTTGGTTCTTTCCAGCCTAAAAATAGCAGCCCGCAGTCGCCCCAGAGATCGCATTTAGTATATGCGCCAAATTTGCTGCTGTAATCAACTCTTCCCGTTTTCCTGGTGTGGTGGCAAATGGGGTAATATATGGGGTTGACGTCAGCTGTAAATTGCCAGCTAGCATCAAGCCCTGGTATTAGTAATGGGTGGGCATCTATCAGATACCCCTATTACAAATCCAGTTGAAAAATGAAAACATTTTATTTGAGCAAATACCCCGAAACTACACCCTTATTCACCAATTTATTTCAATTGTTTTACAAAAAAAATGTCCAAAGTAATCCATGACGACGTCCAACAACGTTTCCCAAAAGCGAACCTGAAAAACATAAAAAGAGAAAATTATTAAAGAGATAAAGACAATAGACACCTTTCACCAATTTATTTTCCTGGCAAATTCCTAATACAGGTCCGGTGTAATCCAATAAGGGTCTCTCTGTCCCAGACAATGAAGAACAGATCGTTCCCCATTGCCTGGGAGAGCTGTCCTTGAGGCCGCACACACTGCTGTGTGACCTGAGATGACCTCATGACGTCAGCCCAGGTCACCGCAGGGGCTCACACAGCAAAAAACATTTTTTTTTTTCATCGCTTTCACTATAAGGCTGGGATCACATTTTTCAGGTGGAGACACTTTGGACTCTGTTTAGCATTTGTTTCGCTCTTGTCCATGTTTTACGCATGCACAGAGCTGTAGTCGTCCACATTTGTGACCTAAAATCACACCTAAAATGATGGCACACTGCCAGAACAAAGACTAAACGGAGTCTAAAGTGGCTCCATCTGCCTCATTATAGTGAGCGGTTCTGACTGGGGTTTTGTCTTTATCACAGTTTATGGAATTTACATGTAAACCTTCCCGGAACGCTTAGCGAAGAGAGCAGGATAAATATGAGCCGAGCGTTATTTAAATTTTTGGGTGGTAAAATGAAGAGAGAGACAACGGTACAAGTATAGTTCTTATTTTTATAAATTCCTATGAAAAAATAATCAGCATATTCTGTATTGAACAACTGTATCCAATTTATTATATATTTTAGGAGTCGGTCCAATTTATACCGACTCCGACTCCACCAAAATGAACACCGACTCTGACTCCACAGCCCTGCGCAGAAGGAGGGGGCATTTGGATTTGGGAACACAGATTTCATAGTATTTTATTTGGGGGTGGGAGCCATTTCCCTTATCCAGAGCTTTTGTTCTAGAAGTAACGTGGGACCTCCCCACCCTGATATTTCAAGTGACAGATGACGTACCTGAATGGGGGCTGGTTTTGTGGGGGTAAGTTAGGGGTTTTATTGCTTTTATTAGTAACATTTTGGGTAGAGAACATTTTTTAATCGCTTTCACTATAAGGCTGGGATCACATTCTTGTGCTCTCCGCTGAGCACTTACGTTCGGGTTTCTATGTAAATCCCCCCAAAATGTGATTCAGGCAAAACCCCCACGGAACTACTCACTCTAATCAGGCAGGTGGAGACACTTTGGACTCCTTTTAGCGTTTGTTTTGCTCTTGTCCATTTTTTTAAGCGAGCATAGAGCTGTGGTCGTCCACATTTGTGCACTAAAAAGATGCCTAAAATGATGGCACACCGCCAGAACACAGACTAGATGGAGTCTAAAGTGGCTCCATCTGCCTCATTATCATGAATGGGTCCGACTGGGGTTTTGTCTTTATCACAGTTTTTGGAATTTACATGTAAACCCTAACGCAAAGCTCAGCAGAGAGAGCAGGATAAATATCAGCCAAGTCTTATTTAATTTTTTGAATGGTAAAATGAAGAAATAGACAGTGATACAAGAATAGTTCTTATTTTTATTTTTGCGTGGTTTACCATGCAGAATTAGTGATAGAACAGATTTATACTGTGGGTCGGTGCAGTTACAGCGATACCAGATTTATATAGTTTTATGTTTTACTTCTATCACACATTAAAAATGCTTTTTTTAAAATAATTTTTTTACGTCTCACTATTCTGAGACCTGTAACTTTTTTATTTTTTGGCACGAGAGCTTATTTTTTGAGTGACAAGTTGGTGATTTTTGGTACCATTTTGCAGTATAACATTTTTTTTGTTCTCTTTTAATATTTTTTCAGATGAAGAATGAAAAAAAAAAAACCAGCAATTCACTTGTTATATTTATATATAATATATGTATATATACCATATATTCTTTTGCTTTTGGCAAAAATTATAAGACCAATTTATTCTTCGAGTCAGTATTTTTACAGTGATTTCATACTTACAGTTGTGCTCAAAAGTTTACATACCCCCGCAGATTTTTTGCTTTTTTGGCCTTTTTTCAAAGAATATGAATGAGAACACAAAAACATTTTTCCACTCATAGTTAGTGGTTGGATGAAGCCATTTATTGTCAAACTACAGTGTTTTCTCTTTTTAAATCAAAATGACAACCAAAAACATCAAAATGACCCTGATCAAAAGTTCACATACCCTGGTAATCTGATAAAATGCACAGAAAGTAAAGGCCCCTTTACACACTGCAACATTGCTAGCAATATCGCTGTAACGTCACCGGTTTTGTGACGTAATAGCGACCTTCCCAGCGACACTGCAGTGTGTGACACGCATCAGCGACCTGGCCCCCGCTGTGAGGTCGCTGATTGCTACAAATCTTTCAGAAACATTTTTTGGTCCTTTGTTTCCTGCTGCGCAGCATGCATCGGTGTGTTTGACACCGTTACAACGACATCGTTAGCGACTTAGAACCCAGCCCGTAGGCTCAGGAACAAAGTATATACAAGCACGACTTTTGCCAATCTTTCCAAGCTCGGGGTCGCCAATAAGAACGCACTAGTGATCACCAATCGGAGCTCAAGGGGACGTTTAAAATGGACACCTAGGTGGCTTCAGCGCCAAACACCATGCCCCTAACATAGGTGTGAGTCGTCAAATAGCTGCTGTGTGACACGTCCCCAAAGACCAGCTAGGTCGTTCTGCAGGTCCGTATCGCTGCTGCGTCGTTGGCCAGATCTGTCTGTTTGACAACTCGCCAGCGACTGTTTAGAGACAGGTCAGGTCGGGATCGCTGGTAGGATCGCTAGAAAGTCTCAGTGTGTAAAGGGGCCTTAACACAAATGGGTTTTAATGGCTAATAAAGGTAATATCCTCACCTGTGACCTGTTTGCTTGTAATCAGTGTGTGTGCATAAAAGCTGAGTTTCTGGGATCCAGACAGACTCTTGCATCTTTCATCCAGCCACTGATGTTTCTGGATTGTGGGGAAAGCAAAAGAATTGTCAACGGATCTATGGAAAAAGATAGTTAAACTGTACAAACAGGAAAGGGTACAAAAAGATAGCCAAGGAATTGATAATGCCAGTGAGCAGTGTTCAAACTGTTAATGACAACAATCCTCGTTCGAGGGAGGCCACTTGACAATAATAGTGTGAGAAGCAATTCAAGAAGGCTAAAATATAACTTTTAATCCTAATGTATTAAAACCATTATTAGGTGACAAGTAACCAAAAGCTCCTTAAGCGGGCTTTATACGCTACGAGATTGCTACAGCGTTCTCGTTGGGGTCACAGATTTTGTGACGCACATTCGGCCGCTGTAGTGATGCCGTTGCGTGTGACACCTATGAGCAATTTTTCATCGTCGCAAAAACGTGCAAAATCGCTCATCGGCGACATGGGGGTCCATTCTCAAATATCGTTACTGCAGCAGTAACGAAGTTGTTCCTCGTTCCTGCGTCAGAACACATCGCTCCGTGTGACACCGCAGGAACGAGGAGGCTCTCCTTACCTGCCTCCTGGCCACAATGCGGACGGAAGGAGGTGGGCGGGATGTTCGTCCCGCTCATCTCCGCCCCTCCGCTTCTATTGGGCGGTGGTTCAGTGTCGCTGCTGTGATGTTGCTGTGACGCTGAACGAACCGCCTTCTTAGAAAGGAGGAGGTTCGCCGGTCACAGCGACGTCTCTGGGAAGGTAAGTATGTGTGAGGGGTCCGGGCGATGTTGTGCGACACGGGCAGAGATTTGCCCGTGTCGCACAACCGATGGGGGTGGGTACGCACGATGGCGATATCGGTACCGATATCGCAGTGTGTAAAGCGGCCTTTAGTGTTCTGACAGCTCAGATGTTACCATATGCTGAGATAATATGGTGACTAAGGAGCCTAAAGATATAACAAACTAAACAAAAAAACACAATAAACACAAATAATGATTGAGTCGATTATTTCACTCAAATGGACAGTGGTCCATATAATGAGCCCAAAAAATATAATCAAAATCAACTCAATATAAAAAATAATAGTATACACTGGTTCTCAGAGGAGAAACATAGTATAATTATATACGATATTGATGAGGATAAATTGAAACGATCTCACCCATATCAAATAGCTTGGGGTACATTAGGGTTTCCTCTGTGTGGGTCCTTCAATTTTCATCTTGTTACTGACCCTACACATCCCTAGGGTAACTCACTTTAACTGACACCCACAAGCTTATGCCCTAACAAGGGCAGACCACGGCTAACCCTCACTTAATATCCCTATACCATTCCTAGCCTTCTCCCGACGCGTTTCATCTTATAGGAATTATCAGGGAACTCCGGTATTGTGGTAGAGGTCAGAGGTCCTATGCCCAAGCTCCCAAAAGACACAATGGAACCAGAGCATCAAAAAAGGAGGGTATATAACAGATGGCAATCAAACCACATAAGGGCCAATCATTAAACTCACCAATGATGATCCAGGGCTCCAGGTGGATCCAGACTAGACATTCAGTGCCATAAACGTAATTAGAAAATGCGGTCTCCCCACATGTAGGACGCATGGTCTGTGGAACGCAAACAGCGTACGTTCCACATTGATCTCCATCCAGGAGTGATGGACACTTCCAGGTGTCACATGACAACAAACCGGAAGTGCATCACATCCAAGGTGGGACATTACTGTATGTTACTGCGCAAGCTCCAGCTCCGGAGCGCAGATTCAGTACTAAGTCCCAAAGACAGAGAATAAATTGAGTGGGAGGGAAGCTGCTGCGTCGTCATGCGCATGCTCCATTTCTGGAGCGCAGACGCTGCCCATTCATACATCAGAGGTGATGTGGACAGTGGGCGTGACAGAAACGTCACAAACCCATTGTAAATCAGCCATCACGTGTCCAGGGAGGTGTGCTTAGTTCGTGACACTGGGTTACATACGCCAGAGAGCGTGAACAGGCACATAAGAAGGAGAGCCTCCATGGCCAAAAAGCCCCCAGGTCCCGGATCGACCACAGGTCCCACACTATGGCAGCAAATCAACACCTCCAATGGATGGCATAAAAATTCATGCAGTAACCTGCACAATAGATGTACCAACCCACTTCTCACAATTAAAACACAGTGTCCACAGATTTATACACCACAAAAGTGGGTCAATTGATAAGATTATTTTAGTGAAGCATATATATTTATTTCTCTTTAGTTATAATAAATAGACCATGCGAAACAAAAATCGGGAGAAATAATGTAGTTCACTCATAATGGAACCGTCTGGCTCCCAGGCCACCACTGTTTCATCAAGACCCATGATAAACTCTATGTGTATTGCTAGTCTATTCAGTTATACACTCTTTAGAAATAGTTCAATCAGTGCCTGAACAATACAACGGTATACATATATTCAAGCTCCAGATATGAGGACAGATCAATTCATTGTCCATCCCTCATGAACTATAAAGGTTACAGTTTACATATAAGTGAATATAAGGTTATCATTGGCAGATAATTTTCCCCCCTGTTTCAAATGAAACTGGCAAATTGAAGGTGTTCATTCAAACCCGTCGGAGAGGAAGTATCCAGATTAAAGATCCATTTAGTCTTTTGTTGGAGTATCCGCCTGTCCCAGTTGCCCCCCCTCGTAGGTTTAGGAACCACGTCAATGCCTATAAAACGAATGACAGTGGGATCTCCACCGTGCTTCGTCCAAACATGTCTAGCTAGAGGTTTGGCTCAATGTTGCCAAGATGGTCTCCCACTCTGCGTCTAAATTCGCAAATCGTTTTGCCCACGTACTCGAGGCCACATCTACACGTGGCCTTATAGATTACTCCCTGAGTACGGCAATTGATAAAGTGGCGTATTTCAAAGTTCTTATCAAGCACATTACTTTTAAATGTTTTTCCAACCTCCAGGTAGGGACATGCTATGCATTTCGGACATCTGAAGCACCCTTTTATCTCCCTGGACAACCAATTTGACTCATGCTGTCTTTCAAAGTGGCTATGTACTAGCCTGTCACCCAGGGACTTCCCCTTTGATTTGGTGATCATTGGTCGCGCAGGTAGAAGGGACCCCACATCTTTATCCATAAGGAGGATGGGCCAATGGCATTCCAGGATCTTACGGACCTCAGTGGCACCATTGTCAAATGTCGTGATGAATCGAGAGATGCCGTCCTGATTAGATGGCCTGTCTCGGTTCAGCAACAACTCCACTTTAGAGACACTCTTAGCCTCGCTATAGGCCTTTTTCAGGATCTCCTTAGAGTAATCCCTCTCTTTGAATTTGTCACGGAGCTCTCTTGATTGGGTCTCAAAAACCCGCTTATCAGAACAGTTCCTCCGTAACCGGAGGAACTGTCCTTTGGGGATCCCCTTTCTCAAGTGAAAGGGATGGCTGCTCTCACATCTGAGGAGAGAGTTAGTGGCCGTGGGTTTGTGAAAGGTAGATGTGTATATATACTGCCATTACTATTCTATTGGATAAGAATATCCAAGAACACAAAAGGTTTTAGGATTTTGTCCAGGTAAACCCCACAGTTTTGGGTCAAACTGTCAATTCCAGACACAATGGGCATCCCCCTTAGAGGGCGGAGGCCCTTGTGAATTTTTGGAAGACAGTAAAATGTTGCCATTGTTGGCTCCTTCTCAAATAGAAATTCATACTCCGTCTTACTAATTACTTGGGTCTGGAAGCCCTCATCAAGAATATTTTTGAGTTATTCCAGATATAATTTAGTTGGATTTACAGAAAGTTTTTCATACCCTGTCTTATCACCCAAGATTTTAGTGCAGATCTCCACGTACTGATCAGTGTCCATGACAACCACATTGCCCCCATTATCTGAGGGTTTGATGACAATGTGGTTGTCATGTTCAAAGTCCCTCAATGTTTCCATCTCTCCCTTTGTCAAATTGAAAGGTGTGAAATGGGAAGACCGGGAGATGGACCTGAGTTCCCGAGTCACCAGTTCTTCAAAAATGTCAATCGCTGACTGGTCACCCACTGGGGGGGGGGATTTCGTGCATTTATTTTTCAGATCCGTAAAGGGTCCTTTACCCTGAAGGTTGGGGTCAATAGCGCCAATACTTTCCAACAACCGGACATCCGGTAGTAGGTCCAGTGGTATCTCCAGGTCTTGGCATAGCCTACCATCCTGACGCAGGAAATGCTTTCTCCATCTGATCTTACGTAAAAATAAATTGAGATCTTTTATGGCTTCAAAGACATTAAAGTTTCATGTGGGAACAAAAGAGAGTCCCCTTTTTAGAAGTTCTTATCAAGCGACCCACTTTTGTAGTGTATAAATCTGTGGACACTGTGTTTTAATTGTGAGAAGTGGGTTGGTACATCTATTGTGCAGGTTACTGCATGAATTTTTATGCCATCCATTGGAGGTGTTGATTTGCTGCCATAGTGTGGGACCTGTGGTCGATCCGGGACCTGGGGGCTTATTGACCATGGAGGCTCTCCTTCTTATGTGCCTGTTCACGCTCTCTGGCGTATGTAACCCAGTGTCACGAACTAAACACACTTCCCTGGACACGTGATGGCTGATTTACAATGGGTTTGTGACGTTTCTGTCACGCCCACTGTCCACATCACCTCTGATGTATGAACACATTGCAGCGTCTGCGCTCCAGAAATGGAGCATGCGCATGACGACGCAGCAGCGTCCCTCCCACTCACTTTATTCTTTGGGACTTAGTACTGAATCTGCGCTCCGGAGTTGGAGCCTGCGCAGTAACACACAGCAATGTCCCGCCTTGGATGTGATGCACTTCCGGTTTGTTGTCATGTGACACCCGGATGTGTCCATCACTCCTGGATGGAGATCAATGTGGAACGCACGCTGTTCTACATTGCAGTGTTTGCGCTCCAGAAATGGAGCATGCGCGTGACGATGCAGCAGCATCCCTCCCACTCTTATTATTCTCTGTCTTTGGGACTTAGTGCTGAATCTGCACTCCGGAGCTGGAGCTTGCGCAGTAACATACAGCAATGTCCCACCTTGGATGTGATGTACTTCCGGTTTGTTGTCATGTGACACCCGGATGTGTCCATCACTCCTGGATGGAGATCAATGTGGAACGCACGCTGTTTGCGTTCCACAGAACATGCGTCCTACATGTGGGGAGACCGCATTTTCTTATTACGTTTATGGCACTGAATGTCTAGTCTGGATCCACCTGGAGCTCTGGATCACCATTGGTGAGTTTAATGATTGGCCCTTATGTGGTTTGATTGCCATCTATTATATACCCTCGTTTTTTGATGCTCTGGTTCAATTGTGTCTTTTGGGAGCTTGGGCATAGGACCTCTGACCTCTACCACAATACCGGAGTCCCCTGATAATTCCTATAAGATGAAACGCGTCGGGAGAAGGCTAGGAATGGTATAGGGATATTAAGTGAGGGTTAGCTGTTGTCTGCCATTATTAGGGCATAAGCTTGTGGGTGTCAGTTAAAGTGAGTTTCCCTAGGGATATGTAGGGTCAGTAACAAGATGAAAATTGAAGGACCCACACAGAGAAAACCCTGATGTACCCCAAGCTATTTGATATGGGTGAGATCGTTTCAATTTATCCTCATCAATATCGTATATAATACTGTCAGTTTCTCCTCTGAGAACCAGTGTATACTATTCTTTTTTATATTGAGTTTCTTTTGATTATTTTTTTTTGCTCACTATATATCACTGTCCATTTGAGTGAAATAATTGACTCAATCATTATTTGTGTTTATTGTGTTTTTTTGTTTAGTTTGTTATATCTTTACTCCTTAGTCACCATATTATCTCAGCATATGGTAACATCCGAGCTGTCAGAACACTAAGGAGCTTTTGATTACTTGTCACCTAATAATGGATTTAATATATTAGGATTAAAAGTTATATTTTAGCCTTCTTGAATTGCTTCTCACAGTGTTCAAACTGTGATTAACAAATGGAAAATCAGGGGCTCTGTAAAAATCAAACGATGATCAGGTAGACCAATGAAAATTTAGGCCACAACTGCCCGGAAAATTGTTCGAGATGCAAAGAAAAACCAACAAATAGCATCAGCTGAAATACAGGGCTCACTGAAAACTAGTGGTGTGGCTGTTTCAAGATGTACAATAAGGAGGAAGAAAAATGGGCTGTATGGTCGAGTCACCATAAGAAAGCCAGTACTTCGCAAATGTCACAAAGTATCTCACATACAATACACCAAACAGCACAGAGACAAGCCTCCAAACTTCAGGGAACAAGGTAATTTGGAGTGATGAGACCAAAATCAAACCCAAGCCTATGATGAAAAGAACACCATTCCTACTGTAAACCACGGAGGTGGACTACTGATGTGGGAGCTACAAAGGCACAGAAAACTTGGTCAAAGTTGAAGGAAAGATGAATGGAGCATGTTATCATCAAATACTAAAGGCAAATTTGCACTCATCAGCTGCGCATGGGACGTACTTGGACATTCCAACATGACAACGATCCAAAACACAAGGCCAAGTCAATCTGTCATTAGCTACAGCAGAACAAAGTGAAGGTTCTGAGTGGTCATCTTAGTTTCCTGACCTCTGGGGAGAACTCAAGCGCACATTTCATGCAAGAAAGCCCAGGTATTTACAGAGACTGGAGACTTTTTGCCAAGAAGAATGGGCAGCTTTACCATCTGAGAAAATAAAGATCCTCATCAACAACTACCAAAAAAGACTTCAAGCTGTCATTGATGTTAGAGGAGGCAATACATGGTATTAAGAACTGGGGTATGTGAACTTTTGATCAGGGTCATTTGGATGTTTTTGGTTGTCATTAAGAGTTACAAAGAGAAAATAGAGTAGTTTGACAATAAATGGCTTCACCCAACCACTAACCAGAAGTGGAAAAATGTTTTTGTGTTATCCTTCATATTCTTTGAAAAAAGGTCAAGGAAGCAAAAAATCTACCGGGGTATGTAAACTTTTGAGCACAACTGTATATCTTTTTTATGCTTTACTACTTTTACATACTAAAATCTATATTTTACAAAAATAATTTGTTTTTGTATCTCCATATTCAGAGTGCTGTAACTTTATTTTTTTTCCTTATGAGCCATATTGGGTCTTGTTTTTTTGCGGGACGGTTTGGCATTTTCATTCATTTCTACCTTTTGTTTTAACATGATTTTTTCATCTCTTCTTATTAACATTTTGTGTGTTAGTATGAGTGAAAGTGTCATTTTTGATGTTTTTTTACGGTATTGGCCATAGATACGGTATTGGCCATAGATAAATATCAGGCTATCACCTAGCTGCTGAGCTCCAGCCATCGCGACTCCTAACCGTCCCACTGCAACTTACCAACGATATCTACCTTTCTGCACGCGGGGGGAAAGTGCTGCGGAGGTACTCAGGAACGTGGCATGCCAAGGGGAAAGTCCCAGAAAAAGCCATCCCCGGCGAAAGTCACAGACTTCTTCTCCAGCGCGGGGCGAGGGAACATTGCGGCGGCGTCCTCCTCCACAGCTTCCTCACGTTCCTCCAGGAGGGGATCCACAGCAGACCCAGACATGGACGCTGATGCTGTAGATATACCACTGACAAAAGGTACCATGCAGAAATTGCTCAGCGCCCTCCGCTCATCACTGCATAGGGATTGGAAGGATATGGTGGCTGAACTGAGGGGAGATATAGCTGCCATAGGTAGCTGCACAGCACATATTGAATCTAAAATGGGGGAGCTGGCAAAGTCACACAATAACCTCATTGATGCCAACGCAGCACTGGAGGAACAAGTGCAAAAGCTCCACACCAAGGTCTTGGATCTGGAGGACAGGTCCCACAGAAACAATATAAGAATTAGAGGAATCCCAGAGGCCATACCAGACAAGGGGCTGCAAAGTTTTCTAGGCTCCTTGCTGCAGGAGTTGCTCCCAGACCTGACCGCAGCTGATTTCTTGGTGGACAGAATACACAGAGTCCCTAAGCCCAAATCCATTAGTGCTGATGCCCCCCGGGACACATTAGCTCGCCTGCACTTTTACAAGACCAAAGAAGCCCTGCTGCAATTTGAGGAAGAAGCTACCTCTGTCTGAGCAATTCCGGCACCTGGCCATTTTTCCAGACCTATCTGCAGGAACCCTGGCAAAAAGGAGGGAATTTGCCCCTTCCGTGCCCTGCCGTGGCTGCGCCCACCCCCTCCCCTAAATAGCCCAGACATATCCTACACAACAGCTAACACTCTGAAAACCCTGAGTGGCCCCTATATGAAAAAAGAGTTGCTGGATGGAAACGGCCCTATGTTCCCCATTTCAGGAAACCCGAAGTTTGGCCCGGGATGTACCGCTTCGACGTTTTTGGGCTGCCCCAAAACCCGTCCCCTACGACTATGCCACGTTGCTCCTAACGGGGTACTGTTACCAATCAACACGATCCTAGGTGACATTCCTCCCAATCCACGCCACGAATTTGAATACAATCAGCTCCAACACTTTTTTGCGTCAATCCCTGAGAAAGGAACACTAATACGCCCCTTGTCAACATTTGAATCTCTCTGCCTTACAAAATCTATTATTCCACACACGACCTCGGTCATCTACAAATTGCTCTTTGAAAAAGACCTTCTCTCTCTGCCCCCATTTTGTAAAGCTTGGGAATCAGAATTACAGAAAACCTTCACGAAAACCCAATGGGATAAATGTTTTTCCCTCTCACATAAATCAGTTATAGCATCTAAATCACAAGAGACAAGTTATAAGATCATATCAAGGTGGTATAGGGTTCCAATCACATTAAATAAATGGTTTCCAGGGGTTCCGGATATATGCTGGCGTTGCGGAGCAGAGGTGGGAACAATGTCACACATATGGTGGTCGTGCCCGACCCTGAGCGCCTTTTGGAAAGGAGTTCTCAAGACTATTCTGGAAGTAACGGATGTCTTGGTTCCGCCAGCCCCAGAAGCAATCCTGTTATACATGTTCCCCATGTCCAAATCCAAGTATAAAAAATCATTGCTCAAACACCTACTACAGGCTGCGAAAACAGTGATCCCCAGACACTGGAGATCGCTGGATCCCCCGTCCTTGGAGGAGTGGTTTGCGGAGGTGGCTGCAATTTACCGTATGGAGTCGCTGATCGCGTGCTCCCAACAAGAAAGAGATATAGTTTCCAAGACTTGGTTTCACTGGGAGGCGTTCTTATCCTCTTCTCTATATCGGCAAACCCTGACATAAAGTGCAATGCTCCGTGTTTCTTCTTCTCCTCATTTCCTCTTACTTTATAGTTTACTCCTCTTCTTTCCCTACTTCAAATGTTTTTCTTTTTTCTTTTAGGATTGAGAGTTCTCCATGTTGGGAGACCAAAATTGGTAACTTACCTGTATACATGCCTGAATATACAAGATATTTCTTATTATTTATATCTCTCCCTGATTTGGGGATTTGCTATTACTGACAATTCAGGTGATACACCTTGTCAGAATGTTAACAGTGTACTGAATCAAATTCCTACCAAAGTGATATACTGATTCTCATCGCGCAAGTGACTAATCAAATCTCTTCAGTGTTTTTCTTTCTGTATTTTAATAATTTGAAAATCAATAAAAATCTATTGAACGAAAAAAGATCCTGCTTTTCAGAGCAGGAAACACCCACGTCTGCCATTCCCCACAACAGTTGGTGAAACTCCTAGCCTAATGGAACTTGACAAATCTTCCGGCTAGATCTCCAAGAGCCACAGGATCTCCCCAAAAGGATAAAGTGAATGAAGAGTGGTCCGTTGCGTGAGTTACAAGACATGCTTGAGTTGCGGCTGAGACTTAGTTGCTACTTTTTAGGTCCGCTGGTTCTGTTTAACCAGGACCCTGAGCCCCCATGGCGGTAATTTACCACCATACCGCAAGCCCCTTTTTTGGGCTTTTTTCTATGAGGTCTGATGTCCTCTACATCAGTAATGTTAGTGATGTTAATATTGTTAATGTTATCTGTTTCCTACCTAACCTTCCTTTTTCCCCGTGCAGCTCTAGGCAAAAGACTTTTTTTCCTACACAATGGTATTGAACTGTATGTCTATAAATGTTAGGGGCCTGAACTCCCCGGCCAAGAGATCCATGTTTTGGCGGGAAGTGGTTAAATCCAAATGTGATGTGATATCTGGTCAGGAGTCTCATCTCCTTCAAGGAGACTCACATAGGTTAAATAATGCTAAATTTCCTTTCATACTGCTGGCTTGTGGAAAAAAAAAAAAAGGCTGGAGTGTTCATTTGTGTAAAAAATACGGTTGCGTTCACACTGTATTCACAACATTTAGACCCTGAAGGTAGATACGCCATTATTAATTGCTCCATAAATGGATCTAAGTATACTATTGCATCCGTTTACGCCCCCAACTCTGGTCAGATCAGCTTCTTGCGGAGGTTTCTTTCCAAACTTTCAAATGTCTTAGAGGGTAAGCAAATAATCTGCGGGGATTTTAACATGATAATGTCCAGCACTCTGGATTGCTCCAATACTGCTGTACAGAGGAAGGAGATGAACACAATAATCTCGGAAAGGCATCTCCATGATATATGGAGATACCAACATGCAAATGAAAGGGACTACATATTCTTCTCACCTCGGTACACCTCATGCAGCAGATTGGACTACTTTCTGGTTGATAGCTCACTTATTATGGATTGCTCAGACTCAAAAATTGGACTTATAGCTTGGTCCGAACACGCCCCCATTTACCTGACAATCCAGGAGCAAAACCGCACGCCTGTTCTCCCGGTGGCGCATGAATGACTCCCTTCTGGCCTGCAGACAGATCTCTAAGTAGTTGCAGAGTTCTTTAGCTTTAATGACAACAAAGAGGTGTCAGAGGAAACGCTGTGGTCTGCACACAAGGCGTTTACTAGGGGGTCGTTCATTAAAATCGCCACTAGGGAAAAGAAGAGGCGTCAGGCCACTTCCAAGGCCCTACTATCCCACATAGTGTTTCTGGAAGCACACAATAAATCTGCCCCAAACGTATCGACATCTGACGAATTCAAGAAACTGAGAACACAACTCCGCCAGGTGCTGATGGTAGACTATGAGAAAAACTTAAGATTCCCCAAACAGCGGTACTATATGATGGGTGACAGGGCGGGTGCTCTACTAGCCAGGAGGGTTAAAAAACGAGGAATGCAAAATAAAATTGAATGCCTCATGACGGGTTCTAATGTCACGATTCGCAACCCAACGGAAATAGCTAATACATTCGACGATTTCTATCAGTCTCTCTATAACCTTAAAAATGACCCCACCGCCCCAAAGCCTACCCAAACGACAACTCCTTCTTAAACAATATTAGTCTTCCTCGCTTATCCGCTGCACAACTAGAACAACTAAATTCCCCTTTCTCTCTGGAAGAGGTACGCCAGGCGGTTTCCACAGCCAAAAGAAATTCAGCTCCGGGCCCAGATGGACTCACTAACTCCTACTACAGGCAATTCTTCAACACCCTCTCTCCATTTCTCCTGAGGCTTTTTTCCACCTGGCGAGCCACGGCAGATATTTCTCCAAATAACCTAGAGGCCATTGTAACTACCCTGCCAAAACCTGGAAAACCCCCTATTTCACCAGGAAACTTCAGGCCAATTTCCCTCTTAAACTGCGATTTAAAATTGTACGCCAAAATAATCTCAGCTAGAATTCATAAAGTCCTTCCCTCACTGATTAACCCGGATCAAGTAGGGTTTGTAGCGGGGAGGCAGGCGAAGGATGGGACGAGGCGTATGTTGGACCTGATCGCGGTGGCTGAGGAGAGTCCCCAGTGTATTCCTGTCCCTGGACGCAGAAAAGTCGTTTGACAGGGTACACTGGGGATATCTAAAATCTGTCCTGGCCAAGTTTGGCTTTGAAGGCCCTATATTTACCGCCATAACGGCACTACACTCTAACCCTAACGCCAAAGTTCTAGCATCCGGATTTATATCTAGGAGCTTTAAAATAACCAATGGGACGCGCCAGGGGTGCCCCCTTTCCCCTATCATCTATGCCGTGGCTATAGAGCCTCTGGCGCAGACTATCCGTGAATGCCCTCAGATCACGGGGATACAAGTGGGGAATATAAACCACGTTATCAGTCTTTACGCAGATGATGTGATTTTATCTTGCACTAATGCAGAGATGTCCCTAAAACATATAATGGAGATCCTGCCCTCCTTTGCTCAAGTCTCGTATTACAAGCTTAATATTACCAAGTCCTTAATTTTTCCGCTCTTCCTGCCGGCCTCAGCCAGGTCCACTATTTCTCGTCTTTACCCTTTCAAATGGGAGGACAAGGGTATCTCCTACCTGGGTATTATACTGGCCCCGCTTCACTCCGTGATCCGGAAAAATCTGCTGGCCCTGCACACCTCCCTGGACAGAGAACTTACTCGCCTTTCTCTCCTTCCGCTCTCTTGGGTGGCGAGAATGCAGACCTTTAAAATGATCTGCCTCCCTAAAGTTATCTACTTACTTCGGTGCCTCCCCCTAACTACTCCACAACGGTATCTCACCAAAATTCATTCACTGATGAGTAAATTTATATGGGCGGGGAAAAAACCTAGAATAGCCCTGAGATGTATGCATGCCCCGTTGAATGGTGGAGGAATGGGTATTCCCAATATTCTAACTTACCATAGAGCCGCTATCCTAGAACCGGCTCAGGACTGGTGGAGAAATAATCCAGATTCGAGATAGTTACAGATTGAGTACAACTGGGCACGGGTCCACTCCCCTAAACAGTTCATAGACTCCTTGCTCCTAACCCCTTTGCCCCCCGGCGATCTCCTACCTACCACAGCAGCGCTAAAGAAAGCTTGGTCCTTATGGAGTAAGCCAGTGTCACATGCTTGGGTCCCAGCATACCTCTTAGATCGCTGGAAGCCTTTATTCCGAATCTGAACCTTGCCACATGGACGCATGGAAGCCCAATCATCTTAGCAGACCTCTATAGAGAGGGCGTCTTACTCCCGTATTCAGAAATGTGTGCTAAATTCAACCTCCCCCGACACAGTCTATTCCAGTTTTTTCAAATAAGGCACTTCCCTCAGTCCGCTTCTCATCCCCCGGTTTCCCCGACAGCCGACCACGGCCCAATTAAAAATCTCTTTCAAAATAGCAAAATCAAAGGCCTTTCATATATCCATAACCTGCTAAATTCCCCTCAACTGGACAAACAATTGCCATATATGCTCAAATGGGAAAAAGATCTAGCTTCTCCGCTTCCGGCACAAGAATGGTTTGCGGCCTCCAAATGGATCCACAAATTTTCTTCATGTCTCAATCATATAGAGCAATTAAAAAAAGTTCATTTGAGATGGTACAACTCCCCCACCAAACTGGCGTCCTTTTCCCCACAAATGTCACCAATGTGCTGGAGGGGCTGCAACCACAGGGGCTCCATGTGTCACATGTGGTGGTTTTGCCCCAAAATATCCAACTTCTGGCAAGAGGTGTTCAATCTAATCCATGAAGTCACTAGTCTCTGCCTGTCCCCAAACCCAACCCTAGCGGTGTTACATATTGGCTTGGATGGGATCCCCGACCTACTGAAAAACATCATTTCTCAAACTCTCATAGCTGGCAGGTACTGTGTGGCATACAAATGGAGGTCCGTGAGCCCCACTACAAAAAGAGAACTAATTGAGAGGATCAACCTACACTGGATATACAAAACTAATTTGGCCCCCACCCTAGAGAAAAGAACGATGAAACTTAAACAATGGCATCCGTGGGCCACTTCCCGGTATGCACTGCCCCCCCCTCAGATTCCGACACCAACACCATAAATAAATTGGCTTTGTTGAGTGATGCCTTGTAGAGCTTCCTCCCCGCTTTCCCCCCCCCTCCCTCCCTGCTCCTTTGTTTAAGTTGATGTTATAAGGGGTATTTAATGTCCCAGATTGATAGTTTGATACGACTCGAGGTTTCCCACATCGTACTATTCAATGCTCCTGTTTCTGATGTTGTGTATAAGAATGTTGTATTTTCTGAAAACTCAATAAAACCTTTATGATTAAAAAAAGTCCCGCCAGATATCTTTTCCTTCTTTATCCCAAGTATCCACATTCAATAATGTTATTTTTCTTCCATATAAGTAGAGGAAAGAAAAGAGAAGGCTGAGGACAAATATAGTAGAGAAAATTAGGGTGATTCAATTATCGAGGACCACATTGTAAATATACACATACATAGAGGATTACGCCAATTCATTTGCCTTGCATGAAGACTTTCAATATATACTGTTGTCAAGGAGAAATTCCATAGTTTCGGAAACCTCCTTCTTAACAGCGAATGTCTGTTAAAATCTCAAATCAAGCGTTACTGAATGCTAGCTAGGAGGAAATTAGACCAAACAAAGTGTCGCTGGTATAAGCTCCTCGTTCAGTAGTATGAGGAGGTGCACACCTGAGTGCTTTTATTTTTTTTTTTATTATTATTCTAAAAGCCTTTGTACATCTCAATGGTGGGTTGATCTCTTAGAAAAACTCCCAACAGTATGCCATTAGTAAAACTAGAAACACTAGTGAGTTTTTGGCCTCTACTTACAGATTGGCGACAGCCTACAGATCACATGAGCTGAGTGATCCTTTGTGATGTCAAAAAAGGACCAGGCAATGCAACTATTAGGCTATGTCCGCACGTTGCTTTTTACCTGCTTTTTACCTGCTTTTTTGTTGCTTTTTCAACTGCAGCGTTTAATGCCAAAATGGTTGTGTTCTGCTTTTCAAGCAAAGTCTTTGGGAATTTGGGTTTCTTGTCCGCACTATGCAGTTCAAACTGCAGCCTTTTTGTTGCAGAACTTTGGTCAAAAACTCAGCTTTGTAGCGCAAAACCCAAATGGCAAAAACAATTGACAGGTCAATTGTTTTTGCCATTTGGGTTTTGCACTGCAAAGCTGAGTTTTTGACCAAAGTTCTGCAACAAAAAGGCTGCAGTTTGAACTGCATAGTGCGGACAAGAAACCCAAATTCCCATAGACTTTGCTTGAAAAGCAGAACACAACCATTTTGGCATTAAACGCTGTAGTTGAAAAAGCAGCAAAAAAGCAGGTAAAAAGCAGGTAAAAAGCAACGTGCGGACATAGCCTTAGAGCCCATGCGCCCTGCAGAGCCACTCCGACTTGTGCTCAGAGGCAGAGTTGTGGCTGAGGATGCAGTTGTTGACATGCTTCCAGTACCCCATCTTTGTCCAGGAAGGCGCAAGCTAACATCGTCATCAGTCTCATCCTCCTCCACCGCCTCTGCTGACCTCCTCGAGTGCCTGATTGTGGGTTGACAGTAAGTGGGATCTATAACTTCATCATCAACCATTGTGTTTGCACTCCCCTCGCCCTCAGACCTAAACTCTTCCTGCCCTGACTAAATAGTTAAGTTGTCATTCTAATCAGGTATCTGAGTCTCATTGTCATCAGTGTGTTCCTCATTGTCTCCACCAAGAGATGTTACGGTTTGTGAATGAGAGTCTACATTATGCTCAGAAACGTGGTCATCAGGGCATGAATCAGACTCACAAAGCTTCTGGGCATCACTGCAGACTATTTCCTGGTCTGTACTCACTGCAGCTTGGGAGCAAACCTCTGATTCCCAGGCTAAAGTGTGACTGAACAGCTCTGCAGACTCACCCATCTTTGTTACACCATACTCTGCAGGGCGGGTGGAGACTTGAGAGCTGGGAGAAAGCAAGTGCGATTGGGGTGACAACTCAGAGGACTGTTGTTTTTTGGATGTTGAAGTTGAGGTGGAGGAGAGGCCACTTGTTGGAGCACTTGAGATCCATTCAAGCATTTTCTTTTTTTGTGCATCATCTACCTTTGTTACAGTAGTTCGGTTCCATAAAAAAGGGAGCACATCAGATTGTCCACGGAAAGTAGTAGACATCTTACTTTTGCTTGAAGATGGCCTTTCTTCAGCAGATGTTACTGTAGCTTTACCACCTCCACCACGGACACAAACTTTTTTCCCTTTCCAACACGCCTGTTGCCCTTTCCACCAGCATCTGTCCTTTTGCCACTCATTTTGTTTGTGACCAGATTGGACACTTAAAATGTCGTAGCAAAAATGCAGAGGTGGTGTACAATGCAGAGGTGGTCTAGCTTTATTGACAGCTGAAGAACCAACACTGACTATCCCTGACAATGCAACTATGGCCCTAAAACTGGCAGCACTGTTTGCTGTTAAAATTACGTAGCAAAAATAGGCAGGTGTGTAGAATGCACAGGTGGTGTACCTTGCATGGCACCAGAGGAACACTAAGTTAGTATCCCAGACACATTTTTCATTTGCCACTAAGTGTCAGCACTAGAGATGAGCGAACCGGTCGCGGTTCGGCTCGAGGTCGGTTCGGCTAACGGAGCTCCCGTTCGAGTTCGGTTCGTCGAACTCGAACTGCATAGGAAACAATGGCAGGCAATCACAAACACATAAAAACACCTAGAAAACACCCTCAAAGGTGTCCAAAAGGTGACAAACAACTCACAACACAACACAAACACATGGGAAAGTGACAAGGACAAATTCTCATGCGAAAACAAAACAGCGTTACGAGGAAAAAAGAGGACGAAACACAGATATAGGCATGGCATGCCCTTCTAAAATCATGTAAAACACCGCAAGGTGACTCCAAGCGGAGTCTCCCTTTTTTTCCAAAAATTGTGCCCCACACACACCCACCCATTCAGTGGCAGCACTTGTGCCCTAGTTGTACACTTCACAGCTAGATTTGCATCAAGCACATTCAAAAATATGCCATACTTAACCGTCCCCAGGATGACACCGGGGTAGGTAGCAAAGTCTTTCCTGATCCCAGCTGTATGCATCTTGGATCATTTTTTAAAACTATGTAAGCAAGGGTTACTGCAAGCGGAGTGTCCCTTTTTCCAAAAATTGTGCCCCACACACACCCACCCATTGAGTGGCAGCACTTGTCTCCTAGTTGTACACTTCACAGCTAGATTTGCATCAAGCACATTCAAAAATACGCCATACTTTACCGTCCCCAGGATGACACCGGGGTAGGTAGCAAAGTCTTTCCTGATCCAAGCTGTATGCATCTTGGATCATTTTTTAAAACTATGTAAGCAAGGGTTACTCCAAGCGGAGTGTCCCTTTTTCCAAAAATTGTGCCCCACACACACCCACCCATTGAGTGGCAGCACTTGTGCCCTAGTTGTACACTTCACAGCTAGATTTGCATCAAGCACATTCCAAATCCACAAGCATTTACTCTCCCCAGGATGACACAGGGGTAGTAAATTCCTGGTGGATCCATGACTTGTTCATTTTGATGAACGTTAGTCTGTCCACATTGTCACTGGACAGACGCGTGCGCTTATCTGTCAGCACACACCCAGCAGCACTGAAGACACGTTCAGAGACAACGCTGGCAGCTGGACACGACAAAATCTCCAAGGCGTAACTGGAGAGCTCTGGCCATTTTTCTAGATTTGAAGCCCAAAATGAGCAAGGCTCCATTTGCAAAGTCATGGCATCGATGTTCATTTGGAGATACTCCTGTATCATCCTCTCCAGCCATTGACTATGTGTCAGACTTGTTGTCTCTGGTGGCCTTGCAAAGGAGGGTCTAAAAAAATTCTGAAAAGATTCCATAAAATTGCTGTTACCAGCACCAGATACAGTCCTACTGGTATGGGTAGACTGTTGAAGATGACGAGACTGTCCCATGTTTGTCAAGTTACAACTGGGAGATTCACTCCCTGCACCTGCACGGTTGTTTGGTGGAAAAGCCGAGCTAAGATCGAGTAACAGCTTCTGCTGATACTCCTGCATACGTGCGTCCCTTTCTATGGCTGGAATTATGTCACAAAATTTGGACTTGTACCGGGGATCTAATAGTGTGGCAAGCCAGTAGTCATCATCACTTCTAATTTTGACAATACAAGGGTCATGTTGGAGGTAGTGCAACAAGAAGGCACTCATGTGTCTTGCGCAGCCATGCGGACCAAGTCCATGCTGTGTTTGTGGCATAGAGGTGCTACCCGTTCTTTCTTCCTCTGACATCTCCCCCCAACCTCTTTCAACTGAAATTTGACCAAGGTCTCCCTCATCCGCTGAGTCTTCCATGTCCATGGACAGTTCGTCCTCCATTTCTTCATGTTCTCCTGCACCTTCCTCAACATTTCGCCTGCTACTATGCGCCCTTGTTGATCCCTGTCCCCCATGGTCCCATGCCTGCCGCGTTGGTGATGATGAACGTCTGGACCTTGGTGATGTTGTTGTCCCTTGCGCATATGAATCCTCCTGTAGTTCCTCCCCTTCCTGTTGTCCCACCCCCTGACTCCGAATAGTGTTTAGCGTGTGCTCCAGCATGTAAATGACTGGAATTGTCATGCTGATAATGGCATTGTCAGCGCTTAACATATTCGTCTCCATGTCGAAACTGTGCAGAAGGGTGCATAGGTCCTTGATCTGAGACCACTCCATCAGGGTGATCTGCCCCACCTCTGCATCTCGTTGGCCCAGGCTATACGTCATGACGTATTGCACCAGGGCTCGGCGGTGCTGCCACAGTCGCTGTAACATGTGGAGAGTCGAATTCCAGCGTGTCGGCACATCGCATTTCAGGCGATGAACCGGCAGGCCGAAAGACTTCTGGAGCGATGCAAGTCGCTCAGCTGCGGCGCTTGAACGGCGGAAGTGAGCAGACAGTTTTCGTGCCCTGGTCAGAAGGCCATCTAGGCCGGGATAGTGTGTTAAAAATTGCTGGACAACAAGGTTCAACACGTGAGCCATACAAGGCATGTGTGTCACCATGCCCAGGCGAAGGGCCGCACCCAGGTTTGCAGCATTGTCGCACACGGCCTTACCAGGCTGCAGGTTGAGTGGAGACAACCATTTATTAAACTCGGACCGCAGAGCTGACCACAATTACTCAGCTGTGTGACTCCTATTCCCAAGACATGTCAAGCTAAAGACCGCCTGATGCCGTTGCGCTCTGCTGCCAGCATAGTAATGAGGGGTGCGTGATTCCTTCTGCGCAGTGAGAACGCTGGTGGCCTGACCAGGCAGGCTTGGGGCGGAGGTGGAGGACACAGATGAGGTGGAGGAGGCAGAAGCAGTGGCGGAACTTGGACAGACAGAGGATTGACACACAAGTCGTGGGGACGGCAAGACTTGTGCAGCAGACCCTTCACCATCTATCACCATAGTTACCCAGTGCCCAGTCAGCGACATGTAACGTCCCTGTCCATGCTTACTGGTCCAAGTATCGGTGGTGAAATGCACCCGTTCACACACAGAGTTTCTCAAGGAAGCGGTGATGTTGTGTGCGACATGCTGGTGTAGCGCGGGCACACCTTTCTTAGAGAAGTAGTGGCGACTAGGCATCTGGTACTGGGGCACAGCGACAGACATAAGGTCTCTAAAATCCTGTGTGTCCACTAGGCGGAAAGGCAGCATTTCAGTAGCCAAGAGCTTACAGAGGGATAGAGTCAACCTCTTAGCTTTGTCATGGGTCACAGGAAATGGCCTTTTATTTGACCACATCTGAGGGACAGAGATCTGGCTGCTGTGTGTAGACGGTGTTGAGTAGGGTGTCCCTGGAAAAATGCAGGTTTGTGAGGAAAGTGCAGGCGGAGACATGATGTTGCCTTCATCCAACGTTGGTGCTATCGATGTCTGAGAGAGCTGTACACACTCACTTGTTTCCCCTTCCAAACCAACTGACGACCTACCAAGCAAACTGCCTGTTGCGGTTACAGTGGTGGAAGTTGTGCGTGGAAAACCAGGTGTGACAGCTGTCCCCACAGTCCTAGAAGATGAAGAGCGCGCGGATGCACTGGAAGGGGCAGGCGGTGGATGGTTCGCTCCGCTAGGCCGCATTGCAGCACGGTGAACTTCCCACTGGGACCTATGATATTTATTCATGTGACGATTCATGGAAGAAGTTGTCAAACTGCTGAGGTTTTGACCTCTACTAACAGAATCACGACAAATTTTACACATCACATAATTTGGGCGATCTTTTTCTATGTCAAAAAAGGACCAGGCTAGGCAAGGCTTAGAGGGCATGCGACCTGCTGAGCCCCCCCGACTAGTGCTCAGAGGCAGAGTGGTGGCTGATGATGCAGTTGTAGACGTGCTACCAGTGCTCCGACTCTGTCCAGGAAGGCGCAAGGTAACTTCGTCGTCGGTTGCATCCTCCTCCACCGCCTCTGTTGACCTCCTCGAGTGCCTGACTGGGGGTTGACAGTAGGTGGGATCTAGAACTTCATCATCAATTGTTGTATTTGCACTCCCCTCCCCCTCAGACCGAGCCTCTTCTTGCCCTGACCGAATATTTAAGTTGTCATCACAATCTGGTATCTGCGTCTCATCGTCATCAGTATGTTCCTCATTGTCTATAACCACAGGTGTTACAGTTTGTGACAAAGGGTCAACATTATGCTCTGAAACTTGGTCCTCACGGCCTGAATCAGAGTCACAAAGGTTCTGGGCATCACTGCAGACCATTTCCTGGTCTGTACTCACTGTAGCTTGGGAGCAGACCTCTGATTCCCAGGCTATAGTGTGACTGAACAGCTCTGCAGACTCAGCCATCTCAGTTCCACCATACTGTGCAGGGCTGATGGAGACTTCAGAGCTGGGAGAAAGCAAGTTTGATTGGGATGACAACTCAGAGGACTGGTGTTTTTTGGATGCGGTACTTGAGGTGGCTGAGAGGGCACTTGTTGGACCACTTGAGATCCATTCAAGCATTTTCCTTTTTTGGCCATCATCTACCTTTGTTCCTGTTGTTTGTGTCCGTAAAAAAGGGAGCACATTGGATTGTCCATGGTAAGTAGTAGACATCTTACTTTTGCTGGTAGATGGTCTATCTTCAGCAGATGATAATGGAGCTTTGCCACCTTCCCCACGGACAAACCCTTTTTTTCCTTTTCCACCACGCCTCTTCCCCTTTCCACCAGCATCTGTCATTTTTCCACTCATGTTGATTGCGACAAGATTGTGCACTGAAAATGTGGTAGTAAAAATTGAGAGGTGGTGTAGATTGCAGCGGTGGTCTAGCTTTTAACAGCAGAATAATAAAGAATAAATATCCCTGACAATGCAACTATGGCCCTTAAACTGGCAGCATAAATTGCTAGTATAATGGCTTAGTAACAATGAGTAGGAGTGTGCAATGCAGTCAGACGTGCTGCAAATATCTTTGCACTACTGGGACTATACAGAAGTCCAATAGCCACGTTTAGGATGCCACTAAGTTCACTCAGTGTTTGCTAGTATAATGGCTTAGTTATAATGAGTTTGAGTGTGCAATGCAGCCAGACGTGCTGCAAATATCTTTGCACTACTGGGACTATACAGAAGTCCAATAGCCACGTTTAGGATGCCACTAAGTTCACTCAGTGTTTGCTAGTATAATGGCTTAGTTATAATGAGTTTGAGTGTGCAATGCAGCCAGACGTGCTGCAAATATCTTTGCACTACTGGGACTATACAGAAGTCCAATAGCCACGTTTAGGATGCCACTAAGTTCACTCAGTGTTTGCTAGTATAATGGCTTAGTTATAATGAGTTTGAGTGTGCAATGCAGCCAGACGTGCTGCAAATATCTTTGCACTACTGGGACTATACAGAAGTCCAATAGCCACGTTTAGGATGCCACTAAGTTCACTCAGTGTTTGCTAGTATAATGGCTTAGTTATAATGAGTTTGAGTGTGCAATGCAGCCAGACGTGCTGCAAATATCTTTGCACTACTGGGACTATACAGAAGTCCAATGGCCACGTTTAGGATGCCACTAAGTTCACTCAGTGTTTGCTAGTATAATGGCTTAGTTATAATGAGTTTGAGTGTGCAATGCAGCCAGACGTGCTGCAAATATCTTTGCACTACTGGGACTATACAGAAGTCCAATAGCCACGTTTAGGATGCCACTAAGTTCACTCAGTGTTTGCTAGTATAATGGCTTAGTAACAATGAGTTGGAGTGTGCAAAGGGCAGGAGGGTACAGTGGCAGGGTTGTGGGTCTCTGGGTAGAGGAAAGGAAGCCTGCCTTTCTATCCCTCCTAATGGGGAAATGCAGCGAGGAAATCCCTGACCTTAGCTACACAGACGCTGTCATCTTGTGTAGCTGTTAAACTCTGTTTTCAGGACCTGTCACCTATGGCTCTGACCCTGCCGGTATGAGCCCTTAAAAGGACTGATAGAAAGTGCTATCCCTATGCTGTCCAGCGCTGTGTATGGAGCGTATACAGCTGTATCGGCTATAGGAGCTGCGCCAGTGATGTCTGACACCAAGGACGCAGAAGAGATAATGGCGTCCGGACGGGCAGATACTCGTTTTTATAATGCAGGGACATGTGACATGGACATCCTATCACACATACCGTTGCTTCTCTGGCTAAAAGTCCACTTAGCTGTGTGTGTGTCTGGGATTGGCTGACATGCTGGCCCGCCCCACTACACACGCGCGCTTAGGGAAGGAAGACAAGGAAAAAAAAACAAATGGCGATCGCCATTATCCAAACAGCAGTGATCTGAATGCGCTGTTCCCGCACACTATACACTGAAATTTCATAATAGTGTGAGTCACAGAGTGACTTACACTATTACAGCGGAAAGCCAGCTAGGAATTAGCTGGGTTTTTTGCTGTTAGAACCGTTCTCAAACGTATCTAGAACTATCGAGCTTTTGCAAAAAAGCTCGAGTTCTAGTTCGATCTAGAACAGCCCCCAAAATCACTCGAGCCGCGAACTGGAGAACCACGAACCGCAAACCGCGCTCAACTCTAGTCAGCACTGTTTGCTATTAAAATTGAGTAGCAAAAATGGACAGGTGTGTAGATCGAGAGGTGGTGTACCTTGCTTGGCACCAGAGGAACACGAAGTTAGTATCCCAGACACTTTTAGTATGCCACTAAGTGTCAGCACTGTTTGCTATAAAAATTGCGTAGCAAAAATGGGCAGGTGTGTAGAATGCAGAGGTGGTGTAGGTAGCAGGACAGCAAAGGAAGCCTCAGTTTCTATCCCTGTCAATGAAAAAATGCAGCAAGGAATTGCCTGAGTTGATGTAGCCAGACGCTGTTATCTAAAGCCCTGCACAGCGTTGGCACGGACCTGCCTAGCAACAATGCCTCTGAACGGCTGTAATGTATCCCTGAAAAGGGATGAAATAACAAGTAGTCCCTAATCCCTAAAGCGCTGTGTAGATTGCACTGTATATCTATAGCGCACACAGCAGCGGGAGCGGGAGAGGTGACTGGGAAAATGGCTGGGTCTTATAGGGCAAGGACATGTGATATGCACAGCCTAGGACACATGCCCTTGCTTGTCTGGCAAAAATCCACTTTGCTGTGTGTGTGGCTGTGATTTGCTGACAGCCTGGTCCGCCCCACTGTACGCTCGGTTAGAAAAAAAAAATGGCAATCGCCATTCTTTCAGCACTTGGCAGCAGCACTGATCTAAACCCCGTCCCCCCTGCACACTATACACTGAATTTTGATAATATCATGATTCACAGTGACTCACACTATTACAGTGAGAAGCCAGCTAGTAACTAGCTACGCTTTTTGTTGATCGAACCATTCTCAAACGTAACCTGAACTACCGAACTTTTACCAAATCGTTCGAGTTCGTCGAACGACTCGAACACCCCCCAAAATCACTCGAGCATGAAATTGGCGAACCTCGAACATCGCACATCTCTACTCAAGAGTCCTTATCATGCAGAGTTTTTGCCACATAGCTGCACAGATACAGTCAGTCTTTATTATCCACATCTGTATTCTGTTCCTTTGTATCAGTCTTCAGCTGGTGACATTGACGTACGCATACTTGCTTTTTTGATATGTAACAGTCATCCGAAAACAGATTCTCCGTTCGTACTCATATAAAAGAGAAAACTTGGTTATAGAAAAGTATATAGTGGTTATAAAAAAGCATATAGAGAAACAGGATATAGATTTTTTCATATATATATTTATTTTCATGACTCTAAACATTGTAGATTCACATTGAAGGCATCAAAACTATGAATTAAAACATGTGGAATGAAATACTTAAAAACGTGTGAAACTGCTGAAAATATGTCTTATATTCTAGGTTCTTCAAAGTAGCCACCTTTTGCTTTCATTACTACTTTGCACACTCTTGACATTCTCTTGATGAGCTTCAAGAGGTAGTCACCGGAAATGGTTTTCCAACAGCCTTGAAGGAGTTTCCAGAGATGCTTAGCACTTGTTGGCCTTTTTGCCTTCACTCTGCGGTCCAGCTCACCCCAAATCATCTCGATTGGGTTCAGGTCTGGTGACTGTGGAGATCAGGTCATCTGGCGTAGCACCCCATCACTCTCCTTCTTAGTCAAATAGCCCTTACACAGCCTGGAGGTGTGTTTGGGGTCAATGTCCTGTTGAAAAATAAATTACAGTCCAACTAAACGCAAACCGGATTGAATAGCACACCGCTGCAAGATGCTGTGGTAGGCATGCTGGTTCTGTATGTCTTCAATTTTGAATAAATCCCCAACAGTGTCACTAGCAAAGCACCCCCACACCATCACACCTTCTCCTCCATGCTTCACGGTGGGAATCAGGCATTTAGAGTCCATCCGTTCACCTTTTCTACAAAGACACAGTGGTTGGATCCAAAGATCTCAAATTTGGACTCATCAGACCAAAGCACAGATTTCCATTGGTCTAATGTCCATTCCTTGTGTTCTTTAGCCCAAACATGTCTCTTCTGCTTGTTGCCTGTCCTTAGCAGTGGTTTCCTAGCAGCTATTTTACCATGAAGGCCTGCTGCACAAAGTCTCCTGTTAATAGTTGTTGTAGAGATGAGAAGGCATGTCCAAACTTTTGGTCTGTTCTGTATATATATATGTATATTCTGTGTGCAGAATTATTAGGCAAATGAGTATTTTGATCACATGATACTTTTTATACATGTTGTCCTATTCCAAGCTGTATAGGCTTGAGAGCCAACTACCAATTAAGTAAATCAGGTGATGTGCATCTCTGTAATGAGGAGGGATGTGGTGTAATGACATCAACACCTTATATAAGGTGTGCTTAGTTATTAGGCAACTTCTTTACTTTGGCAAAATGGGTCAGAAGAGAGATTTGACGGGCTCTGAAAAGTCCAAAATTGTGAGATGTCTTGCAGAGGGATGCAGCAGTCTTAAAATTGCCAAACTTTTGAAGCGGGATAACCAAACAATGCCAAATAGCCAACAGGGTCGCAAGAAGCGTGTTGGGCAAAAAAGGCGCAAAATAACTGCCCATGAATTGAGGAAAATCAAGCATGAACCTGCCAAGATGCCATTTGCCACCAGTTTGGCCATATTTCAGAGCTGCAATGTTACTGGAGTATCAAAAAGCACAAGGTGTGCCATACTTAGGGACATTGCCAAGGTAAGGAAGGCTGCAAAACAACCACCTTTGAACAAGAAACATAAGATAAAATGTCAAGACTGGGCCAAGAAATATCTTAAGACTGATTTTCCATTCGCCACAACAGCACTCATGAGAGAGGGATCCGCCCCCTTCAGGACAGGAAACCTGCAGATAAAAAGGGGCGGTACCCCTCCCTCATCAGTTGGTTTCCTGTCCTGAATGGATCGGAACCTACAGTACCTGGGTCCAGTAAGCGTCTGTGCGGTTTGCTGAGGAATGACGGAGCTTCGGATCTGGAAGCACGGTCGGTGGAGCTCCCCTCGTGGACTCAATCCTCCTGGTGCATCGCGTATTTTTTCCCTCAGTCCGGATTGCACCGCCAGGGAAATGATGCCTGCAGGAGACCGCTGGTGAGTATGTTGTGCGCTGTGGGGCCGATGGCTCTCCCTATGCCATGTGCCTTCTACTTCCGGGTTGCACGGCGTGTGTGCGCAGGAGGGGGCGTGTCCGGGGCCTGCCACGTCAGCATGCGATCTCCACTGCAGTAACCCAGAAGTGCACAGGAGCACTTCCAGGGGAACGGACCGGAGGGGGTGGCCTGGAGAGGGCCGTGGACCCCCACTACAAATGGTGGAGTGGAGCCTGTAGGAGTGTGCTTCGGCCATCTCCATTATGGGAAGTCCTCGCACCTCACCATCCCTGGACCATTCTCCGTCCAGGGATACTGGACATAAGGACTCCAGCGACTCCAGAGATTCCACGGGTCGCAAGAGGAAGATGGACCGAACCGGCTCTGCATCCTCTAAGGGTCACCAGACGAAGCCCTCGTCTCCACTTCTGAAGCCGGTATCCGTCTTTTGCCTGGAATGGGCGAGTGAACTACGTGAATGTTCCCCTATACTGATGTTCCCCTTCCAGTTCTGTTATATGCCCCTAAGAAATGCGCTGCTAAACAGAATAATAAAGAATGCCCCCTGTGCACCCGAACCCTTTCTAAGGATTACAAACAGCGCCTATGTGGGTCCTGCATTCAGGCTATACAGGAGGGAGCTCCGGCTTCAGCAACTCCTCCTCCGGATCTATGGGAACTGATCCACTCAGAAATTCAGGCTTCTCCAAAGTCCCTTCAGGGGTCTAAGAAGCACAAGAAGGATCGACAGCGACCAGATTCTCCCCCATCCTCTGACTCAGATTGTAGCAATAGTGACTCGCCTTCATCAGCTTCTTGGTCATCTTCTTCTGATGAAGCAGAGAAGGTGTGGTTTTCCTTAGACGGGATAGACGGCCTAGTCAAAGCCGTATGCTCAACTATGGGAATTGCAGAGGAAAAAAAAAAAAATCTGCGGATCATAACTTGTTCGCTGGTCTGACTCAGAGAAAGCGAAAATCCTTCCCAGTAAATGAGGCCGTCAAATCCCTTGTACGTAAGAAATGGCAGAAGCAAGACCATCGTGGGTTTCTTCCATCTTCCTCGAAATGGCGATACCCCTTTGATGATGAGGACCTCTCGCAATGATGCAAAGTACCGAAGGTGGATGTGGCCATTGCAAAATCATCCAAGAAATGTGCCCGCCCCTTTGAGGATATGGGATTCCTGAAAGATCCTCTAGATAGGAAATCGGATGCTTTTCTTAGACGGATTTGGGAAGCTTCTGCAGGGGCACTGAAACCAGCCATATCTGCCACATATACAGCCAGATCCCTCTTGGTCTGGCTGGACCAATTGGAGAGGCAGCTTAAGTCCGGAACCTCGAGAGATAAGATCCTTTCCTTCCTACCTCTGCTCAAGGATGCAGCTAATTACCTGGCTGACGCATCGGCTGATTCTGTCTGCCTGGCAGCCCGGTCAGCAGGGTCCTCTAATGCAGCCCAGAGAGCTCTCTGGCTTAAATCATGGAATGGGGGACACATCCTCAAAATCTAGGCTGTGTGCACTTCCGTGTGAGGGTGAGTTCCTATTTGGCCCCCAGCTGGATGACATCCTCACCAAGGCTGGAGATAGTAAGAAGGGGTTTCCTAACATGTTTACTCCTCCCTCTAGGCACCCGTTTCACAAACGACGTTTCCAGCCCGCCAGACCCGAACGCAGGGACCGATCTGACCATCCCACTTCAGGGTCCAAGGGAGCCCTGTTTGGCAACCCTTCCTTCCATCGGAAGTACCCCAAACAATGATCAGGTTTTTTCCGGTTGAAGGCAGACTCCATTTTTTTAGGGATGTATGGCAGACCATCACTTCCAGCTCCTTTATTCTGGACCTGCTCTCGGAGGGCCTCCGGCTGGAATTCACGTCCCTCCCTCCTCAGTTTTTTTGCGTTACACCCGCCAGGAGATCAAAGGAACAACATCACGTATTGGTGTCGGAGGTTCTCACTCTCGTGGATAAGCAGGTCCTGACACCGGTCCCGTTACATCAAAGAGACCAAGGGTTCTACTCTCCCCTTTTCTTGGTCCCGAAACCAGATGGGTCATTCAGAACTATTATTAATCTGAAGAAACTTAACTTACTGGGATACCGGCCGTTTAAAATGGAATCCCTCCTGTCCACTATGAAACTGCTCTTCCCCGATTGTTACATGGCGGTCCTCAATCTGAAAGATGCATATTACCACATACCTGTCCACCCGCGTTATCAGCAATATCTCCGGGTAGCACTCGTGATTCACCACTCCATTCACCATTTTCAATTAACGGCCATGCCCTTCGGCGTTTCCCTCGCCCCGCGGATTTTTACTAAGGTCATGGCTGAGGTCACGGCTCACCTTCGCGAACACCAGACCTTGATCATCCCATATTTAGATGACCTACTGGTGGTGGGTAGCACGGCAGCGCAATGTTCATCCCGCCTCAGTCATGCTATGTCAACCCCGCGACGTCTCGGGTGGATATTGAATCTGCAAAAATCTAGACTCACGCCTACCACCTTTCAGTCTTTCCTAGGCATGCTGCTGGATTCACGATGACAGCGTTGTTTTCTCCCGCCAGACAAAGTCGCAATGATACAAAGGGTCATACGACACGCGCAAAGTCACCAGTCACTTTCCCTCCGGACCGCCATGTCTCTGCTAGGATCGATGACTTCCTGTATTCTCGCTGTACAGTGGGCCCAGCTTCACACCAGACAACTACAGTGGGAAATCCTGGCAGCTGCAAGGTCAAATCAGGGGTCGCTCGATTGTCCACTGACCTTGACCAACGCCACCTGTGCTTCCCTTAACTGGTGGCTGACGGACACGAACCTGACAAGTGGGAAGGAATGGCATGTTCACCCCACCAGTCTCTTTACTACTGACGCCAGCCCCTGGCGGGTGGGAGGTTCACCTAGGGGACACCATGGCCCAGGGACTCTGGTCCAGTCAAGAGACGAATGCTTCCTCCAACCTGAAGGAACTCCTGGCGGTCAGTCGAGCCCTGATATCCTTCCTTCCCCTCCTCAGGGGCACCCACGTACAACTCTGTATGGACAATCGGACAGTGGTTGCCTACGTCAACCACCAAGGGGGGGATGCGGTCATGTTCCCTCATGAAGACGGCGGTTCAAGTCTTGGAACTTGCCGAAACACATCTTTTGTCCCTCTCCGCTGTGCACATCTGGGGGGTGGACAACGTGAAGGCGGATTTCCTCAGCCATCCCACTCTCCGTCAGGGAGAATGGGTTTTACATCGGGAGGTTTTCACCCAGATAGTCCACTGGTGGGGCCAACCGGTCATAGACTTATTTGCAACCAGAGACAACAGGAGGTTGAAACAATTTGGGTCCCTGAACAGGGTGGATCGGCCGACGGTCCTAGATGCTTCTCAGGTTCCTTGATGGTACAGCCTAGCCTATGCCTTTCCTCCGCTGATTCTCCTACCCACGGTCCTCTGGCAGATCAGGGAGGAACAAGCTCGGATCATCCTTATAGCTCCCTTCTTGCCCAGACGTCCCTAGTTCTCCCTCCTGAGGCATATGTCAGTCACAGACCCTGGGTTCTCCCATCCCGGCCAGATCTCCTGTCACAGGGTCCTTTCCTTCATCTACACGTCAAGGGGCTCCACTTGACGGCGTGGAATTTGAAAGGGTGTTACTAGCCACCCACGGTTTTTCCAGCCGTCTTATTGATACCCTCCTACGGAGTAGAAAACCAGTCACAACCCGACAGTACGGCCGGATATGGAAACATTTCCTTGCCCCTTTTCCTGATTCCTCTCCAGCTGTGGTCCCGATCTCCTCTATTCTGGAGTTTCTCCAGTCTGGACGAGATATGGGTCTCTCGGTCAGTACCCTAAAAGTTCATGTTTCTGCCCTGGGTGCCCTCTACAATACCAATCTAGCGGGTTAGAGATGGGTCATGCATTTCATTATAGCAAGCGATCGCAGCTAGCCGGTCCGTATAACCAGTCCACCTCCCTGGGATCTCACTCTGGTTCTGGATGCCCTTACCCTTATGCCCTTCGAGCCTCTCACCTCAGCGTCCGATAAGTTGCTATCCCTCAAAACCTGCCTCTTAGTCGCCCTTACTTCTGCCCGTCGCATCAGCGACATTCAGGCCCTGCCCATACATCCTCCCTTCCTTAGGATTTTTCCGGATAGGATCGTTCTCAAGACAGACCCGGCCTATTTACCTAAGGTGGCTTCCCAGTTTCACCGTAGTCAGGAGATCCTCCTCTGTTAAAAAATATACTCTTAAATATATTTTTCTTCAAATACATAAAGCCGCATGAAAGAAAGAACTTCCAAAGATGTAAAAAAATAAATGTATTTTATCTATTTAAAAATGGTTGCCAGGGTTCAGTTACGGAAAGGAAAAATAATATACTTTGATAGCTTACACAAAAATAAGAGTTCATTTAGTCCATAATAATCAATGGGAAGTCTTTACCCAACTTTCTTTGGTTCCTGAACGGCAATGCTGGGGATGTCATCTCTTAAGCTGGACAGCGTGTCATATCTTGCAGCACTGGAGTCTTCTCACCGCAGGCAGTGTGGAGGAGCCCCCAGTAGCCCCCTCCATCGTGTATTATATACCAGCTGTTCAAACCATATAGGGCATTCTAGTGTAACACAGTTGAATATAGTTCCATATTACGTAAGCTTCTAGAAGCTTCGAGAAGCTTCGGGAAGGATTTAAATATATCCCTCCATGCTCAGCACTCAAGTATATTCAATATGGGCATATTTACCCTTATAAACTTTATTAATAACCTATGCCCTCCAACATAAACAGAACTATGAACGTATATGTCTTACTATGAAATATTTGATAACTAGATGTATTAATTTTAATCATTTTACAATTCCCCCTTGAAGTGGGTGGAGCAACCCCGAAAATTAATTAATACATCATTAAAACAACAAATCTTCTTTCCTTATTTGGCGATAATGGATTAATATCAATAATAATGATGAAGAATAATTAATTTGTAAATTCAATAATATAATAATGTGGATTTATGTTATGACAGGCTGTGACTGATCAATCATATAAAAATGTATATAACTATACTTCGCTAGACCTAAAAAGAAATGCAAAAACCAAATCCGGTCACCATATGATGTCCTCTGAGTTGATGTCTTCTTATCTCCGATGTAATCCGGCATAAACACAGTCTCTTAGAAATAAATCCTTTGATAAAAATGAATGGTTACCGATTTAGTACAGTCCCGTATTGCGTTTATCATTGTTAGATCAAAGTCCATAAACTTTATTCTTTATTACAAAGTCCATAGCCAATGTTGATAAACCACAGTTCATGAGTGTAGAAGAAGAATAGCAAAAGTCTTTGATGTCTGTGCAGTGCAATTTACATTAGTCACCTTTTATCCTCCATGCTGCCTGTTGTCGAATAACAGATGTTAAGACGTTCTTGGTCAGCACGACAGGGGTTAACTTTAACACGTCATTGCTCTTCTTAGTAACTTTAGGGAGGTCTTAATGCACAGACCATGTGTCATTGTCCATCCTGAAATCATAGGACTATTGTGTTTCTGAGATGCAAGCACAGTAAGTGTATTTTGTATGTTTCACAGTCTTATTTGAGACGTTACCTTTTAGACCTTTTTGCAGAATCCCTTTTAACTTTTAGGAAAAATATAAAGTCTTTTTATCTTCTGTAATCTTGATTGAAGACTTCATTCCCTACCTAAATACCAAATATGGCAATAACTATCACTAATAAATGTCACAGCGTATCATAACTCTAATACTATAATACCATGTCATTATTATTATCGTAAAAGTATTAATATAATTGATACTCAGAATAATAAAATACTGCATAATGGTATAGACAATAGTATTTTCTTGTAATGACCTTTTTTGTCATTGGTGCATTACCCTTCCAAACCCATAGGTGGCAATGTGTTGAATGTAACCAAAATATAATATAAAGTATGAAACAATATAATGTGTACTTATAACATGTATCATATTATAAATATGAAAGCAACAATGTGGCTTTAGTTAGATCATTTGTAAATTATAAACCAAAGCAAATAACCTTTTAGAAAAGACTGGATGATACCATCAAAACACAATAATACCCATTATAAATTATTATTGATTAAAAATATAATATATATTATTTTTAAATATATGAAGGTAAACCTAGATGTATCTTAATCTTCCATCTTTATTACTCTAATTTAATTTATTTGATTTGTCTATTATTTATAAAATAACCTACTATAAGAAAATGTGTAACTATAAGTAATATTTCACCCTTAATGTGTTAACATACTAATATAAAAATAATGTATTACCAGAAAGTAAACAATTGTATGTATTGATGAAGGAAGTATCTTTTCTTCCAAAAAAAATGGAACTTTTCCCTTTTCATATGAGTCATATTTAATAAAGTAATATACTTATATTAGATATTACTGAACTAAATATTGAAGTGTTTTCTCAATTGAGATATTTAAAATCTGAAGAAAAAATAAAAATTGTAGAATTAAGATTTTAATTAAAAATGTGAATATTAAACAATAATTAATATAAAAAATAGGAATAAAAAGAAAAATGAAAATCGGAATAAAAATAAAACTTGAAATAAAAATAAGGCCTTCTATGTATATAACACCTATGTCTTTAATAATACATAACCTTAATGTTACCAGATAACCTTAATATTACCAGTATCTTATAAAATTACCAAGCCTATCAATAACCAATAAAAATAATTAAGTCATGTAACCTTGCAAATAATACACTTCTCTTAGTATATAAATGCATTATGATATACTTCAAATATATTTTTTTTTTATTCCCAATTCTTCCTTTGTACTTGAAATATTAATTATTAAAGTATCCTGTAAACACATATATTTATCAAATATAAATGTGTGTGATTGAGACCAAACCTCTCCCTTTCAATATCATGAAATATGATATTATAAAAATTAATATGTTTAGATTAAATTAAATTAAAATTTGTGTTGTATATCTTCAAGACCATATTATAATTATCACTTCCATATTTGAAAAGAAAAATGATTTCCAATCTATGTACCAATAAAAGAAGTGACCAACACAAAAGATATAAGAAAATCAAAACGTTATAACCTTATTCTAGAATGTAACTCTTCAGAATAAACCCTTAATAAAAAATCCTAATATCTCTATACTAAAGACATATGTCTAAGAATTAAAATATATATCTTGTATAAATTCCTTCATTATTTATACTTATGTACTATAACTTATTTATTCTATATAGTATACATACATATCTTATAACTTCTAAGTTAAAACAAAAATTCTCTTTTTTTTTTTCTCTCTCTCTGGATACAAATACTTTGACTTTAGCAGCTGCTCAAACAATCAATCATTCATTGACACATCTATGCACACAAGACTGTAACATATACTTTCACATAAAAACATTGACGGACTCAAATCCCTGTATTCCCAATTATTCTATGCGCATTTCAAAGATTATGTTACTAATTTGAAGTACTTCTCGAAAAAAACAAATTCCAATGTATTACACACTGTACATATGACCATGGAACAAACATTTATTTTTAGCTTTTAGTATCAAGTCATGCTCTGGTTACGTGCAAGGAACACCATTCCAAAACAGCAAGCAGTTTTACTACACTTCCAAAGCTCAGATTACATTTCTAATAACTCTAAAGGAGATATATATATATTCATAAAAAAGTTCAAGTATACTTCTCTGACCATTGGTACCTGAGAAAATAATAATTATTATCAAACATGCTTTCGCAAATTAACCTTACACTAGAAAATATATGTTACCTGATTGAAGACAAGAACATATGTAAAAATAAAAGTTAATACTTCATCAATCTGCTTTACTGATAAATTCTGAGAGAAATAAAAGAATAAAATTATTATCATATTTATGATAAAAATGAAACACTTTGAATCTGTTACTTTCTCTTATTGTTTTATTTTAAATATTATTATTCATATACAGAGATCAAATTATTAATTTATAACATTAACTATCATTTGACTAAATGAAAATATGACCTTGATTCACTATCACTACTTTTAATATATATATATATATATATATATATATATATATATATATTCACTGTATATGAAAATTTATGATTATCAAATAGCAAAATTAATTTATCCAGAAATCCACTTTATTTAACTGAAGACCATACCTAATTTTTTCTTCAAAGATTCGATTTATTAGATTCCCTTTGAACTTATAGGAATCCTTGAACTTATGTAATTCAAGGTTTTCTCTTATTTGAGAGAAAATGTCTCTCTCTGAAAAACCACCCACCTGTCGCGGGCTATCAAACCCTAATCCAGGGAAAGAGTCTGCACAAGACACCTGTTTCTGTCTTTCAAAGCTATTACTCATCATTTGTCTGGGATTTTCAATCCCAGTGACCAATCCTTTCACTGGTGACAGGGGTTTTTCCTGTGAAAAAAGACTTTTAGATGATAAAAATTGGGGTGAATTGTATGGTTTATAACACGTATGCATCTTCCTCCGAATTGCATATTCCCTGTCACAGAAATATCTGGATCTGGGAGACACTGTTGGTTTTTCACGGAAACTCTCCCTTTTCCGTGTTGGTTTTTCAGAATTAATTAATTTCTGTCTTGATTGACTTTGGCGACTTCTAACAAAATTGATAAATGTCGTACATTCGAATAGGGACTTTTTATTTAATGCCACTGCACAGGCTGCATTATCAAGGAAATTAAATTTCTTGATGAATAAACGTATCATTCCATCCAATCTGACATTTGGAATGACCGCCCTATACAAACGTTCAAAAACGGACATAAATGAGAACGTACTCTCATTCTGTTCAATTTGTAATTCCTTCAACATCTCATAGTTTGGATCAGATTCATTCCTTGCACAGAAGATGAGATATTTTAGCCTTATGATATCGTTATCATTTGAACAATCAAATGTCTCATTGTCAGAAGACTTTTTTAATGCCAATTGTCTAAAAAAATGCTGAGGTAACCACATACGGAATAACTGATTCGTCTCACTATTGGTTAAATTTAACTTCTCGATGGAACCTTCAAAAACCTCTGAATTTCTGCAAACATGTATTTTAGGATTATATGCGGGAATTAATTTGCATATGTCCAATAAATTTTTTCTAAGTGTAATCCCTAACTTAGCCTGTTCTATTTTTAGAAACTGATCGTCGCCATTTTCTCTCTCCACGTGTCTTTTCTGCACGTGTCCCATTCTGGCTCCTCCCCCTTCTGGCTTCACTACGTCATTTCCTGCTTCTTTCTCAGTATCTTGAAAGGCACCTTGACTAGGTAACACGTGTCTGCCGCCATTATCAAAATTCTGATTTACAAAATTACAGCCAACATTACAGTCAGAATTCACAATATCACTGACTGACATTCCAGGTTCTAAGCAGTCTTTGGATTTCTCTGTCACTGACTCTCCTGACAATTCAGGTTGTCTATTTCCACCATTTTTACACTTTTCTACGATTAACTTGTGAAAATCATAGACTAAATGACAGACATTTCTGATTTTCTGTTTCTCTCTATTAAAAGACCTTGCACATTCTATACGTGAATTCTCAAGTTCACACTCCTCATAAAAGCGTAACCAAATCTCTTCTACATTAGAAATATCTGGATAAGTGAACTGAAGTTTACTTTGCTTCACATATGAAGAGATAAAATCCATTTTCTTACCTGAAATGATCAGATGATCTGATGGATGATCCTGTAAGACTTGATCCACCTTATTCAACACGTCCAATACTTCTTATGGACTGACTTTATCTTTCTTGCTCAAAAATACGTCGAAAGTTAACTCCTGTAACTTTGTAAAGACTTTAAAGTTCATTTAAAAAAAAAAAACATTCATGCAACTTGACTTATACGTATTTCCTAGGTTCTACGTGATTTTTATAAATTGTCGATTCCTGATCCTTTGCAGGAGATACTTAAAATACTTATGACTTTGATAACTTCGACCCCCCTTATGCAAAGTGAAGGAACAACAAAAAAAATATAAAAAAAATCACGAATAGCTGACTCGCCAAATGTTAAAAAATATACTCTTAAATATATTTTTCTTCAAATACATAAAGCCGCATGAAAGAAAGAACTTCCAAAGATGTAAAAAAATAAATGTATTTTATCTATTTAAAAATGGTTGCCAGGGTTCAGTTACGGAAAGGAAAAATAATATACTTTGATAGCTTACACAAAAATAAGAGTTCATTTAGTCCATAATAATCAATGGGAAGTCTTTACCCAACTTTCTTTGGTTCCTGAACGGCAATGCTGGGGATGTCATCTCTTAAGCTGGACAGCGTGTCATATCTTGCAGCACTGGAGTCTTCTCACCGCAGGCAGTGTGGAGGAGCCCCCAGTAGCCCCCTCCATCGTGTATTATATACCAGCTGTTCAAACCATATAGGGCATTCTAGTGTAACACAGTTGAATATAGTTCCATATTACGTAAGCTTCTAGAAGCTTCGAGAAGCTTCGGGAAGGATTTAAATATATCCCTCCATGCTCAGCACTCAAGTATATTCAATATGGGCATATTTACCCTTATAAACTTTATTAATAACCTATGCCCTCCAACATAAACAGAACTATGAACGTATATGTCTTACTATGAAATATTTGATAACTAGATGTATTAATTTTAATCATTTTACATCCTCCCTTCCTTTTTTCCTGTCCCTACCACACCGGAAGAATGTCGTTTTCACACCCTAGATGTCAGGGAAACCATTCTCACCTATATAACTAGGATGGCCCCTTGGAGACAGGATAGGGCATTGTTTATTGCCTTTCAGGGTTCCAGACAAGGTCGCCAGGTGACGAAACATACCTTAGCCCGATGGATGAGGGATGCCATTTCCATGGCATACATGGTTAAGCAAGAACCTCTGCCTTCCCATCTACAGGCTCATTCTACTAGGGCGATGGCCTCCTCCTGGGCTGAAATGGCTGACGTCTCCATCGACAGTATTTGTAAGGGTGCCACCTGGTCCTCTCCTTCTACCTTTTAAAAGCATTACAGGCTGGACCTTTCTTCTTCCTCAGACCTTGCATTCGGGAGATCAGTCCTTCAAATGGTTATCCCTCCCTAAGTGTCTATTTTCTCTCCATGTCTCTCGTGGGTGCTGTCGTGGCGAATGGAAAAGACTAAATTGCTTACCAGTAATGGGATTTTCTGGAGTCCACGACAGCACCCTTTACACCCCTACCCTTCTTTTTTCTTTTCACTCTTCTGTGTCATTTGGTGGTTTCTCTGATTATTTACTAATCCATCGCGGTTCCTCTCACATACTCTGAAACCAACTGATGAGGGAGGGGGACCGCCCCTTTTTATCTGTAGGTTTCCTGTCCTGAAGGGGGCGCATCCCTCTCTCGTGGGTGCTGTCGTGGACTCCGGAAAATCCACTTACCGGTAAGTAATTTAGTCTTTTTCAAAGGTTTTATGGACTGATGAAGTGAGAGTGACTCTTGATGGGCCAGATGGATGGGCCAGGCTAGAGGCTAGATCAGTAAAGGGCAGAGAGGTCCACTCCCACTCAGACGCCAGCAAGGTGGAGGTGCTGGTATGGGCTGGTATCATCAAAGATGAACTGTGGGACCTTTTCGGGTTGAGGATGGAGTGATCTCAACTCCCAGACCTACTGCCAGTTTCTGGAAAACAACTTCTTCAAGCAGTGGTATAAGAAGAAGTTGGTATCCTTCAAGAAAAACATGATTTTCATGCAGGACAATGCTCCATCACATGCATCCAACTACTCCACAGCGTGGCTGGCCAGTAAAGGTCTAAAAGATGAAAAAATAATGACATGGCACCCTCGTTCACCTGATCTGAACCCCATAGAGCACATGTGGTCCCTCATAAAATGTGAGATCTACAGGGAGGGAAAACAGTACACCTCTCGATACAGTGTCTGGGAGGCTGTGGTGGCTGCTGCACGCAATGTTGATCGTAAACAGATCAAGCAACTGACACAATTTATGGATGGTAGGCTGTTGAGTGTCATCATAAAGAAAGGTGGCTATATTGGTCAGTAATTTTTTGGGGTTTTGTTTTTGCATGTCAGAAATGTTTATTTCTAAATTTTGTGCAGTTATATTGGTTTACCTCAAGGATGGGGAACCTCCGGCCCGCGGGCCGTATACGGCCCATGACGATTTGTTATGCGGCTCCCGGGCACATTCCCGGGGAACGCTGTGCTCTGGCGGCAGCAGCGCTTTTCCCGGCTGCTGGCCCTTTAAATCCCACTGCCTGATGCCCTGAGGGTAGATGCTAGAATGTACGGGCTCTCTCCAGATCCTCACTTCCAGGACCTGACTGCAGCCCATACATTCTAGGCTTAACCCCGGCCTGTGCTAGTGTGCTCTGGTGGGCGGGGTAAACAGCACGCTGCGATAAAGTCACACAAGAGCTGCAGCAGATTTTCCAGCCTCCCGGACCTGTGCTGTGTGTGTGACTCCCCCTCACTGTGAGTGCTCAACCCATCACTGCCCCCCCGCTCAGTGCTGTGTACCCCCTAATCAATGCTCTGTGTACCCCTAGAACTGTGTACCCCCTAATGCTGTGTAACCCCCAGTGCTGTGTACCTCCTAGTACAGTGTGTACCCCCTAATGCTGTGTGTACCCCCTAATGCTGTGTGTACCCCCTAATGCTGTGTGTGCTCCCCAGTGCTTTGTACCCCCTAGTACACTGTGTACCCCCTAATGCAGTGTGTACCCCCCTAATGCAGTGTGGACTCCCTAATGCAGTGTGTACCCCAGTGCTCTGTACCCCCTAGTACAATGTGTACCCCCTAATGCTGTGTACCCCCCAGTGCTGTGTACCCCCTCAGTGCTGTGTAACCCCCCCACTGCTGTCCGTGCCCCACTAGTGCTGTCTGTACCCCCTGGGTGATGTCTATGCCCCCCAGTGCTGTCCGCACCACCTAATGCTGTCCATGCTGCCACCAGTGCTGTCCATGCCACGGTCAGTGCTGTCTGTGCCCCCCTTATGCTGTCCGTGCTCCCCAGTGCTGTGTGCCACCGATCAGTACTGTGTACCCCCCAGTGCTCTGAACTTGCTACTGCTGTCTGTACCCTCCCACTGCTGTCTATGCCCCCCAGTCCGTGCCCTCCTGTTGATGTCTATGCTGCCCCAGACCTGTCTGTGTCTCCCAAGTGATGCCACCTAATGCTGTCCGTGCTGCCACCTAGTGCAGTCCGTGCTGCCACCTAGTGCTGTCCTTGTCCCCAGTCATGTCTGTGCCACCACCAGGGCTGTCTGTGGCACCGCCAGGGCTGTCCATGCCCCCCTACTGATGTGTACGCCCCAGCCCCTCATGTAATGTATACGCCCCAGCCCCCCCTGTGATGTATATGCCCCAGCCCCTCCTGTGATGTGTACTCCCAGTGTCTCCTGTAAGTTATGCGCCCCAGCCCCTCCTGTGATGTGTACTCCCAGTGTCTCCTGTAAGTTATGCGCCCCAGCCCCTCCTGTGATGTGTACTCCCAGTGTCTCCTGTAAGTTATGTGCCCCAGCCCCTCCTGTGATGTGTACTCCCAGTGTCTCCTGTAAGTTATGCGCCCAAGCCCCTCCTGTGATGTGTACTCCCAGTGTCTCCTGTAACTTATGCGCCCCAGCCCCTCCTGTGATGTTTATGCCTCAGCGCCTCCTGTGATGTGTTCTCCCAGTGTCTCCTGTAATTTATGCACCCCAGCTCCTCCTGTGATATGTACTCCCAGTGTCTCCTGTAATTTATGCGCCCCAGCCCCTCCTGTGATGTATATTCCCCAGCCCCTCCTGTGATGTATATGCCCCAGCCCCTCCTGTGATGTATATGCCCCCAACATCTCCAGACCGAGACAAACCTGGAAAAGCAGCTGTGAGAAACAAGATGATCACTATCACTGAACATCACAGCCGCACCAAAGAGAAGCAGCTCCTGCCTCCACATTAGGGGGGAGCTAATTAATCGTTTGACCAAATATAGCAGGGTTATTTTTCAAGTTGATAATGTTGTGCGGCCCCCAAAGGTTAGTAGAAAATTCCAAATGGCCCAAGGCAGTAAAAAGGTTCCCCACCCCTGGTTTACCTGGTGAAAATAAACAAGTGAGATGGGAATATGTTTGGTTTTTATTAAGTTGCCTAATAATTCTGCACAGTAATAGTTACCTGCACAAACAGGTAGGCGATATCTTCCTAAGATAGCCAAATCTAAAAAAAAACCCACTCCAACTTCCAAAATATTAAGCTTTGATATTTATGAGTTTTTTGGGTTGATTGAGAACATAGTTGTTGATCAATAATAAAAAAAATCCTCTAAAATACAACTTGCCTAATATTTCTGCACACAGTGTGTATATATATATTATATATTTATATGTATATGTGTGTTTTTCCAAGAGTGGTGGCGGACTGTGGAAGGTTTGCGGGGTGGAGGCGGAAGCTATGGTGGAGCCTGGGTGGAGTCTCAAGGGGGCCCCATAATTTTGCCCGTGTGGGACCCTGAAATTCCTAGTGGTGGCCCTGGTGTTGAGCCACCCAGGATGCCACTAATGATAATACTCGAAAACCACACATTAAACAAACAAAACAAACAGTAAACAAAAAGTGCGCGTTTTTTCTTTTCTTGGGGAATGGACAGTGGTCCTTCTACCATAAAAATAAAAAAAACACAAAATACTCAAACACATAATAGTTCACAGTGACAGTGGTCATCATGTACTAAGCAGATTGAATATACAGAAAATGGAATGGTTTTACCAACTCCAAGAAGAGTTCGGGTGCAGAATGTTTCCAAGCAAGACCGGGTCCACAGTTGTCCAAGTGGCCCTGAAAACTCCTAAGGAAACTAAAATCTGTGCTATCACCCACAGGCTCACGTCCTTACAAGGACAGTCCACTGCTCGCTATGCAAGACTGGACCCTTAAAATGACCCTTCATTCGTCCCGACGCATTTTGTCATATTGAGTCTTCAGGGGACATACTGTCATCTATGAAAGGTCCTCCAACCCAGCTAAGGCTGACTTCACACATCAGTAAAAAACAGACTTTTTTCCCTGGTGTGATAAAGGTACGTATGTCCCTTCGTGTGCCGTGATTATGGCAAACATGTAATCTCCGTGTGCTATCCATGATCATACACGGAGATCATACTCACCTGTCCCCGCTCCTGCTGTTCTTGGTGCTGATATCTCCTGCGATGCTGTGTCTGGCTGCCACTGTCTCCCCGCTGCAGCTACTTCCGGGTCGGCTGTGCAGTGCATAACTGCATACGCATGAGCATAATTAGCTGCCCTGGAAGCAGGAGACAGGTGTGTTCGGAGACAGCGTTGCTGGAGACGGTTGAGTTTAAAAATAATTTTATTTTAAATGTACGTGTTTTTCTGGTACGTGTTTCACGGATCACATTACAGTGTGGTTCGTGTGACATCTGTGATGCCAGAAAAAAAAGGACATGTCTCTGTGCGAAAAACCCTGACACGCGTGTACGCCGCACAGAGACATGGTCAGTGAGAAATCACTAATGTGTGTGCAGATCCATTGATTTTAATGGGTCTGCGTATGTCCGTGATTCTGGTATGTATAAAAACTAGCACATATGTATCAAAATCACTGATGTGTGAAGGGGGCCTAACACAGAGCCATACTGCTATCAGCGGTTGTTAAGAGGTTAAAACGTTAAAGGTAAGGTGTCGCGTTTTTTAATGTTGTATTAATAATAGTGATTATGAAATGAAGTATTTTTAATCAAAATTAAATTTACTGTTTATTTAGTTTTTATTTAATTCTAGTTTTACTGAAGCACTAGGGGCTGCCATCTTGTATCTGCTGTATCGACAGTTACACACCTCATTTATGGTAGTCCTGTGTGCATTCACTCTGATAGTCAGACTCCGACTCTATACTTAATACAGGAGAGCTCCCTGCTGAGACCCTGGGCTGATCAGCGCCATCTTTGTGGAGCCCACAGCGTATGCTGTGTGCTTCACTTTCCCCCTGTCACCCACCGGGATGGATGGGGTGAGTACTGGTGTCGGGCAGCGGTAATTGTAACCGATCCTGGCTGCTCCCCACTCTGCCACCCCTCCCCCCCCGCCGCACTCTGCCGGTCACCCTCCCTCCCCCGCATGTGCTCACTTCAGGCCTCCACGCCTCGCTGCTATTTACTGTGATCGCTGACAGGACAGGCTGCCGGGGGTGCAGGTCTGAGGTGAGTGCATGCGGCTGGAAGCGGTGATCACGGCTTGACATCTGTAGTGCAGTGCCGCTCAGGCTGCAGATCACCCCTCCTCGCCGCATGTCACCTCGCACCTCCGATCCTGGCCGGCAGCACAGTATATGGGGGAGCGAGATACAGCGGGGCATAGGGAGACTCTCAGTGAGCGGGGCATAGGCAAACTGTCAGCGAGCGGGGCATAGGGAGACTGTCAGCGAGCAGGCATAGGGAGACTGTCAGCGAGCGGGTATAGGGAGACTGTCAGCGAGCGGGCATAGGGAGACTGTCAGCGAGCGGGGCATAGGGAGACTGTCAGCGAGCGGGGCATAGGGAGACTGTCAGCGAGCGGGCATAGGGAGACAGTGGAGCACTATGCAGCTGGCCTTAGTGACACTTTAGACTTATTAGGATCAGTTTGCGGCCGCCAACAAAATGGCTCCGCACTGTGATCCTAAGCTTCATCTTCCTTATCTTTTTGGAAACTCCCGGATTGGGAGAGGGAGCTGTGACATCACATACAGGAAAGCAGATTCCACCCACTTTTACTGCAGTTGTAATGTGAGATATTTCTACAGTACTTCTACAGTCGGATTTCAGCAGCTGCTCACCCTAGTGTTTAAGAGTGGAACATATCAAACTTTCATTTTTTTTTTTTCTCTCAATTAAAAACAAATCATTTTATTTAAACATAACAGTAAAACATTAAGGCTATGTGCGCACTAGAAAAAGGATTTTTCTCAAGAAATCTCTAGAGAGTGAAGGATTAGCGCACCTGCGTTAAAAAAAACGCTCCAATAACGCACTGAAAAAACACAAGCGTTTTTACCACGTTTTGGTGCGTTTTTTTGCAGGTTGGGCCCTGCGTTTTTTAATGCTTTAACAGTAATAAATAATATAGATAATATATAGATATTCGATAGACAGACAGACAGACAGATAGATGGATAGACAGATAAATAAATAGATAATAGATAGATAGATAGATAGATATAGATGAACTAGAAGGTGGCCCGATTCTACGCATCATGTATTCTAGAATGTACGTATTGTGTAGTTCATGTATGATTTTTGTTATATATATATATATATATATATATATATATATATATATATATATATATAGATGTTGTTGTGTGTAGTTACCAAGTGTTTGTGTAGGGCGCTGTACATATTCTGGGTGTTGTCTGGGTGTGACGGGGGGTGAGAGCGGTGTTGTATGTGTGTTGCGTTGTTTGTGGAGCGCTGTGTGTCTGTCGCGTTGTGTGTGTGTGTGTTGCGCGGTTTGTGTGGGTGTGGTGTGTTTTGGGGGAGGTATGTTTTGTGCAATGTGTGTGTTGTGCGGTATGTGCGTATATTTATGTATGCCGCGGTGTTTGTGTGTTGGGTGTTGTGTGTGTGCAGCGTTGTCTGTGTGTGTGGGTGTCTGTGTATGGCGGTGTTTGTGGTTCCCTGTGTGTGTGTGTGTGTGTGTGTGTGTGTGTTGGGGGGAGGTGTGCACCTCCCATCGTGCTCCATCCCCCATGCTGCGCACCCCCCATCATGCCCCATCCCCTATGCTGCGCATTCCCCATCGTGCTCCATCCCCCATGCTGCGCACCCCCCATCGTGCTCCATCCCCCATGCTGCGCACTCCCCATCGTGCTCCATCCTCCATGCTGCGCACTCCCCATCGTGCTCCATCCTCCATGCTGCGCACTCCCCATCATGCTCCATCCCCCATGCTGCGCACCCCCCATTGTGCTACATCCCCCATGCTGCGCACCCCCCATCGTGCTACATCCCACATGCTGCGCACTCCCCATCGTGCTACATCCCCCATGCTGCGCACTCCCCATCGTGCTACATCCCCCATGCTGCGCACCCCCCATCGTGCTACATCCCCCATCGTGCTACATCCCCCATGCTGCGCACTCCCCATCGTGCTACATCCCCCATGCTGCGCACCCGCCATCGTGCTCCATCCGCCATGCTGCGCACTCCCCATCGTGCTTCATCCCCCATGCTGCGCACTCCCCATCGTGCTACATCCCCCATGCTGCGCACTCCCCATCGTGCTACATCCCCCATGCTGTGCACTCCCCATCGTGCTACATCCCCCATGCTACGCACCCCCCATCGTGCTACATCCCCCATCGTGCTACATCCCCCATCGTGCTACATCCCCCATGCTGCGCACCCCCCATCGTGCTACATCCCCCATCATGCTACATCCCCCATCGTGCTACATCCCCCATGCTGCGCACCCGCCATCGTGCTCCATCCGCCATGCTGCGCACTCCCCATCGTGCTACATCCCCCATGCTGCGCACTCCCCATCGTGCTACATCCCCCATGCTGCGCACTCCCCATCGTGCTACATCCCCCATGCTGCACACTCCCCATCGTGCTACATCCCCCATGCTGCGCACTCCCCATCGTGCTACATCCCCCATGCTGCGCACTCCCCATCGTGCTACATCCCCCATGCTGCGCACTCCCCATCCTGCTACATCCCCCATGCTGCGCACCCCCCATCGTGCTCCATCCTCCATGCTGCGTACCCCCCATCGTGCTACATCCCCCATGCTGCGCACTCCCCATCGTGCTACATCCCCCTTGCTGCGCACTCCCCATCGTGCTACATCCCCCATGCTGCGCACCCCCCATCGTGCTACATCCCCCATCGTGCTACATCCCCCATCGTGCTACATCCCCCATGCTGCGCACTCCCCATCGTGCTACATCCCCCATGCTGCGCACCCGCCATCGTGCTCCATCCGCCATGCTGCGCACACCCCATCGTGCTACATCCCCCATGCTGCGCACTCCCCATCGTGCTACATCCCCCATGCTGCACACCTCCCCATCGTGCTACATCCCCCATGCTGCGCACTCCCCATCGTGCTACATCCCCCATGCTGCGCACTCCCCATCGTGCTACATCCCCCATGCTGCACACTCCCCATCGTGCTACATCCCCCATGCTGCGCACTCCCCATCGTGCTACATCCCCATGCTGCGCACTCCCCATCGTGCTACATTCCCATGCGGCGCACTCCCCATCGTGCTCCATCCCCCATGCTGCGCACCCCCCATCGTGCTACATCCCCCATTCTGCGCACTCCCCATCGTGCTACATCCCCCATGCTGCGCACCCCATCGTGCTACATCCCCCATGCTGCGCACCCCCCATCGTGCTACATCCCCCATGCTATAATAGTTCTCCTATTATACTCAGAGAGGAGTATAATAGGAGGACTGTAATAGGAGGAGTAGTCCTGGGGGGAGAGGAGTATAATGCCGGCTCCCTGCACATGTGTACCGGGAGCCGGTGTACACTGGTAACTATGATACACATCGGGTAACTAAGGGACCTTAGTTACCCGATGTGTATAATGGTTACCAGCGTTCACGGGCTCCGTCAAGATCCCAGCATCGCAAGGTTATGTCTGGCGCTGCTGGGATCGTGATGGAGCCGGTGTACACTGATAACTATGATACACATCGGGTTGCCAAGGGACCTTAGTTACCCAATGTGTATAATGGTTACCAGCGTTCACGGGCTCCGTCAAGATCCCAGCATCGCAAGGTTATGTCTGGCGCTGCTGGGATCGTGACGGAGCCGGTGTACACTGGTAACTATGATACACATCGGGTAACCAAGGGACCTTAGTTACCCGATGTGTATAATGGTTACCAGCGTTCACGGGCTCCGTCAAGATCCCAGCATCGCAAGGGTATGTCTGGCGCTGCTGGGATCGTGACGGAGCCAGTGTAGAAGCAAGCGATATCCCAGGATGTTGTGAGTGTGTGGATGTGATGTGTGAGGTGTGTGTGAGAGTGAGTGTGATCTGATGTGTGTGTGTGTACTCACCTGGGAGTCGGAGCTCCGTGTCAGTTGGGCCAGAGCGAGCGTGCATTGCATGAGGGGGGCGGGGCCTGCAGAGAGCCGGGGCGAGAGGCCAATCCGTGGGGGGGGCGGGGCCATGGCGAGCCCAGCGGCCAATCAGCTTTGTGTCACCGTAAGGACACAATTTTGGAGCATGACAGACAGACAGACAGACAGAATAAGGCAATTATATATATAGATAGATATAGACAGATATATGGATAGATAGATAAATAAATAGATAATGGATAGATAGAAAGATAGATAGATGAATAGATAGATTGATAGATAGTAGAGGGCTAGATAGATAATAGAAAGATAGATAGATGAATAGATAGATAAGTAGATAATGGATAGATGAATAGATAGATAATGGATATATAGATGGATGGATAGACAGATCTATATATATAATTGCCTTATTCTGTCTGTCTGTTTGTCTGTCTGTCTGTCTATCTGTCTGTCTGTCATGCTCCAAAATTGTGTCCTTACGGTGACACAAAGCTAATTGGCCGCTGGGCTCGCCATGGCCCCGCCCCCCCACACCGATTGGCCGCTCGCCCAGGCTGCGCCCCCACACGGATTGGCCAGCCGCTCGCCCAGGCTCCGCCCCCCCACAGATTGGCCTCTCGCCCCGGCACCCTGCAGGCATTGGCAATTTGGCCACGCCACGCCCCGCCCCCCTCACGCAATGCACGCTAGCTCTGGCCCCGCCCCCTCCCTCCCCCCGCGCATTCCCCGAACTGACACGGCTGTCACCGAGGTGAGTACTGTACTCCCCCCCCCCGCGCATTCCCAGAACTGACACGGCTGTCACGGAGGTGAGTACTGTACTACCCCCCCCACCCCCACCCCCCCCGGCCCCCGCTCGCACGGGAGTGGTGTGGATACGTTGGTAACCATGCTCGCATGGTTACAAGCGCATCAAGGTCCTGCTGCGGCGGAAGATCCACACGCACACACATAACAGCACACACACAAACATACACACACATCAGATCACACTCACTCTCACACACACCTCACACACACCTCACACACACCTCACACATACCTCACATCGCATCCACACACTCACAGCATCCGGCGATATCGCTTGCTTCTCGGCCTCGATACTGTGCTGTTGTGACCTTCCAGGACCTGACGGAGGATCACATGGCCAGAGGCATGTGGTATCTCCGGATGTTGTGAGTGTGAGCGCGTATGTGCGATATCGTCAGTGTCTGTGTGTGTGAGTGTATGCGATCGGGTGTGTGTGAGTGTATGCGATCGGGTGTGTGTGAGTGGATGCGATCGGGTGTGTGTGAGTGGATGCGATCGGGTGTGTGTGAGTGGATGTGATCGGGTGTGTGAGTGTCGGCAGAGGAGCACGGCGTGCTGGAGGAGGCTGGGAGCAGAGAGGCTGATCATGGGGAAGGCTGGGAGGGGGAGGCTGATGCTGGGGGAGACTGGGAGGGGAAGGCTGATGCTGAAGGAGGCTGGGAGGGGGAGGCTGGGAGGAAGGAGGCTGGGAAGAGAGAGGCTGATCCTGGGGAAGGCTGGGAAGGGGAGGCTGATGCTGAGGGAGGCTGGAAGGAGAGAGGCTGATGCTGGGGGAGGCTGGAAGGAGAGAGGCTGAGGCTGGGAGGAGGGAGGCTGATGCTGGGGAAGGCTGATGCTGAGGGAGGCTGGGAGGGGAAAGCTGATGCTGGGGAAGGCTGGGAGGACGGAGGCTGGGAGGAGAGAGGCTGATCCTGGGGAAGGCTGGGAGAGGGAGGCTGATGCTGGGGGAGGCTGGAAGGAGAGAGGCTGATGCTGGGGGAGGCTGGAAGAAGAGAGGCTGATGCTGGGGGAGGCTGATGCTGGGGGAGGCTGGGAGGAGAGAGGCTGATGCTGGGGAAGGCTGGGAGGAGAGAGGCTGATGCTGGGGACAGAGAGGAGAGGCTGATGCTGGGAGGAGAGAGGCTGATGCTGGGATGAGAGAGGCTGATGCTGGGAGGAGAGAGGCTGATGCTGGGGGAGGCTGGGAGGGGGAGGTAGATGCTGGGGGAGGCTGGGACAAGGGAGGCTGATGCTGGTGGAGGCTGATGCTTGGGGAGGCTGATGTTGGGGGAGGCTGGAAGGAGAGAGGCTAATGCTGGTGGAGGCTGATGCTTGGGGAGGCTGATGCTGGGGGAGACTGGGAGGGGAAGGCTGATGCTGAGGGAGGCTGGGAGGGGGAGGCTGGGAGGAAGGAGGCTGGGAGGAGAGAGGCTGATCCTGGGGAAGGCTGGGAACGGGAGGCTGATGCAGAGGGAGGCTGGAAGGAGAGAGGCTGATGCTGGGGGAGGCTGGAAGGAGAGAGGCTGATGCTGGTGGAGGCTGATGCTTGGGGAGGCTGATGCTGGGGGAGACTGGGAGCGGAAGGCTGATGCTGAGGGAGGCTGGGAGGGGGAGGCTGGGAGGAAGGAGGCTGGGAGGAGAGAGGCTGATCCTGGGGAAGGCTGGGAAGGGGAGGCTGATGCTGAGGGAGGCTGGAAGGAGAGAGGCTGATGCTGGGGGAGGCTGGAAGGAGAGAGGCTGAGGCTGGGAGGAGAGAGGCTGATGCTGGGGAAGGCTGAGAGGACGGAGGCTGATGCTGGAGGAGGCTGGAAGGAGAGAGGCTGATGCTGGCGGAGGCTGATGCTGGGGGAGGCTGGAAGGAGAGAGGCTGATGCTGGTGGAGGCTGATGCTTGGGGAGGCTGGGAGAGGGAGGCTGATGCTGAGGGAGGCTGGGAGGAGGGAGGCTGGGAGAGGTAGGCTGAGAGAAGAGAGGCTGATGCACACACACGCGCGCGCACTGCACAACACACCACACACCACACACACACACACACTGGGAACCACAAACAACTGCCCTACACAGACACCCACACACACAGACAACGCTGCACACACACAACACCCAACACACAAACACCGCGGCACACACAAATATACGCACATACCGCACAACACACACATTGCACAAAACATACCTCCCCCCAAAACACACCACACACACACAAACCGCGCAACACACACACAACGCTACAGACACACAGCGCTTCACAAACAACGCAACACACGCAACACACATACAACACCGCTCTCACCCCCCGTCACACCCAGACAACACCCAGAACATGTACAGCGCCTACACAAATACTTGGTAACTACACACAACAACATCTATATATATATATATATATATATATAACAAAAATCATACATGAACTACACAATACGTAAATTCTAGAATACCCGATGCGTAGAATCGGGCCACCTTCTAGTAGATAAATAAATAGATAGATAATGGATAGATAGATAGATAGATAGATAGATATATGGATAGATAGATAAATAAATAGATAATGGATACATAGAAAGATAGATAGATGAGTAGATAGATTGATAGATAGATATTGGATAGATAGATAGATAGATAAATAGATAATGGATAGATATTTGAATAGATGGATAGATAAATAAATAGATAATGGATAGATAGATAGATATTGGATGGATAGATAGATAGATGGATAGACAGACAGATAAACAGATAAATAATGGATAAATAGATAGAAAGATAGATGAATAGATAGACAAATAAATAGATACTAGATAGATAATGGATAGATAGTTGAATAGATGGATAGATAAATAAATAGATAATGGATAGATAGATAGATCGATAGATAGATGAATAGATTGATAAATAGATAGATATTGGATAGATAGATAGATGGATAGACAGACAGATAAACAGATAAATAATGGATAAATAGATAGAAAGATAGATGAATAGATAGACTGATAGACAAATAAATAGATACTAGATAGATAATGGATAGATAGATAGATAGAAAGATAGAAAGATAGATAGATAGATGAATAGATAGACAGATATTGGATAGATAGATAGATGGATAGACAGACAGATAAATAGATAGATAATGGATAGATAGATAGAAAGATAGATGAATAAATAGACTGATAGATGGATAGACAGATAAATAGATAATAGATAGAAAGATGGATAGATGAATAGATTGATGGATAGATAATCGATAGATAGATAGATAGACAGATGGATGGATAGATGGATAGATAGAGTCCCAGTGAGGACACACTGCAGTTCTCGCGAGCGGTAATGTGTTCACATTACCGACCATGAGAAATGACCTGTAGTTATCCCTGCAGCATCGCTCACTGAATGAGGCTGGATGCAAGCATCGCGGGACCTTAGTGGATTACGTCGGAGCTGTGTGTTTGGGGGGGTTAATAAAGTGGTGAAAGAGGGGGCTTTTTTGTTATTTTATTTAAAATAAAGGATTTTTCGGTGTGTGTTTATTCACTTTACTTGCAGGTTAATCATGAAAGCTGTCTCATGGACGCTGTCATGATTAAGCTTGGACTTAGTGGCAGTGCATAGCTGCCATTAACTCGTAATTACCCCGATTGCCACCGCATTACGGCAATCGGGAAGAGCCGGTAACACGCCAGGACTGTCGCATAATGGATGTGACATTCTCGGGGCAGCGGCGGGCATTAACCATGGCCTGAGATTACCGGGCCGCAGCTGTGTGTTTACCTTGGCTGGGCGGTAAAAATACGGTGGAGCCCACGTTTTTTTTTTTTCATTTTTTATTTTTAATATGTACGTTTGATTTCAATGTGTATTATATATGTCTGTGTGTGATATGTGTGTGTATTCTATATGTCTGTGTCTGTGTGTGAGTGTGATCTGTGTGTGTTTACTCTCTGCTCAACTTCCTCTTCCTGTCATAATGACATCACTTCCCTGCCAAACGCAGGGCAGTGATGAACATTATGTCCCGAAAAACGCGAAATAACTTGGAAATAACGCAGGAAAACGCAATGAAATGCACATCACTTGCTACCTGCGTTATTCCCTGCGCTATTTCATGATTACATTACAGCCAATGGAGTGAATAACGCAGTTAGCTGCAGAAAAGAAGTGGCATGCTCATTCTTTTTCTCAAGAAAATCTACTGAAAGAATTTTCTTGAGAAAAAAACGCAGTGTGCGCACGGCTAATTTTTTCTTCCATAGGTTTTGCTGGGGAATGTCTGCAGAAAGGTTACAACCATTTTCTCAAGAAATTTCTGCAGCAAAAACGCAAAAAAATGCAGGTAAAAACGCAGTGTGCGCACAGTGCCTAATACTTTATATTTTTTCAGTTATTGAAAAAATGTTTTGTTTTTTTTACGACACGTTCCCTTTCATTAGTTTGATTTTTGTATGCTGTAAAGAATCCATCGCACAATCCCTGGCCAGAGGCACCTCACATGGGTCAGCTCGCGGTATCGCAGGGGCCCAATCTTTCTCACGGTAGGACCCTATACAGGGCCACCTCTTTCAGCCTCCCCCGTACACACACTCACAGACTCATATGCCTTCAGACACTGCAACACTCATTGGGTACTAGGCAGCAGGATGCCTACACGGCACACCCCAAACCACAAGGACAGTACAGGAGGCAGTCAGTAAGGCTGCTTTCACACATCAGTTTTTTGGCATCAGGCACGATCCGGCGAAAAAACTGATGCGACGGATCCGGCGAAAAAACGGATCATTTGCATCAGTTTTTTCCATCAGTTTTCCATCAGTTCCTTCAGTTTTTTTGACAGATCCGGTGTGATACTGAGCATGCTCATTTAAAAAAACGGATCCGGCAGCCGGATCCGTTTTTTTTGCCGCATTACGCCGGATCTGGCGTCCATAGGCTTCCATTATAAAACACACCATACGGCGCCGGATCCAGCGCGATCTTTTTTTGCCGGACACAAAAACGTTCACTTCAACGTTTCATCCGGCCACCGGACAAGTAAATTTTGCCGGATCTGGCAAAAACCGGATGAAACACAAGGCCATCCGGCACAATCCGGCGTTAATGAAAGTCTATGGGAGAAAAAACGGATCCGGCGGCAACAGACGCCGGATCCGTTTTTTCATGTTTTTGCCGGATTGTGCCTGATGGCAAAAAACTGATGTGTGAAAGCAGGATGACACAAAGGGTTACTTACCGTGGTTTGAAATGCATCCGGTCCTATACCTGTTGGGGGGCGATGTTGTGAGGCCGCATTCTCCACCAAAAACTGTTATGGCAATCAGCCAAGCCACGTGCCCAATGAATGGTTCGTCGTCGAGAGGAAGCCAGCTAGCAACGTCAATCATGTGGTTTCCCAGCTGAGGAAATGCCCAGGGGGTCAATCTTATCACTATTGCATAATGATTGGTTACACCCTTGTTTATCATCTATACTGATTGGTTCATCTGGAATATTACATAAATCAGAGACCACCTGATTCAAATGGATATCAAGATAATATTCTTGCCACTCTTCATGGTCCAAGATGGTCTTTATCTTGTTCTTACACAGCTTATGTGATGTGGAACGTGCAGAGTCATCTCATGTGCATCAGGAGCCACTTTTTAGAGATAAGGACTGCTACATCTTCCAATGCACCAGTACTTAATATATCATTTTATATTTAAAGGCACATTACACTGAATATGGCCTTCATACATATTTGGATGTTATTCTATGTTAGGTGTAGCAAATTCAAACAATAATACCAATCTGATCTTGTAGATCATGTTAATTCTTTAACACAGACGAGTGCTTGAACCAAACCTTAGTGATGACAGTTTGGGTAGTTGTTCATGAGTGCGAGATGAACATTGGGTGTTGTAATCTTTAGACAGATTACGTGGTCTTGTAGTGGTTATACCTGGTCAGTCATTATTCACAGATGGTGGCACCCCCTACACCTCCTGCGCACATGCTCCGGCTCCCTACGCCTCCTGCGCACACACGCTCCAGCTCCCTACACGTCCTGCGTACACATGGTCCAGCTCCCTACACCTCCTGTGCACACACAGTCCAGCTCTCTTCGCCTCCTGCGCACACACGCTCCAGCTCCCTACGCCTCCTGCGCTCACACGCTCCAGCTCCCTACACCTCCTGCGCACACACACTTCAGCTCCCTACGCCTCCTGCGCACACAAGGTCCAGCTCCCTATACTTACTGCACACACGCTCCAGCTCACACACGCTCCAGCTCCCTATACCTCCTGCACACACGCTCCAGCTCCCTACGCTTGCTGCGCACACAAGGTCCAGCTCCCTACACCTGTGCACACACATTCCAGCTAACTATACCTCCTGCACACAAGATCCAGCTCCTTACACCTCCTGCGCACACACACTCCAGCTCCCTATACCTCCTGCACACACACATGCTCCAGCTCCCTATACCTCCTGCACACACGCTCCAGCTCCCTACACCTCCTGCACACACACGGTCCAGCTCCCTACACCTCCTGCACACACACGGTCCAGCTCCCTACATCTCCTGCGGACGCACGGTCCAGCTCCCTACATCTCCTGCGGACACACGGTCCAGCTCCCTACATCTCCTGCGTACACACGCTCCAGCTCCCTACACCTCCTGCGCACACACGGTCCAGCTCCCTACACCTCCTGCCAACACACAGGCCCATTGTATAGGCATCATACTCACACACACTTGGTTTCGCTCTGTGGGCACCATAAACACACATAGCTGCGATTATACATACGCTTTCTGCTCTGTAGGTATGGTAGTTACGTGGCTCTGCTTCGTACACCTCGTACACATACCATACCTCCCAACCGTCCCGGCTTCTGCGGGACTGCCACGATTTTAGAGGTGTGTCCCTCAGCACTGCGGCTCACAGCTGATGTCCCGGCTCCTCCCCTCAGTGCAGTGAATAAATTAAATTAAATTATCATTGGCTCTGGATTTTCCAGGTGGCCAGGACTCGAACCCGTGGAACTGTGAGTTCATTGTTTCAAAGGCAGCTGCTCTACCACTGAGCTACTGCCTGTATTGAAACCCATAGGAAGATTTTGTTATCTTGACCTCTATACTGCAGGTGAGACACCAGAGGCAGATTATTCAGCTGCAAAGATGGATGGAGGGATGGATGAATGGAGGGATAGAGGGAGGGATGGATGATAGAGGGATGAATGGAGGGATGAATGGAGGGATAGAGGTAGGGATAGAGGGAGGGATGGATGGATGATAGAGGGATGAATGGAGGGATAGCGGGAGGGATGGATGGATGGATGATAGAGGGATGAATGGATGATAGTGGGATGGATGGATGATAGAGGGATGGATGATAGAGGGATATATAGATACATGACAGATTATAGATACATACATGATAGATAGTTAGATAGAATCATAGATAGATAGATAGACATAATCATAGATAGATAGAGGGATAGATAGATAGATAGAATCCTAGATAGATAGATAGAATCCTAGATAGATAGAATCCTAGATAGATAGATAGATAGATAGATAGATAGATAGAGATAGATAGAATCCTAGATAGATAGAATCATAGATAGCTAGATAGATAGATAGAATCCTAGATAGATAGATAGATAGATAGATAGAATCATAGATAGATAGAATTATAGATAGATAAAATCATAGATAGATAGATAGAATCTTAGATAGATAGAATCCTAGATAGATAAATAGAATCCTAGATAGATAGATAGATAGAATCCTAGATAGATAGATAGATAGATAGATAGAATCCTAGATAGATAGATAGAATCCTAGATAGATAGATAGAATCCTAGATAGATAGATAGATAGATAGAATCCTAGATAGATAGATAGAATCCTAGATAGATAGATAGATAGATAGAATCCTAGATAGTTAGATAGATAGATAGATACTGTAGATAGAATCCTAGATAGATAGATAGATACTGTAGATAGAATCATAGATAGATAGAGATAGATATAATCCTAGATAGATAGACAGAATCATAGATAGCTAGATAGATAGAATCCTAGATAGATAGATAGAATTATAGATAGATAGATAGAATCATAGATAGAATCATAGATAGAATCATAGATAGATATATAGAATTATAGATAGATAGAATCATAGATAGATAGATAGAATGATAGAATCCTAGATAGATAGATAGATAGATAGATAGATAGATAGAATGATAGATAGATAGATAGATAGATAGATAGATAGAGGGATAGATAGATAGATAGATAGAGGGATAGATAGAATCATAGATAGAGGGATAGATAGAATCATAGATAGATAGATAGATAGAATCGTAGATAGATAGATAGAATCATAGATAGATAGAGGGATAGACAGACAGATAGATAGATAGATAGATAGATAGATAGATAAATACTGCATCTCTTTGTAGGTGAAGGAAAGAGTCAGATTCATTTGTTCCCATAAAACTACTATAAATAAATGAGGAAAAAAATACAAATACAATTTTTTTTTTTTATCTTCACCACCTTGGATTCAAACCAGCAACATTCAAAACTTGTCTCCAGCAGCCTCCTAGCTTTCCTAGCTGCTCTAGCAGTTGAGCCACTAGGATTGATGATGTCAGAGGGAGGATTTTACATAAATGAACCTACAATGCAGCCTCTTACACAGCAGATTACACAGGACACAGCTTCATTGCACACAGCAGCGTCTCTATGTTCTGTCTTCTAGAGAGAGAGGAAAAGAGGATTTTTTTTTCTTCTAATAAAATTACTAAAAATAATAAAAAAAAATAGAAAAATGTAATTTTATTACACTTTATAAAATAATAAACATCACAAATCAGCAAATAACATGGACATATTTGGTGTCCCTGTAATTGTAATGACCTGAACAACTCAGCGATCAGGTTATATATGGGGATCGGTAAATGGCGGGAAAAAAATGGCGCAATTTATTATTTTTCTTTATTAAAACCCATAAAAAATGTAATAAAAATGTATCACTGAGGCCGTGTTCACACATAGCGTAAATGCGGCATTTTTTCTGCAGGTGTCCGCGCCACGAGCGCAATAACAATCTCCTCTGATTATTGCGTGTCTGCGGTATTTTTTATGCATTGTCCCTTATTTGATATGTTTGTTGCTGATGTGAATCCTGAAGCTTATAAAGAAAGAAACACCAAATCCGCACAGTTCAGCGGCGTCTTTAGAGGCAAAAGGGGCTGAGATTTCATTACGTCTCATCCATTTGCTTGGACAATTAGTCCATATTCACATGTAGTGTAAATGCTGCATTTTTCTCTGCTGTTTTTTTTGCACATTTATTCTGCTGTGTTTAATTATCCAAGTAAAGTGGATGTGATTCCATGAAAAGACGCTCCTGAATTCTGCGGTTTTCGGGGGGGCGTTTCTCTGGAGGTTTCTATGTGGAGCTTAAAAAAATGCAGGAAAAAGCTTCTCTGTACAATAAAAACACTTAAAAACGCAGATTCACATCTGAACCAAAAACACATTAAATAATGGAGAAAAGGCAGAAAAAATGCAGCAAAAATGGAAAGAACAGAGAAGATTGTTATTGTGTAGTTTGGTGCAGACAGAAACAAAAATAAACAGAATTTATGCAACGTGTGAACACGGATTGATAGGCACAAATAAGCAACATGTCGTATAGTGACACAGAAATATAAAAAACTTCTGACTGCTATGAATATGAATGAACAGTCCGGGGCATCTGCTGAATGACCCTTACTGCCAAATGGGTGTGGTCAAAATTTGCTGCGGCGCATACTTTGTCCCTCTTTCCTTTCTTGAAAAGTTGTGAGGTATGCACACATGGCTCCGCTCCGTACACCTCGTACACACACAGCTCCGCTCCGTACACCTCGTACACACGCGGCTCCGCTCCGTACACCTCGTACACACGCGGCTCCGCTCCGTACACCTCGTACACACGCGGCTCCGCTCCGTACACCTCGTACACACGCGGCTCCGCTCCGTACACCTCGTACACACGCGGCTCCGCTCCGTACACCTCGTACACACGCGGCTCCGCTCCGTACACCTCGTACACACGCGGCTCCGCTCCGTACACCTCGTACACACGCGGCTCCGCTCCGTACACCTCGTACACACGCGGCTCCGCTCCGTACACCTCGCACACACGCGGCTCCGCTCCGTACACCTCGTACACACGCGGCTCCGCTCCGTACACCTCGTACACACGCGGCTCCGCTCCGTACACCTCGTACACACGCGGCTCCGCTCCGTACACCTCGTACACACGCGGCTCCGCTCCGTACACCTTGTACACACGCGGCTCCGCTCCGTACACCTCGTACACACGCGGCTCCGCTCCGTACACCTCGTACACACACGGCTCCGCTCCGTACACCTCGTACACACACGGCTCCGCTCCGTACACCTTGTACACACACGGCTCCGCTCCGTACATCTCGTAAACACACGGCTCTGCTCAGTACACATTGTACACACACGGCTCTGCTCCGTACACCTCGTACACACACGGCTCCGCTCCGTACACCTCGTACACACACGGCTCTGCTCCGTACACCTCGTACACACACGGCTCTGCTCCGTACACCTCGTACACACACGGCTCCGCTCCGTACACCTCGTACACACACTGCTCCGCTCCGTACACCTCGTACACACACGGCTCCGCTCCGTACACCTCGTACACATATGGCTCCGCTCCGTACACCTCGTACACACACGGCTCTGCTCCGTACACCTCGTACACACACGGCTCCGCTCCGTACACCTCGTACACACACGGCTCTGCTCCGTACACCTCGTACACACTTGGCTCCGCTCCGTACACCTCGTACACACTCGGCTCTGCTCCGTACGCCTCGTACACACACGGCTCTGCTCCGTACACCTCGTACACACACGGCTCTGCTACATCCACACTGTAAACCCCTCCTGACCCCACACATAACCCTCCCCTCATCCAGCACCATGACACCCAGCACAGCAGAGTCCTGCATACACTGAGGAGCTGATCATGTGACCCCTGACTCCTCCCCTCCATGTGACATCATCACAGGTCCTGGAAGCACAGAGCAGCCATATATCTAGTGTGCGGCTCTGCAGGAGGAGGTATGTGGAGATTCCCCATTACTGGGGCAGGGGGCATTAATTCCTTCAGCTCTGACACTTTCTTGGGGTTTTTCTCTCGCTGATTTCTATGAATCAGGCTAGTTGCACACTTGCATTGTTTTGACGCAAACTGAATCCGTCACTAATGTAGTACAGTTAATTTATTTACATTTGAAGCGCGTTACTATGGCGCGTGTGTGTGTGTTATGCAGTACCCGCTTGTGTCCACATGATGTCGCGCTTCCACTGTAAATAAATGAACTGTACTGTATTTGTAACGGAACCCGAATCCGTCAAAATAGCGCAAATGTGAAACGGCCCTCATGAGGTTTTTGTTCCTTTTCCTCTGATAGATACAGACGCCCCAACTATGAGAGGCCGGAAGTGAGGAAACCCGTCTGCCCTCAGTCCTCGGCCCCTTTTCTTCCCTCGGTCCTCGGCCCCTTTTCTGCCCTCGGTCCTCGGCCCCTTTCCTGCCCTCGGTCCTCGGCCCCTTTCCTGCCCTCGGTCCTCGGCCCCTTTCCTGCCCTCGGTCCTCGGCCCCTTTCTGCCCTCAGTCCTCGGCCCTTTTCTTGCCCCCACAAATGAAGGTTCTTAGTACAACCGTTGGTCAATTCCTGTATACCCATCACCGCGGCAAGGTGACCTTTCTTTGATGGGACCCTAGCCTAGTGTCATGCCTCTCCTGGACTAAAATTCTATAACTATATGGGCAGATACGATCTGGCATTTATTAAAATGGCCCTGTGTCTGATGGACAGAGAGCACAGTCAGAATAGCAGGCTGTCTACAGCTCCAATATTTACTGCCAAAAACCCCCCCCTGCATCTCCAAATAAAACATAGTGTGACTGTGAACAGGTGCCAGCTGCTACAACTACAGGAAACACAAAAGGATACAGCAGCACTCCTTAGTTTAGGAGAGGCCATGAGAATAGGATAGGGTCCCATCAAATAAAGGTCACCTTGCCGCAGTTGATGGGCATGCAAGAATTGGCCAATTGTTGCCCCAAGACCTTAATTTTTCTCACCAGTTAGCATTAATGTAGTTTAAAGTTCTATGTTTGCGTATGTCTTGGCGCCTACAAAATGCTGCTGTATCCTTTTTCTGTTTTTGTGTAGTTATAGTAGCTGGCACCTGTTCACACTTGCTAGGTTTTATTTTTATTATTATTTTTATTTGGAGATGCAGGGGTTTTTTTCCGCAGTAAATATTAGAGGTGTAGACAGCCTGCTATTCTGACTATGCTCTCTGTACATCAGACCCCAGGTCATTTTAATAAATGCTAGATCGTATCTGCCCATATAGTTATAGAATTTTGGTCCAGTAGAGGCATGACACTAGGATACGGTCCCATCAAAGAAAGGTCACCTTGCTGCGGTGATGGTCATACAAGATTTGACTCATTTTTGCGCTAAAAACCTTCATTTTTCTAAGTATATTTTATATAGCATTTATGCAGTTTAAATGTCATATATTCTATGTTTGCTTATGTCTTGGCGCCTACAGAGTGGTGTTGCATCTTTTTGTTTGTGTTACATGGTATTTACTCAATCAGTTCCCCGTGATATGAGCAGTTTCAGCAACCTTTAGTCTAATGTGTATGGGATCCTTAAGAGGGACCTTTAATAGAATGTTGTAAAATAATAAAAATACCATCGTGCTCGGTCCTCACCAGTCTCTGTATTTCCTGGTTTGTGCCAATGAACTGGTGGTTCCTACAGCCAATCAGTTGCCGGATCAGTGGCCGACATAGCTATTGATTGGGAACATGGAGGAGATATCTTAGCAATTCAACTTATATTCCAGCCTTTTACGAGAGAATACATCATCTACACGCTCTGTCTCCTGATATGTTTCCTTCATTATCCCCAGTAATTGTATTATTACACCGCATTCTTTCTGATGTTACATCGTCATCTTCGCCCCATTCAGGTCCTTACAATATCGAATCCTCTCAGTGGAGATCTTCTTTATAAGAGAATTCTCCTGATTGCCCCGTGAAGGATGTATCTGGACAGGGACAAGATGGTGGAGAGGATATTACACCTCACCCTAGAGATCCTCTTCCGGCTTACTGGAGAGGTGAGAGATTCTGATGACGTCACATTACATCATTCTTATCTATGGGAATAACAGATGGACAGAACTGGAGAGGTGAGGACTCTGAAAATGTTTGTAGTGAGATTTATTACTGTGTCTCTCCATAACCAGGATTACACAGTAGTGAAGAAGACCTCTAGTGAGCGCTGTCAGGCCCCTATGTCTGAGGGATGGGGAAGACCCCTGAGCCCAATAACGGGGCCTCCACCTCATCCCCCGATACATGAGGACATCAATGACCAGAATATCCTAGAACTCACCTACAAGATGATTGAGCTGCTGACTGGAGAGGTGACACTGCTGGGAATGCTGGGACATTATACAGTAACGCTATGAAGGGATCGGGGGGTGACGGTATCATTGTATGTGTCAGGTTCCTATAAGGTGTGAGGACGTTGCCATCTATTTCTCCATGGAGGAGTGGGAGTATTTAGAAGGACACAAAGATCTGTACAAGGACGTCATGATGGAGGTTCCCCAGCCCCTCACATCACCAGGTAATAGACAGGACTAAATACACACGGCCTATAATTATCTGTATGTAAGGAATGAATTCAGTCCCTGTATGTGTCTCCTCCAGTTCTATCCAGTAAGAGGACCTCACTAGAGAGATGTCCCCGTCCTCTTCTCCCACAGGACTGTAAACAAGAAGATCTCGATGTTCCTCAGGATCATCAGGTAGATGGAGAGAAGGTGTCATGAAATCTCCCTATGATGTGTAGACGGCTGTGAAGGTCTTGTGTTTAGTCTTGTTTTACCACCAGTATTTCCGAATTTTTCAGACAATAAGACGCACTTTTTTCCCCCAAATGTTGGGGGTGATTCTTATTGTCTGAATGTGGCTGCGGGGAATGAGGGTGCTGCGGTGGAGCGGGTCATCGGTGGCATGAACAGGCTGTACCAGCCTGCCATGACCACGTGGGCCCGCTCATTTCATATGCACTCCCATCCTCCCGCCCATCATCCCTCAGCGCTGAAGCCAGCGCATAGTAAAGTACCGGCAGCATGATAACCCCTGGCAACTACAGCCTGGAGTGATCATATGCGGCTGTATTCACTGCTCCCCGCGCATCATCATCGGCGCTGGGCGCAGTGAATAAGTATAAGTATACTCACCCGCCACTGTTCCCCTGCAGCATCGCAATCTCCTCCTGTCTGCCGGCCAGCCGATCTGTGTAGAGAGCAGTGAGCACAGCGATGACATCATCCCTGTGCACAGCACTAGTCTCCACACAAGTCAGCGGACAGGCAGACAGGAGGACGAGCGATACTGCAGACACTGGTGACGGCTCCAGACTCCAGCGGCGCTGCTGCCGGCACTGACAGGAGGAGGAGCGATGCTGCATGGAGCGAGGAAAGGTGAGCATAAACGTTTATTTTTTTTTATGCCACAGGATACAGGCCATATACCAGGATGGGGGTATATAGCAGGATGCGGCCATATACCAGGATGGATGGGGGTATATAGCAGGATAGATTGGGGTATGTAGCAGGATGGTTGAGGGTATATAGCAGGATGGATGAGGGTATATAGCAGGATGGATGGAGGTGTATAGCAGGATGGATGGGGGTATATAGCAGGATAAGGGCATATACCAGGATGGCGCTATGTAGCAGGATGGAGGCTATACCATGATGGCAGTATATAGCAGGATGGGAATATATACCATGATGGCGGTATATAACAGGATGGGAATATATAGCATGATGGAGGTATATAGCAGGATGGGAATATATACCAGGATGGGGTACATGTATACAAGGATGGGGATTATATTCAAGGCAGGAGGATCATTAGGGTACCTTAGTAGAGAATTTGGGGACATTATCCCTATAACAGTGTCAGCAGCAGATCCTCGCCCCATAACAGTTTGTCATGACCACATTTTTTGCTTAAAATTTTATTTTCCTCCTCTAAAACCAGGGTGCGTCTTATGGTCTGGTGCATCTTATAGTCCGAAAAATACGGTATCTGTTTTATACTTGTGTAATGAGAGTGGTGGAGATGGCAGGATTAGAGCTGACCATAGATGGGACTTCTCCATCTGTCTGTGACTTTTACAATATTTGTTTCAGGCTGAAGATCTGACCCATATTAATACAACAGAGACATATGTGAGGGGTGATGAGCGGAGTAAAGAGGAGATTCCTACATATGGCTACCCAGGTGAGTAGTAACCACTAAATGCAGAGAAGTCACAGATTCTTCTCAGACTCCGGCTGAAGTTGGAGAAAGGAAATTACAGAACAGGGAACCTTATGTGCAATTCCAAAATGTTTTTTTTTTCTTTTATTTACCATGTTTACTATATGGTAAAACTAACCTGTTATTATGATTCCCCAGGTCAGTCCAAGTTTGTAGATATTTTATAATTTAATAGATCTTTCATTTCTGAACTAGGCAATACCAAACATGTATATACACTACTCAAAAAAATAAAGGGAACACTTAAATAGCACAATGTAACTCCAAGTCAGTAACACTTATGTGAAATCAACCTGTCCAGTTATGAAGCAATACTGATTGTGTATCAATGTTTCCTGTAAATGGAAGAGACAACAGGTAGACATGATCGGCAATTAGCAAGACAACCCCTATAAAGGAGTGATTCTGCAGGTAGTGACCACAGACCATTTCTCTGTTCTCATCCTTTTTGGCTGTTGTTTTGGTCACTTTTGCATTTTGTCATTGCTCTCGCCCTAGAGGTAGCATGAGGGGGTGTCTACAACCCACAGAATTTGCTCAGGTAGTGCAGCTCATCCAGGATAGCAGATTAATGTGAGCTGTGGCAAGAAGGTTAGCTGTGTCTGTTAACATAGTGTCCAGAGCATGGAGCAGATACCAGGAGATGTGGAGAGGGCCGTAGGAGGGCAGCAACCCAGCAGAAGGACCACTACCTCTACCTTTGTGTAAAGAGGAACAGGAGGAGCAGCGGGTTGCCTCAAACGCATACAATCATCACATGTCCAATTCATGGTCTAGCGATTTCCAAAGGCAACATCTGGCAATGCAGTAGTTAATAGCCAATTAGGGAACATCAATCATAAAGCATCACTGTAGTCATTGAAAGGGGTCAGATTACAAGGGCTACTACGAGGGATGTATACGGAAATCTCATTGAAATGATTGATGTTCCCTAACTGGCTATTACCTACTGCATTGCCAGATGTTGACTTTGGAAATCGCCAGACCATGAATTGGACATGTGGTGATTATATGCTTTTGAGGCAACCCGCTGTATCATACCCTTAGAGTCACTATTTGATGTAGAGTGGTCTCTTGTGAGGTGAAACGGGATGTACCCTGGACAAACAGCACTATCCTTTGAGGGCCAAGAACTAATATAAGACTAACCGCAAGACTAACCATATGTTACCCCTGCTTCAGTCCATTGAATTTGTATTATAATTATTAATTTTTGTCACACATTGGACCACCTGCAACTAATTTGTTATTGATTTTCGGCAAAGTTGGAGGATACTGCATGTTGAAAAAGTGATTGGTATTATGCACCATGTTATGTTCAATTTATTCTACAAACGACACCTGAGGAACCTCCCATTGTGAGGAGAAACGCGTCGGGTCAGGGGTACATGTGTTATTAGATGAGCGACCCTATGGTTTATGGTGTAATAAGCAGCTATGACATCTATTAACCCTAGAACACATACCTGGGGCCTCGCAGGCCTGCTAGGTTACTTGTGTTCTATGGTAGATTTCTATGGTTGCGCGTTCTAGGGTTAATACCCTTTTTTATTATCTGAGGATATAGACTTTCGATGTCCCTTAGATCAATAACTATAGGACTATTGACTACCGGACGGATTAGGGGTTGTCCCGACTGCTATACTCACATTTCGGGGAAACTATCTCCTTCTCTGTTAGAGGTCCCCCTTAATAGTCATATCTAATGATTGATATTTGCCTTCTCTAGAGTCACAAACTTAGGGATAATGCTGATAATATATCTCAATCATATGTGATATCTTCTTGGAAGGGGGTTTTATATTGTCTTTTGTGTCTTTAGCACATTTACCTGAGTGTAGAATTTGTTTTTGAAGTGTTCTGTAAGCTTTGTCTTACTTTTAGTGATATAGAATAAACATTTATATAATGTAATGTGGTACTTATACTATGTTCGCAGACAATTTTGTCTGTCGTTTTGTTTGTTTTCAATAATGTTTTATTACATGAAGAAAGTGTATTTAAAGGGGTGGTTCACCCATATTTTTTATTGTCTAGTTCGATATTATATTGAGAAACAATGTTTCTCTCAAATACCTTGTGTTGGCAATAGTGCCTTTTGAGAGGCGCTATTGCAGACCGCTGTTCCCACTCCAGTGACGTCACCGTCAAGTGCCGCACACGTCACATCCGTGCAGCCGGCTGCATTCTTCCAGACTCACTGAGCTGTGGGCGGTGTTTCAGCGCTTGTAACAGCCCTTCTGCTCCCTGCTCCCTCCTTCCTCACAGCACAGAGCCTTGCGTCTCTTGCTTGCAGCGTTCTGCTGTGAGGGAGCAGGGAGCAGACGGGCTGTTACAAGCAGTGAAACACTGCCCACAGCTCTGTGAGTCTGGAAGAATGCAGCCGGCTGCACGGATGTGACGTATGCAGCACTTGATGGGTGACGTCACTGGAACGGGAACAGCGGTCTGCAATAGCGCCTCTCAAAGGCACGATTGCCAACACAAGGTATTTGAGAGAAACATTGTTTCTCAATATAATATCGAACTAGACAATAAAAAATATGGGTGAACCACCCTTTTAACAATATTCATGAATTATGAATTGGCTTCAAACTTTCAATACATATAGCTCATATCCTATAAATGTTTATAACTTTATTTTAAATGGGGAAAAGGAAAAGATGGGAGGGATGAGAGGGGTAAGAATATTTTATTAGGGGAGAAACCAGGGGGAAAATAAGGTAAGGGGGTATTAGGGAAGGAGTTTATGGAAACATTCCTGCTTATTTAGTTTGTGTAAAATATTGTTATGATCACTTATTAATATTAAACAATTGTTTAAAATACAGAATATAACTCTTAACCCTATAAGGCCTATAAATGAAAAGAAGAGAAAACAGAAAAGAAAGAAAGGGGAATCAGCAAGGGGAAGAGGGGGAATTAAAATTCAAATCTTAGATTAAAATAGCATTGGAGAAAGGTTGCCTTTAAATCAAGAAAATCTTATTGTGTCACTGAGACATGGACTCTAGCGTTTGTGGTAGGAGGAAAATGTATTATTTATGATTGCATGTGTTTTTTCATACTTATGATGGGTGGATAGTATGTTAACGATTTCATTAATATTTGGGCATTCTTTCATTTTCCATTTTGCTGCTATTACATTTTTACTAATTAAGAAGCGGTGGGTGACGATGGGAACATGGGATGGATCAATGTTTTCAGTTCCAAGATACAACAGGGCCATATGTGAAGAAATGGAGATATTCGATTTTGTAATTCGGTTCAGCAATATAAAAACTTCAGACCATAAAGTTTTAACCATTGGGCATTTCCAGAAAATATGGATTATATCGCCTATTTGGTTACACCCCCTCCAGCAGAGAGGAGACACGTTTTTGTTGAATTTGCTTATTCTTGAGGGGGAGTAGTACCAATGGCTCAGGAGTTTATAGTAGGATTCGTGCAGTGTAGCACACATGTTTGAGTTATAAGTCGCTTTTAGGGCTTTTTCCCATTCCCTTTCAGAAAATTGTTGCTTTAAACTATGTTCCCATTTAATCATATAGTCCCATTTTTTGAAAACTAATATCTTCGTTGAAGTTGTAAATGCTCCTAGTGCTCCATATTTGCTTATTATCGATGTTACTGTATAACATACTAACAATTTCTGGAATTGGATGTTTGAAGGCTAGTAGGTTTTTTATGGTGGATCGTAAGGCAATTATTATCCTTTAGTCATTGTCTGAGATATTATATTTTATCTTGATATCCAAGAAGGGGATAAAGTCTATTCCATTATATAAATCTTTTAACTTATTTGGACGATGTTGTCTCCAATTTGGGGGGATATTTTCTCTGGCTATAGAGGCCAGGAATGTAAGAGGAAACTCTTTTATCTGTTCAAATTTAGTAGTGTCCGGTTTATTTTTATTCCCCTTAAAGCTTTTCCAGATCGCGATTGTACAGTACAGGGTGGGGTGTACAGGGAGAGGAAGGTTAGTATTTTGCAAATGGCGTAAAATAAGATGGCCTAGAGATGCATAGTTATTATAATCTAGTTCCAGGTCCATCCATGCGTGAGATCAGTTGTTCTGAATCCAGTATATGCTTTGTCTAATTATGTTTGTTTTGTAATATTTAATATATTTTGTTAAACTGTAACCTCCTCTTTTTTTGTGCTTCATTAAAATATGTCTAGCAATCCGCGGCCTCTTGTAGTTCCAGACATAGCATTTCAAGATAGTTTGTAATTTTCTCAAGTAATAGGAGGGGATTAAGAGGGGAATGCATCTAAAATAATATAACATCTTTGGTAATATCATTTTGAATGCGTTAACTCTTCCCAACCAAGTGATTTCATGTTTTTGTAAATTAGTTGCTTCTTTTTGGACTTTATCAATTAAATCTTTGATGTTTTTGTCTATCAGGGATTGGAAATTATTTGTAATTTTATTGTAATGATGATTGATTTTTTATGTTGCTAATGCACCGATTGTTTAGAAAAAAGGGAAGAATTTAATATTTTTCAGCATTTAGTATATAATATGAATTTTTGGTGAATACTTCCAATGTGTTTTGTAGTTCCATTAAGGAGTTTATCGGGTCAGAGAGTGAGAATTATGTCATCAGCGAATAACCCTAATTTGTGGTGGCGAGCTCTGGTTTGAATTACTTTAATTGCTGGGTTGGATCTAATATATTCTGCCAGGGGTTCCATAGCTAGTATAAATAGTAAAGGGGATAAGGGACATCCCTGACGGGTTCCATTTGATATTTTGAAGGGACTGGAAAGGTGGTTATTTGAGTACATTTTTGCTGTGGGGTTGGAGTATAGGGCCAGGATGGTATCGATAATTTGTTGGTTGAAGCCAAATTTGAGGAGGGTTAATTTTAGATACATCCAATTGATTCTGTCGAAGGCTTTTTCTGCATCAAGAGATATAATCAGGGATGGTATCTTTTTTTTCATTTATATGAAAAATAAAATTTAAGATTTTTCTTGTACCATCTGGTGCCTGCCTTCCTTCTATAAATCCCACCTGGTCGTTGTTTACTATTCCCGGCAAAATAGTTTTTCATCTTTCGGCAATCAATTTCGCGTATATTTTAACGTCTGAATTTATAAGCGAGATTGGTCTGTAATGATTTACAGAATCCAAATCTCCTTTGGGCTTTGGCAAGACAGAAATCGTTGTTTCGAGCATTTTGTCAGGAAATTTGCCCATTTTTCAGTTCTATCCTAAGATCTAAAATTTCTTTATGAATGGTAGGGGAATCAATATGGGATCCTTGCAACTTACTTTCTTTTTTGCTTATTTCTGTCTGTAGATTATATATATTTTCTCTTTTGTTTTATTTTTTGGATAGCCCCCATTTTGATGAAATTATACCTCATTACTGCCTTGTGAGCATTCCAGATTGTTTTTGGGCAGATTTCTTCGGTTGTATTTTCTTTAAAATATAGTTTTATTAGTTTTTTAATTTGGGGTTTATAACTTAGAGACTTAATCAAAAAGGGGTTACATTCCCATAAAAAAGTATTTTGAGGGGAAGGTCCCAGGGTCACTTCACACAGGACAGGGGATTGGTTCTAGGGTTATTTCTATTTTCCTAAATTTGGTGATAGAGAGGGAATTAGTTAATATTAGATCTATGCGTGAAAAAGAATTGTGGGAGTCTGAGTAACAAGTACCGTATTTTTCATTTTATAAGACGCACCGGATTATAAGACGCACCCCAAATGTAGAGATAAAAAAAAGGTAAAAAAAACCCAAAATGGAGTCAGTCTTATACTCCGGTGTTGTCTTACCAGAGGGGGGCAGCAGTGGTGATGAAGCGGGTCACAGGAGGCAGAGGCTGTGCTGGCAGCGGCAGTCAGTGGTGGCATCGGTAGGTCAGTAGTGACAGACGCGGTGTCGGCTCAGTGGTAGCAGCGGCGGTGACGGCTCAGTGGTGGCAGCAGCGGGTCAGTAGTGACAGATGCGGTGTCGGCTCAGTGGTAGCAGCGGCGGTGTCGGCTCAGTAGTGGCAGCGGCGGTGACTGCTCAGTGGTGGTAGCATCCGTGACACCTCAGTGGTGGCAGTAGCGGCGACGGCTCAGTGGTGGAGCAGGCCGGTGCGGTGTGTCCCAGTGTGTCCGCGGTCCTGGTTCAAGTGATGGTGCCCAGATCGGCGCATGCACAGATGGAGCTCTCATCCAAGGGCTCCACCTGTGCACGCGCTGACTCCCGGAGCGGCACGTGCGTAGATGGAGATCTCATCCAAGAGCTCAATGTGCGCATGCACTGACACCCGGTGCCATCATTTGAAACCGGGACACACTGGGACACCCGCCGCACAGACACCGCAGTCCGCACAGCCGCATGCACAGGGTGGCAGCCAGCATGCAGCCCGCCTGCCCACCCACCCGCACAGAGAAGCAGCTGGCTATCGGGACAGAGAGGCAGCTGGCACACAGGCACCCGGTGGCACGCAACCACAGACACCCAGCAGCACGCAGCCACAGGCACCCGGTCGCCCACAGCCACAAGCACCCAGTCGCCCGCAGCCACAAGCACCCGGTCGCCCGCACGCACCCGCCCGCCCGCACAGACAGCCCTACCGGTAGGCTATATTCGGATTTTAAGACAACCCCTCATTTTCCTCCCAAATTTTTGGGAGGAAAAGTGCGTCTTATAATCCGAAAAATACGGTATATTCCCTGGAGGATGTGTTAAGGCACCTAAATATGTCGAGCATTTCCTGACGAATCATCCATTTTTTAAGAGATTGTTTTTTGAGTCAATTAGGTTCCATTGAATTTATGTTATTATCTGGAACCATATTGAAATCACCCACAATTACCAGTCCCCCCACTCTAACCTCTTGTGTTTTTATCTATCACCCGATCTAGAAATCCTATTTGTGCGCTATTTGGGGAGTGGAGGTTAACTAATGTACACAGATTGTTGTTTATTAGGCAAGTTAAGATATGATATCTGCCTATGTCATCTTTGACTTCTGAAAGGAATATAAAATTCAGGCAGTTTTTTTATTATAGTCATGACTCTTTCTTTTTTTTATCATACAAGGCTGAGTAGATATTTGAATAGTTCTTGTGGGAGAAATTTGGGTGATTCATCCTGGTGAATTTTGAGTCTTGAATACAGATAATATCTGCATTAAAGGATTTAATCTCTTTCCAGGTCAGATAACGCTTTGCTGGGGAGTTTAATCCTTTCACATCGTATGACGAGATTTTTGTTGTCATGGCGTTAAACGCACTAATAATAAAGTGGTAAGGGAAGATGGGGAAGAGAATTTGGAAGGATGAAAGATGAATGAGGTATGGGAGAAGGGTAGAGGGCGGGGTAGAGAGTCAGTACTAAGCAAAGGCAGAGAAAAGAGAGAAAAAATAACAAGTAACTATAATTACAACAGAAACCTTTTTATCTTTTGTATATAAGATCTAGTAAAAGCGAAAAAATAAGAAAAAAAACCTTATTTAAAACTAAATTTCCTTAGCAACTAGGGAATACCTTCAATGTAAATAGATATAGCAAGACCAACAGGTTAATAAAGTCTTTTACCCGTAAGTGTACAACAAGAAGTATCAAACACCTATAGAAGATATATAAATTGATTCTTATATGATTCTTTCCAAAAAAGGTGGAAATGGAACCTCAGGTAGGCAATAGTTCGAAAAAAAGAAAGGAGGATAAAATTAAAAATGTTTCCCCCTTTCCGACAATGACTTTTTAATAAAAAAATTAATGAATCTCCAGTATAAGCTTGTTCAGAAATCCTCTCCTATTAGGTTGACTGTGGTGATGTGGATGGTTATATTCCAATAATAGTTTCCTTTGGATACTTTAGGGAGTCCTCTTGAAGATGAGCAACCTAAAAGGAATAATGGAAGGCCTACTGCGTGACCATCCAACATTCCTCTTATAGTCGGTCGACTGTACAAAAGTGGATAATTGTATTCCAACAAATAGGTCCATGGTAGTCAATCAGGATACAGTCATATGAAAAAGTTTGGGCACCCCTATTAATGTTAACCTTTTTTCTATATAACAATTTGGGTTTTTGCAACAGCTATTTCAGTTTCATACATCTAATAACTGATGGACTGAGTAATATTTCTGGATTGAAATGAGGTTTATTGTACTAACAGAAAATGTGCAATCCGCATTTAAACAAAATTTGACGAGTGCAAAAGTATGGGCACCTCAACATAAAAGTGACATTAATATTTTGTAGATCCTCCTTTTGCAAAAATCACAGCCTCTAGTCGCTTCCTGTAGCTTTTAATGAGTTCCTGGATCCTGGATGAAGGTATTTTTGACCATTCCTGTTTACAAAACAATTCCATTTCAGTTAAGCTTGATGGTCGCCGATCATGGACAGCCCGCTTCATTTGTTTGGGTTACCATATTTGAATTAATCCCGAAATCTCTTGGATCTTAAGGAGTTAATCCTAGGACCAGGATTATTTTTTTGGGAGTTTTTTACTCGTATTTAGATTGAATGTTTTCTTCGGAATATATACTGGTTTCACTTTTTGTTTAGGGTCTTTATCCATCTTAATATGTTTTGGTTTACTGCCTCTTTAAATATTGGCTTTATTATATAGATTATTTCGTAACCTTTATGGTATGAGGCAAGGTTGCTTTAATATTTTTATTAAGTCCTCTTAGGCTGCTTTCACACATCCGGTTTTAGCAGTGTGGCTCAATCCGGCTCAAAAACCTATGCAAGGGATGCGGCGAAAAAACGGATCCGTTGCATAAGTTTTTCCCATGCGGCCTGTCCGTTTTTTGACGGATGCAGCTTGATACTGAGCATGCGCAGTGCAAAAAAACGCATCCGGCGTCCGGATGCGGTTTTTGCCGCAGGACGCCGCATCCGGTGTCCATAGACTTGCACTGTAAATCGCGCCGGATCCGACGCGATGCGTTTTTTTTCGCAGCACAAAAAAAACTGCCAGGCAACGTTCCATCCAGCCGCCGCATGGGCTAAATATGCCGTATCCAGCAAAAACCAGACGCAACGCAAGGCCATGCGGCACAATACGGCGCTAATGCAAGTCTATGCGGGAAAAAACGCAACCGGCGGCAAAAAAAAGGTTGCGTTTTTTCTGCAGAGCGCCGTATTGTGCTGCACTGCAAAAACCGGATGTGTGAAAGCAGCCTTACTAGTGTAGGACCTGGATCAGCCTAGCTACGTTGAGTTGAGCTGTCAGATCCAATGTAAAGTGCTTTCCTGGATACCTGCCGCTGTCAGCTATATCAGATCCCCTGACTGCCACATATCATTGGACACCGCAGAGTTTGCAGCATATTGGATAGGAGGCAGGCCCGGACTGACCATAGGGCAATTCTGGCAAATGCCAGATGGGCCGGTCCCTGTAGTGGGCCGGTCCCTGTAGTGGGCCGGTCCCTGTAGTGGGCCGGTCCCTGTAGTGGGCCGGTCCCTGTAGTGGGCCGGTCCCTGTAGTGGGCCGGTCCCTGTAGTGGGCCGCTGTATCTTCAGTCATCGCCGCGCTCCTCAGCAGTGTGTGCATGCCGGGCACACTAACTGCAGCAGGACCAAGAGGCACTGCACTGTGCTGTGACGGCCCTGCTATGGGATAGTGTGCCCGGCATGCACACACTGCTGAGGAGCGTGGCTGTGCCGGTGATCGCAGCTTCCTCCTTCCTATTCAAATGTATTTGTGTCTTTCAGACGTAAATACATTTGAACAGTGCGCCGGGACTGGGCCCCGCCCCCAACGTGCAGCAACGTGATGAGATCAGCACCTTGCTGATGTCATCACAGTGCTGCGGGCGCCACATTGGATGCATCAGGCAGCGGTAAGCGCTCCATGGAGGAGCCGAAGAGACAGGTTTAATTAATGGGGATGAGTGAGGAGGGGCTGAGGACACATAACTTGGAACATATGTGAAGGAACACAGCTTTGTGACAGGCAGAGTGGGAGTACTGTATTCCGAGGGAGGGGAAGAAGCAGGAGTGTGTAGTGATGGGGTAGTGTAATTTGTGTTTGTAGGGGGTGATGGGGGGGGGGTGCATTGTATTATGTCTGGAGAGGGGGTAATGGAGGGTGAATTGTATTGTGTGTGCGTGTGTGGGGAGGGGGTAAATGGGGGGTGCATTGTATTTGTGTGTGGGGGGAGGGGTAATGGGGGGTGCATTGTATTGTGTGTGTTTGGGGGAAGGGGTAATGGGGGTGCATTGTATTGTGTGTTAGTGTGTGGGGGGAGGGGTAATGGAGGGTATATTGTATTGTGAATGGGGGGAGGGGTAATGGAGGGTGCATTGTATTGTGTGTGGGGGGGATTGGTAATGGGGGGCGCATTGTATTGTGTGTGTTTTGTGGGGGGAGGGGTAATGGGGGTGCATTGTATTGTGTGTTAGTGTGTGTGTGTGTGTGTGTGTGTGTGTGTAGGGGTAATGGGGGTGCATTGTATTGTGGGTGGATGGGTAATGCAGGGTTCATTTTATTGTGTGTGTCTGTGTAGGGGTAACGGGGGTGCATTGTATTGTGTGGGGGGGAGAGGAGTAATGGGGTTGCATTGTATTGTGTGTTAGTGTGTGAGGGGAGGGGTAATGGAGGGTGCATTGTATTGTGTGTGTGTATGTGGGGGAAGGGTAATGTGGGTGCATTGTATTGTGTGTTAGTGTGTGGGGGGAGGGGTAATGGAGGGTTCATTTTATTGTGTGTGTGTGTGTGTGTGTGGGGGGGGGTAATAGGGGGGGAATTGTATTGTGTGGGGGGGGAGGGGTAATGGGGGTGCATTGTATTGTGTGTGTGTGTAGGGGTAATGGAGAGTGCATTGTATTGTGTGTGTGTGTGTGTGTGGTGAGGCAGGGGTAATGTGGGGTGCATTATAGTGTGTGTGTGTGTGTGTGTGTGTGTGTGTAGGTGGTGGGATTAGAAAAGAGCAGTTTGCGGGGAATATATAATAAATAATAATAAAGGGGCAATATGGGGAAATATTATGGAGAGAGCCAGTGTGGGGGTATAGTATAAAGAGAGTAGTGTGGAGAGGACATTATGGAGAGAAGCTCTGTATGGGGACATTATGGAAAGAAGCAGCGGGGGGGTATATTAAGGAGAGAGTGTGGGAGGTATTTTGGATAAGGGCAGTGTGGGGGGGATATTTTGTGAAGGAAGCACAGCAATTATTTATTCAGGGGCACAGCATGGAAGATATTTATGGCGCAGTATAATGATACTTTTATTTTTAAAGGTGCTGTGTGGGGAAGTGCTGCTGAAGAATAAAGCGGGAGGTCTGCAGAGATGAGCAGTGGGCACGAAACCTCATCATGGCGTCTGTACTGCGTGGAGACAAAAGGGATGGGAACGACTCAGAAGATGTCACCTATAAAGGTACCTGGATGTAAATGATTATTTGTGATATTGCCTGCGTCTTATCAGTATTGTGGTTCCTGTATGGTCCGCAGTCTGATAACAACAACTCCCAGCATCTCCTTACCATTGTTAAAGACAAGCTGTGAGTTGTAGATTCCGACATCTTCCGAGCCTTCCCATTGATCTGCATTGTAAAATACAGAACATGTTCCGAGTGGAAAACACCAGAAGAATGGAGCGGTCACTTCTTTTAATCACTTGGTGGTTTTAGAAACCTGAAGTGGGTAAAAGATGCAGAAAATCCTGAGCCTGTGCACAGCGAGTAGAGGCAGATGGTCATTCCAGTATTTTTCATAGTAGTGTCCATGGTGGGATCTGCCCCCAAAAATGTCTTGCACATTCCCTTAGTGGTATGTGTCCAAAATGATCACCAGTGACAACAACAGCTTCCCTGATCACCTATCTGTAGAATAGGTCATCAATATTAGTTCAGGGGGAACTGATTGTGTATCCCTGCCCATCAGCTATATGACCGCAGCATTAAGTGGGGAGCAGCATCCTCTTCATTATCTGCGAGACCCAGCTCTGTAGGGAAAATAGCGGCTTCACCAGGTCCTGCTACTTAAAGCAATAAATAGGCCTGAGCTGTAATACTGGACGCAGCCGTGACTACATGTTATATGGTCGCATTACACAATCTACAAGTGCACAAAGATATTACACATTCACCATGCGAAAAGTGGCCCTGTGCACCCCCAAATGCCAGGGCTGAATTTTATATACGGATAAGGCTGCACATCAAACTTAGATAATAGTATAATGCCTCAAGCATATGGACAAATATTGGAATATACAATGAAAAATGCTACTTGCTAATTTGAACATGTCAATAATGAATTGCATACCTGCCATGAATATTAGGAAAAAGGAGATAATATTCATGGCAGGTATGCAATTCATTATTCACATGTTCAAATTAGCAAGTAGCATTTTTCATTGTATATTCCAATATTTGTCCATATGCTTGAGGCATTATACTATTATCTAAGTTTGATGTGCAGCCTTATCCGTATATAGTATGTAATTTTTGGCTTGCACTCATAATATATATATTAGTGCTCACTTCAGTTATCCTATTCAGTTATATGTAGTTTTTTTCTGAATGTGAACACAGCTCCGCCCCTTTCGGCCATGTTTTTTCCATCTCCTATATAAGAAAGTCCTTAGTTACTCCTCTCCACCCATAGCAGTTTTTAATTGCAATGAGATGACACACAGTTAGGGTCACAGAGCTAGGGACCCCAATATAGAGATATGCCTTGACGAGGCCTTGGGGCTCAGTTACATTGATCAATGCGATTGCTAAATATCTCCTTTTTCCTGGCATTATGAATTGCATACCTGCCATGAATATTATCTCCTTTTTCCTAATATTCATGGCAGGTATGCAATTCATTATTCACATGTTCAAATTAGCAAGTAGCATTTTTCATTGTATATTCCAATATTTGTCCATATGCTTGAGGCATTATACTATTATCTAAGTTTGATGTGCAGCCTTATCCGTATATAGTATGTAATTTTTGGCTTGCACTCATAATATATATATTAGTGCTCACTTCAGTTATCCTATTCAGGGCTGAATTTTAGTCCAAGTCCGGTCCTGATAGGAGGCATAGATTTATGCAATTTATTAATGACTTTTACTGATTGTCACACTTGTTCTGATGCTATTTTGTAAACATTGATGAGTGGTAATGTCGCGGGCGGAGGGGACACGCACGCCACGCTCAGGTCCGGGGCTTCTGCTGCTGCTGCTCGGTGGCTCAAGCGGTGGGCCGGATCCGGGGACTCGAGCGGCGCTCCTCGCCCGTGAGTGAAAAGGGGGGTTGGCTTGGTTTGGGGATTTAGTCCGTGACGCCACCCACGGGTTGTGGTGAAGATGCGCACCACCGCTGCTGGTGACGGGGATCCCGGGAGCGATGGTAGGGAGCAGCTGGGGTGTTGTTTTCCCCCTACGTCGGCAGGGATTGGTGGTCCCGGGGCCCGGTGGTGTGATGGGGAGGCTGGGTCAGTGAGGTGCAGTGTTGCAGGGACAGCGCGGCGCAGTGCGGGATGGCACGGGTGTACTCACTCAGCAAATGAGGCACAAAGTCTCCGGTAAACCAAACGGCTGGATGGACGGGTCCCGCAGCCGGCTGCTGTATCTCTCCCTGGACAGGTGATGGTGGCTGTCTCTCCCTGCACCTTTGTGTTCTTGTTTGACTACTGTGGCTTCCCAGCGGTAGTCCGCTCCCCGGTGTATGGGTGCCGGAGGAGCCCGTTGTGCCCGAAGGCGCTGGCCCTTGGGTCTCTAGCCGTTGGCGGTGGCTGTATACCCTCACAGTGCGGACTGTTGCCTTCAATCGGGACTTTTGCTGTTGGGAAACCCCTGGGGTTCCAGTCACATTCGGATTTCACTGTTGTCGGCAGCTCCAAGCCTGGTCGGGGTCCGATGGCCCTGCCTGTGTGTGCTGGCTTCACTTCGCTCCCCGGTTGGTACCGGCGGGCCAACGCCCGACCCCGGTCCTACAGTTCCGCGTTGATCCACCACTCCTGCAGACGGCCACCACCGTCTGCCAACCTTGCTGTCAGTGCCTGGGCCACGAACCCAGACACTTTCAGTGTTTACTCCTCAACCTCCAAAACTGACCTGATCTACTGCTTTTCCCGCCTCCAGGCCTGTGAACTCCTCTGTGGGTGGAGCCAACCGCCTTGGCTCCGCCCCCACCTGGTTTGGACATCAGACCCTGGAGGGAGGCAACAAGGGTTTTGTGTGTGACTAATGTTACTGTCCTAGGGGTGGGGGTGTTTGTGTGTGTTACCTGTGACGACCTGGGTAGTCCAGGGCGCCACAGTAATATATTCTTTATTGATAATAAGAGGCTGCCATCTTTCCAATGTAGCTGTGAGTTTTACTTTCACTTTACTTCAGACCGTTGTTATGGCAACAACGCTTGCTGCAGCTCGAGCTCAGTTCATTACTGAGCCTTTTATTTTTAATAAAATCATTAAATTATGTATGTATTTGAGACAAAAGGTTTTTCAGCTGGTCTTAGGGAAGACTAGGTGTTTCAGTGAGACCAGAGCAGTGCTTTATTAGCGGGTGTGAAGCGGTAAGGAAACCGTGACAATATATCAGTGCAGTGCATTTACACTTACATCACATCACCAACTTTTGTCTTTAACCCCTTCACGACCATGGACGGATATATCCGTCATGGAGCGTGTGCCGTTAAGCCCCGCCCCCTGCGGGTAGGCGGCGGCAGTCTGCACACATATCAGCTGTTTTCAACAGCTGACATGTGTGCCTGCTAGCCGCGGGTGGAATCGCTTCCACCCGCGGCCATTAACCCCTTAAATCTCGCTGCCAAAGTCTGGCAGCAAGATCTATATGTGCGCGGCCATGTTTTTTACTTACCGCCGCCCCCACCGGAAGTCACATGCGTGATCACGTGACTTTCGGTGGTTGCCATCGTAGCACAGGGTCATGTGATGACGCCTGCAGCTATGAAGTTTCACTTTCGTTTTCCCTCGGTCGCGAGCAGAGAGAAACAGAAAGTGACTGAATCTGCTGTTTACAGCTGTATAGCTGTGATCAGCAGATAGATAAGAGCGATCGGATTGCTGATCGCTATAGCCCCCTAGGGGGACTAGTAAAATAAAAAAAAAAGTTTTAAAAAATAAATAAAAAAAAAAAAACCTAAAAGTTCAAATGACCCCCCTTCCCCTTATTGAAAATTAAAGGGGTGGTTCACCCATATTTTTTATTGTCTAGATCGATATTATATTTAGAAACAATATTTCTCTCAAATACCTTGTGTTGTCAATAGTGCCTGTGAGAGGCGCTATTGCAGACCGCTGCTCCCCGTCCAGTGACGTACCCGTCCAATGCTGCCACGTCACATCCGTGCAGCCGGCTACAGTCTTCCAGACTCTGAGCTGTGAGCGGCGTTTCACTGCTGTCACAGCCCATTTGCTCCCCCCTCCTCCTCCCTCCTAGCACAGCACGGCGCGTCTCCTGCTCCCCCCTCCCTCCTCCCTCCTCGCAGAACGCTGCAAGCAAGAGACGTGCTGTGAGGGAGGAGGGAGGAGGAGCAGGGAGCAGATGGGCTCAGAATGTAGCCGGCTGCACGGATGTGACGAGGCAGCATTGGACGGGTACGTCACTGGACGGGGAGCAGCGGTCTGCAATAGCGCCTCTCACAGGCATTATTGACAACACAAGGTATTTGAGAGAAACATTGGTTCTCAATATAATATCGATCTAGACAATAAAAATTATGGGTGAACCACCCCTTTAAAGGGTTAAAAAATAAATAAATATACACATTTGGTATCGCCGCGTTCAGAAATGCCTGATCTATCAAAGTATAAAATTAATTAATCTGATTGGTAAACGGCGTAGTGGCAAAAAAATTCCAAACGCCAAAATTACGTTTTTTGGTCGCCGCAAGTTTTACGCAAAATGCAATAACAGGCGATCAAAACGTAGCATCTGCTCAAAAATAATACCATTAAAAACGACAGCTCGAGACGCAAAAAATAAGCCGTCACTGAGCCATAGATCCAAAAAAAATGAGAACGCTACGTGTTTCGGAAAATGGCGCAAAACGTGCGCCACTTTTATTGGACAAACTTGTGAATTTTTTTTAATCCCTTAGATACAAGTAAACCTATACATGTTTGGTGTCTACAAACTCGCACTATCAATATAGAATAAAGTCTGGCTCACTCAATAAATTGCTGGTGCCTCCGAGAAAAATTTAAATTAGTGGCAAAAGGTAACCCGGGCACACAAGAAAAATGAAAGTCTGAAACAATGGTATTTGAACTTCAGTTCGCTTGTTTTATTGATGCAAAGGACAAAAAATTAAATCTGACGTTTCGGCCTTCACATATAGGCCTTCCTCAGAGATAGTCTATGATACAAATTATAGAGAAGGAAAAGGACACAATTAGTACATATGCAAAGTACATATAGCCTATATGTTTTATGATATGAAAAGCTCATTTGAAGAAATAAACTAGCATCAACAAGCATATAATCACTGATAATAGATTCTCAAAGAAAATTTATACATAAGAAACACAATATCACAATGCTCTGTCACTGAAACGGTATGTACAAGAGAAGGTTTATAACACCTGGGAAGAAGACCACCCTAACTGTGATCAATATAAAAAGACATGGGACATACCTATATGGCTATGAAAGAAAATTTGCATTCGAGTAACTACTCAAAGAGATGGAGACTTCATGATCTACACGACTGCCTAAAATAGACAAGTTAGAGAATACTAGAACCGGCTATAATGAAGAATAAAGGATATAGGTAACATAAGGGACTAGGATACGAGCAGTAATGAGATATAGTTGAACAGAGATGTGCTAGACACAGCAAAGGGGAAATAGTTACCATGAGGCAAGAAAGAGAAAAAGTAAAGGTGATATAGGATGAGAAGAACAAGGGAGAGAGAGAAAGGGGATAAGAAGAAGGACAAGAGAAAGCGGAGGAAGAGTAAAAGAGCAGGGAAAGAAGAAAGAAAAAGCAAAAGGGGAAAGAAAAGGGAGAAAAAGGAAAAGAGAGAGAAGAAAAAGGCACTGTCTTCCACCACTGGGAAAAGAGTGACGAAAATACCTTTGTATACATCAAAGAACCGGTAGGTTGCACACAAGTAATATGAAGATGGCTGACTGGAAGAATCAGTTTATGTAATACTATGGAAGGAAAGAAAAGTTTGCAAAGTATGATAACTTATTATTCAAGTATGAGGGAGTGAGTGTGACTGTTATAGATATGTACATACCTAATCAAATAGTATGTGATAGGAGCAGGGCTGCCACACTGACATGTGCTTTTCCACAAGTGACAGAACGTTAGACTGGTAGCTAATGTGATCTACGGACATGAAAAATAGTTACTATATTAGTACTATTATTGTAAATGAGGGGAGCATATGGCATAGTGAAAATACACATACCCCTTGATCAGACTAGTGCGAAAAATTCCTTTTGTTTTATGGAAAACAGGCCAGTACCCAAAGGGTGTAAGAAGCCTATTGTTATCGTCTGTGGATACATAAAAGTATGGGGATATAAGTCTATCAATGGGATTATAAGCACAAAAACAAACTTGTTATAATAGATAACAAACCTTGATCCTATAAGATAATGGGCCCAGACAGTTCTGAATCAGGGGATAATGTAGCTGGAAAAACGGGATGAATTCCTGAGAGGATAAGGCAGAGAATGAGTTGAAAAGACAGATCATAGCCAGTATGGAAAAAGAGGATCAATCTGTACCTTGTAATGGAGAGACTCCGGTGTGCCAATCAATACCCGTGTGTTCCCTGCGGTGCACATGCTAGCAGGAAGTGAGGTCTATTTAAAGGTGCCTAATTGCTTAGCGAGGGCCACCTGTAGGGGAAATCCTGGACCGGACCGTGAAGCGCCGGAAGCCAAGCGCAGAGAGACCATCTGCGCAAGCGCCCGCAGCGGCCACAGCCGGTCCCATGTGCGTGACTGGTGATGAGACGCACATGTGATCCGGAAGTGAGGTGTTGAACCGCATCCGTGGAGCGCATGGATCACGCATGCGCAGAAGGGCCGACGGGCCGATCGGCGCATGCGTAAGCAGCAGTCACGGAGTGTGAGTGATCAGTGGGAGGAGTGGGCGTGGCGCAAGCGCAGACCGGCCGGAGATGCGGCCGAGACCGCGCACGCGCGGGCACACTAACATCCAGGAGATAATAAGTGGGTGTTGCCGTCAGGAAATTCAGTGCCATGATGAAACCGTGAGTGAACTACAGCGCCTGGAAGATAAAAAGAAACATATAATGATAAATAAGAATCTGTATGGGACACATAAAGATATATATATATATATAAGGATATAAAGGAGTACAATAGAATAATTGATGAAATAGAAGAAAGATTGTTCATAAGAAAAAGAATGATCAGAGAGCTCAAGTAGAAAGTCAAAGTAAAAAGTAGAAAGGGAAAAGTAAAAAGGGAAAAGTAAAAGGATCAGACTAAATGAAAGTATATAAAAGCAAGTGAGATATGAAAAGAATTTTTTAATAAAAAATCTCATATTCGCGATTCAAACCCAACGGCTCTAATGTCTGTAATGTGTAGATCCAGTACGCTTCGCGTTCCTTTAGCCTCTGTATTCTATTACCCCCCCTCCTAGGTGGAGGTACATGTTCCAAAACCTGGTATCGTAACTGTGCCACAGTGTGACCAGCCTGAAGAAGTGAGCGGGAATGGGTAGGAGTGTCTGCTTGCACCTAATTGTTGATTTATGTTTACTAATGCGGTCTCGGATATGCTGGGTCGTCTCCCCAACATATCCGAGACCGCAAGGACATTTTATCAAATAGACCACAAATGTTGAGTCACAAGTGAAGAAGTTTTTAATCGGAAAAATACGTCCAGTTCGGGGGTGAGTGAAGGTGCTGCCTTTTGTGATATTGGAACATTGAATGCAATGTAGGCACGGATAATTGCCTGTCCGGGCTGTTTGTAATGTCATCTGTCGCTTTTGTCGCACCAGAGAACCAATATCGGCCCGTACTAACGTATCCCTCAAATTTTTGGGGCGTTTGTTGCAAAAGAGAGGTCTCCTATTGAATTCAGGAATGTTAGGATAGGCTTGGCCCAAAAGCGACCAATGTTTAAGAATGACATTCTTCACCTTTGCCTGAAAGGGATGATAAGTAGCCACAAAAGTGGCCCTAGGGCCTGGTTGACTAGGCTGTCTAGTGACGGGTTCTGGAGCGGCAACCTGTTGAGGGTAACCCCTCGCAGCAAACTTATCACTCATCTCCGCCCTGCGTCTCTCTCTTAGGTCAGGATCTGACACTATCCGGTCGACTCGTTTGATCTGGGAGGATGGAAGTGCCCGCTTAATATGACTCGGATGGGCACTAGTAAAGTGCAGCAAACTGTTCCTATCAGTGGGTTTGATATATAAATCAGTTGAAATAGCACCAGTAGGAGATTTCAAGATGAGTACATCAAGGAACTTAATTTTCTGTAAATCAGAGTGTAAGGTGAAGCTCAGGTTCGGTAGACAACTATTAAGGTCAGAATAGAATGCATTTAGGCTAGAAGAATCACCATGCCATATCATGAAGATATCGTCTATGTATCTCCGCCATGTGACAACATGCGACGAGAACATAGGATGAGGATAGACAAAGGTGTCCTCGAAGTGCACCATAAAAATATTGGCGTATGGGGGAGCTACATTTGATCCCATCGCGGTCCCTTGAATTTGTAAATAAAATTGATCTTGAAAAAGAAAAAAATTGTTGTTTAATACTATTGTTAGAAGGTCAATGACCAACTTTCTCTGGTGAGTAGATAGTGTGTCTTGCTGATCTAGGAAAAGATTAACCGCCTCAATACCTTGTTGATGATTAATACTTGTGTAAAGGCTCGTAACGTCAAGAGTAACCAGAATGTCATCACCAGAAATGTCATTAGTTGTTCTAAGGAGATGCAGAAAATCATTCGTGTCCTTGATATATGATTTTATAGATGGTACGAAGGGATTCAGAATTTTCTCAAGTGTAATAGCCAAGGGTGATAGAATCGAGACTGTGGACGCCACAATAGGGCGTCCAGGTGGTTGATTCAAATTTTTGTGAATTTTTCGTAAAGTATAAAATACTGGTGTGATGGGGGACTCTTTTACCAAAAATTCAGACAGTTTTTTATCCAAGGTACCCAGATGTATATGCTCCGTGATCAGATTTTTAATGAGTTCTCTAATCTTGGGTGTTGGATCACGCGAGATAGGCAAAAATCACAACTCGTTCTCAGGTAGGACAAACATTCTGTACAACATCTCATCCTATCATCTATCCCCAACAGAGTCCTGGGTACTTCAGAAGGGCCTCTCCTTCTGTCCCACCCCTACATTCAATGAATTTACCTTGGACCAAGAGCTCAGAAGGTTCTTTCGGTCCCTTAGACTCAAGACACATTTCCAGTCCCTAGACACCATTGAGAGTACGGTACAGACAGTCACTCCAGGAATGTTCCGACTCAAGGACCTTAATTTAACCATACGCAGCTCATTTCAACCACCCAAAACCTACCACCCCGTTGAAACCTTCATTGGCTTAGTCAGCTCTGATACTAAAAAAGTCATACATGACATAAGAAATGGTCATTTACAGGTCCGTCATAATCTTACACCTGAGGAGTCTCAAGCCATTGAGGGTCTCAAGAGCAACCAGAAATTATCAAACCAGCCGATAAGGGTGGGGCCATTGTGGTGATGGACAAAACTTACTACACGTCTGAGATACAGGCCCAGCTTAATGATCACACTACATATTTGCCTATCTCGCGTGATCCAACACCCAAGATTAAAGAACTCATTAAAAATCTGATCACGGAGCATATACATCTGGGTACCTTGGATAAAAAACTGTCTGAATTTTTGGTAAAAGAGTCCCCCATCACACCAGTATTTTATACTTTACCAAAAATTCACAAAAATTTGAATCAACCACCTGGACGCCCTATTGTGGCGTCCACAGACTCGATTCTATCACCCTTGGCCATTACACTTGAGAAAATTCTGAATCCCTTCGTACCATCTATAAAATCATATATCAAGGACACGAATGATTTTCTGCATCTCCTTAGAACAACTAATGACATTTCTGGTGATGACATTCTGGTTACTCTTGACGTTACGAGCCTTTACACAAGTATTAATCATCAACAAGGTATTGAGGCGGTTAATCTTTTCCTAGATCAGCAAGACACACTATCTACTCACCAGAGAAAGTTGGTCATTGACCTTCTAACAATAGTATTAAACAACAATTTTTTTCTTTTTCAAGATCAATTTTATTTACAAATTCAAGGGACCGCGATGGGATCAAATGTAGCTCCCCCATACGCCAATATTTTTATGGCGCACTTCGAGGACACCTTTGTCTATCCTCATCCTATGTTCTCGTCGCATGTTGTCACATGGCGGAGATACATAGACAATATCTTCATGATATGGCATGGTGATTCTTCTAGCCTAAATGCATTCTATTCTGACCTTAATAGTTGTCTACCGAACCTGAGCTTCACCTTACACTCTGATTTACAGAAAATTAATTTCCTTGATGTACTCATCTTGAAATCTCCTACTGGTGCTATTTCAACTGATTTATATATCAAACCCACTGATAGGAACAGTTTGCTGCACTTTACTAGTGCCCATCCGAGTCATATTAAGCGGGCACTTCCATCCTCCCAGATCAAACGAGTCGACCGGATAGTGTCAGATCCTGACCTAAGAGAGAGACGCAGGGCGGAGATGAGTGATAAGTTTGCTGCGAGGGGTTACCCTCAACAGGTTGCCGCTCCAGAACCCGTCACTAGACAGCCTAGTCAACCAGGCCCTAGGGCCACTTTTGTGGCTACTTATCATCCCTTTCAGGCAAAGGTGAAGAATGTCATTCTTAAACATTGGTCGCTTTTGGGCCAAGCCTATCCTAACATTCCTGAATTCAATAGGAGACCTCTCTTTTGCAACAAACGCCCCAAAAATTTGAGGGATACGTTAGTACGGGCCGATATTGGTTCTCTGGTGCGACAAAAGCGACAGATGACATTACAAACAGCCCGGACAGGCAATTATCCGTGCCTACATTGCATTCAATGTTCCAATATCACAAAAGGCAGCACCTTCACTCACCCCCGAACTGGACGTATTTTTCCGATTAAAAACTTCTTCACTTGTGACTCAACATTTGTGGTCTATTTGATAAAATGTCCTTGCGGTCTCGGATATGTTGGGGAGACGACCCAGCATATCCGAGACCGCATTAGTAAACATAAATCAACAATTAGGTGCAAGCAGACACTCCTACCCATTCCCGCTCACTTCTTCAGGCTGGTCACACTGTGGCACAGTTACGATACCAGGTTTTGGAACATGTACCTCCACCTAGGAGGGGGGGTAATAGAATACAGAGGCTAAAGGAACGCGAAGCGTACTGGATCTACACATTACAGACATTAGAGCCGTTGGGTTTGAATCGCGAATATGAGATTTTTTATTAAAAAATTCTTTTCATATCTCACTTGCTTTTATATACTTTCATTTAGTCTGATCCTTTTACTTTTCCCTTTTTACTTTTCCCTTTCTACTTTTTACTTTGACTTTCTACTTGAGCTCTCTGATCATTCTTTTTCTTATGAACAATCTTTCTTCTATTTCATCAATTATTCTATTGTACTCCTTTATATCCTTATATATATATATATCTTTATGTGTCCCATACAGATTCTTATTTATTATTATATGTTTCTTTTTATCTTCCAGGCGCTGTAGTTCACTCACGGTTTCATCATGGCACTGAATTTCCTGACGGCAACACCCACTTATTATCTCCTGGATGTTAGTGTGCCCGCGCGTGCGCGGTCTCGGCCGCATCTCCGGCCGGTCTGCGCTCGCGCCACGCCCACTCCTCCCACTGATCACTCACACTCCGTGACTGCTGCTTACGCATGCGCCGATCGGCCCGTCGGCCCTTCTGCGCATGCGTGATCCATGCGCTCCACGGATGCGGTTCAACACCTCACTTCCGGATCACATGTGCGTCTCATCACCAGTCACGCACATGGGACCGGCTGTGGCCGCTGCGGGCGCTTGCGCAGATGGTCTCTCTGCGCTTGGCTTCCGGCGCTTCACGGTCCGGTCCAGGATTTCCCCTACAGGTGGCCCTCGCTAAGCAATTAGGCACCTTTAAATAGACCTCACTTCTTGCTAGCATGTGCACCGCAGGGAACACACGGGTATTGATTGGCACACCGGAGTCTCTCCATTACAAGGTACAGATTGATCCTCTTTTTCCATACTGGCTATGATCTGTCTTTTCAACTCATTCTCTGCCTTATCCTCTCAGGAATTCATCCCGTTTTTCCAGCTACATTATCCCCTGATTCAGAACTGTCTGGGCCCATTATCTTATAGGATCAAGGTTTGTTATCTATTATAACAAGTTTGTTTTTGTGCTTATAATCCCATTGATAGACTTATATCCCCATACTTTTATGTATCCACAGACGATAACAATAGGCTTCTTACACCCTTTGGGTACTGGCCTGTTTTCCATAAAACAAAAGGAATTTTTCGCACTAGTCTGATCAAGGGGTATGTGTATTTTCACTATGCCATATGCTCCCCTCATTTACAATAATAGTACTAATATAGTAACTATTTTTCATGTCCGTAGATCACATTAGCTACCAGTCTAACGTTCTGTCACTTGTGGAAAAGCACATGTCAGTGTGGCAGCCCTGCTCCTATCACATACTATTTGATTAGGTATGTACATATCTATAACAGTCACACTCACTCCCTCATACTTGAATAATAAGTTATCATACTTTTCAAACTTTTCTTTCCTTCCATAGTATTACATAAACTGATTCTTCCAGTCAGCCATCTTCATATTACTTGTGTGCAACCAACCGGTTCTTTGATGTATACAAAGGTATTTTCGTCACTCTTTTCCCAGTGGTGGAAGACAGTGCCTTTTTCTTCTCTCTCTTTTCCTTTTTCTCCCTTTTCTTTCCCCTTTTGCTTTTTCTTTCTTCTTTCCCTGCTCTTTTACTCTTCCTCCGCTTTCTCTTGTCCTTCTTCTTATCCCCTTTCTCTCTCTCCCTTGTTCTTCTCATCCTATATCACCTTTACTTTTTCTCTTTCTTGCCTCATGGTAACTATTTCCCCTTTGCTGTGTCTAGCACATCTCTGTTCAACTATATCTCATTACTGCTCGTATCCTAGTCCCTTATGTTACCTATATCCTTTATTCTTCATTATAGCCGGTTCTAGTATTCTCTAACTTGTCTATTTTAGGCAGTCGTGTAGATCATGAAGTCTCCATCTCTTTGAGTAGTTACTCGAATGCAAATTTTCTTTCATAGCCATATAGGTATGTCCCATGTCTTTTTATATTGATCACAGTTAGGGTGGTCTTCTTCCCAGGTGTTATAAACCTTCTCTTGTACATACCGTTTCAGTGACAGAGCATTGTGATATTGTGTTTCTTATGTATAAATTTTCTTTGAGAATCTATTATCAGTGATTATATGCTTGTTGATGCTAGTTTATTTCTTCAAATGAGCTTTTCATATCATAAAACATATAGGTTATATGTACTTTGCATATGTACTAATTGTGTCCTTTTCCTTCTGTATAATTTGTATCATAGACTATCTCTGAGGAAGGCCTATATGTGAAGGCCGAAACGTCAGATTTAATTTTTTGTCCTTTGCATCAATAAAACAAGCGAACTGAAGTTCAAATACCATTGTTTCAGACTTTCATTTTTCTTGTGTGCCCGGGTTACAAACTCGCACTGACCTCAGGCATCATACCCACACATCAGTTTTACCATATAGTGAACACCATGAATAAAACATCCCAAAAACTATTATGCCATCACACTTTTTTTGCAGTTTTTCCACACTTGGAATTTTTTTGCTGTTTTCCAGTACACCATATGGTAAAACTTATGGTTTCATTTAAAAGTACAACTTGTAAAAAACAAGCCCTCATATGGCAAGATTGACGGAAAAATAAAAAAGTTACGGCTCTCGGAAGAACGGGAGCAAAAAACAAAAACGCAAAAAACAGAAAGTGCCCCGGGGCTGAAGGGGTTAATATCTCAGCTATCCCAGTTCAGATTTTGACGAGGTAAATTTCTACAGTATCTTGGGGGTCTCCAGAGTCCAAGGAGTCACTAATGTAGAAGGACCACAATCTTGAAATTTTGTAATATCGTTGCTTTTGAGGATATCCAAGGGAGCTCACTTTCACTTGTTGCTACGTCATTGGCTCCGCCCACTAGCCTCTGTCTCTCGTTTTGGTTTGTCTTTTTCTTGTTCATCTTTTTTAATAATGAAAGATTATACATAAAAAAAAAAAAATGTAATCTTAAAATGCCGTCTCGTGGTATGTTGCTTGCCAGATGTTTAAGACGTGGCACTCTATGGGCTCGGTCAATGGGAAGGTCCAATTCAGTAACTTCTGGGAATCTATTCTGTCATTCTTTTAGCATATGAAATTATTTCTTCATTATTAATGTCGTCTTTCATTGCTTTAGATATTTTTATCTACTTATATTTATGATGTATTTTAGATATTTTTTTTTGTTGTATTTGATGAATCAGCAACTTCTTTCTCAGTAACTGCTATTCTGGATGTAATTGTTTCAATTGAGGACTTCATATTGCTAAATCTTTAGTCCATATCAGACCTCATCATATCACGAAATTCTTTAAATAATTCCCTCATACTTTCTTTAGTTTTATCAGATGTTTTTGATGAAATATCCTTAAAATGCACTGAATCCCTTGCATCTGATTGAAGGAGGTCAATCTCTACATCCTGTTTTGCTCTTAATCAGGACTATTCTTAGGGGCATAAGAGATTTTGTCAGAACTAGAGATGAGCAAACCTTTGGAAGTTCGCATTGGCAGGCACAGTCGAATCTGAAAAAAGTTTGGTTTGTGACCCCGGCTTGTTGTTTTTGTTATTATTATTAATAATAATAATAATAATAATAGAATATTATTTGATCCGAACCTCAATCGAAGTCTGTAATTGGGCATTTCGTGGCTCCACCCACATGCTGCCAGCCATAAGCAGAACACTTCCGGGGGAGGGAGGCCGGGATTTTTTTTTTCTTTTTAACGGGAATAGGAGGTGAAGGGGTTAACCGCCGTGCTGCCTTATGATGTATCAGACTGGAAACTTCTTTGGAAAAAATTGTGACTTATTTCTACTCGTTTCGGAGCAATAGCTCCTTCAGGATGAAATGAAACATGTACCAACTCGTAGAAATAAATCACCATTTTTTCCAAAGAAGTTTACAGTCTGATACATGATACGGCAGCGCAGTGGTTAACCCCTTCGCGTCCTATTCCCTTTGAACATTGGGCTACAGGGACTGCCGCAGATGAGGATTCTCTTCTACATGCCTTTACAGTAGTTGTGACTGTCACAACCACCCCAGTTGAGCAACCTCTTATCTCATCCCCCCCCCCCCCGGGTAAGACCCGATTTGCGCCAATTTTGTCTTTCCAGCTCCTGCATCAACTTTTTTAAACATTTTTTTTGTAGTGTGTGCACACTGCATCTGATCATATTGATTTTACCCCCAGTGCGAGCTGTTCAAACACTGCAAACGGCTCACACAGGACTGAGTATTACTCATACTTAAGCACAGCGCTGCTCATTTGAGTGGTTTGCACTCACAACTCACTCAAACTTCGAACCTGAACTTTGTTTTTATTTGGAAGTCTCTTTCCAAACCCAAACTCCAAACATCGAATCTCAGGTTTGCTTATCTTTAATTGCTACATTCCGTTTTGTTCTTTGTTTAACAAAACTACTCTTAGGGATATAAGAGATTTCATTGGAATCCATATCTGAAATAAGCGCGGGAGTGTCCCAAACTGAATCCAACTCTGAATTCCTTTTATCCGTCCAACCTTTCTATTTCTGTTGCTTTAGTTGAGTTGGTGGGATATTGATGTTACTTGTTAGGATTGCTCCAGTAGATGCATTTGTTTGACTTGAATCTATATTTTCCCCAATTTGCAGGATTCTAGTGGTGGACACTTTTTTTTTGTGTTTCTTTATTTAGCCCCTTTTGTCTCTGTGCCATGTTAGGCATGTTAGATATATTAATATTCTATTATCTAGTTTTGCTTATTCTTGGAGGATATCTTTGTATATATTTAAAATTTAAGGTCCAGTCACACTAAGCAACTTACCAGCGATCCCAACAACGATAGGGATCGCTGGTAAGTTGCTAGGAGGTTGCTGGTGAGATGTCACACTGCGACGCTCCAGCGATCCCACCAGCAACCTGACCTGGCAGGGATCGCTTGAGCGTCGCTACACGAGTTGCTGGTGAGCTCACCAGCAACCAGTGACCAGCCCCCAGCGCCGCGTGGAAGATGCTGCGCTTGGTAACTAAGGTAAATATCGGGTAACCAATCCGATATTTACCTTGGTTACCAGCGCACGGAGCTACACGTGCACAGAGCAGGGAGCCGCGCACAGTGCTTAGCGCTGGCTCCCTGCTCTCCTAGTTACAGCACACATCGGGTTAATTACCCGATGTGTGCTGCAGCTACATGTGCACAGAACAGGGAGCAGCGCACAATGCTTAGCGCTGGCTCCCTGCTCTCCTAGCTACAGCACACATCGGGTTAATTAACCCGATGTGTCCTGCAGCTACATGTGCACAGAGCAGGAGCCGGCACTGACAGTGAGAGCGGCGGAGGCTGGTAACAAAGGTAAATATCGGGTAACCAAGGACAGGGCTTCTTGGTTACCCGATGTTTACTGTGGTTACCAGCCTCCGCAGAAGCCGGCTCCTGCTGCCTGCACATTTAGTTGTTGCTCTGTCGCTGTCACATACAGCGATGTGTGCTTCACAGCGGGACAGCAACAACTAAAAAATGGCCCAGGACATTCAGCAACAACCAACGACCTCACAGCAGGGGCCGGGTTGTTGCTGGATGTCACACACAGCAACATCGCTAGCAACGTCACAAAAGTTGTTCGTTAGCAGCGATGTTGCTAGCGATGTTGCTTAGTGTGACGGGGCCTTTAGTTAGAGATGTTTATTTCTCACTTATTGTTATACAAATTTTCCACAATCCTTTTGTTGGGATATTTATTTTGTCGATATTGGCAGACTGTAAAATTAAAAGATTGCAATCTTTATGACAGTTTAATCACTGTTCTATTTATATAGCTGTTCCAAGTACAGCAACCAAACCCAATTTATCATCTCTGATCTCTCCTCTTCCCTCTGCAAGCAAGCCCTAGTTTAATTCCAATGCGTGCCAGAGGCAAACTAAAAGTCTCACTTTGTTTATGTCAATTCCAGACTTTTTCCACACTGATGTGAATTTTAGAGATGTTGTTTTTTTTTTTATTTTGTTGAGCCAAGGTTTCAATCTGTAGATTATCTAATGGGTTCAGAGAATTCCCTGTTAATACGTGGCAAAATCCGATTCAGCTTTTACACAGATCAGCATCACAGCACATGTTCTTAGAGCGCTTGCACTGTATCGTAATTACCCACTGTTCACTAAATAACTAGCAAGGCAATTAGCTTTCATTCCTATTGAAGTGTCATCAGCTAAATGATAAATTTTGCTATTGTCTATACCATGTTTCTCTGAAAATAAGACACGATCTTATATATTATTATTTTTTTTTTGCCCTGAAATTTGTGCTAGGGCTTATTCCCTGGGAACCACGGTTGAGGGAAAATTTACCCCCCAAAGGATGCAGATACCCCCCCCCCATGAGTTCCACCTCAGGTCCTCTGCTTCCACTGCACTGCATCCTAGGATTCTCCGCTTGCCGGAAGCAATCAATATCGCTGGATGTGGTGTGTGTGTGTGGGTGCGCGATCTGATGTGTGTGTGGGTGCGCGATCTGATGTGTGTGTGTGTGTGTGTGTGCACGATCTGATGTGTGTGTGTGTGTGTGTGTGTGTGGGTGGGTGGCTGGGTGCACGATCTGATGTGTGTGTGCGTGCGATCTGATGTGTGTGTGCACGATCTGATGTGTGTGCGCCGCGATTTGATGTGTGGGTGGATTGCTCGATCTGACGTGTGTGTGCACTGACGTGTGATCGGGTGTGCCATTTGATGTGTGATTGGGTGTGCGATTTGATGTGTGATTGGGTGTGCGATCTGATGTGTGATTGGGTGTGCGATCTGATGTGTGATTGGGTGTGCGATCTGATGTGTGATTGGGTGTGCAATCTTACGTGTGTGTGGGTGTGCAATCTTACGTGTGTGTGGGTGTGCAATCTTACGTGTGTGTGGGTGTGAAATCTTACGTCTGTGTGGGTGTGCAATCTGACGTGTGTGTGGGTGCACGATCTGATTGTGTGTGTGGGTGCGCGATCTGATGTGTGGGGGTGGGGGTGTGCGATCTGATGTGTGTGTGTGTGTGTGTGTGTGTGTGTGCGTGATCTGATGTGTGTATGTGTGTGTGTGTAGGTGCGCGATCTGATGTGTCTGTGTGTGTGTGTGGGTGTGCGTTCCACTGCAGGTGCACCCATTCTGCATCTGGTGAGTATGATTGCAGGGTCTTTTCTCTTCTTTCTTCTCGGGGTGTCTGCTTTCTCTAATGAAGTGTCCTGCAGTATTCTTTAACTTTTTTAGCTTCACAGACACTTCATTATTGACCCGTGACTAGGGCTTATTTCCAGATAGGGCTTATATTTAAGCGAAAATGGGAAAATTCCTGCTATGGCTTATTTTCAGGGAAACACGGTAACTGTCCCTGCTCCACTATATCACTGCTATAGCAGTGTTAAATCAAAGACACTATTCTACAGCTGTATCTGTTTTCAGATTGATACCATCTGCTCCAAAATATTCTCTTCTCCACAACTGAGTCCCATTTAGGGACTAATCTGAGATTAGTAAGCAATTCAATCACTTCTGCTGAGACTGCACTTATTGCAGTCTCCCCTCTCCGATAGGACTTGGTGTCTATGCCACTTCACAAAATCTCAAAGTTTCAACAATATTCTGCCAATTAGTTGCAGCTCAGCATCTTAGAGCCAATCAGGCTTGAATCACTGTTTAAATGCCACCAGAGCTGCCATAACAATCCTAGCTCTGCTAGATTGCCGCGGCATCTGCTGTTTTTGCCCACATTAGTATAATATCAGTTTCAACCATTGGTATGATGTAAATTATATGTTATATAGAATTTTCCTCCAGCTTTTTAATCTACTGGCACATTAGACGGATAATGACAGCTTCCGCACTCCTGCAGCTAAGAGCTTGAAGCAATTCAATCAGATATGATCTACTTTCTCTATTAATTCACCGGCTGAAAATTAATTTTTCTAGTTATTAAATATTCAGTAACAGACCTTCATCAGTAAATGTACTGCTTTCTTTCCAAGTTCACACTAGATATCCCTTAAAACTCTTTCGGGGTACAAATCTGATGTTCAGTATTGCATATACGCTAAATCTGAATCCCGTGCTGCGGCTGAGCTAAGTGATTCCAACCCCAGTAGTTTTGTACAGAATAAATTGTTGTTATAATTAGAGCTGTTATTAATTTCTACTATAAGGCTGGGGCCACACGGGGACTACTGCGATCCACTTGCATGACACTCGGCTCGTGCTGGCAGTACAGCAGAGCCGAGTGTCATGCGTGTGTCCTTGCAACTGAGGTCCGTTCGTGCGAGCAGACCTCAGCTGCGGGGGGCGGGCCGGCACTCAGGAGGGGAGGGATTTCTCTCCCTCTCTCCTGCATAGCCGGCTATTGCCATTCTCGCACTGCACTGGCAGTACACCGGTGTACCGCGAGTGCAGTGCGATTTTTCTCTCGCCCCATTCACTTGAATGGGTGCGAGAGAAAGAGTCTCAGCTTACAATCGCAGCATGCTGCGATTGTTTTCTCGGTCCGATTAGGGCTGAGAAAATCGCTCATGTGTGCTGACACACAGGCTAGAATTGGTCCGAGGGGAATGCAATGTTTAATCGCACTCCACTCGCACTGTTTTTCTCGCCGTGTGGCTTAAGCCTTAAGTTCACAATAATACTTTCCAGATCTTCCGTATACTTTGGATATCAGACTCTTCTGTATATTCCTGGCTTAATTGTCGCCTTACCTCCGCTTATCACAGCTTATCGCTTCTTAGGAGGATCTTTTTCCCACTCTGCTGGGTTCCTGGGTCCTGTATAGTTATAATCCACGGGATTTTTTAAAAACGTGGTCCACCTTAGTCACAAGGTGGTCCAAAGATGTTCTTATGGCTTGTGTGGAAATTCTGAGCTTGTAAAACTCAGATTTCCCGTCGCTTCAGAGGTTTCAGGCTGGAGCTAAATGAAACACATCTTATATCATCAGTCTTTAGCCACAGCCCCCATACCGCCTCTCTCCCGATTGCACCGCCAGCAGCTGTCAAACACAGAGGGGAAGGTAGCGTGTAAAGTATCGGGGCACCGATACCACCGAGTGAGAATGTGTCATTTTTTTTCCTGCACGCAATGGAAAACTTAAGGGATAAAAAGAAATGCTGTTCTCCATTCTTCTTCCGAAATAGCCAGGTTTAATTCCCTGTTCCATTTCTCTGAGTATTTGGGCTTGTCCCTCCCACCTCGTTGAATCAGGAGGGTATAGATAAGAGAGAGGGTGTGAGCGGGAACCTCCTCTAATAGAGTTTTTTTCAAATGGGAAAGGGGTAGAGGAATAAATCTTCTCTCAATCATGTGCTGAGAGGAAAGACCTATTTTGAAAGTATTCTACCCAGGATGGTGAACCTCCCGAGTCTGGGGCCACGAGGGAAGTAAACTGGGGCAATGGGGAACCCTTTAAAAGGTGGTAGAACTGTGCATCCTTGCCATTTTCCAACAAAGAAAACTGTCTACCATTACTCTAGGGGTAAAAACTGGGTTGGCGAAAATAGGTGAGAGAGACCCAATTCTGATTTCCAAATCCCTAGTCTTCATTGCAACTCTTAAAAGGTCAGCCTCAGGGTTGATTATACACCTAGATTCCGGTCTGATCCATTGGATATGCTGTAGGGGAACCCCAGAACCTGTCTGCTCTAGGCTTTACCAACCACTTCGAGGACCTTTGATGCTGGCTGTCCAACAGTCGCATTAGGAGAGTTGCTTTATGGTATTGTCAGAGCTGACCCTAATACTGTGTGCCCTGCGCACGGTTTGACCCTGGAGGTACCCTTGAAGGTAGGGAGGTCCAGGTCCCTGCCCTGTCGCCTGTCCCAACCAGTCCCAATACCACCCTCTTTACCCCCAACCCTGGGATAGGGCTGGACCCAAAGTAACATCCTCCACCAAGACACAGGTAAGGGGATAAAACTGAAACACACTCTCACCACAAACAGAGGTGAGACAAAAAGACACCGGAGGGAATAAACGAAAATGGGTAGGAGCTAGTCACACCAGGGTACTCACAAACAGCGCAGACAACAAGTCGCTGGTCACCAAAAAGAGGAATGCCATGGAAGTCAGGATTTTGCAACTACAAGCAGAAACTATCTTCTGTGATGGTAAAAAAAAACCTCCCCAGACTTAAGTAGGAGGAGACCAGCTGGAAATGGTGATTAGCAAACCTGGTTCACTGAGAAGCCAGCCACTGCTCTAGGAGGCATTAACCCCTAATGTGCCAGATGCAGTGGTAAATAAAACAACCGACGCCCCAGAGAACAGAGCTACTGGCAGAAACCAGGTCGCTTGTTGGAAGTAAGTAAGAGCCAATCATGTAGTAGTAAACTGCGGGTACCGAACAGGGTGACGCATAGTAGGTTGTGTAGTAGTGATCCGTAGACGAGGATCCGCACCGCACATGACAGGTATGTTTTGAAATTGGGTAAACCGGCCCCCCCTTACTTTTAAGTTAATGCAATGTATTGAGGCCCCCCACCCCAAATGAAGCTCGTAACAGCTGATTGAAGACTGTAAAAAATGGTTTGTTAAAAGAGGGTGGTAGTTCAGGTAACATAATTGAGAATGGTCAGGGGGAACTAAACCCCCCAAATAAGTAATAGCAGAGTTCTGCCATTTAAAGGGTAAGTTTTCTTTAATATGAGCCACCTCCGTGTCAGGCAAGGACACGTTTGTTAAAGCCGGGAGACTCTATTCTACTTAGGTAGCAGAGGATAGTTGGATCGGCAGCCGAATCCTGGAGCCGCTCAATAAGAAAGACGCATAGACAGTGTCTTAGCTTAAGAGTATAACCCACATTTATTGTGTCAGAGGGTTTATATAGGTTTTCTAAAGTACATAAAAATAGATATGCAATGATGACATAAGAGATTATACAATGAGCGAATGTTTTCTTGGACAAATTACATGTTTCCAGAGTAATTCATCAATTTTGACATGTTTACAGAACAACTTGAAATCTGTCTTTATTAAACATTCTTTGGGTCAATTTGACCATGATAATTACAATATTAAAGGATGTGATAACAAAACCTCTGTCAAATATACATATTTTAAAAGAACACAAGTTAACCCGTGGGTCAACACATGTTGTTTTGAGAATAAACTTGATTGCGGAGAAATAAAGGGAATAATAAGAGAAAAATGCATCGTCTTGCCAGGGACACATGTTCTGCCAAATTGAACATAAGTTGTTTATCACATTGCTTATGAGAATGGAATTTAATTGGCTTTAATAGGGAAATAGACTTATAGAGGCAAAATGGTGACTTCTTTAACACGTTGAGGATTTGGAATAGTTTAATTTAAAGTTACTTAGGTGGATAAATGTCTCCAATTCTTTAATTAGTGAGGGAAAGGAAGTACGTGGTTGGGAGATTAACAAGAGGAGGCCGTCTGCATATATAGCAGCCTTGCTGTGGCCTCCTCCTGCAGATATTTTGTGAATGGATTCTTTCTGATGGCCGTTGCTACGTGTTCCAATATGAGAACATAAAGTAGGGGGAGAGGGTGCAACCTTGGCAAGTACCATTATGTATTGCGAATAGGGAGGAAAGGAACCCATTAACTCTAGCCAAGGGGCCCCTATACAGGGAGGAGATTTTTTCTTACTTAGCGTAGTGAAACCCTCATGATGTCCCAACTGACACTGTCAAACGCCTTTTCCCGCGTTGATAGAGAGAAGACATAAAGGGAGTGATCTTGCCTTTGCCCAAGCTATGAGGATGAGCATTTTATTTGTATTGTCCCTTGCCGCTCGACTCATGACAAAGCCACCTGGTATGTACGTATAATCCCTGTAAGCAGGGGAGCCAGCCTGTTGGCAAGACCTTTAGTGAAGATTTTGATATCTGCATTGATAAGTGAAACAGGTCAATAGTTGGTGACAATTGTATGATCTTTTTCAGGTTTGGGCAGGACACTGATATGGGCCTCCATGGACTGGGTAACAAAAGGGGAGTCCCCTGAGATATAGCCAAAAACATTTGAAAGAAAAGGGACAATTTGGTCTCCAAAAACTTTGAGGTATAAAAGTTTGAGGTAAATCCGTCAGGGCCTTGGCTTTTGCCATTCAGGGAGGCTTTAATAATGGAGGAGATCTCCTCTTCAAAGAAATCCTCCTCCAAGACTGCCATTTCCTCATCTGTTGTGTGGATGGCTGTGGATGGCGGTCTGGTGAACATATTTAAAACTTTTACGTTTTAAGAACTCCAGGGACATATTGTAAATGGAGCGGAACAAGTCTGCAATTTGGATAGGGTTCTGTGTAAGGATGCCTTCTTTATTGTAGGAAGTGCAAATGTAACTCCCACGGATTGGGGGGAGGGTGGGTAGAGACTTACTTATCCCTCATAAGTCATAGGGAATAAGCATTCAAAATTAAGTCAGTCTGTGTGAGAATAATATTACACATATAAGTGCTATGCTAATGGAACACTACACCGGATGGTCATGCAGGCGTGACCAGGGGAGGGGAATCTCAGACAAGGCATCAAGGGTTAGTCAATAAAAAAAAACCTAAATACAAAGTGTACGTTTTCCATCTAAATAATCATCGCATTAGCAACATAAGTATAAGTGCCACTGAGCGCTCCCTCCACCGCACACAAGGGACCATCCAAAACAATCTCAAATACATGGTTAGTGACCGTCATGGATATCTGGTATAGCCATAGCTCACAGTGGTTCAGCCCGTCGGACCTCACTGCACGCATCCTCCATCAGCTGATTACAATCTAAATTCCAACCTGGGTATCAGCGTGGATCGTGCTGTGAGTCCGACGGACCCCCTCTGCGTACATCCACCCCCTGCCAGTCACAGCCCGTAGCTCGAAACCAGAGAGAGCACCATAAATCCTGCTCTCAGGTAAAAGCAGAACACAGACCGTGACGCCGCTCGTTAGTGTAAGCGGCTGCCAACCAGCTATGCAAGGGATCAATGAGGCCTCACAAACTAGTAACCATAAGCACAGTATGCAATACAATGAATCAAGTGACACACAGACCTGATCCGAGTGATTCCGTGTCTAGCCCACCACGCCTCAACGTGTTTCACCACCTGGGCTTATCCCTTATGAGGGATAAGTAAGTCTCTACCCACCCATCCCCCAATCCGTGTGAGTTACATTTGCACTTCTCCCTACCCTGTTGTGCCCTTTGTCTATGTATGTTTTTTATGCCAGATTTAATAAAATGTTATGTATTTTATGAGGAGTATTGGCATCGTGTATATTCTTTTCGAAGGATATAAGTGGATTTACTTTATATACAGAGATAGGGTCTGTTATGAGACAGTTCCAGGGTATTAATCTGCTGTAAGTGCAAGGCAGCAAAGAGGTCCTCTTTCTTTGATCTTTCATATAGAAATCTAAGATGCAGACAAAGAACCATAAAGTCAGGCCTGCTAAATGAGGTAAACATCAAAAAGAGACGTACGATCCACTACAGGGGATAGACTTTCTACGAAGGAGCTCCCTTTCCACCCCAGACAAGCTCACTCCTTTGAATAATGATGGCCCACATACCAAGCCTTCGTAGTAAGATTGAGTGGAAGTATGAGTAAGAAGCTTTTGAATATCCAACCCCGGGGTCCATGGGCTGGAACAAGCAGGGAAACACCCCCCCCCAGCCCATGTCCCCAGGCGACAGTACTCCACAGGGTAGACATTCCCCCTCCACAGATTGTAGTCCAGGAGAGATCATGGGAGTGAGATTGCTTCAAAATATTCAATTCTGGGGCTAAGTTAATAGTATATCAAAACAGGCATGACATATATACCATTTGATGCAAAAAGTTTTTAATATCACAAGGCAAGCCTTCATGTAAAGACTCCCTGAAAAAGAAGGCAGGCTAACCAAACAAAGCCAGCTGACAAGGCAATAACAGGTTTTTCACAGCTCAGGGAGGGATGATCCTCTCGGTGCGGCTTCTTCTGTCACGTTGATTACCTTTCCTGGGAGAGCACTGTGGAAAATCCTGAGAACTCCAGGGGGATGGTGGGCCATTCTGTGATCTCCACTTTTGGTAGGTTAATAGCCACAGTAAAGAGTTCAATGTCCCATGGAGAGCGGAGGATGTGAAGTTGGCCATCATGTCTCACTTTCAGGCGAGAGGTGGGATCTTAAGGCTCTACTTCTCTGAAGGGTAAGGTGGATAGGTCAGGCAGGATTTGGAGCTTGACCTTCTGAAAGGAGGCGAAAGCTCCGTTTCAAAGCCTCTGTTGGATGGCCTCCTTTTGCACATAATGATGAACCTGGTAAATGACGTCTCGTGGGTGATCAGACTCTGAAGATCTCGGGCCTAAGGCCCTGTGTCTAGCTCTAGGGGCTCCTAGGATTTTGTTGAACATCTGTTGAAGGAGCCGTGGAAGAGCTTTGGAATCGATGTCTTCCTAATGCCCTCTCAGATTGTTGCGGCGGCCCCAGTTCTCAGTCGTCCAATGCTTCTGTAAGGTAGTGAAGTTGTTGAGCATGGACGTCTAAGATTTGTTGATGAGACTATATGTCTCCCTGTAGGGACTGTATTTTATTTGCTTGGGTTTGTACTTGAGTATCAATTCTCTCGACATTTGAGTTGTAAGTTAGAGAGTTCAGTACGATAAGGACTTTCAAGCCTTGTTACAAACCTCTCTAGATCTTCCCTGGAGGGTATGATATTGAAGCGGGCTCGGAGGTCTCTCAATTCAGCTAACACCCCCACACCGTGGGTGGCCAGGATGGATGGATCACAGGGAGCAGCGCTGCATGCAGGTCCCACTACAGGCTCTATCCCTGTATGAATTTTGCAGGTGGATAGTTCTTGAGGCTGATTTCCATCATGCATAGGGAGGGGAGACTGGGAAATGCCAGGCACTTCCAAAAGGGACATGACCCCTTGTCACGGGGTCCTTTTCCGATATCACACAATCAAAAGAGCGGGAGATGGGTGAACAATCCAGAGATCCTTTATTCCAAGCAAATCAGAAGGTCCATAAAATAATCCACCACACAGAGGGTAAAATAGTCCAGGAACACGGATACAGTCCAGTAAGGGATAAATGTCCAGGTCTCTCTGGGGAGCTGCAGCTTCTCCCCCAGAGGATGAATCTTCCTGCTTGTCTGTTGTCCTTCTTCAGACAGAATAATCCCCCAGGTAAGCAGAGAGTTCAGGTGGATCCCATGCCCTCCTCCCCCAGACTTAGGGAAAAAAGCCCGGCAGGGGGGGATTAACCTGCAAACAGGACAATGTACACACAAGGAAAACACAGAATGGACAGCGCACCATGCCTAAAATATGAACCTACACAAAATTTTATACAACCCCCTCATATTCCACCATCACACCCCTGAACTCCCAACCACTGATATTGCGGCAGTACTTTGTGGGTCGGTGTCTGGGAAGGAGATTGTTTCAGCCACTGTACTGCATGGTGCCTGGGTTGTGGAGTGCACTGGAGGGCCGTGACCTCGTCATCATCCGGTATGATGAGAGAGGTGAGGGCAGGTGCTAGCGTCAATTGCGCGCCTGTCAGCTCCTCGTCATGCGGCCGCTCATCTGAGACTCCACCACATCTCGATCTCCGTCGCCCATTCAGGGTCCCACGTGAGTCACCGCAGGCCTCCACTTCGCCCCTTGCCGCCACAGTACAGCAGGCCAGAGCCCGGGCTGCAGGGGAAAGGGTAGCAGCAGGCACCGGCGGGCCATTCCCCAACGAGAGCTATATCAACAGAGGAAGCGGGAATCAGTGCTGCGGGTGTACCTGGATCTTCCTCAATGTCCAACAGCCTGGGTGAGCTCCTGATAGTGACTCTGGAGCATCGTGGCCTTGTCTGGCCGATAGAGGTCTGACCAGGATCCTGTGATGCCTCCCTTGCGCTGCACGCTATAGCATGACTGGGGGAGCTTGCGGCCATGTTTTCTGGATCCTGGATGATGGAAACTGCCGAGACCCCTGAAAAATTACACTGTATGCCTCTGTTGACCACTGAATGTTTTCCCTCTTCTTTTCTGACTCATAGCCTGTAGCCAATGGCGTGAGGGTCTGATAAATCGGCAGATAACCAGGGTAGGTTAGGGAGCTGAGGTGAAGTACATCCTCACCACTTCATAGCCAAGCCATGCCCCCGTGGAAGATATTTTAAACGGAAATAGATCTTGTTAGGCATGAGAGAATTTATACTATGGAGAAGCCATATTCATGTTCAGAATATGGGGAAAGTTTTGTAAATAAATCACATCTTGTTACACATTTAGAGAACTCACACAGGGGAGAAGCCATATTCATGTCCAAAATGTGGGAAATATTTTGTACATAAATCATATATTGTTACTGTGAGGCATATGGTAGATCCATACATACCATCATCTGCCAATCATATATTTCCACACATTCTATTCAGGATAGAAATCCATTGCCCAAGGTCCTGGAACAAATGGTAGGTGACAAAGTTAGTTAAAGGGTGGAAGTTCCCTGGTAAGGGCAAGACCTCTTGCTGACAAAAAGTAATTTCGCTAAGGAATGGGGCAAGCGATTGCTATACCCAGAGAAGCTTCAAAGAGTACTGCCAGATGGGCCGGCACTAGGGATGAGCGAGTATACTCGTTACTACACGGTACTCGTAGTATGGTATTCAAGCTACTCGTTACTCCGCGAGTATCCTTGTAATTACTCGTTAGGAGTAGCGAGTCCAGTGTAAGTCAATGGGAAATGTGAGTAATTGTCTGCTGAACTCTACAAAGCGGTCTGGAGGATGAGTAAAAGGCTGAAATGGATGCATGATTGTTTAAAAGCCGGGTGGTAAAAAGCTGCCGGCTTTTTTAATCAATCAGCTGATGCACGCTCCCCACCCGGGTCCTCCGCTCCCAGGTACTTCACTCCCCGTTTCCCTGTGCTTCGCTCCCCGTTTCCCTGTGCTTCGCTTCCTGTTTCCCTGTGCTTTGCTCTCCGTTTCCCTGTGCTTTGCTCTCCGTTTCCCTGTGCTTTGCTCCCTGTTTCCCTGTGCTTTGCTCCCCGTTTCCCTGTGCTTTGCTCCCCGTTTCCCTGTGCTTTGCTCCCCGTTTCCCTGTGCTTTGCTCCCCGTTTCCCTGTGCTTTGCTCCCCGTTTCCCTGTGCTTTGCTCCCCGTTTCCCTGTGCTTTGCTCCCCGTTTCCCTGTGCTTTGCTCCCCGTTTCCCTGTGCTTTGCTCCCCGTTTCCCTGTGCTTCGCTCACTGTTGCACTGTTGCCCTGTGCTTCGCTCCCCATTTCCCTGTGCTTCGCTCACCGTTGCCCTGTGCTTTGCTTTCTGTTGCCCGCTGCTTCGTTCCCCGCTCCCTGGTGCTGCGCTCTCCGCTGCTCTGTGCTTCGCTCCCTGGTGCTGTGCTCCCCACTCCCTGGTGCTGCGCTCCCCGCCCGGTCCTAACTTAGGATCGTGCGGGGAGGGGGCGGGGGAGCGAAGTACCGGGCAGCAGGGAGGAAAACACCAGGCGGGGGACGAGGCAGAGAAGAGGCAAGCATCAGACGGGAAAGCCGTCGGTGAAGTCTTACCTGGCTCCCCACTGCTGTCCGCGGTGCTGTTCCTCTACTTCCGGGGGCCACTCATTGCTCCTGATATGCACTGCATCGCCCAGCCCACTCCATGTGACAGCCGTGTGTAAATAAATAAATTAAAAAAAAACACGACGTAGGTTCCCCCCCAATTTTGTTAGTTAGCCAAGATATAACAGACAGCTTGGGGTTTGTTATTCTCCCCCTGGGGGGGAACATAGTTATTGCCCCCCCAGGGTAAGAATAGCAACCAGCAGCTGCCCCAGATTTGGCACATCCATTAGATGTGCCATATCTGGCGTTTATCTCGGCTCATCCCAATTGCCCTGGTGCATTGGCAAACTGGGTAATAAGGTGTTACACCTCGTGGCTCTCCTGAGGCAAGGACTGAGGCAGTCACCCATTCCTTGCCTGCCACGAGCGCTCCTGCTCAGCAGCGCCGAAGGTCTGCCAGACTGCGCAGTGTGCAGGAGATACCTTCTCAGAGAGGCAGCAGAAGGGTGACACCACCTAGTGATTCTCCTGTTACAAGGAGTGAAGCGGTCTCCCATTCCTGGCCTGCCACGGGTCCTCCTGCTCAGCGGCCCCGAAGGTCTGCGAGGTTGCGCAATGTGCAGAGGTTTACTGCTCAGGGAAGCAGTGAGAATCCCGTTATCTCTGCACATTGTGAGACCGAGGATCCCGCCTCTATTTCCCAGAGGCAGGAGGGTGAGCATGTGCAATGCGTGGTGGGTCCTGATTCGCCCACTGACGTCACACGGCTTGATGACAAGGCTGGTGACGTGATGAATCCTGACTGGCCAGGCTGGGACGTCGTGGACCCTGATTGGGTCAAGTCCGTCATCTCCGCCTCGCGCCCGCCCTTGGGTGGAGCTACACCTCCTTAAAAGCTCCCCCTGCCATCATGGCGGCGCGCGACCGTCCTTCTATGTTTGGATCTCTGGCAGTGTGCTGCCACGCCACTGCTCAGGCATTACTGTCTTTTGTGGGCTTGGCCCTTGCTGCTTAGGCAGCACCTGGTTTGCAGGCCGTGTTCCTGCCTTCCTGCTCCGGCAGTATCCCCTTCAACAGGCCGTGTTCCTGTCCCAGGTGAGCTCCTCGAGTCTCCACCGGACTCACCTGGTTATTGAAAGCACACGTGCGTGGGCACCTCTGTGCTACCCTCGTGCCATATTCTCGTGACTTCCACTGGCACACGTGCGTGGGCACCTCGGTGCTTCCCCATGCAACAGGTATGTCGGGGACTTTGCTGTACACTTTAGGACACTTGCCGCAGAGCTGGACTGGCCGGATAAGGTCCTTGTCCCTGTGTTCTGTGAGGGCCTGGCAGGGTTTGTCAAAGACGCACTGGCCACGCGTGAGGTGCCTGCCACTTTTGAGTCCTTGATTCAGGTTGCCTCTCGCATAGACATCCGCCAGTCAGAGCGGAGGCTCGAGGTCTCTTCAGCACCCACGTCTTCTCGGCCTAAAAAGCGTCTGGATCCCGTCTTCCATCAGACAGGTCTCCCAGCCAGTCCTGTAGGCGACTCCGTGGAGTCAATGGAGGTGTCCAAGGCGATCTCCTCTGCCCCAGGTTCTCGGTCTTGTGTCATCTGCTTTTCCTGTGGGCAAAGGGGACACATAGCTACCCGTTGTCCCAAACCGTCGGGAAAAGACAGCGTCTAGTTTCTATCAGAGGGGGGACTCTAGACGCTACCTCTCCCTCTAGGTTGACTATCAGCGCCCAGTTACAGTTCGGCACTACTCTCTTCTCTGCCCTGGCTTGCTTGGACTCAGGTGCTGATGGCAATTTCATTTCGACCTCCCTGGCAACCCGATACTCAGTTCCCCTGGTTCTGTTGCCCAAGCCACTCAGGGTCCGGGTAGTCGACGGGTCCCTACTACTCGATCCCATCACCCAGATCACCATCCCTCTCAGGATGGATGTACCACCGGGACACCATGAGCAGGTGTCCTTCCTGGTGCTTCCAGGGGGGACGGATGAGATCCTACTGGGTCTTCCCTGGTTGAGACAGCATGCTCCTATACTCAACTGGGCAACAGGGGAGATCTCATCCTGGGCAGGATCCTGTAGAAAGCACCTCGTGACTACCGAACCACCCGCTACCATTAGGTCGGTTGGGTCCTCAGGGAATACAGGGGGGCCGGGTTTACCGACACCTTATGAGGCCTACAGGGATGTCTTTTCCAAAAGGGCCGCAGATACCCTTCCTCCCCATCGGCCATATGATTGCCGAATAGACCTGAAGCCAGGCTCCGAGCCCCCTAGGGGCAGAGTGTATCCACTCTCTGCTCCAGAGACGGAGGCTATGTCCAAATATATTCAGGACAGACTGGCGAAGGGGTTCATTCGCAAGTCTATTTCACCGGCCGGTGCAGGGTTCTTTTTCGTGCAGAAGAAGGAAGGGGATCTGCTCCCCTGTATCGATTACAGGGGATTAAATGCAATCACGATCAAGAACAAATACCCTTTGCTCCTCATTACGGAGGTATTTGATCGATTCCGCGGGGCAAAGGTCTTCACAAAGCTGGATCTACGCGGGGCGTATAATCTAGTGCGAGTCCGAGAGGGCGATGAGTGGAAGACCGCCTTTAACACCAGGAACGGTCACTACGTGTATCTAGTAATGCCCTTCGGACTCTGCAATGCCCCCGCCGTATTTCAAGACTTTGTGAATGATATTTTCCGGGATTTGTATCTTTCCGTGGTTGCATACCTGGATGACATTCTTATCTTCTCCCCTGATCTTGCCACCCATCGGAGGGATGTCATCCGAGTACTTAAGAGGCTCCGCACCCATTCGTTATATGCTAAGCTAGAAAAGTGCGTTTTTGAACGTGAATCCTTGCCGTTCCTGGGGTATATCGTGTCCAGTCAGGGGTTAGCAATGGATCCGGGGAAGTTGGAGACAGTGATAAACTGGCCTGAGCCCCGCTCGCTGAAGGCGATCCAGCGATTCTTGGGGTTTATCAATTATTATCGCCAGTTCATTCCCAACTTCTCGACGGTGGCAGCACCCATCATTCCCTTACCCGCAAGGGCGCTAATCCCAAAGCATGGACACAGGAAACGGTAGAGGCATTTCACACTCTCAAAACTTACTTCTCCAGAGCTCCCATCCTTCATCGTCCAGACATCTCCAAACCCTTCCTACTGGAGGTAGATGCCTCTTCGGTCGGTGCAGGTGCAGTCCTGTACCAGAAAAACGAACGAGGAAGGAAGTATCCGTGTTTCTTTTTCTCCAAGACCTTTTCTCCGGCCGAGAGGAACTACTCCATAGGGGATAGGGAGTTACTGGCGATGAAACTAGCATTCCAGGAATGGCGGCATCTCCTGGAGGGTGCGAAGCATCCATTTGAGGTATTTTCTGACCATAAAAACCTCACATACCTCCAGACAGCACAACGCCTGAACCCAAGGCAGGCCCGTTGGTCTTTATTCTTCTCCCGGTTCCGCTTTATTATCCGCCACCTGGCCGGTGACAAGAATGTACGGGCCGATGCCTTGTCACGTTGTATGGTTGTGTTGGAGGAGGACGAGGAGGAGCCTCGTCTTATACTACCCCCGGACAGCTTGAGGATGGTCACTCCCACTTCTTTGGACCAGGTGCCACCTGGCAAGACCCTCGTTCCCCCCTGAACTACGGAACAAGGTGCTATCGTGGGCCCATGCCTCCAAGGTCGGGGATCACTTCGGGGTCAAAAGGACCAGAGACCTTGTGACCAGGCATTATTGGTGGCCGAGACTACCCCAGGACATACAGGAGTATGTGGGAGCCTGTATGTCGTGTGCTCGGAATAGCCATCCCGGCAGAGACCGGCAGGTCTTCTTCACCCACTGCCAGTGCCGGATCATCCCTGGGAAGTGGTGGGGATGGATTTCCTGGGAGATCTGCCCAAGTCAGCAGGGCACAGGGTCGTATGGGTCATCACGGATCACTTCTCTAAAATGGTCCACTTGGTGCCTCTCCCACGACTCCCGACGTCACGTGCTCTCGCCACCTTGTTCATTCGGCATGTATTTAGGTTGCATGGCATGCCTGACAAGGTGGTGAGCGACCAGGGTCCCCAGTTCGCGTCTCGCTTCTGGAGAGAGCTCTGTAAGCTCCTGCAGATAGAGCTGAACATCTCCGCATACCATCCCGAGACCAATGGACTGGTGGAGAGGACCAATCAGACCTTGGTAACTTACCTCCGCCATTTTATCTCCGCGCACCACGACAACTGGGCTAACCACCTTCCCTGGGCCGAATTTGCCATTAATAATTCTGTCCATGAATCCTCTGGCCAGACTCCGTTCCTGCTCAATAACGGACAACATCCCAGAATCCCGGTTCTGATGCCCATTACGTCACCCGATCCTAGAGTGGAGGATTGGGCGACCAAGGCCCGGGAGATCTGGGATAACACCCAAGAGGCTCTTAAGAGGGCTAAAGACCGGATGGTGACAACGGCTGATGATCGCCGCCGCCCTGCACCATCCTTCGCCCCTGGTGACCTAGTGTGGCTGTCCTCTAAGAATGTTAACCTACGGGTACAGGCAGCCAAGTTCGCCCCTAGGTACCTGGGTCCGTTTAAAGTACTAGAGCAGGTAAACCCGGTGGCATACCGACTCCAGCTCCCTCCACGCTGGGCTATAGCCAACACCTTTCACGTGTCCCTCCTGAAACCCGTACGACTTAATAAGTTCTCGGGGGTCCCTGCCGGCTCAAACCGACTCCCCGTCCGACGACCCTGAGGTGGCGAAGCTTGTGGAGACAAAAGTCATACGGGGCAGGAGGTACTACCTCGTGGAGTGGGCCGGCCGTGGTCCGGAGCATAGATCCTGGGAACTGGAGGATCATATCCGCACCCCGGGTTTAATAGCGGCCTTCGAGCACGGACAGGGGGGGGCCTAGATGGGGGGGGGTAATGTTACACCTCGTGGCTCTCCTGAGGCAAGGACTGAGGCAGTCTCCCATTCCTTGCCTGCCACGAGCGCTCCTGCTCAGAAGCGCCGAAGGTCTGCCAGACTGCGCAGTGTGCAGGAGATACCTTCTCAGAGAGGCAGCAGAAGGGTGACACCTAGTGGTTCTCCTGTTACAAGGAGTGAAGCGGTCTCCCATTCCTGGCCTGCCACGGGTCCTCCTGCTCAGCGGCCCCGAAGGTCTGCGAGGTTGCACAATGTGCAGAGGTTTACTGCTCAGGGAAGCAGTGAGAATCCCGTTATCTCTACACATTGTGAGACCGAGGATCCCGCCTCTATTTCCCAGAGGCAGGAGGGTGAGCATGTGCAATGCGTGGTGGGTCCTGATTCGCCCACTGACGTCACACGGCTTGATGACAAGGCTGGTGACGTGGTGAATCCTGACTGGCCAGGCTGGGACGTCGTGGACCCTGATTGGGTCAAGTCCGTCATCTCCGCCTCGCGCCCGCCCTTGGGTGGAGCTACACCTCCTTAAAAGCTCCCCCTGCCATCATGGCGGCGCGCGACCGTCCTTCTATGTTTGGATCTCTGGCAGCGTGCTGCCACACCACTGCTCAGGCATTACTGTCTTTTGTGGGCTTGGCCCTTGCTGCTTAGGCAGCACCTGGTTTGCAGGCCGTGTTCCTGCCTTGCTGCTCCGGCAGTATCCCCTTCAACAGGCCGTGTTCCTGTCCCAGGTGAGCTCCTCGAGTCTCCACCGGACTCACCTGGTTATTGAAAGCACACGTGCGTGGGCACCTCTGTGCTACCCTCGTGCCATATTCTCGTGACTTCCACTGGCACACATGCGTGGGCACCTCTGTGCTTCCCCGTGCAACAGGTACACCGAGCCGTGAGATCCGTGCCATACAACCCTCACGGGTTAGGGCAGACCGGTGTACATAGATCGTCTGTGACATTCCAGACGATCGCTAGCAGCAACCTGCTCACTCTTCACCCACCATAGCAGCAGTCCCTTACACCGCACAGTGGACCTTGACCGGCGGAAGCTGTCCATTTCCCAACTTGGCACGCTTCCCCGGGTCCCCCTCGTAACAATAAGGGGTTAATGTAACCCGTATTTTACCAGGTGACATTAAGCCATGAATTAATACAGTTCAGCTTCGTTTGAAACCGGACTTTATTAATTCACTTGTAGTAAAGTAAAATAACACACACTCAAAACACCTTTATTCAAAATGAAACACAGACGACTTCCGGATCCGGCGCTGGCTGAAGAGGAGTGAAAGTGAGGAGCTCCGCAGCACCCCGACCGAAAAACACCCCTCGCAAATATCGCAAACCCTGCCCACAAGTCGGACATCGGAACAGCTGATTAGCTTTCCGGCCAAGTGATGGAGCGGTATCTCCTCCGGAGCGGTGTGGGAGCGCAGAGAGTGATAACAGAGCCGGCAGCGCAGGGTACTCCCAAGATGGCGGAGGGCTGTCGGCAGTCAGGCGTGCTGACACTGCCTAGAGCAAACCGCTGGAGACAGGAGATAAGGGAAGCTGCAGTGAGGGATCCCACTCTGCATGGCACGGAGGTGAGCAGCGCCGGTGAGCCATGGAGGAGGCAGGGGAGATGAAGGAGACCTGGAGCTCAGTACTGCTGAAGTCCGTGGGCAGGCAAAGCCGCACGATAGGGAAACAGATCCAGGCATGGAGAGGAGTGCAGAGATGGAACAGGAGGCTGCAGACTATGATAAACACTGTGTATTAGCTCCTGACACACTCTCTATGCAGGACTGTGAAAACGAAAGTGAAAGTGGAGAGAGTGAAGCACATGGAGAAACACATGGCATACAAAAACAAACAAGAGTTTCTTCAACTGGCCCTGTAGTAATAAATTATAAAGACATGGCCCAGGAGGTTGCAAAATATTTAAAAGCAGAAATAGCCTTGATCATATCCTCAGCAATTCAAGATGCCCTGAAAGGGTTAACAGATGAGGTTGGGCAGCAAGGTGCCAGATTGGATGAAGCAGAATGCCGTGTGAGCAGACTAGAGGATGAGTTGAACAAAGAAGTAGAGATGTGGATCTCTTAGAAAAGAACATGCACATCCTGCTGGATCAGATAGACGACCTGGAAAATAGATCCCGCAGGAACAACTTGCGGATAGTGGGTCTCCCAGAAACAATACAGCAAAGATAGCTGCAAAGAATCTTTGAGGATGACCTTCCGTCCGCCCTGGGTCTGGAACCTAAGAGAAGACTGGAAAGAGCGCATAGAGTGGGACCACCGAGATAAACCGCAGATAAAGTTGGGCCCCAGAAGCCGACACAAGCTATTGCAAAATACTTAGATTTTAATGATAAAGAGGACATAATAAGAGCATTTCAGAAACGCAAAGAACCCCTGATGTTCCAGGATTACAAAATTGTCCTCTTCAATGACTTTTCAGTAGAGGTTACAAAGCGACGCAGAATGTTCAGTGCGAGCTGCACCAAATTATATAGAAACCAGGTGCAATTTCAACTGATCTACCCGGCCATCCTGAAAATATGGTGCACAGATGGCACACCAAAAAACTTCCAGGACCCTAAAGCTGCTGAGCTGTACATAGATTCTTTCTTGGAGAAGAAGGACGAGGATCAGCAGGCAAAAAGAAGGACATTGCCACACCAGACAAGAGGAAAAGAACAAGTTGCGGAAGATGGAAACCGTCTAAGTTCCAACAGCCTATCGCCAAAGATTAAAAGGCAAAGACCTCCCAAGACATTCCACAAGGGCGACAACAACCAGCAGCAAAGAGAGAGCAAATAGGTGGAAAGGTCCAAACTAACAAGATGAGATCGGTAAACATATGTAATCGGTGGTAAAGATGCGGTGGAGAAGAAAAATGCGAGGACACGTGAGAGGGGGTTCACGTTTTTGGACTTTTTGATGTAGGGGGGAATAGAGAGGAGGGAAGGGGGGATTGCCCCTCCAGGCCCTTTTTTTTTTTTTCCGTCTACCCTCTCTCTCTCCTTTACCTCACCTAATTACTATTCACAAGGTCGGGGGAGGGGAGTACGGGGAAGTTGGATACAAAGCCAGCCAGAAAAAAGGGAGTGCTAAGACACATTGATATTTGATTGTAAGGGGGGGGGTTAAAAGGGGGAATCATGCAGCAGCACGAATATAGACAAATAGGAAACCATAGGGGACGTTCACACACCAAAGGGAACATCAATTACATAAGTAGCCCAGAAATATTAATCACGTAATATGAAGGTCGTCTCATGGAATGTTAAAGGGTTGAAAGCCCCAGGGAACCGGATTATGGTATTAAGACACCTTAAAAAATTGAAAGCCGACATAGCGCTACTACAGGAAGCGCAGCTGAGGGAGGAGGACCTTTTCAGGATGAAGAAATTATGGGTGGAGGAGGTAGTGGGATCACCCTCAGAAGGGAGGAAAGCAGGGGTACTCATACTGTTGCACAAACATTTAGCATACAAGGTGAAAGGAGTGGAGCGGGACTCAGAGGGCAGGTGGATGGCGCTCACGTTAGAGGGGGTGGAAGGCACACTAACAATCCATAATGTATACGCCCCAAACACCGAACAGAGACCCTTCTATGCTAAACTGCGGTCAAGATTGCTCCAGGGAGAAGGACAAAAGACAGTTGTGGGAGGAGACTTTAATGCAGTGTCCTCTCTGGTAGAGGATAGAAAAGGAAAAAAGGACGGGCATATAGATCGTAGGGACAGACCAACACCCCTGTCGGAGCTGGTGGTAGATTTAGGTCTGGTAGATGTCTGGAGAAAGGAGTTCCCAAGCGAAAGAGTATTCTTTCTATTCAAATCCGCATCAAACATGGTCTAGAATTGACTACCTGTTGACAAGTAATGATTTAATGGATAGATGCAGGGGGTCCAAGATAGAGGACTTGGTAATATCTGATCACGCGCCAGTATCTTTGGAATTAGCTGACCATTATCCTAGAGGCACTGACTTTATTTGAAGGTTCCCCTCCTTCTTGCTTAGGGATCAGCAGTTTGGAACAGTAATGCAGGAATGGTGGAGTGATTTTGAAAACTACAATGCATCAGATGAGATAAAGCCGCAGCTATATTGGGAGGCTGGGAAGGTGGAAATGAGAGGGTACTTGATGGCACGAGTATTTGGGCTTAAAAAGCAAGTGAATGCAAAGTTTAATACCACAAGTACCCAATTACGTGCTGCGTATACAGAATTCTTGACTGATGCTTCAGTAGAAAATAGAGAAAAATGGAAATGAGCAAAAAAAAAAACTTCGATATGTGGGCAGAAAAACGAGAACTAGAAAAACACAATTGGACATAGATCTACGGCGTTTTGGGGATAAGGCGGATAACTTCTAGCTAATTTAGCTAAGTGGAGGCAAACTAAGAGCACTATACTATACTCCTGCGCAGTGTGCAGGAGATACCTTCTCAGAGAGGCAGCAGAAGGGTGACACCACCTAGTGATTCTCCTGTTACAAGGAGTGAAGCGGTCTCCCATTCCTGGCCTGCCACGGGTCCTCCTGCTCAGCGGCCCCGAAGGTCTGCGAGGTTGCGCAATGTGCAGAGGTTTACTGCTCAGGGAAGCAGTGAGAATCCCGTTATCTCTGCACATTGTGAGACCGAGGATCCCGCCTCTATTTCCCAGAGGCAGGAGGGTGAGCATGTGCAATGCGTGGTGGGTCCTGATTCGCCCACTGACGTCACACGGCTTGATGACAAGGCTGGTGACGTGATGAATCCTGACTGGCCAGGCTGGGACGTCGTGGACCCTGATTGGGTCAAGTCCGTCATCTCCGCCTCGCGCCCGCCCTTGGGTGGAGCTACACCTCCTTAAAAGCTCCCCCTGCCATCATGGCGGCGCGCGACCGTCCTTCTATGTTTGGATCTCTGGCAGTGTGCTGCCACGCCACTGCTCAGGCATTACTGTCTTTTGTGGGCTTGGCCCTTGCTGCTTAGGCAGCACCTGGTTTGCAGGCCGTGTTCCTGCCTTCCTGCTCCGGCAGTATCCCCTTCAACAGGCCGTGTTCCTGTCCCAGGTGAGCTCCTCGAGTCTCCACCGGACTCACCTGGTTATTGAAAGCACACGTGCGTGGGCACCTCTGTGCTACCCTCGTGCCATATTCTCGTGACTTCCACTGGCACACGTGCGTGGGCACCTCGGTGCTTCCCCATGCAACAGGTATGTCGGGGACTTTGCTGTACACTTTAGGACACTTGCCGCAGAGCTGGACTGGCCGGATAAGGTCCTTGTCCCTGTGTTCTGTGAGGGCCTGGCAGGGTTTGTCAAAGACGCACTGGCCACGCGTGAGGTGCCTGCCACTTTTGAGTCCTTGATTCAGGTTGCCTCTCGCATAGACATCCGCCAGTCGGAGCGGAGGCTCGAGGTCTCTTCAGCACCCACGTCTTCTCGGCCTAAAAAGCGTCTGGATCCCGTCTTCCATCAGACAGGTCTCCCAGCCAGTCCTGTAGGCGACTCCGTGGAGTCAATGGAGGTGTCCAAGGCGATCTCCTCTGCCCCAGGTTCTCGGTCTTGTGTCATCTGCTTTTCCTGTGGGCAAAGGGGACACATAGCTACCCGTTGTCCCAAACCGTCGGGAAAAGACAGCGTCTAGTTTCTATCAGAGGGGGGACTCTAGACGCTACCTCTCCCTCTAGGTTGACTATCAGCGCCCAGTTACAGTTCGGCACTACTCTCTTCTCTGCCCTGGCTTGCTTGGACTCAGGTGCTGATGGCAATTTCATTTCGACCTCCCTGGCAACCCGATACTCAGTTCCCCTGGTTCTGTTGCCCAAGCCACTCAGGGTCCGGGTAGTCGACGGGTCCCTACTACTCGATCCCATCACCCAGATCACCATCCCTCTCAGGATGGATGTACCACCGGGACACCATGAGCAGGTGTCCTTCCTGGTGCTTCCAGGGGGGACGGATGAGATCCTACTGGGTCTTCCCTGGTTGAGACAGCATGCTCCTATACTCAACTGGGCAACAGGGGAGATCTCATCCTGGGCAGGATCCTGTAGAAAGCACCTCGTGACTACCGAACCACCCGCTACCATTAGGTCGGTTGGGTCCTCAGGGAATACAGGGGGGCCGGGTTTACCGACACCTTATGAGGCCTACAGGGATGTCTTTTCCAAAAGGGCCGCAGATACCCTTCCTCCCCATCGGCCATATGATTGCCGAATAGACCTGAAGCCAGGCTCCGAGCCCCCTAGGGGCAGAGTGTATCCACTCTCTGCTCCAGAGACGGAGGCTATGTCCAAATATATTCAGGACAGACTGGCGAAGGGGTTCATTCGCAAGTCTATTTCACCGGCCGGTGCAGGGTTCTTTTTCGTGCAGAAGAAGGAAGGGGATCTGCTCCCCTGTATCGATTACAGGGGATTAAATGCAATCACGATCAAGAACAAATACCCTTTGCTCCTCATTACGGAGGTATTTGATCGATTCCGCGGGGCAAAGGTCTTCACAAAGCTGGATCTACGCGGGGCGTATAATCTAGTGCGAGTCCGAGAGGGCGATGAGTGGAAGACCGCCTTTAACACCAGGAACGGTCACTACGTGTATCTAGTAATGCCCTTCGGACTCTGCAATGCCCCCGCCGTATTTCAAGACTTTGTGAATGATATTTTCCGGGATTTGTATCTTTTCGTGGTTGCATACCTGGATGACATTCTTATCTTCTCCCCTGATCTTGCCACCCATCGGAGGGATGTCATCCGAGTACTTAAGAGGCTCCGCACCCATTCGTTATATGCTAAGCTAGAAAAGTGCGTTTTTGAACGTGAATCCTTGCCGTTCCTGGGGTATATCGTGTCCAGTCAGGGGTTAGCAATGGATCCGGGGAAGTTGGAGACAGTGATAAACTGGCCTGAGCCCCGCTCGCTGAAGGCGATCCAGCGATTCTTGGGGTTTATCAATTATTATCGCCAGTTCATTCCCAACTTCTCGACGGTGGCAGCACCCATCATTCCCTTACCCGCAAGGGCGCTAATCCCAAAGCATGGACACAGGAAACGGTAGAGGCATTTCACACTCTCAAAACTTACTTCTCCAGAGCTCCCATCCTTCATCGTCCAGACATCTCCAAACCCTTCCTACTGGAGGTAGATGCCTCTTCGGTCGGTGCAGGTGCAGTCCTGTACCAGAAAAACGAACGAGGAAGGAAGTATCCGTGTTTCTTTTTCTCCAAGACCTTTTCTCCGGCCGAGAGGAACTACTCCATAGGGGATAGGGAGTTACTGGCGATGAAACTAGCATTCCAGGAATGGCGGCATCTCCTGGAGGGTGCGAAGCATCCATTTGAGGTATTTTCTGACCATAAAAACCTCACATACCTCCAGACAGCACAACGCCTGAACCCAAGGCAGGCCCGTTGGTCTTTATTCTTCTCCCGGTTCCGCTTTATTATCCGCCACCTGGCCGGTGACAAGAATGTACGGGCCGATGCCTTGTCACGTTGTATGGTTGTGTTGGAGGAGGACGAGGAGGAGCCTCGTCTTATACTACCCCCGGACAGCTTGAGGATGGTCACTCCCACTTCTTTGGACCAGGTGCCACCTGGCAAGACCCTCGTTCCCCCCTGAACTACGGAACAAGGTGCTATCGTGGGCCCATGCCTCCAAGGTCGGGGATCACTTCGGGGTCAAAAGGACCAGAGACCTTGTGACCAGGCATTATTGGTGGCCGAGACTACCCCAGGACATACAGGAGTATGTGGGAGCCTGTATGTCGTGTGCTCGGAATAGCCATCCCGGCAGAGACCGGCAGGTCTTCTTCACCCACTGCCAGTGCCGGATCATCCCTGGGAAGTGGTGGGGATGGATTTCCTGGGAGATCTGCCCAAGTCAGCAGGGCACAGGGTCGTATGGGTCATCACGGATCACTTCTCTAAAATGGTCCACTTGGTGCCTCTCCCACGACTCCCGACGTCACGTGTTCTCGCCACCTTGTTCATTCGGCATGTATTTAGGTTGCATGGCATGCCTGACAAGGTGGTGAGCGACCAGGGTCCCCAGTTCGCGTCTCGCTTCTGGAGAGAGCTCTGTAAGCTCCTGCAGATAGAGCTGAACATCTCCGCATACCATCCCGAGACCAATGGACTGGTGGAGAGGACCAATCAGACCTTGGTAACTTACCTCCGCCATTTTATCTCCGCGCACCACGACAACTGGGCTAACCACCTTCCCTGGGCCGAATTTGCCATTAATAATTCTGTCCATGAATCCTCTGGCCAGACTCCGTTCCTGCTCAATAACGGACAACATCCCAGAATCCCGGTTCCGATGCCCATTACGTCACCCGATCCTAGAGTGGAGGATTGGGCGACCAAGGCCCGGGAGATCTGGGATAACACCCAAGAGGCTCTTAAGAGGGCTAAAGACCGGATGGTGACAACGGCTGATGATCGCCGCCGCCCTGCACCATCCTTCGCCCCTGGTGACCTAGTGTGGCTGTCCTCTAAGAATGTTAACCTACGGGTACAGGCAGCCAAGTTCGCCCCTAGGTACCTGGGTCCGTTTAAAGTACTAGAGCAGGTAAACCCGGTGGCATACCGACTCCAGCTCCCTCCACGCTGGGCTATAGCCAACACCTTTCACGTGTCCCTCCTGAAACCCGTACGACTTAATAAGTTCTCGGGGGTCCCTGCCGGCTCAAACCGACTCCCCGTCCGACGACCCTGAGGTGGCGAAGCTTGTGGAGACAAAAGTCATACGGGGCAGGAGGTACTACCTCGTGGAGTGGGCCGGCCGTGGTCCGGAGCATAGATCCTGGGAACTGGAGGATCATATCCGCACCCCGGGTTTAATAGCGGCCTTCGAGCACGGACAGGGGGGGGCCTAGATGGGGGGGGTAATGTTACACCTCGTGGCTCTCCTGAGGCAAGGACTGAGGCAGTCTCCCATTCCTTGCCTGCCACGAGCGCTCCTGCTCAGAAGCGCCGAAGGTCTGCCAGACTGCGCAGTGTGCAGGAGATACCTTCTCAGAGAGGCAGCAGAAGGGTGACACCTAGTGGTTCTCCTGTTACAAGGAGTGAAGCGGTCTCCCATTCCTGGCCTGCCACGGGTCCTCCTGCTCAGCGGCCCCGAAGGTCTGCGAGGTTGCACAATGTGCAGAGGTTTACTGCTCAGGGAAGCAGTGAGAATCCCGTTATCTCTGCACATTGTGAGACCGAGGATCCCGCCTCTATTTCCCAGAGGCAGGAGGGTGAGCATGTGCAATGCGTGGTGGGTCCTGATTCGCCCACTGACGTCACACGGCTTGATGACAAGGCTGGTGACGTGGTGAATCCTGACTGGCCAGGCTGGGACGTCGTGGACCCTGATTGGGTCAAGTCCGTCATCTCCGCCTCGCGCCCGCCCTTGGGTGGAGCTACACCTCCTTAAAAGCTCCCCCTGCCATCATGGCGGCGCGCGACCGTCCTTCTATGTTTGGATCTCTGGCAGCGTGCTGCCACACCACTGCTCAGGCATTACTGTCTTTTGTGGGCTTGGCCCTTGCTGCTTAGGCAGCACCTGGTTTGCAGGCCGTGTTCCTGCCTTGCTGCTCCGGCAGTATCCCCTTCAACAGGCCGTGTTCCTGTCCCAGGTGAGCTCCTCGAGTCTCCACCGGACTCACCTGGTTATTGAAAGCACACGTGCGTGGGCACCTCTGTGCTACCCTCGTGCCATATTCTCGTGACTTCCACTGGCACACGTGCGTGGGCACCTCTGTGCTTCCCCGTGCAACAGGTACACCGAGCCGTGAGATCCGTGCCATACAACCCTCACGGGTTAGGGCAGACCGGTGTACATAGATCGTCTGTGACATTCCAGACGATCGCTAGCAGCAACCTGCTCACTCTTCACCCACCATAGCAGCAGTCCCTTACACCGCACAGTGGACCTTGACCGGCGGAAGCTGTCCATTTCCCAACTTGGCACGCTTCCCCGGGTCCCCCTCGTAACAATAAGGGGTTAATGTAACCCGTATTTTACCAGGTGACATTAAGCCATGAATTGATACAGTTCAGCTTCGTTTGAAACCGGACTTTATTAATTCACTTGTAGTAAAGTAAAATAACACACACTCAAAACACCTTTATTCAAAATGAAACACAGACGACTTCCGGATCCGGCGCTGGCTGAAGAGGAGTGAAAGTGAGGAGCTCCGCAGCACCCCGACCGAAAAACACCCCTCGCAAATATCGCAAACCCTGCCCACAAGTCGGACATCGGAACAGCTGATTAGCTTTCCGGCCAAGTGATGGAGCGGTATCTCCTCCGGAGCGGTGTGGGAGCGCAGAGAGTGATAACAGAGCCGGCAGCGCAGGGTACTCCCAAGATGGCGGAGGGCTGTCGGCAGTCAGGCGTGCTGACACTGCCTAGAGCAAACCGCTGGAGACAGGAGATAAGGGAAGCTGCAGTGAGGGATCCCACTCTGCATGGCACGGAGGTGAGCAGCGCCGGTGAGCCATGGAGGAGGCAGGGGAGATGAAGGAGACCTGGAGCTCAGTACTGCTGAAGTCCGTGGGCAGGCAGAGCCGCACGATAGGGAAACAGATCCAGGCATGGAGAGGAGTGCAGAGATGGAACAGGAGGCTGCAGACTATGATAAACACTGTGTATTAGCTCCTGACACACTCTCTATGCAGGACTGTGAAAACGAAAGTGAAAGTGGAGAGAGTGAAGCACATGGAGAAACACATGGCATACAAAAACAAACAAGAGTTTCTTCAACTGGCCCTGTAGTAATAAATTATAAAGACATGGCCCAGGAGGTTGCAAAATATTTAAAAGCAGAAATAGCCTTGATCATATCCTCAGCAATTCAAGATGCCCTGAAAGGGTTAACAGATGAGGTTGGGCAGCAAGGTGCCAGATTGGATGAAGCAGAATGCCGTGTGAGCAGACTAGAGGATGAGTTGAACAAAGAAGTAGAGATGTGGATCTCTTAGAAAAGAACATGCACATCCTGCTGGATCAGATAGACGACCTGGAAAATAGATCCCGCAGGAACAACTTGCGGATAGTGGGTCTCCCAGAAACAATACAGCAAAGATAGCTGCAAAGAATCTTTGAGGATGACCTTCCGTCCGCCCTGGGTCTGGAACCTAAGAGAAGACTGGAAAGAGCGCATAGAGTGGGACCACCGAGATAAACCGCAGATAAAGTTGGGCCCCAGAAGCCGACACAAGCTATTGCAAAATACTTAGATTTTAATGATAAAGAGGACATAATAAGAGCATTTCAGAAACGCAAAGAACCCCTGATGTTCCAGGATTACAAAATTGTCCTCTTCAATGACTTTTCAGTAGAGGTTACAAAGCGACGCAGAATGTTCAGTGCGAGCTGCACCAAATTATATAGAAACCAGGTGCAATTTCAACTGATCTACCCGGCCATCCTGAAAATATGGTGCACAGATGGCACACCAAAAAACTTCCAGGACCCTAAAGCTGCTGAGCTGTACATAGATTCTTTCTTGGAGAAGAAGGACGAGGATCAGCAGGCAAAAAGAAGGACATTGCCACACCAGACAAGAGGAAAAGAACAAGTTGCGGAAGATGGAAACCGTCTAAGTTCCAACAGCCTATCGCCAAAGATGCAAAGGCAAAGACCTCCCAAGACATTCCACAAGGGCGACAACAACCAGCAGCAAAGAGAGAGCAAATAGGTGGAAAGGTCCAAACTAACAAGATGAGATCGGTAAACATATGTAATCGGTGGTAAAGATGCGGTGGAGAAGAAAAATGCGAGGACACGTGAGAGGGGGTTCACGTTTTTGGACTTTTTGATGTAGGGGGGAATAGAGAGGATGGAAGGGGGGATTGCCCCTCCAGGCCCTTTTTTTTTTTTTTCCGTCTACCCTCTCTCTCTCCTTTACCTCACCTAATTACTATTCACAAGGTCGGGGGAGGGGAGTACGGGGAAGTTGGATACAAAGCCAGCCAGAAAAAAGGGAGTGCTAAGACACATTGATATTTGATTGTAAGGGGGGGGGTTAAAAGGGGGAATCATGCAGCAGCACGAATATAGACAAATAGGAAACCATAGGGGACGTTCACACACCAAAGGGAACATCAATTACATAAGTAGCCCAGAAATATTAATCACGTAATATGAAGGTCGTCTCATGGAATGTTAAAGGGTTGAAAGCCCCAGGGAACCGGATTATGGTATTAAGACACCTTAAAAAATTGAAAGCCGACATAGCGCTACTACAGGAAGCGCAGCTGAGGGAGGAGGACCTTTTCAGGATGAAGAAATTATGGGTGGAGGAGGTAGTGGGATCACCCTCAGAAGGGAGGAAAGCAGGGGTACTCATACTGTTGCACAAACATTTAGCATACAAGGTGAAAGGAGTGGAGCGGGACTCAGAGGGCAGGTGGATGGCGCTCACGTTAGAGGGGGTGGAAGGCACACTAACAATCCATAATGTATACGCCCCAAACACCGAACAGAGACCCTTCTATGCTAAACTGCGGTCAAGATTGCTCCAGGGAGAAGGACAAAAGACAGTTGTGGGAGGAGACTTTAATGCAGTGTCCTCTCTGGTAGAGGATAGAAAAGGAAAAAAGGACGGGCATATAGATCGTAGGGACAGACCAACACCCCTGTCGGAGCTGGTGGTAGATTTAGGTCTGGTAGATGTCTGGAGAAAGGAGTTCCCAAGCGAAAGAGTATTCTTTCTATTCAAATCCGCATCAAACATGGTCTAGAATTGACTACCTGTTGACAAGTAATGATTTAATGGATAGATGCAGGGGGTCCAAGATAGAGGACTTGGTAATATCTGATCACGCGCCAGTATCTTTGGAATTAGCTGACCATTATCCTAGAGGCACTGACTTTATTTGAAGGTTCCCCTCCTTCTTGCTTAGGGATCAGCAGTTTGGAACAGTAATGCAGGAATGGTGGAGTGATTTTGAAAACTACAATGCATCAGATGAGATAAAGCCGCAGCTATATTGGGAGGCTGGGAAGGTGGAAATGAGAGGGTACTTGATGGCACGAGTATTTGGGCTTAAAAAGCAAGTGAATGCAAAGTTTAATACCACAAGTACCCAATTACGTGCTGCGTATACAGAATTCTTGACTGATGCTTCAGTAGAAAATAGAGAAAAATGGAAATGAGCAAAAAAAAAAACTTCGATATGTGGGCAGAAAAACGAGAACTAGAAAAACACAATTGGACATAGATCTACGGCGTTTTGGGGATAAGGCGGATAACTTCTAGCTAATTTAGCTAAGTGGAGGCAAACTAAGAGCACTATACTAAAGATAAAAAGAAAAGATGGCAAAATTGTTACTAACCCAATAGAGATAGGTAATGAATTACAAAGCTTTTACTCAAAATTTTACACCCAGGGGGAGGCCGGGTTGCGAGACGGCAATGCTTTCCTTGAGAGAATAAATCTACCTCAACTAACAGCAGACCAACTAAGTGATTTAAATAGACTTGTCACAGAAGAAGAGGTGCAAGTGGCCATAAAATCTTTGCCGTCGGGGAAATCACTGGGGCCAGACGGGTATACAGGGGACTTTTAAAAAGCCATGACCCAGCAGATAACCCCAACACTAACGAGATGGTAAAATGATTTACTGCAGGGCAATACTCTGATAGAGGGGTCAAACTTAGCACATATCAATCTTATACCAAAGGATGGAAAAAATCCAGAAGACCCAGCATCATATAGGCCAATTTCCCTCATCAACCAAGATGTAAAAATAATATCCAAAATTATGGCAAATAGACTAGCAGAAGTCCTGCCAACAATAGTAGCTCCGACGCAGGTGGGCTTCGTTAAAGTTAGAAGCACAGTTACAAATATCAGGCGGACGTTGTTGGCGATTGACGCAGTGGGCAAGGATGTGGAGGAGAGAGGGAAGCCGGCGCTTGTGACCCTAGATGCGGAGAAGGCGTTCGACAATGTGCAGTGGAGCTGGTTGGAACAAGTACTGGACAAGGTGGGATTGGAAGGTCAGTTCAGAGCTTATATAAGAGCGATTTACACCAACCCACTGGCAAGAGTGCAAATACTGGGGCACTTGTCGAGCGCTTTCTCATTGCAAAAGGGAACGCGTGAAGGTTGCCCATTATTTCCTTTACTCTTTGACCTGGCGTTGGAACCGCTGGCATGGTTACTAGAACAACATGGACCATTTAAAGGAATTAAGATAGGGAGCAAAACTCTAAAAGTTGCATACTTTGCGGATGACATTACACTCTATATGGCCGAAGTAGAGAGCGACCCGCCGAGGGTACTTGACTTGTTTGAGGAGTTTGGAACTTTTTCTGGGTTTGTGTTAAATAAAGCGAAGTGTGAGATACTTTATCTCAGGAAAAAAGATGAACAGAAAAACAGAGGTGAAAATGTGTGGGATCCCCCAAGCCAAAAAAAGCATAAAATACTTGGGTATAAAAATGGGGTGGAAAATAGACTGGATTTATAATCTAAATTTCCCCCCGGTAATTACTAAAATAGTTGCAGAGCTGGAGAGATGGCAGAACTTACCTCTTAGCCTCATGGAGAGGATACACCTATTAAAGATGATGAGTACCTCAAAACTATTATATCCCTTACAAACAATCCCAATGTTGCTAAAGCATAATGACATACGGAAAATAGAAGTAGCAATCAGAAAATTCTTATGGAAGGGCCGTCGCCCCCGAATAAAACTGCAAACCCTTATGATGGCCAAGGAGGAGGGATGCACAAATTTACCAAATATACAGGGATACAATCTAGTGTGCATGGCTAGACACATAGTGGACTGGTTGAAAGATACTGCCTGGCATTCGGACGTGGAGCTGGAAAAAGCATATGCACACTCGTGGAACATAGTAGCACTCTTACATACGCCACAGGGACTCCTTCCCACTGAAATTAAGCAAACTGTGATCTTCCAAGATACAATTGCAGCGTGGAAAGAAATAAGGAAGAAATTAAAACTATCATGCCGAATTTCCAAGCATTTGCCATTATAAGGGAATCCCGCCTTCACGACTCTGGGGAAAAACAGCTTGCTTCAGGAGTGGAGGGAAAAAGGGATACAAAAGGTGGCGTATTTGCTTCATAAGGAAGAAAACAGATGGATGAAGCAGGAGGAGATAGTAGATAAATTTGGGCTGAGGAGACACCAAGCGCTACAATACGGGCAAATAAAGGGTTCGGTAATGTCCCTGCTGACACGGGTTGAGGAAGAAACACGTAATAATGCCATGGACGACTTTATTCTTACCATGGGAGAAAAACCCTCCATAACTATACTATATAAACGGTTCAGAGGGAAATTTATCCAGAAAGAGCCAGATCAAATTTTTAAAGGCTGGGTGCGGCAAGTGGGTGAACTAGGTGTAGAGGTAGGACAGCAAATTTTAGATGGATGGAGAGTTCTGAGGAAAAGCGTACTGAGCGAGGTGTGGAGGGATACGCAGTTCCGAATTATGCACAGGACAATCATAGCATTCAACATTCCGGTATCAGCTGCTATGAGAGAACGCAAAAATCATTGCCCAAAGTGTAGGCTAAGGGATGCAGATCTCTTCCATGGTCTTTGGGACTGCCCAAAAGTAAGGGATCTATGGGAAAACACAAGGTGTATGGCGGAAAGGTTATGAAAGAAAAACATACCTCTGAGTCCTCTGAGATACCTGGTTACACTGTGAGTCGAGAGTGAGAAACCTATAGAGGGGGTGGGGTCTAGTCCGATTCTGTTCCACTCTATATGTCTAATAGTTAAACGAACTATACTAAAACACTGGCTATATGACCGGGTATCTGAATTTGGCGAGATTATATCGGGCAGCTTAAAACCTTACTCAATCTAGAATGGCGGGAGGCAGAACGAAACAAGGAGCAAGGAATTAAAACATTCATAAGTAAATGGAAGGCATTTCTACTGTGCTATCACACTGAAGCAGAAGTAATTAACTATATGACACCGTTCAGATTAACAACATGGTATTTACTGGAGGACATAAGTGGATCGTTGGGAAAGCTGAAAGTGCCCATGGTACTTAGACAGAGGAAGAACCTAGGCTGAAAAAGATATAAGGAATTGGTGAAGATGTTCATGGGGGAAAGTGAACCGCTTCTAAAAAGCCAGAAAAAAGCTAGCTGCATGGATTGGGGGGTGGTTAGGGAAGTTCAAGGTTGTGGATTTATAGATTAAAGAGAGAAAACACAAATGAGTGGATAATGTCATTATGACCCTGTTGTGATAACTGTCTATCTCTTATACATGTTATAATATGTAAAGCAATAAAAATATGAAACACAGACAACAAACTTTTATTGGAAAAAAAAAACAGACAAACCTTCATTTACCATTTTATTAAATCCCCAAAATCCCTGTGAAGTAGTCCAATACGAAGTACAATACACAGTCATCAGCTCAGCTCCATGTTAGTGATGGTAGTGAGGGTTAATCCTCTATCTACTGCCGCTGACAACAGAATGACTGGGTTACTAGAGTTCATGCGGCGGAGATTAGGCAGGTGTGACAGTGTGTTGGGCAGCGATGACGTCATTGCTGCCCGACACAGTTTAGCGTTGGCAGGGACACGCTGAGCCACAGAATGACAGCTCTGACATCATCGTTCCGATAACAGCGGGCTTCAAAGCTGTCATTCTGTGCTGGTTCTTACTCTGAGCGGCAGCTTCATGTCAGAGCTCAATACGAGGACTGGATACAGCGGAGCTCAATTGTGGATTTACGTCGGAGCTGGTATGTTTGGGGTTAATAAATGAGTTAAAGAGGGTGTCTTTGTGTTTATTTTTAAATAAAGGATTTCTGTGTTTGTGTGTGTATGTGTTTTATTAACTATTTACAGGATTAGTAATATGGAAGTCTCATCGAAACCTAAATATTACCAATCCAGGGCTTAATTACAGGTGTCAATTATCACCTGTCATTAACCCCTTCAATTACCACGATTGCCACCGCACCAGGGCAATTGGGATGAGCTGGGATAAACGCCAGATATGGCGCATCTATCATGTCTAACTTTGGAAGGATATCAGGGCTCATGATAAATTGGGACAAATCGGTTTTGATGCCACTAGATGAAACGCCTTCCAATGTAGTGGTGACTTGTGCTCCGGTTCAGGTGGTGTCAGAGTTTAAATATCTGGGAATTATGATATCCAATAAACTGACTGAGTATGAACGTCTTAATCTCACCCCCCTATTACTTAAGTTCAAACAAAAGATTTTGGCCTGGTCCAAACTGTACCTTTCGGTGGTGGGGAGAGTCAACTTATCTAAAATGATACTAATGCCCCAACTGCTCTATGTGCTCCATAACGCCCCGGTATGGCTACCACAAAATAGGTTTTATAAAATAAATTCTATTTTACGAGGCTTAATCTGGGGAAGGAAGCGCCCACGGATGAGGTTAGAATATTTACAGAGACCAAAAGATGAAGGGGGACTGGCTCTACCTAATCCTTGGTGCTATTACTTAGCTGCCCAGAGCCAACACATGGTGGGGTGGGGTGTGACAGGTTTGCAGACCTCGGCGGGGAAAATATTACAGTATGTGATTGGAAAAGGTCCTCTGCTGGCAAGTCTGGAGGCGGGAAGTTTCGTCCACACTCTGCCTTATATCCTACTATACCGTTGATAGATAAAGTATGGGGTAAGATCAAACAGATGAGACAGGTAACCGGGTTCACTAGATATACCCCCATGGGGGACAACCCCAACATTCCGGAATTTTTATCCCTTAAAGAATTTGGGCAATGGAGGAGAATTGGTATCTGGTACCGCTCACAAGTGATGGATGGAAACGTATTTAAGACTTTTGAAGTACTGCTAAAAGATTTTCCACTGGGACATAGTATGTTTTATAAATACCTGCAGCTATGTCACGCATTTGAATCGCAGAACAGAATAACACCAATTGTTATACAATCAGATAGTGTAATTAATATATTAGGGACGCAGAGAGGGACGGCAGGATGTATATCGATGGTCTACGGGGGACTTCTGTCCATGTCGGTTGGGAGGCAACAAATTGGGGCATATGCAATGTGGGTAGAAGATTTGGGAGAAATTGGGGAGGAGAAATGGGAGTCTATTTTGCAATATGTCATCAAAATATCTCTGAGCGAGGCAAAACGGCTATCGCAATTATATGTTATATACAGAGTATATAGAACCCCCGTGTGGATGAAGAAAGTGGGAGTGAGAACAGATTCCAAGTGTCCAAAATGTACTGTGGAGGAAGCAGGGATCATGCACATATTGTGGGAATGCCCGTGTTTACAAGGGTTTTGGATCACAGTGTTAAATTTAATTCAATCAGTGATGCAAGTGGACCTACCCAGAAACCCGCTGGTGTGTGTGCTGGGCTATGTGGATGAAGTGGGGGCGGATGAACAAGAGAAACTGGCAGTGGCACGATTGTTGTATGCAGCAAGGAAACTAATTGCCTTGTATTGGTTATCTGAAAAAGCACCGACACGTAAGGAATTTGTTGAAAAAGTGAATTATATTATTTATATGGAGAAAAATGTTTATATTAAAAGGGGAAGGAAAACTCAATATGAGAAGATCTGGAGCAAGTGGCTGGACTTTCCAGGATTAGCATCAGTTGATCTACTGAAAGATAGGATATTTAGACTATAGGTAGGAAAGGAAAGATCGCAGTGGCTGAGAAATAAGGAGGGCAGGTCATTATGTGAATAAAGAGGGATGCAGAGAGTGGAGGGGTGAGACTGTCGACCGGAAGAGGGTGGGGGGAGGGGGAGGGGAGTGGGTATGTGTGAGGACTACCCTTACAATTTGTTATATTTATGAAAGTTTTAAAATGCAATAAAAATTTATCTGATTAAAAAAAAAAGATATGGCTCATCTAATGGATGCACCAAATCTGGGGCGGCTGCCGATTGCTATTCTTACCACGGGGTGGGGGGGGGGTAGAATACAAACCCTCAGCTGTCTGTGTTATCTATGCTGACTATCAAAATTAGGGGGGAGCCTACGTTGTTTTTTCCATTTATTTATTTACACACTCGGCTGTCACATGGAGTGGGCAGGGCGATGCAGAGCATATTACATTAGGTGTAATGAGCGGCTCCGGAAGTAGAGGAACAGAACCGCGGACAGCAGCGGCTAGCCAGGCAAGACTTCACTGATGGCTTTCCCGTCCGATGCTTCCCTCCCCGATGCCTCGCTCCCCCCCCTGGTGCTTCCCTCCCTGCTGCTTCGCTGCCACTCCGCCTCCCCGCTTGATCCTAAGTTAGGACCGAGCGGGGTGCACAGTTCCAGGAAGCGAGGAGCGAAGCACAGGGCAGCAAGGATCGGAGCACAGGGCAGCGGGGAGCGAAGCATCAGGGAGCGGGGAGCGAAGTACAGGGCAGCAGGGAGCGAAGGACCCGGGCGGGGAGCATGCATCAGCTGATTGTTTAAGAAAAACGGCGGCTGCCATACATGTGCAGCTCCCACAGGTATGGCAGTCGTATTTTCGGCCGCTGGATAGTGAGACGCATTAAAACGTATTTTGCTTTAATTGGGGGACATAATTATTACCTGACTGCTGGAAGACAATAGACAAATCGTTTCCTAGCTATGGATAAATAAAATCAGAATAGGAAACATGATAGGAATATCTTTCATGTGAGACGCTCGGAGATGGAGATATGAGGGAAGCTGCCTTTTCATAATTCTCTGGAACCTGAAGGCACATCCCTTGTCAAGCCCTGTCATAGGTCACCATAGGGGAGGTATGTGGGTGTATCGGGGGTTCATAAAAACCAAAGCGGACATTTTGGACTGTTCATCTCGGGAGAGGCCACATCCAGTAAACATGCTGAAAGTAATAACACTGGTAACTGATTTGTGTCTGCATATACTTTTTTCTGCCACTACCTTGTTTTTGCATTTCTGACTATAATATCTGTAAATTTCTCTTGTATATATTGATTTATCTAGTGTGCACTTAAGGCGATTAAATATATAATTTAATCTTGGGTTGCTCTTTTATCTCGACCCACGAATCCCTATGTCTGTGACCTCGGTTCAATATCACAGGCTACCTGGGCTGGTTTCTGACTCGATATAATCCTCCTATCGGACTAGGCTTCTATCTTTTCCAGGAACTGGTGGCAGTGTAAAGCTGCGCCAAAGGGGACCTTACGTATCCTTGGGGTTGCGGAACGTCAAGTGTAAGCTGAAGTGATGAGGCGGAATCATGTGGCTCTGACGTATTTGAGACATCAGGGTAGGGCTGCGAGGTGCAGTTTAATCACAAACATAGAAAAGAGAGAAAAGAATGCCATATAACAAGGATCACCATGTAAATATAAAAAACTAGAAATCTTTATTAGAGCGTATTAACACACAACAAACATGTAAAGTTCTAAACAATTAAAATGCATCCAAATGCTGACTAGGCATCCCCAAAGCAAAAAAAAAACAACTAAGCAATATGAAGAGAAAAAATATAAATATCATACTAGCTGTAAACACAAGTAAGAAAAAAAACTTTAAATCATGAAATAAATTAAGTTAACTTACTGTCTACCAATGCTGGTGTGACCTATGAACAAGGGTTAGTGAAGACAGCAATGTGCATACAAAGAGATTTTCTTCAAATAAAGACAATAGTATACCATCATAGAGAGATCAGGAAGGCATATAATATCGACCAGCTATAAGCACCATAAAAGGTGTGGGTGAATTTGTGTCCAAAAAGATAAACAGATAGAGCACTGATCCAAGGAGATCAACCACGCACATAGGTAAATTGCCTGGGGATGCCTTCCCCACGCTTATCGCCGCAGCCCTGTGCGGCTTTCTCAAGGGCAAAAAGAGATGCTAGCATGCAGAGAAACATACACCCACATATATCATAGATCAGTTAGAACCAGTACCTTCATTATCCGTGAAAGACTGTGCAGGTGTAGCGACAGCCTGTTTGGACGCCGGTGGGCAATGGCTTGGTGCCTTGGTGACTGTCCGGACTCAAAGATCGAAATTCGCATGCGAGCCGAGCAAGTCAGAAAGGCACACGATCAAAAACTTTGCACAATGAGCAAACCATAATTATTTAGGTAGTGAGCGTAATTATGCGCATGTGTACAAAAACAGGTAGGTTATGCTTGCATTATATGTGAATATGCGTTGGGATGGATTGACTTACCTAAGTACACTGATAGAAAAAAAGTGAGCATGCGCCAACGTACCGCAACTAGCAAAATAAGATGCCAGGACAATTCAAGCAGTAAAGAACAATATGCACATGCGTTCAGATAAAATCTATGAAGTTTTACACATGAAATGAGTTGGAGTTACGACTAATCCCCCAGTGGTATACCATAATAAGCAAGGTGCTTATACATTTAAGGGTGCTTTACACGCTGCGACATTGCTAACGATATATCGTCGGGGTCACGTCGTTAGAGACACACATCCGGCGCCATTAGCGACATCGCAGCGTGCGACACCAAGGAGCGACGTGCAACGATCGCAAAAACGGCAAAAATCGTTGATCGTTGACACGTCGCTCCTTTACCAAATATCGGTGATGGTGCATGCCGCTGGTTGTTCGTCGTTCCTGCGGCATCACACATCGCTATGTGTGACACGGCAGGAACGAGGAACATCTCCTTACCTGCGTCCACCGGCAATGAGGAAGGAAGAAGGTGGGCGGCATGTTCCGGCATCTCATCTCCGCCCCTCCTCTGCTATTAGACGCCCGTTTTGTGACGTTGCTGTGACGCCGAACGCACCTCCCCCTTGAAGGAGGGATTGTTCGGCGGCCACAGCGACATCGCAGAACAGGTATGTGCGTGTGATGCTGCCGTAGCGATAATGTTCGCTACGGCAGGGATCACCACATATCGCACCAACAACGGGGGCAGGTGCTATCACTGGCGACATCGCTAGCAATCGCTAGCGATGTTGCAGCGTGTAAAGCCCCCTTTAGTATAGATTAAATCTACAACACCTAATACACTAGTGGCTATTAGGTGGCTATATATTCCTATCAGAAGGAGACCCCCACATAATGTGCAGGCATAAGGTAACACGCAGTATACATATATGCAGTTTCATCACAGTTACTCACAAGCGAAATCATACAGAGGAGACACCATATTCATGTTCAGAATGTGTGGAAATGTTTTGAAACTAAACTTAATCTTGTTTCATATAAGCGAAGTCACACAAGAGAAAAGCCTATTTCATGTTCCGAATGTGGAATACTGATATTTAAATTTAAAGAACATTTTTGGTGGATTTTTATACCAATATTTGGGAAGCGAAATGAACAAACAATTGAATATCACGTTCTACTGGATCATGCTATGATCGTCTTAGTCTGTGAACTGTCATTATCTTAGTGAATAATTCAATTTTGCTGCATAACTTGCCATTTCTATAGACATTTTTAAATAGAAATGTTGGAAAATATAAATTTTAAGAATATTTTATTTAAAAATAATAATTGGTTTTATTCTTGGCAGATGACCGTGACAGGAGATTGGAGGGACAACTGATATCTCCTATTTTTAAATCAGATGACTTTGAGATCACACAGGATACAATTGAAGTGAATGTTATTACTCCAGATATCCCATCATCCCTTCACAGCAAAAATCTATCATCTGATCCTATGAAACAGGTTCTCTCTTCTAATTCATCACAGACTATGAAGAAAAATAAAATTCACAAAAGAGGCATGAAAAAGCAAACTGCTCTTAAAGTAAAGAAACAATTTTCAAATTCAAAATGTGGAAATCGTTTTCCCTTCAAAATATCTTTTGTTAAGCATAAAAAAAGTAATATGGACGGGAATAGATTTTCTTGTTCTAAGTGTGGGAGGTGTTTTAGACAGAAATCACATCTTGTTTGGCATGAGAGAAGTCATACTGGGGCTAAGTCACATTCATGTTCAGAATGTGGAAAATGTTTTGAACGGAAATCACATCTTGTTAAACACCAGAGAACTCACACAGGGGAGAAGCCATATTTATGTTCAGAATGTGGTAAATGTTTTGCAGAGAAATCGCCTCTTGTTAGTCACCAGAGAACTCACACAGGGGAAAAGCCACATTCATGTTCAGAATGTGGAAAATGTTTTGCACGTAAATCAGATCTTGTTACACACAAGAGAAGACACACAGGGGAGAAGCCATATTCATGTTTAGAATGTGGGAAATGTTTTGCATGTAAATCAGCTCTTGTTACACACAAGAGAAGACACACAGGGGAAAAGCCATATTCATGTTTAGAATGTGGGAAATGTTTTACACGTAAATCAGCTCTTGTTACACACAAGAGACGTCACACAGGGGAGAAGCCATATTCATGTCAAGAATGTGGGAAGAGTTTTGTAGATAAAAGCCATCTTGTTATACACAAGCGAAGTCACACAGGGGAGAAGCCTTTTTCATGTTCAGAATGTGGGAAATGTTTTGCATATAAATCACACCTTGTTTCCCATCAGACAACGCACGTAGAGGGGAAGTCTTTTTTATGTTCAGAATGCGGGAAATGTTTTACACGTAAATCAGTTTTTGTTACACATCAGAAATCTCACAGAGGGGAGAAGCCTTTTTCATGTTCAGAATGTGGGAAATGTTTTGCAGAGCAATTTCATCTTATTAAACACAATAGCAGTCACACAGGGAAGAAGTTTTTTTACTGTTCAGAATGTGGGAAATATTTTAACCAGAAATCGGATCTTACAATACACCAGAGAATTCACACAGGGAAGAAGCCATACTCTTACCTAGATTTTGAAACCTGAATTACTGGAAAATCATATTTTGTTGACCATCAAAAATAACGTACACGGGGAGAAATTTTATAGACAAATTGTACAAAAAAACATATAAAAAGGTACATAATATTATGCTTTACGAAAAGATAGAGGCCATCAGGAACGATACAGTCGAAGCATTCCACAAGACTTGGGACCCCTGGTTACACTCACAGCTAACGAGCGACACGATAAATGCTGTCTCTATGTCAATGTAGTACTTAGGGCACCTTGACCTCTGTCTAATCTTTATCCTAGCTAATTTAATCACTGCCGATATGTAGCATCTGGTTCAGATAGGGGTGACATCATAGTATCTTTTTTTTTTTTTCCCCTCCTCTCTCCTTCTTCTTTTCCCTTTCTTGTCTGATATGCTTGTTCCAGTTAAATAGATTCTTCAAGTAGGTCAGGGTTCTCTGACAGTTATAATGTTTCATGAACCAGGAATGTTCTAGACTCAGTGGCTTTATGGCACCAACCTATTTGATATATTTCTATATGACTGTCAAACTTTTAGCTCATAATTCTTCTCCACTACAAAACAGTTTGCAAGTTATTCATTTTTGCATGGTTATTAGAAGAGAATATTGTACTGTTGATTGACTCATGCTGTGACACTATAAACTATACATATGCTACTGCAATGTCATATTTCAAATGTTATTGTCTTGAACTTTTCAATAAAAGATGGTTGAAACTAAAAAAAACATATAAGAAACCATTGTATGATTGAATGAGAAATGTAAATTACTTTAGAAGTTAATGGATAAGTAGAAATTTTGCATGTACAGAGGAATGGGAATTTTCCCATGGTATGTGTGTTTAAATTTTCATGGTCAAAATCTAAGAAATGTTCTTGATCACATTTGAAAAACGACAATTTAAACACACATACCATGGAAATTCCCATTCCGCTGTACATGAGCCTGTTTGAGCAAATTTCTACTGAGACTTTATTGGGATTACAGCCAGGATGAAACATCTAAAAGTACTACTTTTAACTTACCGGACTTGAAAACTTCTAATCCGAACTTCTACCCAGTGGCATCAAGAGCACCTATAAGGCCAAGGTCACACGGGGCACTACTGCGATCCTCACATGACACTCGACACACGCTGGCATCACAGCGGGAGCTGAGTGTCATGCGAGTTTCCCTGCAACTGAGGTCCGATCATGCGATCAGACCTGAGCTGCGGGGGACGGGCCGGCACTGAGGAGGGGCGGACCAGCGCTGCGGAGGGGCGGGCCAACACGGAGGAGGAGAGGGAGGGATTTATCTCCCTCCTCCGTAGCCAGCTATTGACACCGTGAGTGCACTGAGATCTTTCTCTCACCCCATAGACTTGAATGAGTGCGAGAGAAAGAGTCTCGCATTACAGTCGCAGCATGCTGTGATTGTTTCCTTGGTCCGATTGGGGTCGAAAAAATAATCGCTCATGGGTGCTGGGACATAGGTTAATATTGGTCCGAGTGGAATGCGATGTTTTATCGCATTTTACTCGCTCTGATTTTCATGCCGTGTGGCTTAAGGGTACTTTACATGCTGCGACATCGCTAGCGATCTCGTTAGCGATGTGAAATTCTAGATCGCAAGTGCGATCTTTCGAGATCGCACATGCGTAAAATGACCTATGTGCGATCTCGAAAGATCGCACTTACGATCTAGAATTTCACATCGCTAACGAGATCGCTAGCGATGTCGCAGCATGTAAAGTACCCTTTAGGCCTAATGCATACACTCCAGAATCTCATGGAGAGGGGAATTAAACAATTTGTTGATTTCAATGAACCCACTGACTATAATTTAAGCCCTAGAGAAAGATCTGATTTAAATTATTTGAAGAAAAGTGACAATATTGTCATACACCCCTCGAATAAAGGGGGGGCTTTGGTAATTTTAGATAGTGAATTATACGATACAGAAATTAGAAAAATGTTATCGGATTCTAGCATTAACTATTGACCCTTTATCCTATATACAGAATAAATTAAATGCATTATTGTAAATGGGTTTGCAAAAAGGCATAATATATAAACATGTACAGGATTATCTAATTGTGGATATGTCGATCTGTCCAATTTTTCACGCACTTTGGAAAGTGCACAAGCGGGTATTTCCCTCTCCCCTTTCCGTCCAATTGTGGAATAAATTCAGTAAGTGAACGATTATCCATGTGGGTGAATCAATTATTACAACCAATTGTTCAATCCATCACAGGATATATAAGAGACAGTAAACATCTACTAGGGGCTTTACAAAATGTAAAATGGGAACATGGTGATAAATGGATCACCTGTGTTATTTTGTCGCTTTATTCTTACATACCCCACGATAAAGCTATTCTTCCTACCACGTATCATATCCATAAATATAAGATATATTCTCTCGGAGTTATATGAATACATTTTCCTGGTTATTAATTTTTGTTGCAAAACAACCGTTTTAAATTTAATGGAGATTTTTTTTTCTACAAACATGTGGTTGCCCAATGGGTGCCAGCTTTTTACCGCCCCTGGCGAACCTTTATGCTTCCTGGTATTGCTAACCAATCTGTTTTTGTCATCTATAAAATGGTGCACTAGGTACATAATGATGTGGTCATGATCTGGCACATGTCCAGTGAAACATCGGATCAGATTATCCGCACATTTAAAGATTATATGAACAACAATGGATTCAATTGAAAATTCACTATGGAAATACATGACAGAAAAACTCCTTTTTAGATGTTTTATTAGGAGATGATGAGCACAATGTTATACATCCTTCATTGTACAGGAAACCACCTTGTGGCAATGCCACATTATATGCTACCAGCTGCCATCCTGTCCTGGCAATAAAAATTTTGTCAGTAGGAGAATTTATAAGAGCAAGACGGTTATGCTCTTTAGACCAGAACTGTTTGTCTGAATGTAGAATTATACACAAACTACTTAGGATGAGAGGATATTCTACAAAAAATCCTAATAAGAGCACAAAATATTACCTATGCGAAATCAAGAGATTCTTTATTACATGATGAAAAAAAAATTGTGCATAAAAATGTGACATTTTCAACACCTTTCAGCACTGACTGTGCTCTTGGGATAACAAATTGCATATTTATTTATATTATTTTGGTTTATATAAGATGGAATAATATCAGTGGGATGCATCTGTTTTAATATAACTGCCTTTTCAAATAATTTAGTTATTTAACCCCTTCACCCCCGGCCACTAAAACACCCTAATGACCGGGCCATTTTTTGCAATTCTAACCAGTGTCACTTTGACAGGTTATAACTCTGGAACACTTCAACGGATCCTGGCGATTCTGAGATTGTTTTTTTCGTGACATATTGTACTTCATGTCAGTGGTAAATTTAGGCCGATATTTTTTGCGTTTATTTGTGAAAATTTAGGAAATTTTGCAAAAATTTTGAAAATTTCGCAATTTTCAAACTTTGAAAATTTATGCCTATAAATCTGAGAGATACAGTGCCTACAAGTAGTATTCAACCCCTGCAGATTTAGCAGGTTTACACATTCGGAATTAACTTGGCATTGTGACATTTGGACTGTAGATCAGCCTGGAAGTGTGAAATGCACTGCAGCAAAAAAGAATGTTATTTCTTTTTTTATTTTTTTTTTTTTAAATTGTGAAAAGTTTATTCAGAGGGTCATTTATTATTCAACCCCTCAAACCACAAGAATTCTGTTTGGTTCCCCTAAAGTATTAAGAAGTATTTCAGGCACAAAGATCAATGAGCTTCACATGTTTGGATTAATTATCTCTTTTTCCAGCCTTTTCTGACTAATTAAGACCCTCCCCAAACTTGTGATCAGCACTCATACTTGGTCAACATGGGAAAGACAAAGGAGCATTCCAAGGCCATCAGAGACAAGATCGTGGAGGGTTACAAGGCTGGCAAGGGGTACAAAACCCTTTCCAAGGGGTTGGGCCTACCTGTCTCCACTGTTGGGAGCATCATCCAGAAGTGGAAGGCTTATGGAACTACTGTTCGCCTTCCACGACCTGGACAGCCTTTGAAAGTTTGCACCCGTGCCGAGGCCAGGCTTGTCCGAAGAGTCAAGGCTAACCCAAGGACAACAAGGAAGGAGCTCCGGCAAGATCTCATGGCAGTGGGGACATTGGTTTCAGTCAATACCATAAGTAACGTACTCCACCGCAATGGTCTCCGTTCCAGACGATCCCGTAAGGTACCTTTACTTTCAAAGCGTCATGTCAAGGCTCGTGTACAGTTTGCTCATGATCACTTGGAGGACTCTGAGACAGACTGGTTCAAGGTTCTCTGGTCTGATGAGACCAAGATCGAGATCTTTGGTACCAACCACACACGTGACGTTTGGAGACTGGATAGCACTCCATACGACCCCAAGAATACCATCCCTACAGTCAAGCATGGTGGTGGCAGCATCATACTGTGGGGCTGTTTCTCAGCCAAAGGGCCTGGCCATCTGGTCTGCATCCATGGGAAGATGGATAGCACGGCCTACCTGGAGATTTTGGCCAAGAATCTCCGTTCCTCCATCAAGGATCTTAAGATGGGTCGTCATTTCATCTTCCAACAAGACAACGACCCAAAGCACACAGCCAAGAAAACCAAGGCCTGGTTCAAGAGGGAAAAAATCAAGGTGTTGCAGTGGCCTAGTCAGTCTCCTGACCTTAACCCAATTGAAAACTTGTGGAAGGAGCTCAAGATTAAAGTCCACATGAGACACCCAATGAACCTAGATAACTTGGAGAAGATCTGCATGGAGGAGTGGGCCAAGATAACTCCAGAGACCTGTGCCGGCCTGATCAGGTCTTATAAAAGACGATTATTAGCTGTAATTGCAAACAAGGGTTATTCCACAAAATATTAAACCTAGGGGTTGAATAATAATTGACCCACACTTTTATGTTGAAAATTTATTAAAATTTAACTGAGCAACATAACTTGTTGGTTTGTAAGATTTATGCATCTGTTTATAAATACTGCTCTTGTTTGAAGTTTGCAGGCTCTAACTTATTTGCATCTTATCAAACCTGCTAAATCTGCAGGGGGTTGAATACTACTTGTAGGCACTGTATGTCACACAAAATAGTTACTAAATAAAATTTCCCACATGTCTACTTTACATCAGCGCAATTTTCGACACAAATTTTTTTTTTTCGTTAGAAGGGGTCAAAGTTCATCAGCAATTTCTCATTTTTCCAACAAAATTTACAAAAGAATATTTTTTTAGGGACCACATCACATTTGAGGTGACTTTGAGAGGACTAGGTGACAGAAAATACCCAAAGGTGACTCCATTCTAAAATCTGCACCCCTCACTCTGCTCAAAACCACATCCAAGAAGTTTATTAACCCTTTAGGTGCTTCACAGCAACCAAAGCAATGTGGAAGGAAAAAATTAAATTTTACTTTTTAACACAAAAATGTTACTTTAGCCATAAAATTTTAATTTTCACAAGGTAGAAAAGAGAAAGTGCACCATACAATTTATTGTGCATTTTCTCCTGAGTACGCTGATACCCCCATATGTGGTAAAAATCAATTGTTTGGGCGCACGGCAGAGCTCGGAAGAGAAGGCGTGCCATTTGAATTTTTGACTGCAAAATTAGCTGCACTCATTAGCGGACGCCATGTCGGGTTTGAAGACCCCCTGAGGTGCCTAAACAATGGAGCTACCCCACAAGTGACCCCATTCTGTAAACTAGAGCCCTCAAATAATCTTTCTAGATCTTTGGTGAGCACTTTGAACCCCTGGGGGCTTCACAGAAGTTTATAACGTTGAGCCGTGAAAAGAAAAAAAAATGTTTTACCACAAAACTGTTGCTTCAACTAGGTAGCTTTTTTTTCACAAGGGTATCAGTAAAAAATTCACCATAAAATGTATAGTGCATTTTCTCCTGAGTACGCAGATACCTCATATGTGGTGGAAATGAAATGTTTGGGCACACGGGAGGGCTCGGAAGGTAAAGAGCGCTATTTGAATTTTTGAGTGCAAAATAAGCTGCACTCATTAGCGGACGCCATGTCGGGTTTGAAGACACCATGAGGAACCTAAACAATGGAGCTCCCCCAAAAGTGACCTCATTTTGGAAACTAGAGCCCTCAAATAATTTTTCTAAATGTTTGGTGTGCACTTTGAACACCTGGGCGCTTCACTGAAGTTTATAACGTTGAGCCGTGAAAAGAAAAAAATAAAATTTTTATCACTAAACTGTTGCTTCAACTAGGTAGCTTTTTTTCACAAGGGTATCCGGAAAAAATGCACCATGAAATTTATAGTACATTTTTTCCTGAGTACAACGATACCTCATATGTGGTGGAAAGTAATTGTTTGGGCGCATGGTGGGACTCAGAAGAGAAATAGCACCATTTGACAGCAAAATTGGTTGGCATCATTAGCTGACGTAATGTTGCATTTGGAGACCCCCTGAGGTGCCTAAACAATGGAGCTCCCCCACAAGTGACCCCATTTTGGAAACTAGACCCCTCAAGGAATTTATCTAGATGTTTAGCGAGCCCCAAGGGGCTCCACAGAAGTTGATAATGTTGAGCCATGAATACAATTTTTTTTTCACCACAAAACTTTACTTGAACCACGTAGCTTTTTTTTCACAAGGGTATCAGGAAAAAATGTACCATAAAACGTATTGTGCAATTTCTCCTGAGTACGCAGATACCTCATATGTGGGTGAAAGTAATTGTTTGGGCGCATGGCAGGGCTCAGAAGAGAAGGCGCACCATTTGACAGCAAAATTGGTTGGAATCCTTAGCGGACGCCATGTCATGTTTGGAGACCCCCTATGGTGCCTAAACAATAGAGCTCCCTCACAAGTGACCCCATTTTGGAAACTAGACCCCTCAAGAAATTTATCTAGATGTATAGTGAGCCCCTTGCACCCCCAGGGGCTCCACAGAAGTTGATAACGTTGAACCGTGAACATTTTTTTTTGTTTATTACCACAAAATGTTTGCATCAACCAGGTAGCTTTTTTTTTTTACAACGGTATCAGGAAAAACTGCACCATAAAACGTATTGTGCAATTTTTCCTGAGTACGCAGATACCTCATATGTGGTGGAAATAAATTGTTTGGGCGCATGGTGGGGCTCAGAAGAGAAGGAACGCACAGACGCGGTGCACTGATCGACCGCTGCAGGATGCACATTCGGATGAGATATAAAAAGCGTCGGGGATACGGAAAAAAAGAAAATGTCACGCCAAAAATTGAGCAGGGGTGCATCCCTGATCAGTGCTTGGAGGGACGCATGGATGGATGCGATACAAAAAGTGTCGCGGATACGGAAAAAAGTCACACCAAAAATTGAGCAGGGATGCTGATACGTTATGTGCATCCCTGATCAGCACTCGGCGGGACGCACGGATAGATGAGGTGTAAAAATGGACAGGATACAGGGAAAAAAAAAAAAGTTATACTCACAGTACCCAGAGAATTAGCAGGAGGAACAGAAGGCAAGCGAGATAGACATCTGTACAGGAGCAGCAGGCAGGACGTTGGACACATCAGCAGAAGACCCAGGAAGAAGGACCCAGAGATGGAGGCAGATGTGATCGGGCCAGTGAAGACCTCGGACGACCCGGTGAAGGCAGGTAAGAGGACGTCGAGGGGAGAGGGGAGGGGGAGAGCAGAGGGGGATACCGGAGAAGCATGAAGGAAGGAAGCAGAATAGAGATGACAGAGGAGGCAGGCAGATCGCAGGGGGAGCAGATCGGGATGTCGGGGGGCAGATCGGGGCGTGGGGGGGCAGATCGCGGGGGGCACGGGCAGGGGCCATCACGGGAGCGCGCAGGGGCCATAACGGGAGCGCGCAGGGGCCATAACGGGAACGCGCACGGGCTGCAAGGGGTGTGGAATACTCACGTGGAGCAGGCGCAGAAGCGGTGACATCAGCGGCGGCAGCGGTGGCGTGGTACCACAAGTACCAGCCAGTCCACGCTGCAGACATGTTGGGGGAGGCTCCCAAGACCAGCACAGGTCTGGGGAGGGCAGCCACCTGCAGATCAGACCGCCCCACTGCACACTGATTGGAGCGATTGCGCGTCATAGCATGATCGCTCCAATCAGTGCTGCAGGGGCTGGGGGCGGCATGTTTGAGATCCACATATGATCTGCTGTACCTGCTACGGCATCTCATAGCAGGATCTCACAGTATCGCACTAATTCGGGCATTATTTTTGCTGAAATCAGTGCGAATGATGTGGTTGGCGGTTCAGATTTGAACAGCCAATCACATCGATCGTCGATGGAGGTTGGCGATGCCACCCCCCCTGGGGTTAATCAAAGGTCCCCTGCTGTAAGAAACAGCAGGGGACATCATTTGAAAGCCGTTGCTATGGCCACGGCAATCAAATGAAGTTTAGGCCGTAAAATTACGTCCCTGGTCGTTAAGTCACGTTAAAATAGGACGTAATTTTACTGCCCGCGGTCGTGAAGGGGTTAAAGTACAGATATGATATTGTTTTCGGCTTAATGAAATAGTAAATGTATTGTACAACATGAATGATTTAATTATGTTCATCTAGCTGTAATCTAATTACTAGTTCTCTGGGCGTCTCCCTTTAGACACTTCCTCTTTGTATGTGTTCATATATATTTCATTTCTCTAAACTATATACTATGTATGATGAAGGACCCACTACCCTTTTGGGTCTGAAACACGAAAGTTTTACAATGTGTGATTTTTAAACTTCTTTTGAATTAAGTGGAGTTTTAAATCTTTTTGAAGCAGACAACGGTGCTGGATTTTTTCTTCAATGTATCTCCACTAATAGGGTGGGCGAACCTGCAGATGTTCAGGTTTGCTGGGTCAAGCCGGACTGTAATAAATAAATAAATTAAAAAAATCAGGTTCGGGATCAGACTTTACCCTAAGTTGACCACGGACCCCATATAAGTCTATAGGGACCTAAGTAAGTGCTATAAAGATGTGATAGTAAGGGCTAGGGGGCTACAAAAGCCCTGATATTTTTAGGGTGGAGTGGGCTATTTTTTTGGCTCTTCCCAGCCTAAAAATAGCAGTCTGCAGTCGCCCCAGAGATAGCGCATCTGTTATATGCGCCAAATCTGCTGCTATACTCAGCTCTTCCTGTTTCCCTGATGTAGTGGCAAATGGGGTAATATATGGGATTGATGTCAGCTGTAAGTTGCCAGCTAGCATCAAGCCCTGGTATTAGTAATAGGTGGGCGTCTATCAAATACCCCCATTACAAATCCAGTTGAAACATGAAAAAATTTTATTTGAGCAAATGCCCCGAAACTACACCCTCATTCACCAATTTATTTCAAATTTTTACCAAAAAATTTACAAAGTCAAGTACAAATCCATGGCGACGTCCCACAACATTTCCCAAAAGCGAACCTGACAAACATAAAAAGAGAAAATTATTAAAGAAATAAAGACAATAAACACCCTCTTTCACCAATTTATTTTCCTGGCAAATCCATTAAACGGGTCTGGTGTAATTCAATTAGTGGCTCACACGACGATCCCATACTCTCTGTCCCAGACAATGAAGAATAGAACATTCCCCATTGCCTGGGAGAGCTGTCCTTGAGGCCGTACACACTGCTGTGTGACCTGAGATGACCTCATGAGGTCAGCCCAGGTCACCACAGGGGCTCATACAGCAAAAAAACATTTTTTTTCATCGCTTTCACTATAAGGCTGGGATCACATTCTTGTGGTTTCCGCTGAGCACTAGTTTCTGTGTAAATCCCCCAAAAATGTGATTCAGGCAAAACCCCCATGGAACCACTCACTCTAATCAGGCAAGGGGAGACACTTTGGACTCTATTTAGCGTTTGTTTCGCTCTTGTCCATTTTTTAGGCGTGCACAGAGCTGTGGTCGTCCACATTTGTGACCTAAAAAAACACCTAAAATAATGGCACACCGCCAGAACAAAGACTAGACAGAGTCTAAAGGGGCTCCATCTGCTTCATTATAGGCCTCCGACACACATCCATGCCACCGGTACGTGTTTGGTACGTTTTTGTACATACTGGCAGCACGGAGACACGTACACCAATGTTACCCTATGATAACAGGCACACACACGTAAACCACACGGAACGTGTGTCCGTGTCGTTTGTACGTGTTTGTGTTTGTTGTTTGTAGTGTTTGTGTTTATCAACACGCTCAACATGTCCGTTTTTCTCCGGCATCACACAGGCACGGACCCGCTAAAGTCAATGGGTCCGTGCCTGCACGTACGTGACACGTAGCATGTCCGTGTGCGTTTTTATTTCAAACATCAGCTACGCTTGTTACCAATCTAGCAGGTCAATTAAGGTAATTAATTCTGGCGCCAAGACCTCATATCCTGCCTCAATTGCAATCGTGTCTGCAGCTGGGCTCATTCTCTCTCTCTGCTCACAAAGTGAGCTCTCTGTACCCCACATTTTTGGAAATTGCTCCAAGGATAGACACAGAGAGGCTGATTGAGGAAGTAGAGAGGCATCCAGAGCTGTGGGACACCCGTGTTGATGAATACCACGACAGGTTGATGGTGGAGAGAGCCTGGATGTCTGTGGCTGAACAAGTCTACCCCAGGAATGGATGGTCTCAATGCACCCCTGGAAGGAAAGCTAAATATGGTAAGTACAGCCTTTGCTGTGGCTTCTCTCTTTACCTAAATGTGGTGATTCATTTGGCTGGAGGTTTATATTGTTAACTATAATATTATGCATTTATTACTTGTGCTGACTCATTTTGAGCAACACAGGAGACAGGCATACAGAAAAGTATGGGTCTGTTTTTCATGGCGGAATTTTAGTAGTTTATTTTTTGTACATACTGTATTTTTCGCTTTATAAGACGAACTTTTTTTACCCCAAATTTTGGGGGAAAGTAGGGGGTGCGTCTTATAATCCGAATATATGGGGGGGGTATATAAATAAATATATATATATATATACACACACTGCAGGGTCCAGGGGAGGTGGGGGCAGCTCCGGAGCGGTGCTGGGGGCTTGTGAAAGCTGCAGGAGGGAGCATTCGATCTCCTGCTCCCGCTCATATAATATGCACTGCCGCTGTCCATCACCGTGGTGCTGAGACCGCACTGCAGTGATGGGCTGGGGCATCGGCGCATATTATATGTGTCTGCACCACCCTTTGATGGCACATGCCCCCCCTGTGTTAGATATGGCCCCCATGCTGCTGCTCATCCTAAAATAAAAAAGCTTTACTTACCCCCTCCAGCGTTTCTCCCCGGTGTCCCTGCTTCCATTTGTGATCAGGCACACAGAGATGATATCACTCTGCTGTGCCGATCACATGACCGGCACCGAGAACCAGGAAGTGGAGGAGCAGAAGCACGGAGGGAGACACCAGGAGGACAGCGCTGAAAAGGTAAGGAAAGAGTGTTTTATTTTACTATGGGCAGCAGCATGGAGGCGATATCTAACACAGGGGGACTTGTGCGATCTATAGGGGCCATAGGCAGCACAAGGGGATGTGTGCAATCCATAGGGGGCCATAGGCAGCACAAGGGGATGTGTGCAATCCATGGGGGGCCATAGGCAGCACAGGAGAACGTGTGCAATCCATAGGGGCCATAAGCAGCATAGGGGAATGTGTGCAATCCATAGGGGGCCATAGCCAGCACAGGGGGACGTGTGCCATCCATAGGGGGCCATAGGCAGCACAGGGGGACGTGTGCCATCCATAGGGGGCCATAGGCAGCACAGGGGGATGTGTGCCATCCATAGGGGGCCATGGGCAGCACAGGGGGACACATGCCATCCATAGGAGACCTGTGCCAGCTGTAGGAGACATGTGCCATCCATAGGAGACCTGTGCCATCTGTAGGAGACCTGTGCCAGTTGTAGGGGACGTGTGCCAGCTATAGGAGACGTGTGCCAGCAATAGGAGACTTGTGCCAGGCTGCCAGCAATAGGGGACGCGTGCCAGCACAGGGGGACATGTGCCATAAATAGGGGATGTGTGCCAGCAAAGGGGACGTGTGCCATCAATGGGGGACATGTGGCATCACTGGGGGACGTGTGCCAGCACTAAGGGGGCTATATTCAATATAAGGGGGCCATATCCAGATTAAGGGGGCTTATTTTAGGATGGGGGGCTATGAGGGTCATATACCCTATATGATTTGTTAGACGGACACTGGCATTATAAGATGGACCCCATTTAACATTACAAAAAAAATCTCTTTTCCTTCACCAAATTTGGGGGTGCGTCTTATAATCAGGTGCGTCTTATAAAGCGAAAAATACGGTAATCATGGAAACATGACATGTCATGCTTTAAATGCACTTTACCCTGTCTTTTCATGTGCTTTAACCATCTGGCATAAATGTACACATATCTGCATACATCTAATTTTTACTTGTGATGTCTACACCCATGTCTGCACTGCTAGGCCATTATATGTCAGCTATAGTTGTTTATGTGTTTTTTTTAAAGTATGGATAGAATATATGTATTTCCTTGGAGTTTACTGTTGTCATATTTGAACAAATGGCATTGCATGTAGTGGTGGTCAATATAATTCCCCCATTTATTAATCTTATCATTATTATACTTGACTACCCATTATACATGTATTTCATTAGTTCATGTACGTCATGCAAACATGGGTATGATGTATTGGTCAGGTATATATTTAAATACATTATGTATGTTATGTGCATTTGTGTATATTCACTTGTTATGTTGCAATATATCATCATTTACAGTACCTTTTTTTTCTGGTTTTTTTTTTTGTTATTTTTTGGATAAAGGTTTTTCTTATTTTTAAAAAATAATGTTTGTTTTCCTATTGTTTCATTACAGTTGATTTGATTAAACGGCGATGGCGGTCAGCACAAGACCAATTCCGCCGTGAGTTTAATCCTGTGGCTACATCTGCAGCTGCTTCCAAAAAGAAAAAATATATTCACTACGATGGGCTGAGCTACCTAATTCCAATTATGGAGGTACCAAAGTAAGTATTTTCAATGATAATTTATTGATGATGTAATGCATAAAATAAAAAAACATTAATTTTTTTATTTTTTTTTTTAAATGACAGTACTGAAGATAACCTTGAGGACAGTGAAGAGGCGCAGTCCGCAGTGTTGTCTGCAAGAGCCACATCTGCCTCAGAGATGGAGCCAACATCCTATCAGCAACCCACAAGCCAGAACACCATCCAGCCTGAAGCAGATGAAGGCTCATCAGATCTGGGCTTGGGGACAAGTCAATCAACTGCCCAAATCACAGGCCAATTTACAGGGCTTCAAAGTGGACCATCATCAGTTATTGGCGAGGGGAGCCCACAAACACATGCAGCCACACAGCCTAGATCAACAACACATAACCTTCGGTCACTAGCCCAAACATTCCGTGGTCACAGACATAGGCGTCAATTAAGGATTGCGTTCACTACCAGAGATCATTTATACTAGAATACTTCATATGATGAATTCACTAATTCCAGAGAGTGATGGAGAGAGATTTTGTTGCTCCCTCTCACCCTCTCTTGCATTGGTTGCACCAGATAGGCAGGACAGGTTGAGGGCGTCTATAATCACACTGATTTCTGCATGCCAACGTGAGCCAGAGCCCATATGTTTTTGAAGCGATAGAGCAATGGAGAGGTAGTCCTCGTGGGCCACACACAACAACTACACTACACACTATGGAAACCCAAACTGATGAATACACATTTAATTCACAACAAATACTCTAGTGCAACAAAGACAGTGGCCAACTGCTTCTTTGATTAATGATCCTCAAACAAGGCCTTCAAGTCTATCTCTACAATCAGCTGCATTAGTTTCCCAAATGACTGGACAACAGCCATCTTTTTACCATCAAGGGCAACAACAAGCACCTTTGCAAACCTCTCTGACCTATCAAAGTAATGTTAGTAATGTTCATAGACTCCCCCAAATGCTACAACAACCGCCATCATACCATATGCAACATAGTCAACAGCAGCAGTACTTTCAAACTCAGCGTTACCCAACCAACTTCACATCCACACATCCACAGCCTGTTCCATTGCAACCATATTTACCACCGTCACAAGGTCAACAATCTGTTCCTAAAACAACAGAAATGTTTGGGCAGAGCACAACAACAATAACAGGTGAAAACACTATTTAATCACTTATACAACATCTAGTGTTAGGCAGCCTCCATATGCAGTAGGTGGCAATGCCATGGAGACTACACAGGAAAGCATAACTAGCCTAGAGGATTTAGTTGACTCATAATTTGACTAAATATATTTACATCTAAATTGGTTAATGCCTAGAATTAAACAGTTGTATACTAACCATCCATAAATGTTTCTGATTAATCAGCCCAAACTTGTGACTGATTATTTTACAAACATTTATAGGTAAATTCTTTCAAGTTGCTCTATCACTTCAAAAACATGACCTGCATTGTATGATCTTGGTTTTCTCTTGACAGGAGGTTATGACCATCTTAAAACTTCCATGTGTTGTTACAATTTATGCACGCACATAACCATCTACATTTCCATCCATGCACCTTTCTAAAAATATAAATTCTGGCAATATGCAGTATCTGCATATGTTCAGGTCCCTTACTTGTGTTCCCATAGTGTCAAACAAATTATGTTTGCGTGACACTATGGCATAATACAGTATGGTGTGTTTTGTGGGATAATGTCTCAGAAAATATTTAAAAAATATGTTAAAAATACAGTGTGTTTTGAAAGAGGAAACATGCATACATAGTCAAAAATACATTATCATAAATTTCTATTTTATGACTAAATTTGTAACACCAACGTAATACATTAAAGTATGTTGTAGTTACACTCCTATATTTAACATTAATTTCAAATAAAAAAAAATTTGGACAAGCACATGTTCTTAATAAACATATACATCCAAGAATAACTATTGGAACATATAGTAAACTATGTATGGACATTTTCCCTTTTTCAATACATATGTGTTTGAGAATATGTAACATAATGTTTAAGATAAAAAAAGGAAAAATACACAATTATTCTGTGTTACTATGCACATTTAAACTAAAATAATCTTTAAACTGATTCCTAACTTGCAGACCAGATGGGGCCCAATTGAATCTTAATCTTCCATTACCTACTAATGGGGCATTAAGATCAGGCATGTCATCCAAATCTTCGTCATTGATTTCATTCAATCTACAGTAATTATGTAAAATTACTGTAGCTTTAATGACAACCTTGACAGTGGTTGGTTGCAGCTGGATGGTGGTTTGATAAATGCGCCATCTTGAAGCCATGATGCCAAAGGCACGTTCAACATAGCAACGTGCTCTGGCCAAGGTGCAATTAAATTGGGCTTTTGATCTGTCTAATCCATGTCTTGGATATGGACGCATCAAATGCCTAGACAAGGCAAACCCCTGATCTGCAACCGTGACAAATGGTGCATTAGGTCCATTTGTACCAGGTAGAGGCCTTGGTGCTGGCAAATTTAGATTGTCTGACATTAATCAACGTGATAAGCGTGAACTTCTGAAAATTCGTGCATCAGAGGCACTGCCATAGGCTCCAATATCAACAAAAATAAAACAGTAATTAGTGTCAACCAAAGCAAGAATTACTACAGAAAAAAACTTGTGAAAATTAAAATATCTAGAAGCAGAGTTAGGTGGTTTCTTCACTCTAATATGTTTGCCGTCTATAGTGCCAATACAGTTAGGAAATGATGTTTTGTCAAAATAATCTTCTGAAATGCGCATCCAATCCTGTGATGTAGGCTGCTGCATGACATGGTGCTTAAGCTTAGCACAGTGCAGGTATGCAGTATTATCTTGCCAATTGTCGATCTTCCCAATAAAAATTCAGAATGAAGACTGCGAATGGATTGTCCAGTTGCAAGGAATCTACAAATGACAAGGAAATGTTATTAGTATGTTTGTTACTTAATTTGAACATGTTTTTTACAAAAATGTGATTAACAATGTCTGGCTACAATCATTTATTTAATTTTGATGTATGCATGTAATAAAACTACACAAAGGAAATGCATTATTTTCCATATTGGAAACTTTAATTACTTAATGTTAAATAAACAAGTTTGATCAGAACTATATTTTCTTTGTGTTTTTCAATAATAAGGCTGTAAGGTATAACTGATGTACAGTCATATGAAACCGTTTGGGCACCCAACCTTTTTTCTTGATAACAATTTGGGTTTTTGCAACAGCTATTTCAGTTTCATATATCTAATAACTGATGGACTGAGTAATATTTATGGATTGAAATGAGGTTTATTGTACTAACAGAAACTGTGCAATCCGCATTTAAACAAAATTTGACCGGTGCAAAAATATGGGCACCTCAACATAAAAGTGACATTAATATTTTGTAGATCCTCCTTTTGCAAAAATAACAGCCTCTAGTCACTTCCTGTAGCTTTTAATGAGTTCCTGGATCCTGGATGAAGGTATATTTGACCATTCCTGTTTACAAAACAATTCCAGTTCAGTTAAGTTTGATGGTCGCCGAGCATGGACAGCCTGCTTCAAATCATCCCACAGATTTTCAATGATATTCAGGCCTGGGGACTGGGATGGCCATTCCAGAACATTGTAATTGTTCCTCTGCATGAATGCCTGAGTAGATTTGGAGCGGTGTTTTGGATCATTGTCTTGCTGAAATATCCATCCCCTGCGTAACTTCAACTTCGTCACTGATTCTTGCACATTATTTTCAAGAATCTGCTGATACTGAGTTGAATCCATGCGACCCTCAACTTTAACAAGATTCCTGGTGCTGGCATTGGCCACACAGCCCCAAAGCATGATGGAACCTCACCAAATTTTACTGTGGGTAGCAAGTGCTTTTCTTGGAATGCCGTGTTTTTTTTGCCTCCATGCATAACGCCTTTTTGAATGACCAAACAACTCAATCTTTGTTTCCTCAGTCCACAGGACCTTCTTCCAAAATGTAACTGGCTTGTCCAAATGTGCTTTTGCATACCTCAGGCGACTCTGTTTGTGGCGTACTTGCAGAAACGGCTTCTTTTGCATCACTCTCCCATACAGCTTCTCCTTGTGCAACGTTCGCTGTATTGTTGACTGATGCACATTGACACCAACTGCAGCAAGATGATGCTGCAGGTCTTTGGAGGTGGTCTGTGGATTGTCCTTGACTGTTCTCACCATTCTTCTCTGCCTTTCTGATATTTTTCTTGGCCTGCCACTTCTGGGCTTAACAAGAACTGTACCTGTGTTCTTCCATTTCCTTACTATGTTCCTCACAGTGGAAACTGACAGTTTAAATCTCTGAGACAACTTTTTGTACCTTCCCCTGAACAACTATGTTGAATAATCTTTGTTTTCAGATCATTTGAGAGTTGTTTTGAGGAGCCCATGATGCCATTCTTCATAGGAGATTCAAATAGGAGAACAACTTGCAACTGGCCACCTTAAATACCTTTTTTTCATGATTGGATACACCTGCCTATGAAGTTCAAAGCTCAATAAGGTTACAAAAACAATTTAGTGCTTCAGTGAGTCAGTAAAAAGTAGTTAGGAGTGTTCAAAGCAAGAAATTGATAACGGTGCCCATACTTTTGCACCGGTCAAATTTTGTTTAAATGCGGATTGCACATTTTCTGTTAGTACAATAAACCTCATTTCAATCCAGAAATATTACTGAGTCCATCAGTTATTAGATATATGAAACTGAAATAGCTGTTGCAAAAACCCAAATTGTTATCAAGAAAAAAGGTTAACATTAATAAGGGTGCCCAAACTTTTTCATATGACTGTAACCCTGATCCCTACTAACCGCCAAGTTTAACTACAAACCCTTGCACCGGCCTCGGTCGTTGCTACACCTTTCCCCATCCCTCAGCTTTAACCGTTCAGTCCCGTAGTTCCCCGCCACCAGGTGTGCACTGTTTATCACGTCATAGTACACACACACACACACACACACACAAAAACAAAAAAACCCCCCACTCATTTCAGTTATCCAAACACCAACAAGGCTATGACAACACTAATACAATGATGGTCGCTGACACTATGATAAAAAATGCTGGTTACAGTAGCTAACAGTTTTTTTCCTAGATCCGTCGAGACCTAGCATCTGGATTATAGGTCACTCCCACATATTCTGGGCAGCACGCGGGCAGAGTCGAGACCGGGTGGTAGCGTGCTAGGATTTCGTCACCTCAAGTTCCACTGGAGAGGAGATCGGGGCCTGGCCTGGACACAGGTCCTGCCCGAGGTAGTGAGCATATGAAGAATAGCCACGGACCCAGCAGTGCTAGTCATTCACACGGGAGAAATGACCTAGTAAACGTAAGGATCCCGGAGCTGCTTGCGGTCATGCAAGCGGACCTGGATAGGTTCAGCGGTTTCTTTAGCAACGTAGTTGTAGTATGGTCCAGTATATTACCGAGATTGAGTTGGACAGGGGCAAGGAATATAGCGGCTGTGCAACGGTCAAGGCGGCATGTTAATATGCGGATCGCCAAATTTGTAGCGGCAGGAAGAGGTATAGTGCTGGGACACGAGACGTTGGAGTCAAACATCAGCCGATTGGTGTTAGAGGATGGTTTTACCTCAATGATATAGGCCTAGCTATTTTCCTGTTGGGCATTCAGGACCGGGTCTAACAGGCCATAAGGACCCTTTTGTGGGGGTTGCAGCTCAGGCTTGGGCCTTCGCCACTCCGTGGCCGGTGGATGAGGGATTTGGTGAGAGTCAACCTGCCACGGACGGCCGTAGGCATCGGGCCTCCTCCCTCAGGTTTAAGGCGGATTTGTGCCTGTGGTTAGAGCTGTGGCCAAAATAACAAGCAACCACCTTTTTATATCAACATTGAATGGTGTTACGTGGATACCTTCAATAAAGTACAAAAGAAAAGATAATCCATGTGTGGTCTCATTCATTGCGCGGCGGGGAAGGGGAACCGGTGGGTGGGTCTTGGCAGTTTTATACTTTCTGCTCTGTAGGTATGGTAGATACCTCATATTGTAGTTACAAGTGAAAAAGTTTTGATACCGTGTTAGCCAGTTGAAAAATTATTGAATGTTCTCAGTGAGAGGAACAACTTGTTGTTCCTCACTCATATTGTACACACACGGCTCTGCTCCATACACCTCCTACACTCACGGCTCTGCTCCATACACCTCGTACACACACGGCTCTGCTCCGTACACCTCGTACACACACGGCTCTGCTCCGTACACCTCGTACACACACGGCTCTGCTCCGTACACCTCGTACACACACGGCTCCGCTCCGTACACCTTGTACACACACGGCTCCACTCCGTACACCTTGTACACACACGGCTTCGCTCCGTACACCTTGTACACACACGGCTCCGCTCCGTACACCTCATACACACACGGCTCTGCTCCGTACACCTCGTACACACACGGCTCTGCTCCATACACCTCGTACACACACGGCTCCACTCCGTACACCTCGTACACACACGGCTCTGCTCCGCACACCTCGTACACACACGGCTCTGCTCCGTACACCTCGTACACACACGGCTCCGCTCCGTACACCTCGTACACACACGGCTCTGCTCCATACACCTCGTACACACACGGCTCCACTCCGTACACCTCGTACACACACGGCTCTGCTCCGCACACCTCGTACACACACGGCTCCACTCCGTACACCTCGTACACACACGGCTCCGCTCCGTACACCTCGTACACACACGGCTCCGCTCCGTACACCTCGTACACACACGGCTCTGCTCCATACACCTCGTACACACACGGCTCCACTCCGTACACCTTGTACACACACGGCTTCGCTCCGTACACCTCGTACACACACGGCTCTACTCCATACACCTCGTACACACACGGCTCCGCTCCGTACACCTTGTACACACGGCTCCACTCCGTACAACTTGTACACACACGGCTTCGCTCCGTACACCTCGTACACACACTGCTCCGCTCCGTACACCTTGTACACACCCAGCTCTGCTCCATCCACACTGTAAGGCTATGTGTGCACGTTGCGTAAATACATGCAGTTACGCTGCACTTTGTAGCGCAGCGTAACTGCATGCGTCCTGCGTCCCCTGCACAATCTATGGAGATTGTGCAGGGGCCGTGCGCACGTGGCGTTTTAGAGCGCAGCAATTCGGCTGCTGCCGAAGCGCTGCGTTCTAAGAAGTGACATGTCACTTCTTCTGTGCGCTCCGCATGCAGCGCCCGCTCTGTCTATGGCAGGAGCTACAGGCAGAGCGCATGGAATCGGCTTCACTACGGACATTTTCTGCAGCGATTAGAATCGCACGTGTGCTCTTCAGATCGCTGCAGAAATTTCTGCAGTGAACTGTACGCAATGTGCGCACATAGCCTAAACCCCTCCTGACCCCACACATAACCTTCCCCTCATCCAGCACCATGACACCCAGCACAGCAGAGCCCTGCATACACTGAGGAGCTGATCATGTGACCCCTGACTCCTCCCCTCCATGTGACATCATCACAGGTCCTGGAAGCACAGAGCAGCCATATATCTAGTGTGCGGCTCTGCGGGAGGAGGTATGTGGAGATTCCCCATTACTGGGGCAGGGGGCATTAACCCCTTCAGCTCTGAGATTTTCTTGGGGTTTTTCTCTCGCTGATTTCTATGAATCGTGAGGTTTTTGTTCCTTTTCCTCTGATAGATACAGACGCCCCAACTATGAGAGGCCGGAAGTGAGGAAACCCGTCTACCCTCAGTCCTCGGCCCCTTTTCTGCCCTCGGTCCTCGGCCCCTTTCCTGCCCTCAGTCCTCGGCCCCTTTCCTGCCCTCGGTCCTCGGCCCCTTTCTGCCCTCAGTCCCCGGCCCCTTTCCTGCCCTCAGTCCTCGGCCCCTTTCTGCCCTCAGTCCTCGGCCCCTTTCTGCCCCTTTCCTGCCCTCAGTCCTCGGCCCCTTTCTGCCCCCACAAATGAAGGTTCTTTGGACAACCGTTGGTCAATTCCTGTATGCCTATAACCGCAGCAAGGTGACCTTTCTTTGATGGGACCCTATCCTAGTGTCATGCCTCTACTGGACTAACATTCTATAACTATATGGGCAGATACGATATGACATTTATTACAATGACCCTGTGGCTGATGGGCAAGGAGCACAGTCAGAATAGCAGGCTGTCTACACCTCCAATATTTACTGCACAAAAAAACCCCTGCATCTCCAAATAAAACATAGCAAGTGTGAACAGGTGCTACGTGCTATAACTACACAAAAACAAAAGGATACAGCAGCATTCTGTAGGCGTCAAGAAATACGCAAACATAGACATTTAAACTGCATTAATTGTAACTGGTGAGAAAAATGAAGATTCTTAGGGCAACAATTGGCCAATTCTTGTATGCCCATCAACCTGTGGCAAGGTGACCTTTATTTGATGGGACCCTATCCTATTCTCATGGAGGGAGCATGGAGGAGACATCTTAGTCAGCAACTCAACTTATGTTTCAGTCTGTACAAGACGAGAGAATACGATATCTACATGTTATATCTCCTAATATCTTTCCCGGTATTATCCCCAGTAATTGTATTATTATAATGGATTCTTTATGATGTTACATCGTCATCTTCTCTCCATTCAGGTCCTTACAATATCGGATCCTCTCAGTGGATATCTTCTATATAAGAGAATTTTCCTCATTGTTCTATCTCGTTTGGATATGGACAGGGACAAGATGGAGAAAAGGATATTACACCTCACCCTAGACATCCTCTTCCGGCTTACTGGAGAGGTGAGAGATTCTGATGACGTCACATTACATCATTCTTATCTATGGGAATAACGGATGGACAGAACTGGAGAGGTGAGGACTCTGGAAATGTCTGTAGTGAGGTTTATTACTGTGTCTCTCCATAACCAGGATTACACAGTAGTGAAGAAGACCTCTAGTGAGCGCTGTCAGACCCCTGTGTCTGAGGGATGGGGAAGAACCCTAAGCCCAATCACGGGGCCTCCACCTCACCCCCCGATACATGAGGACATCAATGACCAGAAGATCCCAGAACTCACCTACAAGATGATTGAGCTGCTGACTGGAGAGGTGACACTGCTGGGAATGCTGGGACATTATACAGTAACGCTATGAAGAGATCAGGGGGTGACGGTATCATTGTATGTGTCAGGTTCCTATAAGGTGTCAGGACGTCACCATCTATTTCTCCATGGAGGAGTGGAAGTATTTAGAAGGACACAAAGATCTGTACAAGGACGTCATGATGGAGGTTCCCCAGCCCCTCACATCACCAGGTAATATACCGGACTAAATACACACGGGCTATACTTACTATTACTTACTATAATTATCTGTATGTGAGGAATTAATTCAGTCCCTGATTGTGTTTCCTCCAGTTCTATCCAGTAAGAGGACAACACCAGATAGATGTCCCCGTCCTCTTCTCCCACAGGATAGTAAACAAGAAGATCCCAATGTTCCTCAGGATTATCAGGTAGATGGAGAGAAGGTGCCATGAAATCTCCCTATGATGTGTAGACGGCTGTGAAGGTCTTGTGCTCAGTCTTGTTTTACCACCAGTATTATATGTTTTATACTTGTGTAATGAGAACGGTGGAGATGGCAGGATTAGAGCTGATCATAGATGAGACTTCTCCATCTGTCTGTGACTTTTATAATATTTGTTTCAGGGTGAAGATCTGACCCATATTAATACTACAGAGACATATGTGAGGGGTGATGAGCGGAGTAAAGAGGAGATTCCTACATATGGCTACCCAGGTGAGTAGTATACTGTGTGCAGAATTATTAGGCAAATGAGTATTTTGATCACATGATACTTTTTATACATTTTGTCCTACTCCAAGCTGTATAGGCTGAGAGCCAACTACCAATTAAGTAAATCAGGTGATGTGCATCTCTGTAATGAGGAGGGGTGTGGTGTAATAACATCAACACCCTATATAAGGTGTGCTTAATTATTAGGCAACTTCCATTCCTTTGGTAAAATGGGTTAGAAGAGAGATTTGACGGGCTCTGAAAAGTCTAAAATTGTGAGCTGTCTTGCAGAGGGATGCAGCAGTCTTGAAATTGCCAAACTTTTGAAGCGTGATCACTGAACAATCAAGCGTTTCATGGAAAATAGCCAACAGAGTCTCAAGAAGCGTGTTGGGCAAAAAAGGTGCAAAATAACTACCCATGAATTGAGGAAAATCAAGCGTGAAGCTGCCAAGATGCCATTTGCCACCAGTTTGGTCATATTACATAGCTACAACGTTACTGGAGTATCAAAAAGCACAATGTGTGCCATACTCAGGCCCTTGGCCAAGGTAAGGAAGACTGAAAAACGACCACCTTTGAACAAGAAACCTAAAATAAAACTTAAAGACTGGGCCAAGAAATATCTTAAGACTGATTTTTCAAAGGTTTTATTGACTGATGAAATGAGAGTGACTCTTGATGGGCCAGATGGATAGGCCTGAGGCTGGATCAGTAAAGGGCAGAGAGCTCCACTGCGACTCACACGCCAGCAAGGTGGGGAGGTGGGGTACTGGTATGGGCTGGTATCATCAAAGATGAACTTGTGGGACCTTTTCGGGTTGAGGATGGAGTGAAGCTCAACTCCCAGACCTACTGTCAGTTTCTGGAAGACAACTTCTTCAAGCAGTGGTACAGGAAGAAGTCAGTATCGTTCAAGAAAAACATGATTTTCATGCAGTACAATATATTTATTGCTTATTTTAAACTTTTATGAAAAAAAATAAACTGAAAAGTGGGGCGTGCAATATTATTCAGCCCCTTTAAGTTAACACTTTGTAGTGCCACCTTTTGCTGCGATTACAGCTGCAAGTCGCTTGGGGTATGTCTCTATCAGTTTTGCACATCGAAAGACTGAAATTGTTGCCCATTCTTCCTTTGCAAATTGCTGGAGCTGAGTGAGGTTGGATGGAGAGCGTTTGTAAACAGCAGTTTTCAGCTTTTTCCACAGATTCTCGATTGGATTCAGGTCTGGACTGTGACTTGGCCATTCTAACACCTGGATACGTTTATTTGTGAACCATTCCATTGTAGATTTTGCTTTATGTTTGGGATCATTGTCTTGTTGGAAGACAAATCTCCGTCCCAGTCTCAGGTCTTCTGCAGACTCCAACATGTTTTCTTCAAAAATGGTCCTGTATTTGGCTCCATCTATCTTCCCATCAATTTTAACCATCATCCCTGTCCCTGCTGAAGAAAAGCAGGCCCAAACCATGATGCTGCCACCACTATGTTTGACAGTGAGGATGGTGTGTTCAGGGTGATGAGCTGTGTTGCTTTTACGCCAAACATATCGTTTGGCATTGTGCCCAAAAAGTTCGATTTTGGTTTCATCTGACCAGAGCAACTTCTTCCACATGTTTGTTGTGTCTCCCAAAACAAGAAAGCCTGCGGAGACACCATCACATGTTTCTCAACGCTGGCAGGAAACTAGCTAGGTCTTTCACCGGGAAGGAACACCCACGGGAAGGGCAGTCTCCAGTCAAGGAGACCTCCTATGCCAAACATGGTATCTATCCACAGACAGCTGTTTCGGGGTATTTGCCCCTCATCAGTGTGGAGAAGGAAACTGGCTAATGGGAGCAATGCCTAGTAGAAGACTACATAAGCAAGGATAGTTGACCTTAGGGATATCAACATCCAACACCGTGAAGACACCATCACATGTTTCTCAAGAATCACTACGTTGAGAAACACGTGATGGTGTCTCCGCGGTGTTGGATGTTGATCTCCCTAAGGTGAACCATCCTTGCTTATGTAGTCTTCTACTAGGCATTGCTCCCGCTAGCCAGTTTCCTACTCCACACTGATGAGGGGCAAATACCCCGAAACAGCTGTCTGTGGATGGATACCATGTTTAGCATAGGTGGTCTCCTTGACTGGAGACTGCCCTTCCCGTGGTTGGTCCTTCCCGGTTAAAGACCTGGCTAGTTTCCTGCTAGCGTTGAGAAAAATGTGATGGTGTCTCCGCAGGCTTTCTTGTTTTGAATATTTCCCAGGGGGCATTGCTGTAGAATCACTGCGTTGAGAAACACGTGATGGTGTCTCCGCGGTGTTGAATGTTGATCTCCCTAAGGTCAACCATCCTTGCTTATGTTGTGTCTTCCAGGTGGCTTGTGGCAAACTTTAAACAACACTTTTTATGGATATATTTAATAAATGGCTTTCTTCTTGCCACTCTTCCATAAAGGCCAGATTTGTGCAGTGTACGACTGATTGTTGTCCTATGGACAGACTCTCCCACCTCAGCTGTAGTTCATCAAGAGTGATTATGGGCATCTTGGCTGCATCTATGATCAGTTTTCTCCTTGTTTGAGATGAAATTTTTGAAGGACGGCCGGGTCTTGGTAGATTTGCAGTGGTATGATACTCCTTCCATTTCAATATGATCGCTTGCACAGTGCTTCTTCGCATGTTTAAAGTTATGGAAATATTTTTGTAGCCAAATACGGCTTTGAACGTCTCCACAACAGTATCACGGACCTGCCTGTTGTGTTCCTTGGTCTTCATGATGCTATCTACGCTTTAAACAGAACACTGAGACTATCACAGAGCAGGTGCATTTATACGGAGACTTGATTACACACAGGTGGATTATATTTATCATCATCAGTCATTTAGGACAACATTGGATCATTCAGAGATCCTCAATGAACTTCTGGAGTGAGTTTGCTGCACTGAAAGTAAAGGGGACGAATAATATTGCACACCCCAATTTTCAGTTTATTCTTTTTTACTAAAGTTTACAAAAAGCAATACATTTCGTTTAACTTCACAATTGTGTCTCACGTGTTGTTGATTCTTCACCATAAAATGTAAATATTTATCTTTATGTTTGAAGCCTGAAATGTGGGAGAAGGTTGAAAAATTCAAGGGGGCCGAATACTTTTGCAAGGCACTGTATTCCCTTTGAACATTCAGCTACGGGGACTACCGCAGCTGAGTATTCTGATCTACATGCCTTTACATGACTGTCACAGCCACACCATCTCCCACCCAATCTCCACCCGGGTAAGACCCGATTTGCTCCAAATTTGTCTTTCCAGCTCCTGCACCATTCAGCTTTTTTAAACACATTTTTTAGTGTGTGCACTCTGCATGTGATCACACTGATTTTATCCCCTGTGTGAGCCGTTCCAGCACTACAAGTGGCTCGCACAGGACTGAGGATTACTCATACCTAAGCATAAGTGTCTCAGCGTCAAGTACAAAGAATTAAAAAAAAGATTTGAAGAGACTGGAGATGTTTTTTACAAGCCCAGGTCTGGTAGACCCCTCAAGACAACGGCTCAGGAGGAACCTTTGTTGGTTAGAAAATCCAAAGCCAGCCCCTCTTCCATTGCAGCAGAGCTCCAAAAGGCCTGGTCACCTCAAGCCCCTGTGTCAACTAGAACAGTTTGTAGGATTCTGTCTCGAAATGACCTCCATGGTCGAATAAGTGCCAGAAGCCAGCACTAAACAAAAGGCAATTAAAAAAACGTTTGGCATTTGCCAAGTCCCACAGCCTGCTAAACAGATGGACCCTGGAAAAGTGGCAGATGGTGGATTTCTCTGATTTCTTCAGTTGAATTACACGACAGCCGCCACAAATACTGCAGGAGACCTACTGGAGCTCGTATGGATCCAGAAAACAGTTAAGTTTGGTGGTAGAAAAATCCTGGTCCGAGGTTACATTCAGTATGGGGGTGTGCAAAACATTTGCAAGGTGGAAGGCAATATCAATAGCCTAAAATATCAAGAAGTATTAGCTACCTCTTACATTCCTAATCATCAAAGGGGGCAAATTCTGCAGCAGGATAGTGCTCCATCTCATAAATCCATCTCTACAACAAAGTTCCTCCTGGCAAAGAAGATCAAGGTGCTCAAGGACTGGCCAGCCCAGTCAACAGACATGAACATCATTGAGCATGTTTGGGATAGGATGAAAGAGGAAGCTTGGAAGACAAAACCAAAGATTATAGTTAACTCTGGGAGGCATGTTAAGACTGCATTCTTTCCTATTCCTGATGACTTCATCAATAAATTGTATGAATCCTTGTTAAACCGCATGGATGCAGTCCTTCAAGCTCCTGGAAGTCACACAAAATATTAAATATGGCTCTAATAGCACCACAATTTAATTCACCAATGTTATGCAACATATCTTTGTATTAGAAGGTAATTATTTGTTTGAATTTCACATTACTTTCTGTAGGCGACAAAACTTTTGTCTTGTCAAAATCTGACCTTTCTGTGTTCATTAAATGATCAATATTTCAGCTTTGCAGCAACTTTATTTTCATAACCTAAACCAAATTTGGGAAGTTTTCAGTTTTCAAAAGAGTAATTTATAAAACCAATGGATGAATTTAAAGTCAGGTTATAAGCTTTTATTTACATAACATGGATAAGCGACAGAACTTTTGTCAGGGACTGTATATATGTAAAATTTAGTTAGAGTCTGAGATATTTATTTCTCACTTATTGTTATACAAATTTTCCACAATCCTTTTGTTAGGACAATTATTTTGTCAATATTGGCAGACTGTAATATGAAAAGATTGCACATCTTTATGACAGTTTAATCACTGTTCTATTTATTTAGCTGTTCTAAGTACAGCAACCAAACCCCACTTTATCAGCTCTGATCTCTCCTCTCCCCTCTGCAAGCGAGCCCTAGTTTAAGGGTATGTGCGCACGTTGCATTCTGATCAGTGCGGAAAAGAATGCAACCTCTGGCAGACTAGACAAATGTAATCACTGCGTTTGTAAAAAAAAAAAAAATGCATCCAAAACGCATGCATTTTGGATGCATTTTCCATGCGTTTTGCATGCGTTTTGGATGCATTTTTGACAGTGCGTTCCCCTGGCAATTCAGCTCTGTTACATGCCCGCTGACAGCAGACACAGAGTCACGCGATAAGAATGAACTCAGATGAACTTCACCCGACTTCATTGTCATCCCTTGGCTCTGTCTGTGTGTGCGTCCTGATTAGCGGTCACCCGTGACGGACTCACCAGAGAGAGAGACAGACAAGAGAAAGAGAGACCGACAGACAGAGAGAGAGAGACAGACAGAGCGACCAACTGACAGAGAAAGAGACCGACCGACAGACATAAAGAGATTGACCGACATCGACAGAGAGAGAGATTGGAAACACCTGCGCTTTGTTTGTCAAAAAAGCATGCGCAACGCAACAAAAATGCAATCCAAGTGCATTTTGGTTGCATTTTGACCCACATCATTGATTTCAGTGGGTGGAGAACGCAGCTACAACGCACAAAAGAAGCGACATGCTGCTTTTTTTCCACATCTATTTTTGGCATACAAAACGCTGCATTTAAAAACGAAGTGTGCGCATTGAATTTTCGGACTTCTCATAGACTTTGCTGGGGAAGCAGAACGCATGCAATTTGGCACTGAAACGCTGCAGTACAAAACATAGTGTTAACACTGGAAAAAGCACAACGTGCACACATAGTGTATTTCCAATGCGTGCCAGAGGCAAACTAAAAGTCTCACTTTGCTTATGGCAATTCCAGACTTTTTCCATATAGATGTCAATTTTAGAGATGTCTTTTTTGAAAATTTTCGTCGAGCCAAGGTTTTAATCTGTAGATCTAGCCAATGAGTTTAGAGAATTCCCTGTTAATCCATGCCAGAATCTAATTCAGCTCTTACACAGATCAGCATCACAGCACATATTCTTAGAGCGCCTGCACTGTATCGTAATTACCCACTGTTCACTAAATAACTAGCAAGGCAATTAGCTTTTCAATCCTATTGATGTGTAAGCACCTAAATGATAAATTTCGCTATTGTCTATACCATTTTTCTCTGAAAATAAGTACCTGTCTTCTATATTTTTTTCCCCTGAAAACTGCGCTAGGGCTTATTCTCGGTGAAACACGGCTGGGGGAAAGTTTAACCCCCATGAGTTTCACCGCAGGTCCTCGTCTTCCACTGCACTGCATCCTAGGATTCTCTGCTTGCCGGAAGCAATCAATCAATATCGCTGGATGGGGTGAGTGTGGGTGCGCGATCTGATGTGTGTGTGGGTGTGCGATCTGATGTGTGTGTGGGTGCGCGATCTGATGTGTGTGTGGGTGTGCGATCTAATGTGTGTGTGGGTGCGCGATCTGATGTGTGTGTGGGTGCACGATTCGATGTGTGTGTGGGTGTGCGATCTGATGTGTGTGTGGGTGCGCGATCTGATGTGTGTGTGGGTGTGCGATCTGATGTGTGTGTGGGTGCGCGATCTGATGTGTGTGTGGGTGTGCGATCTAATGTGTGTGTGGGTGCGCGATCTGATGTGTGTGTGGGTGCACGATTCGATGTGTGTGTGGGTGCGCGATCTAATGTGTGTGTGGGTGTGCGATCTGATGTGTGTGTGGGTGTGCGATCTAATGTGTGTGTGGGTGCGCGATCTGATGTGTGTGTGGGTGCACGATTCGATGTGTGTGTGGGTGCGCGATCTAATGTGTGTGTGGGTGTGCGATCTGATGTGTGTGTGGGTGTGCGATCTGATGTGTATGTGGGTGCGCGATCTAATGTGTGTGTGTGCGCGATTCGATGTGTGTGTGGGTGCGCGATCTGATGTGTGTGTGGGTGTGCGATCTGATGTGTATGTGGGTGCGCGATCTGATGTGTGTGTGGGTGCGGGATCTGATGTGTGTGTGGGTGCGCGATCTGATGTGTGTGTGGGTGTGTAATCTGATGTGTGTGTGGGTGCGTGATCTGATGTGTGTGTGGGTGCGCGATCTGATGTGTGTGTGGGTGCGAAATTTGATGTGTGATTGGGTGTGGAATTTGATGTGTGTGCGCAATCTGATGTGTTTGTGTGTGATCTGATGTGTGTGGGTGTGCGTTCCACTGCAAGTCCACCCGTTCTGCGTCTGGCGAGTATGATTGCAGGGTCTTTTCTCCTTTTTTCTGGGGGTGTCTGCTTTCTCTAATGAAGTTTCCTGCAGTATTGTTTAACTTTTCTAACTGCATGAACACTTTATTATTGAACCGCGTATAGGGCTTATATTTAAACTTTACTCCGAAAATGCAGAAAATTCCTGCTAGGGCTTATTTTCAGGGAAACACGGTAACTGTCACTGCTCCACTATATCACTGCTGCGGCTATAGCGGTGTTAAAATCAAAGACACTATCATACAGCTGTATCTCTTTTCAGATTGATGCCTTCTTCTCCAAGATATTCTCTTCTCCACAATTGAGTCTGGTTCAGGATCTGAGAATATTAAGCAATTCAATCACTTCTGCTGAGTCTGCACTTATGAGACAAAACAATCACTGATCTCGGGGAGACCAGCCAGAGAAGACACTGACGGCAGCCAGCGAGGGCGCTCAAGATAGTGAAATCCTAGGTACATTGCCCCCTGGGAAACATGCAAATCAAAAAAGTCCGTGGAGCCTCTGTTAGGAGTCTCAACACAGAAACCAGCCAGATATCCCTCCGGGAAGGACCCAACCAAGGGGTGGCTCTTTTTAGGAGACCTCCATAACCACCATATTAAGTGGTCATTTTAGTCAATATCCAACTTTTGACAAGTTTAAAGATATGACAAGGGAAATACCAAAGCCAGGTGTCCATCCACAGACAGCTGTTTCGGGGTATTGCCCCTCATCAGTGTGGAGTAGGATTCTGGCCAGGTGGAAGCAATGCCTAGTGCCAGGCGACAAAACCGCATCCTTTGCATAAGTTTTTTACATGCGGCCCGTCCGGTTTTTGCCACTTGCGGCAGGCTACTGAGCATTCGCAGTGGAAAAAAACGCATGCGGCGTCCATAGGCATGCATTGCAAATCGCGCTGCATCGGCCGGATGCGGCGCCATGCATCTTTTTTTTCGTGGACAAAAAAACGTGCCAGGCACTGTTCTATCCGGCCGCCGCATCGGCTAAATCTGCCACATGCAGCAAAAACCGGACCAAACGCAAGCCCATGCAGCACAATACGGAACTAATGTAAGTCTATGTAGGAAAAACCGCAACCGGCGGCAAAAAAAAGGTTGCGTTTTTCCTGCAGAGCGCCGTATTGTGCCGCACGGCAAAAACCGGATGTGTGAAAGCAGCCTTAGGCTAACACACATCAGTTTTTTCCAATCAGGCACAATCCAGTTTGTGCCTGATGCAACGGATCCGTCTCAGATTGTGAAAAAACTGATGCGACGGATCCGTTTTTTGTTTTTTTTTGTTATGCTGAGAGAGAGACAGAGACCCCACCATCACTGCACAAACACCGGCACTACCTCACACGCATCATCACCGCACACGCCAGCACTACCCAGCACGCATCATCACTGCACAGGCAGGCACTACCTCACACGCATCGTCACCTCACACGCCAGCACTACCCAGCATGCAACATCACCGCACAGGCAGGCACTACCTCACACGCATCATCACCGCACACGCCGGCACTACCCAGCACGCATCATCACCGCACAGACAGGCACTACCTCACACGCATCATCACCGCACACGCCAGCACTACCCAGCACGCATCATCACCGCACAGGCAGGCACTACCTCACACGCATCATCACCACACACGCCGGCACTACCCAACACGCATCATCACTGCAGAGACAGGCACTACCTCACATGCATCATCACCGCACACGCCAGCACTACCCAGCACGCATCATCACCGCACAGGCAGGCACTTCCTCACACACATCATCACCGCAAACCCCTGCACTACCGCACGCATCATCACCGCACACGCTGGCACTACCCAGCATGCATCATCACCGCACAGACAGGCACTACCTCACACGCATCATCACCGCACACGCCAGCACTACCCAGCACGCATCATCACCGCACAGGCAGGCACTTCCTCACACACATCATCACCGCACACCCCTGCACTACCGCACGCATTATCACCGCACATGCCGGCACTACCCTGCACGCACCTTCACCGCACACAACCCGGCATTACCTCAGTGACGTCACCGCTGACAGCGCGACTCCCTTCAGTTGCTGCGTGGAGCTGATAGAGAGAGGCCGTTCATGTCAGCTTCATGTAGTAGAGCTGAGAGTGTCGCGGGACCTCTGTGGATTACGTCAGACCTGGAGGGCTATTTGGGGATTTTAATAAAATGGTGAAAGAGGGTGTTTTTTTGTTTTTTATTCCAAATAAAGGATTTTTTTGGGTGTATGTGTTTATTTACTTTCCCTTACAGGTTAATCATTGAGGGTGTCTCAGACGCCTGCCATGATTAACCCCTTATTGCCCCGATTGCCACCGCACCAAGGCAATTCGGGAAGAGCCGGGTAGAGTCCCGGGACTGTCGCATCTAATGGATGCGGCAATTCCGGGCGGCTACTGGCTGATATTTTTAGGCTGGGGGGCTTCCCATAACGTAGAGCTCCCCATCCTGAGAATACCAGCCTTCAGCCGTGTGGCTTTATCTTGGCTGGTATCAAAATTGGGGGGAACTTCACGCCATTTTTCTTTTAATTACTTATTTATTTTACTGCACAATATAGACCCGCCCACCGGCAGCTGTGATTGGATGCAGTGAGACAGCTGTCACTCAGCGTGAATACGAGATTGAATAATGGGCGGCCGGCATTTTCAAATCAGGAGAAGCCGCCGGAGCAGTGTGACAGCCGTGCAGCCCCGCGCTGGTGATCGGTGAGTGGGTGAGAGTGAGTGAATGAGTCAGTGAGTGAATTTGAGAGAGAGAGTGAGTGAGAGAGTGATTGATTTTCTGACAAGCAATGAATTTATATCACTTCTGGGCATGCTCAGAAGTAAAAACCGGATACGGTGCATGCTTCCGGCGTTTGAAGCATGACACCGTATCCGGCTCGCATAGACTTTCATTATGCACCATGCCGCACCCGGCGCTATGCATTTTTTTGCCGCTGGCAAAAAACGTTCCTCTCTGCGTCCTGTGCAGCCGCCGGAGTGACGATTTTTGCCGCATCCGGCAAAAAACGGATTAAATGCAAGTACATGCGGCACAATCCGATGCTAATAATAGTCTATGAGAAAAAACCGCACCCGGCGGCAAAAAAAAACAAAACACATGCGTTTTTCCCGCAAAGCGCCGGATTGTGCCGCACAGCAAAAACCTGATGTGTGAACATACCCTTAGCTGCACACCCTGTTCAGCTCTCCTCCTGGGTCCTAGCTGCCTGCACACCCTGTTCAGCTCTCCTCCTGGGTCCTAGCTGCCTGCACACCCTGTTCAGCTCTCCTCCTGGGTCCTAGCTGCCTGCACACCCTGTTCAGCTCTCCTCCTGGGTCCTAGGTGCCTGCACACCCTGTTCAGCTATCCTCCTAGGTCCTAGCTGCCTGCACACCCTGTTCAACTCTCCTCCTGGGTCCTAGCTGCCTGCATACCATGTTCAGCTCTTCTCCTGGGTCCTAGCTGCCTGCACGCCCTGTTCAGCTCTTCTCCTGGGTCCTAGCTGCCTGCATGCCCTGTTTAGCTCTTCTCCTGGGTCCTAGCTGCCTGCACACCCTGTTCACTCTCCTCCTGGGTCCTAGCCGCCTGCACACCCTGTAATTAACTCCCTGCCTGTTCTGCACATTGCTGATCTGTGGCGGCTCAGAGTGATCACGGACAGCTTCTGCAGTTTCAGTTTGCTGGATGGGTGTAGATGGGGAGTGGATATGGGTGTGGCTGTTTGTAAAATGGGTGTGGTTAGGGGGCGTGGCCTAAAAATTGCCGTGGCGCGCGTTGCGCACCGCAAACTTTGTCCCTCTTTCCCTTCTTTAAAAGTTGGGAGGTATGCCTTAGTGTCTATGCCACTTCACAAAATCTCAAAGATTCAACAATATTTTGCCAATTAGTTGCAGCTCAGCATCTTAGAGCCAATCAGGCTTCAATCACTGTTTAAATGCCACCAGAGATTTGGGCTCCTGCTTTTAGAACACAAAACTTCCTCTTTAAACTTTACAATCTGCTGCAAAACACCCTAACTTGGGTCCCCTGCTACCCTGAAAGATACCTGTAGGATTCAGCACCCCTAAGTAGCCAGCAAGGTGCAAGCCAGGACCTCCAGCTATCACCCCAAGCGCTGGACACAGACCTAGGCTGGGAGCACAACTCCAGGAGGGCTCCCAGCAGAACACTGAGATTGGAACTATATCCGTGGGACAGCTCCTAGCACGCACCGAGACACAGTGGAGGTAAGGCCTTCTCCCCCAGAGAAGGAGACCCCTGCCCCCCCCTCCCTGAAATGCCATAGCACCTCCACATAATCAGAGTGCAGCCCTGAGTCTCACCTTCAGTGCTGTCCCAGTTCAGACACAGGAGAGATAGTGTCCCTGAGGAGAAGGAGGCATTTCCAAGTGACAGAGTGGTTGTACCCCAGAGGTGCAGGAGCTGTGATTGCGCCCCCCTCGGGACACCAGGGCTCCATGTGGGCGACGCCATTTTGCAGGATTTGAGAGCTGAAGAAGAAGAGGGCGGGAAATTGTGCTGCAGTTGCCTTAAAAAAACAGGAAAGCTTTTACAGAGCTCTGCACTGCCACCTACTGGATAAAGCTTTTCTCTAAGTGCTTGGCTGAAAAAAGGTCTGCCCTGACACCTAGTGGACATTCCTTGGCTCCCTGCACATTACCCACTGTGACACTGACTTGCTACAAAGAAAACACCGCATGAGGGAGCTGTGAAGGAGTAATGTAACCCTGTATAATTTCTGAGTAGAGGGGAGGCTCATTCTACCGCCCGAATAGAGGATATAAGTGGACAGCTACAACTTTAATAGTCTCATATACATAAGGAATACTGAAAAGAGACATAATACACTGCACTGACTGAGTAACGATCTGGCTGGGCTGAGGAGGAGAAGTGGACCAGGGTGATCAATCAGATTAAGAAGGGGACAGCCGTTTGTGACTCCATTGGACAAGTTTCTTACTAAGAAAAACTGTGCTGTGAGAGATCCTATGGCACCTAAGGCACAAAGACAATCAACCCTTAAGGGCAGTCAGGCGAAAAATAAAAGTGCGTGGTCGGATCCATTGGATATGGACCTAGACACTATGCCTTCACTGTCTGCTCTAGTGTCTCAGCAGGAGGACAGGGGAGGGTCACGTGACTCCCCATCAGAGACTGAGTTGGGAGATTTGGAATACCATTTTGACCATAGAAGATTTAAAAAGTATCTGGATCTCCTTCTACCAAGGAAGACTTCAAATCCCTGATCTCAGAGGTGAAAGAAACCTGTAAGTCAGAAATTAACTCAATCCGTCAAGATGTTGGGCTACTGGCAGATAGAGTGGACTCAGTGGAAAGGGAACATGATGCCACTAGACAGTACATTATCAAATTACAGAAAAACGTGACTTCCTATGCTCAGGCTCTGAGTGAAACTAACAAACATCTGGAAGACCTAGATAACAGAGGACGCCGTAATATCCGAGTGAGAGGTGTCCCTGAGACCACGGGTAATGAGGATGTCCATGCCATACTTGAAACTATATTTAACACTGTGCTGGAGCGCCCTACAACTCAAAGGATAAAATTGGACACAGCGCATAGAGCATTACGCCCCAGGGGGCCTCAAAATCAATCTCGTGACATTATCTGCTGCATCCACGACTTCCAACTAAAAGAGTCCATTATGGCTAAAGCCCGCACCTCAGAGAGAAGTGAATATCAAGGGACTCGGATCCAATTATTTCCTGATCTATCTTGGATCACCCTACAGAAAAGGAGACACCTGCAGCCACTACTTGCATCCTTAAAAGATAAGGGCATCTGAAATCGCTGGGGGTGCCCATTTGCCCCCATAGCCTCAAAAGATGGTCATACGGCTGTGCTACGCTCAACTCGGGACCTCCCAGCCTTCTGCACTGAACTGGGAATCCCTCCACCAACCCTGGTAAACTGGGAATTAAAGATGCCATCCAATCCACCCCATCCAGTCTGGCAGCAAGTGGACTCTAGGGGGGGATCTCCCTCATCACGGCCTAAGGCACGACCAGCTCCAACCTGAGATAACAATTTTTATTTATTTTTTTTCTCTTCTGGGAACTGGAGCCCCTTGTTTGAATCTCTGGTTTCAAGCTGCAGCCCCCTTTGAGGGTAATGGGGGGGGGTGGCTTCATGCCCTCCCTTGGTTATCACAGGGACTTTCGTTGGTTCTTTCTTTCATAAGTAGCTGTTCACTTTTTTTTTTTTTTCCTTCTCTTTTTTGATATTAATATATCTGGTTATGACTCCTCATAAAATTTGCATTGGTTTGCTACTAGGGCAGTGAGAATTGAATACTCCCCTCTTGTAGATGTTTTGAATCTAGCTTCCTATACTGACTGCGATATCAGAGTGTCCATAGCTACAAACCCCCTTCAAGGGTTAGAGTTACCCTGGTTCCTCCTACGGAAGAGTTAGTAAAGGAGGTTAGGGTTTAGATATTGGTAAAGTTTTTTACGTTATGCCAATTTTTTCTTCTTTGACCCTGGCCGGAGAGGACGGTGGCGGAGGTAAAGGCTTTTGCCCATGGCTTCACTCCTCTCCGGTAACATTTGTGACATGTAAATGTTATACTCTATATGTTATGTGTTTTGTCATTGTCTTTTCCCATTCCTTATGTGTCTACCCTAATTGTGGTGTGGGAATCCTCTGTACCCCATTGAGAGCCATCCAGCGTCGGCCTTTTAGGCAGTTGTGAGATGGGCAATACCCGGTTAACATTCGTATGTAATGCTAATTTTGCATTATACTACTACAACTTAAAATATGGTTAAAATGTTAACGTTAAATGTTAAGAATTTAAACTCAAACATTAAGAGGCGTATGGCGCTTGGTGAGATGCGGACCCAGCGAGCTGATGTGGTTTTCTTGCAAGAAACGCACTTGAACCTCAATGGGAACTGCAATTTTGCTAAACATCTGTACCCCACGATTTTTTTAGCTTCCCAGGAAAGGAAAAAAGCCGGTGTGGCGATTTTGATATCAAGGACCTGTCCCATTCAAGTTACGACCTCCTTGGCAGACCCACAGGGTAGGTACCTTATCCTACAAGGGACATATAAGGATCTTCCGATCATTTTGTGTAATATTTACGCCTCTAATACCTCCCAGATCCTCTTTTTGAACCGGGTATTCCTCAAACTCGCACGCCTTCCCTCCTCAGCGTGGATTGTGGGTGGAGATTTTAACACTATTTTCTCTGACTCTTTAGACAGGTTGACCATTAACAATCAATTGTCGAGCCCGTCTCAGCGTAAATTGACAGCTGCCTTTTGAAGACTGATCCGCAGGTTTGCCTTATTTGATTTGTGGCGAGTTAAACATCCCTCAGAAAAAACCTTTACCTTCTACTCTCCCCCTCATGGTACACACACCAGGATCGACTTCTTCTTTGGCAACATTCAAGCCCTTAGATTGACGAACAATGTGGATATTGGTGCAATAACGTGGTCAGACCACGCGCCAATGACTCTCACCCTAGATCAGACAACACCACGCACAAGAGTCTGCCACTGGAGGCTCAATGAGTCCCTCCTCAAGAGAACTCCCTACAGAGACAAACTGGAAGCAGGACTGATAGAATACTTCAAGAACAACGATGGGTCAGTGCCTAATTTTTCTACGGTTTGGGAAGCCCATAAGGCCGTCTTTAGAGGGCAATGCATAGCATTAAGCTCCCGTATCAAAAAAGATAGACTTTATCATAGAGATCAGCTCCTCAGAAGTCTCAGAGACTTAGAAAATAGGATGACCCTTAACCCATCAATACGTACCCTTAGAGGTATAGTAAAGACTCGTGCCCAACTGAAGGACCTTGAGGTCAATATAACAGAAAAATTACTACTTTATAGCAGGCATAAATACTATGACAAAGGAAATAAATCTCACTCCCTCTTGGCTCGCCAACTTAGAGAGGATATGGGGAACTCATCCGTTTATGCCTTGAGAGATTCGGGGGGGGATATTTTGTATGACCCCACTAAAGTTGCAAAGATCTTTCAGGATTATCTATCAAGACTGTATTCTTTGCCTAGCTCTCTTCCTACAGCCCCAGGAAAGCAGAGGGAGCTAATCCACTCCTTTCTTGAGCAGTGTAAGTTGCCTACTCTTACTCAGAGTGCTGTAAATACACTGAATAAAGAAATCACGTGTGAAGAGGAGGAAGAGGTGCTTAAATTACTTCCTAATGGAAAATCACCGGGTCCAGATGGTCTGACATATTTTTACTACAAGGCATTTGCGGATCGACTCACCCCCTATTTAGTTAAATTATTTAATAGCTTCCTCACGGGCTCCCCTATACCCACAAGTATGTTACATTCTTATATTATGCTCATACCCAAACCGGGGAAGGATGCTATAGAATGTGCCAAATATAGGCCCATAGCACTCCTTAATGCTGATTTGAAAATCTTTACTAAACTACTGGCTCTACGTCTTTCGGTCCTGCTCCCACACCTAATACACAAAGACCAGGTGGGTTTTGTCCCATGTAGGCAAGGGTGGGACAACACCAGGAAGATTATTGACTTAGTAGAAGTTGTTAATAAGACAGAGAGTGAAGCACTCCTTCTTAGTTTGGATGCGGAGAAGTCGTTTGACCGTCTGGGGTGGCCATTCATGTTTGAAACCTTGCATCATTTTGGAATCTCAGGTGCATTTATCACTGCCCTGAAAAGTTTATATTCATGCCCCTCAGCATCGGTCAAACTTCCTTATGCGGCATCTCAACCCTTTCAGATACACAATGGCACTCGTCAGGGATGCCCTTTGTCCCCCCTGCTCTTTGTTATGTGCATTGAGCCATTGGCTGCTGCTATTCACATTGACACTAATATACGTGGAGTAATGGTGAGAGACAAGGAGTTTAAGCTATCCTTATATGCGGATGATGTCCTATTGATTTTGTCCCAACCACATACCACCCTCCCGAATTTGCATTCCCTATTACTACAATTTGGAAGGCTGTCAGGGTATAGGGTCAACCAGAGCAAAACGGAAGCCCTGCCTATTAATATTCCACAGGGGCGAGTTTCCTTCTTACAGGAAAACTACAATTATAAATGGAAAAATATATCCTTGACATACCTGGGGATACAACTAACATCAAAGTATAAGCTATTATACCAGCAGAACTATCCTAGTTTATTTACTGAGATAAAAAGGCTCCTGCTCAATTGGAACAAGCTCCCATTGTCTCTGTTTGGAAGAATCTCTGCAGTCAAAATGTCTGTCTTGCCGAAGCTACTTTACCTATTTGAGACCCTTCCGGTGTGTGTACCATACAAAGAGTTGCGCAGCATTCAGTCTAGTATACTTCAATTTGTTTGGGCCCACAAGACACATAGAATTAAGAAAACAACTTTGTTTGACAGTAAACTGAGAGGAGGCCTAGGAGTCCCTGATATTACTAGGTACTATTGGGCAGTACATCTACGCCACATCCCTGCATGGTCTAATCGCTGTGCCTTCTCTAGATGGATGGAAATAGAGAAGTTATGGCTCGCCCCAATACACCCCAATTCCTACCTCTGGGGCACCTCATCAAACAAGCATGACCCACATTCTCTGGGCCCTATAGCCTTCACGAAGAGGATATGGGACTGTTGTGTCAAAAAGTTTCCACTTAAATCTGAACACTCTCCATTGACTTCTTTTCTTTTTAATCCCAGAATGCCATATGGCATGCAGGGTACAGCGACTAAAACATGGTGTGACAGGAAACTCTTTTGCTTTGCTGACATAGTAGACGCACACTCCAGAGTCCTTCTCCCCTACACCACGATATCTGCTAAATTTAATCTCCCTGGCAATTCCCAATATCGGTATTTACAAATTAGACACCTGATGCACTCCCTTTTTACCTCCTTAGAAGTCTCTATCCCTACACTTTTTGAGAGATTATGCAGAGCTGGGGTCTCTACTAAAGGCCTCATCTCAGATATATATACCGTATTTTAATTACCCCCTGCCCAGAAGATAAGCCAGATCATACATATATGAGGAAATGGGAAGATTTCCTTGGTGAGACCATTCCCTTGTGTATGTGGAAACGGATCTGGGATACTGCCTCTAAGACATCTTTAGCTATGTCTATAAGGAAAATCAGTATAAATTACTCATGTATTGGTATCACACCCCATCACTACTACATAAACTAAACCCAGCTATACCTGACAATTGTTGGAGGTGTGCAGCTACAGGAGGAGACATACCACACATATTCTTTGTATGCCCCATTATCCAGTGCTTCTGGAGGTTGGTGCAATCCCTTATATATAAAGTAACTGGCCTTCGGGTTCCCCTGGATCCTAAATTCTATATATTAAATATACCACTTGTTCAACTGGGGAAAAGAGTGAAGCGGTTATTGTTACATATAACTACAGCAGCTAGATGTCTGATTGCCCGTAATTGGAGATCGGCCCATCCACCCTCACTTAGAGATCTCCATTCTCGGATCCAAGATGTGAGAAGGATGGAGTATCTATCTGCCCTGTCAAATAACACGGTAGATCATGTTGAGAGCGTTTGGTCACTTTGGGACACCTATTGGGCCAATAAAGAATAATATTAAGGTATGGTTTTGATGGAAACCTAATATATCCACCCTCACCACTTCATCCCCCCCCTCCTTATATCTCCATGTCTAGTATTGTTTTGTTTGTCTTTTCACATTCCCTGATTTTATTGTATTAGTGATAGTATGATATGTATACTGATTCTCAGTTTACAGTTATTGCTCATATGCTTGTGAGACATATCTATGCATTCATGTACTTTTTCCGTGTCTGTTTAAAAAAACTTTAATAAAACATTCAGTTATAAATGCCACCAGAGCTGCCGTAATAATCCTAGCTCTGCTAGATTGCCGTGGCACCTGCAATGTTTGCCCACATTAGCATAATATATCATTTTAAACCATTGTTATGATATAAATTGTATGTTATATAGAATTTTTCTCCAGGTTGTAAACCACCGGCATATCAGACGGATAATGAATGACAGCTTCTGCACTCCCGCAGCTAATAGCTTGAAGCAGTTCAATCAGATATGATCTACTTTCTCTATTAATTCACTAGCTCAAAATTAATTTTCTTTTTCGCTCCTAATTGGGAGACCCAGACAATTGGGTGTATAGCTACTGCCTCCGGAGGCCGCACAAAGTACTACACTTAAAAGTGTAAGGCCCCTCCCCTTCTGGCTATACACCCCCCCGTGGGAGCACGGGTCCCTCAGTTTTTGCTTTGTGCGAAGGAGGTCAGACACGCACGCATAGCTCCACTATTTAGTCAGCAGCAGCTGCTGACTATGTCGGATGGAAGAAAAGAGAGCCCATACAGGGCCCCCAGCATGCTCCCTTCTCACCCCACTTTCTGTCGGTGGTGCTTGTTAAGGTTGAGGTACCCATTGCGGGTACGGAGGCTGGAGCCCACATGCTGATTCCTTCCCCATCCCCATTAGGGCTCTGGGCGAAGTGGGATTTTACCGGTCTCCAGGCACTGAGACCGTGCTCCATCCGCAGCCCCTGGAGAAGCCGCTGGATATGGAGCTGAGTATCGTCAGGGACATGGCCCTGCTCCGTCAAGGTACTCTGTGTCCCCGTGCATACGCGCGCACACCGCAGCATTGCTGGGTGTGTTAGTGCGCCGGGGACAACAGCGCTGCTGCGCTTGTGCCATTTCCTCACTTCAGCTTAGCTGAGTGGGTAGACTCAGGGAGAACGGTCGCGCCGGCCGCTGGGACTGCAACGCGGCTGGGACTTGTGGTGCGCCGGGGACTTCCGCGCTGACCGTGCATATATCACGGCCGCGCTTATTACTACAGTCCCCGGCTTTTGCGGCCTAGTTCGTTCGTTCCCGCCTCCGCACCTGCCAGTCAGGAGGAGGGCGGGACGCTGTACAGAGCATCAGCGCTGAGGGCTGGAGTCTTTTTTACATACTCCAGCCCTCACACCAGGCACAGTAGGACGCAGTTTCCCGCACTTTGTTTGTGGCACGCCCACGGTCCGCCCCTCTTCACAGAACGCCGGCAGCCATTCCTGCCTGCACGCTGAGCTGCAGAGGGGAGACGGGGAGACCCAGACACGGGATTCTACGGCCTCATACCCGCTGTTCAGCGGGCGGTAAGCAGCCCTCAAGGGCTCACCCCCACTTGTGCCGTTTGTATACTGAGTATTTTGTGTTTGCAAATACTTTGTACTGTACGGTCGCTGGTGATTCTCGGCTATATACCCTCCTAGATTACAAGGAGGCAACAGCATGTCGTCCGCAAAACGCAAGGGTGCCAAGGCACAGACATTATATGCTGCCTGTACCGCATGTGGGGCTGCTCTACCGGCAGGTTCCACTGACCCCCATTGTGTGCAGTGCTCGGCCCCTGTGCAACTTGCACAGCCGGGGCCTCTGCTGGACGTGACCCAGAGTGTACCACCTGTGAATGCTGTCCAGGTGACAGGAACGGAGTTTGCAGCTTTTGCTGACAGATTGTCTATGACCATGTCAAAGATTCTTGAAACATTGCAGTCTAGACCAGTAACTCAGACCATGGACACTGTGGCATCATTGCTCCCTGGTCCCCCTCAGCTGGAACACTTCCAAGCTCCGGGGGTGTCACATGCACCCCAGGGTGACGATTCTGACTCAGACAACAGTCCCAGACAACCTAAGCGGGCTCGTTATGAGGGGCCCTCAACTTCGTCTCACTGGTCAGGATCCCAGCGGGACGAATCTATGGGTGATGAGGCGGATGTAACTGATCAAGATTCTGATCCTGGGACCGCTCTCAATCTGGATACACCGGATGGTGACGCCATAGTGAATGATCTTATAGCGTCCATCAATAGGATGTTAGATATTTCCCCGCCAGCTCCTCCTGCGGAGGAGGCAGCTTCACAGCAGGAGAAATTCCATTTCAGATATCCCAAGCGTAAATTAAGCACTTTTCTGGACCACTCTGACTTTAGAGATGCAATCCAGAAACACCACGCTTATCCTGAGAAGCGGTTTTCTAAACGGCTTAAAGATACACGCTATCCTTTTCCCCCTGACGTGGTCAAGGGTTGGACCCAGTGTCCCAAGGTGGACCCTCCAATCTCCAGGCTTGCAGCTAGATCTTTAGTTGCAGTAGAAGATGGAGCGGCACTTAAAGATGCCACTGACAGGCAGATGGAGCTCTGGCTGAAATCCATCTATGAAGCTATTGGAGCGTCGTTGGCGCCAGCTTTTGCAGCCGTATGGGGACTCCAAGCCATTTCAGCTGGGCTTATACAAGTCGACTCGGTCACACGTACATCTGCCCCGCAGGTGGCACCATTGACCTCTCAAATGTCTGCATTCGTGTCTTACGCGATTAATGCTGTCCTGGACTCTACGAGCCGTACGGCGGTGGCGTCAGCCAACTCCGTGGTTTTGCGCAGAGCCCTGTGGTTGAGAGAATGGAAGGCAGATTCTGCTTCCAAGAAGTGCTTAACCAGTTTGCCTTTTTCTCGTGACCGATTGTTTGGGGAGCGTTTGGATGAAATCATTAAACACTCCAAGGGTAAGGACTCATCCTTACCTCAACACAGACAAAACAAGCCCCAACAAAGGAGGGGTCAGTCTGGTTTTCGGTCCTTTCGAGGCTCAGGCAGGTCCCAATTCTCCTCGTCCAAAAGGACTCAAAAGGATCAGAGAGGCTCAGATTCTTGGCGAACTCAGTCACGCCCAAAAAAGACAGCAGGAAGAACCGTTACCAAGACGGCTTCCTCATGACTTTCAGCCTCCTCTCTCCGCATCCTCGGTCGGTGGCAGGCTCTCCCGCTTTGGCGACATTTGGCTGTCACAGGTCAAAGACCGTTGGGTGAGGGACATTCTGTCTCACGGGTACAGGATAGAGTTCAGCTCTCGTCCTCCAACTCGTTTCTTCAGAACTTCCCCACCGCCCGACCGAGCCGATGCTCTGCTGCAGGCGGTGGCCGCTCTAAAGGCGGAAGGAGTGGTGACTTCCGTTCCTCTTCAGGAACAAGGTCACGGTTTTTACTCCAATCTGTTTGTGGTGCCAAAGAAGGACGGGTCCTTTCGGCCCGTCCTGGATCTAAAGTTGCTCAACAAACACGTAAAACCCAGGAGGTTCCGGATGGAATCTCTACGCTCCGTCATAGCCTCAATGTCTCAAGGAGATTTCTTAGCATCAATAGACATCAAAGATGCTTATCTTCACGTGCCGATTGCGCCAGAGCATCAGCGTTTTCTACGCTTCGTTATAGAAAGCGAACACCTGCAGTTCGTAGCGTTACCTTTCGGGCTGGCAACAGCCCCTCGGGTCTTCACCAAGGTCATGGCAGCAGTAGTAGCTGTCCTGCACTCGCAGGGTCACTCCGTGATCCCGTATTTGGACGATCTACTTATAAAGGCACCCTCTCAAGAGGCATGCCAACACAGTCTGGACGTGGCACTGAAGACTCTCCAGAGTTTCGGGTGGATTATCAACTTTTCAAAGTCAAATCTAATCCCGACCCAATCACTAACATATCTTGGCATGGAGTTTCATACTCTCTCAGCGATAGTGAAGCTTCCACTGGACAAGCAGTGCTCTCTGCAGACAGGGGTGCAATCTCTCCTGCAGAACCAGTCCCACTCCTTGAGGCGCCTCATGCATTTCCTAGGGAAGATGGTGGCAGCAATGGAAGCAGTCCCTTTCGCGCAGTTTCATCTGCGCCCTCTACAATGGGACATTCTCCGCCAATGGGACGGGAAGTCGACGTCCCTCGACAGGGATGTCTCCCTCTCTCAGGCAGCCAAGGACTCTCTCCGATGGTGGCTTCTTCCCACCTCATTGTCAAAAGGAAAGTCGTTCCTACCCCCATCCTGGGCGGTGGTCACGACAGATGCGAGCCTATCAGGGTGGGGAGCAGTGTTTCTTCACCACAGGGCTCAGGGTACGTGGACTCAGAGAGAGTCCACCCTTCAGATCAATGTTCTGGAAATCAGAGCAGTCTATCTTGCTCTGCGAGCCTTCCAACAGTGGCTGGAGGGCAAGCAGATCCGGATTCAGTCGGACAATTCCACAGCGGTGGCGTACATCAACCACCAAGGGGGAACACGCAGTCGGCAAGCCTTTCAAGAAGTCCGGCGGATTCTGACGTGGGTGGAAAACACAGCATCCACCATATCCGCAGTTCACATCCCAGGCGTGGAAAACTGGGAAGCAGACTTTCTCAGTCGCCAGGGCATGGACGCAGGGGAATGGTCCCTTCACCCGGACGTGTTTCAGGAGATCTGTCGCCGCTGGGGGATGCCGGACGTCGACCTGATGGCGTCACGGCACAACAACAAGGTCCCGGTTTTCATGGCACGGTCTCACGATCACCGAGCTCTGGCGGCAGACGCCTTAGTTCAGGATTGGTCGCAGTTCCGACTACCTTATGTGTTCCCACCTCTGGCATTGTTGCCCAGAGTGCTCCGCAAAATCAGGTCCGACTGCCGTTGCGCCATTCTCGTCGCTCCAGACTGGCCAAGGAGGTCGTGGTACCCGGATCTGTGGCATCTCACGGTAGGACAACCGTGGGCGCTACCAGGCCGTCCAGACTTGCTGTCTCAAGGGCCGTTTTTCCATCTGAATTCTGCGGCCCTGAACCTGACTGTGTGGCCATTGAGTCCTGGATCCTAGGGACCTCAGGTTTATCTCATGATGTTGTTGCCACCATGAGACAGGCTAGGAAACCATCCTCCGCCAAGATCTACCACAGAACGTGGAAGATATTCTTATCTTGGTGCTCTGCTCAGGGAGTTTCTCCCTGGCCATTTGCATTGCCTATTTTTCTTTCCTTCCTGCAGTCTGGGTTGGAAAAAGGTTTGTCGCTTAGCTCCCTTAAAGGACAAGTCTCTGCGCTATCCGTATTCTTTCAGAAGCGCCTGGCGCGACTTCCTAAGGTACGCACGTTCCTGCAAGGGGTTTGTCATATCGTTCCCCCTTACAAGCGGCCATTGGAACCCTGGGATCTGAACAAGGTTCTAATTGCTCTCCAGAAGCCACCTTTCGAGCCTATGAAGGAGATTTCCTTTTCTCGGCTTTCACAGAAAGTGGCTTTTCTGGTGGCGGTCACGTCTCTTCGGAGAGTGTCAGAGCTGGCGGCGTTATCTTGCAAATCTCCCTTCCTGGTGTTTCACCAAGACAAGGTAGTACTGCGTCCAATTCCAGAGTTTCTTCCCAAGGTGGTATCTTCCTTTCATCTCAATCAGGATATCACTTTACCATCTTTGTGTCCGCATCCAGTTCACCAATTTGAAAAGGGTTTGCATTTGTTGGACCTGGTGAGAGCACTCAGGATCTACATTTCCCGCACGGCGCCTCTGCGCCGTTCGGATGCACTCTTTATCCTGGTCGCTGGTCAGCATAAAGGGTCGCAAGCTTCCAAATCCACCCTTGCGCGGTGGATCAAGGAACCAATTCTTCACGCCTACCGTTCTGCTGGGCTTCCGACTCCTTCTGGACTGAAGGCCCATTCTACCAGAGCCGTGGGTGCGTCCTGGGCATTACGGCATCAGGCTACGGCTCAGCAGGTGTGCCAGGCGGCTACCTGGTCGAGTCTGCACACTTTTACCAAGCATTATCAGGTGCATACCTACGCTTCGGCGGATGCCAGCCTAGGTAGACAAGTCCTGCAGGCGGCGGTGGCCCACCTGTAAGAAAGGGCTGCCTGACAGCCCGATCACGAGGTATTCTTTTACCCACCCAGGGACTGCTTTTGGACGTCCCAATTGTCTGGGTCTCCCAATTAGGAGCGAAAAAGAAGAAGGGAATTTTGTTTACTTACCGTAAATTCCTTTTCTTCTAGCTCCAATTGGGAGACCCAGCACCCGCCCTGTTTTTTCTTAGGGTATTTGTTTTTCGGGTGCACATGTTGTTCATGTTGATAAGTTACGTTCTCCGATATTGTTTATCGGATTGAATTTGTTTTTGAAACAGTTATTGGCTTTCCTCCTTCTTGCTTTTGCACTAAAACTGAGGGACCCGTGCTCCCACGGGGGGGTGTATAGCCAGAAGGGGAGGGGCCTTACACTTTTAAGTGTAGTACTTTGTGCGGCCTCCGGAGGCAGTAGCTATACACCCAATTGTCTGGGTCTCCCAATTGGAGCTAGAAGAAAAGGAATTTACGGTAAGTAAACAAAATTCCCTTCTTTGTAATTATTACATTTTTGGTAACAGACCTTTATCAGTATAAGTACTGCTTTCTTTCCAAGTTCATGCTAGATATCCCTTAACACTCTTTCAGGGTACAAATCTAATGTTCAGTATTGAATACGCTAAAGGGTGCTTTACACGCTGCGACATCGCTAGCGATCTCGTTAGCGATGTGACATGCCAGATCGTAGATGCGATCTGCCGAGATCTCACATAGGTCGTTTTATAGCGCCGGTCACATGTGCGATATCGGCAGATCACATCTGCGATCTGGCGTGTCACATCACTAAAGAGATCGCTAGCGATGTCGCAGCGTGTAAAGCACCCTTAAGTCTGAATCCCGTGCTGCGGCTGCAGCAATCTTCTTAATAAGGGATTCCAACCCCAGTAGTTTTGTATAGAATAATAAATTGTTTTAATTAGAGATGTTATTAATTTCTATTTTAAAATCCACAATTATACTTTCCAGATCTTCCGTATACTTTGGATATCAGACTCTTCTGTATATTCCTGGCTTAATTGTCGCCTTACCTCCGCTTATCACAGCTTATCGCTTCTTAGGAAGATTTATTTCCCACTGATATTAATTACAGGATTGATGACAAATCCTGCATTAATTAGATATTAATAGCTACTCACTCGTTGAAGATAATTTCATCTTTTATAATGAAGATTAACGATCTTCAGGAGAGCTGCGTACTGTGGAGTCTCAACTTAGCCGTGGAAGCTTTGGGTTCTACGCAGCTTCTCCGCTGGGTTTCTGGGTCCTGTATAGTTCTAATCCACTGGAAAAAAAATTAAAAAAGTGGTCCATCTTAGTCCCAAGGTGGTCGAAATATGTTCTTACTGCTTGTGTGGGAATTCTGAGCTTTTAAAACAAAGATTCCCCTTCGATTCAGAGGTTTCAGGCTGGAGGTAGATGAAACACATCTAACATCATTGGTCTTTAGCCACCACCTGTCTCCTGGTTGCACCGCTAGCAGCTGACAACCAAAGAAGGGAAGGTAGCGTGGAAAGTATCAGGGCACCGATACCACCAAGTGAGAATTTGTCATTTTTTTACTGCACGCAATGGAAAACTTGTGGATAAAAAGAAATGCTGTCTTCCATACCGCTTCCGAAATAGCCAGGTCTAATTCCCTGTTCCATTTTTCTAAGTATTTGGGCTCATCCCTCCCACCCCGTTGAATCAGGAAGGCAAAGATAAGAGAGAGGGTGTGAGTGGGAGCCCCCTCTAATAGAAAGGGTTTCTCAAATGGGGAAGGGGTAGAGAAATAAATCCCCGTCGCATGATCAAGCTAGAAATGACCTATTTTGAAATTATTCAACTCAGGATGGCGACCCTCCCGAGTCGGGGTCACGAAGGAAATAAATGGGGGCAACGAGAACCCTTTAAAAGGTGAAAGAAGCGTGTGTCCCCGCTTCTTTACCGACAAAAAAAACTGTCTACCATTACTCTAGGGGCAAAAACTGGGTTGGAGAAAATAGGTGAGATGATGTTGAACCCCTTTGAGAGAAACCCATTTCTGATTTCCAAATTCCAAGTCCTCATTGCGGCTCTGAAAAGGTCAGCCTCAGGGTTGAACGCACCCCTAGAGTCCGGTCTGATTCATGGGATGTGCTGAAGGGGAACCCCAGAATCTGCTCTAGTATTACCCACTACTTAGAGGACCATTGATGCTGGCTGTCCAACAGTTGCATTAGGAGAGTTACTTTCTGAAGTTGTCAGGGAGTGTGGGAAGGGCACCTGGGAGGCTACGCTGACCCTAGGACTGTGGACCCTGTGTTCGCCCTGACCCTGAAGGTTCCCTTAAAGGTAGGGAAGTCCAGGCCACCGCCCTGGCCCTGTCTCCTGTCTGAACCTGTGCTAATACAACCCTCCATATCCCCCAATCCTGGGATATGGCTGGACCAAAAGTAACAACTTCCCACAAGACACAGAAAAGGGGATTAAACTGAAAAACACTCAAACCACAAACAACAACAGAGGCGAGACAAAACGACATCAGAGGTAATAAACCAAAATGGGTAGGAGCAAATCACACCAGGGTACTCAAACAGCGCAAACAACAAGTCGCTGGTCACCAAAAAGAGGGATGTCACGGAGACAGGATTTCGCAACTGCAAGCAGAAACTATCTTCGGTGATGGTAACTCTCCAGACTTAAGTAGGAGGATGAAAATTCCCCATACTTAAGTAGGAGGAGACCAGCTGGAAATGGGGATTAGCAAACCTGGTTCACTGAGAAACCAGCCACTGCTCTAGCAGGCATTAACTCATAATGTGCCAGAAGCAGTGGAAAATAAAACAGATGCTCAACATAACAGAGCTAAATCACGTAGTAGCAAACTGCGGGTGCTGATCCAGGTGACGCATAGTAGGTTGTGTAGTAGAGATTCATAAACGAGAATTCGCACCAAGCATGACAAATATGTTTTGAAATTGGGTAAACCGGCACCCCCTTATTTTTAAGTCGATGCAATCTATTAAGGCCTATCCTCGGATGTCTTCTCCCCCCCCATCCCAAACAAAGCTCGTAACAGCTGATTGGAGACTGGAAAAAATGGCTTGTGAAAAGAGGGAGTTAGTTGAGGTGGTACAATTTAGAATGGTCAGAAGGAACTGAAACCCCCAAGTTAAGTATTACCAAAGTTTTGCCATTTGAATGGGAAGTTTTCTTTAATATGAGCCACCTCCGTGTCAGGGAAGGACATGTTGAGGACCTCTGATTTGGAATAGTTTAATCTAAAGTTACTTTGGTGGCTACATTTCTGTAATTTTTTAGTTAGTAAAGGAAAGGAAATACAGGGTTGGGAGATAAACAGGAGGAGGCCGTATGCTTAAAGAGCAGCCTTGCAGTGGCCTCTTCATGCAGATATCCTGTGAATGTTTGGATTGTTTCTGATGGCCGTGGCTAGGTGTTCCATGATAAGAACATAGAGTGGAGGGAGAGGGGGCAACCTTAGCAAGTGCCATTGTGTATTGCGAATAGGAAGGAAAGGAACCCATTAACTCCTGCCGAGGGGCCCTATACAGGGAGGAGACTTTTTCGATTATTATGGTGCCCAGTCCCACTTCTTTATCTCTCTCACCAAAGCTCTTTTCTCGTGATTGCTCAGTTTGGCTGGATGGCCAGGTCTAGGAAGAGTTTGGGGGTCCTAAATGTCTTCCATTTAAGGATTATGGAGGCCACTGTGCTCTTAGGAACTTTGAGGACTACAGAATTTTTTTTTGTAACCTTGGCCAGATCTGTGCCTTGCCACCATTCTGTCTCTGAGCTCTTTGGGCAGTTCCTTTGACCTCATGATTCTCATTTGGTCTGACATGCACTGTGAGCTGTGAGGTCTTAAATAGACAGATGTGTGCCTTTCCAAATCAAGTCCTATCAGTTTAAGTAAACACAGGTGGACTCCAATGAAAGAGTTGAACCATCTCAAAGAGGATCACAAGGAAATGTACAGCATGTGATTGAAATATGAGTGTCTGAGCAAAGGGTCTGAATAGTTATGACCATGTGATATTTCAGTTTTTCTTGTTTAATAAAGTTGCAAAACTTTCTACATTTCTGTATTTTTTCTGTCAGGATGGGGTGCAGAAAGAAGCCTTTTTCATGTCCAGAATGTGGAATATTGATAATATTTTCATTTAAATAACATTTTTGGTGGCTTTTTATACCAATATATAGGAAGCAGTATAAATGAATAGTTGAACACCATGTTCTACTCGATCATGCCCTGATTGTCTTAGTTTGATCTGTCATTGTCTTAGTGAATAATGTAGACATTTTTAAGTAAAAATGTTGAAAAATATAAATTTCAAGAATATTTTATTTAAAAATAATTGGTTTTATACTTCGCAGATGACGGTGACAGGAGATCGGAGGGACAAATGACATTTTCTATTTTTAAATCAGATGTCTTTGAAATGACACAGGATACAAGTGAAGTGAATGCCATTATTCCAGATATCCCATCATCCCTTCGCAGCAAATATCTATCATCTGATCCTATGAAACAGGTTCTCTCTTCTAATTCAACACAGACGATGAAGAAAAATAAAATTCACAAAAGTGGCATTAAAAAACAAACTTCTTTTAAAGTAAAGAAACAAATTTTAAATTCAGAATATGGAAATCGTTTTCCCCTCAAAATATCTTTTGTTAAGCATCAAAAAAGTCACACGAACAGGAATAGATTTTCTTGTTCTAAATGTGGAAGATATTTTAAACGGAAATCACATCTTGTTTGGCATGAGAGAATTCATACTGGGGAGAAGCCATATTTATGTTCAGAATGTGGAAAATGTTTTGTACAGAAATCACATCTTGTTAGACATCAGAGAACTCACACAGGGGAGAAGCCATATTTATGTTCAGAATGTGGAAAATGTTTTGTCGATAAATCACATCTTGTTAGACACCAGAGAACTCACACAGGGGAGAAGCCACATTCATGTTCAGAATGTGGAAAATGTTTTGCACATAAATCAGATCTTGTTACACACAAGAAAAGCCACACGAGGGAAAAACCATATTCATGTCCAGAATGTGGAAAATGTTTTGCAGTTCAATCAAGTTTTGTTAGACACCAGAGAACTCACACAGGGGAGAAGCCACATTCATGTTCAGAATGTGGAAAATGTTTTGCACATAAATCAGCTCTTGTTACACACAAGAGAAGACACACCGGGGAGAAGCCATATTTATGTTTAGAATGTGGGAAATGTTTTGTATTAAAAGTCAATCTTGTTGTACACAAGAGACGTCACACAGGGGAGAAGCCATATTCATGTTCAGAATGTGAGAAATGTTTTGTAGATAAAAAGCTTCTTGTTATACACAAGAGAAGTCACACAGGAGAAAAGCCTTTTTCATGTTCAGAATGTGGGAAATGTTTTGCAAGTAAATTAAATCTTGTTTCACATAAGAGAAGACACACAGGGGAGAAGCCACATTCATGTTCAGAATGTGGGAAATGTTTTGTACATAAAAATAATCTTGTTGTACACAAGAGAAGACACACAGGGGAAAAGCCTTTTTCATGTTCACAATGTGGGAAATGTTTTGCACAGAAATCATATCTTGATGTACACACGAGACGTCACACAGGAGAGAAGCCTTTTTTATGTACAGAATGTGGAAAATGTTTTGTAGATAAATCAAGTCTTGTTAGACATCAGCAAATCCACACAGGGGAGAAACCTTTTTCATGTTCAGAATGTGGGAAATGTTTTGCACGTAAATCACACCTTGTTTCACATCAGTCGACGCACGTAGCGGTGAAGTTTTTTTCATGTTCAGAATGCGGGAAATGGTTTACATGTAAATCAGTTTTCGTTGAACATCAGAGATCTCACAGAGGGGAGAAGCCTTTTTCATGTTCAGAATGTGGGAAATGTTTTGCATTTAACTCAAATCTCGTTTTACACAAGAGAAGTCACACAGGGGAGAAGCCATATTCATGTTCAGAATGTGGGAAATGTTTTGTAGATAAATCACATCTTGGTAAACACCAGAGAAGTCACACAGGGGAGAAGCCTTTTTCATGTTCAGAATGTGGAAAATGTTTTACACAGAAATCAAATCTTGTTTTACACATGAGAAGTCACACAATGGAGAAGCCTTTTTCATGTTCAGAATGTGGAAAATGTTTTGCAGAGCAATTTCATCTTATTAAACACCATAGCAGTCACACAGGGAAGACGTTTTTTTACTGTTCAGAATGTGGGAAATATTTTAACCAGAAATCGGATCTTACGATACACCAGAGAATTCACACAGGGAAGAAGCCATACTCCTACCTAGATTTTGAGACCTGAATTACTGGAAAATCATATTTTGTTGACCATCAAATATAACGTACACTGGGAGAAATTTTATAGACAAATTGTACAAAAAACATTTAAGAGACCATTGTATGATTAAATGAGAAATGTAAATTACTTAAGATCTTAATCAATCAGTAGAAATTTGCTCAAACATGCTCATGGACAGAGGAATGGGAATTTCCATGGTATGTGTGTTTAAATTTTCATGGTCAAAATCTCAGAATTGTTCTTGATCACATTTGTAAAAATGACAATTTAAACACACATATCATGGAAATTCCCATTCCTCTGTACATGAGCCTGTTTGAGCAAATTTTTGCTGAGACTTTATTGGAATTACAGGATGAAACTTCTAAAGATAATATGTTTAACTTACTGGTGTTGAAAACTTCTTATCCGGAGTTCTACCCAGTGGCAGCTAAAGCGCCCAAAATGGGTACGTTCCAGAATCTCATGAAGAGGGAAATTAAACATTTAGTTGATTTCAACAAACCCACAGAACATATAATTTAAGCCCTAGAGAAATATCTGCTTTAAATCATTTGTAGAAAAATGACAATATTGTCATATGTCCCTCGAATAAAAGGGGGGCTTTGGTAATTCTTGATAGTGAATTATACAATACAGAAATTAGAAAAATGTTAGCGGATACTAGTACTTAACGTGTATTAACTATTGACCCTTTATCCTTTATACAGAATAAATGAAATGCATTATTGTCAATGGCTTTCCAAGAAAGCATAATATATAAGCATGTACAGGATTATCTAATTGTGGATATGTCGATCTGTCCAATTTTTCACGCATTTTGAAAAGTGCACAAGGATGTATTTTCCTCTCCCCTTTCCGTCCAATTGTGGGAGGAATAAATTCAGTCAGTGAACGATATCCATGTGGGTGGCTCAATTATTACAACCAATTGTTCAATCCATCACAGGATATATGAGAGACAGTAAACCACTACCAGGGGCTTTACAAAATGTAAAATGGGGACATGGTTATAAATGGATCACCTGTGTTATTTTGTCGCTTTATTCTTGCATACCCCATGATAAAGCTATTCTTGCTACCACGTATCATATCCATAAATATAAGATATATTCTCTGGCATTATGTGAATACATTCTCCTGGTTATTAAATTTTTCTTGAAAAACAATTGAATTAAATTTTAATGGAGATTTTTTTTACCGTCCTTGGCGAACCTTTATGCTTTCTGCTATATACATATGCTAACCAATCCTTTTTTGTAATCTATAAAATGGTGCCCTAGGTAATAGATGATGTGGTCGTCATCTGGCACATGTCCATTGAAACATCAGATCAGATTACTCACACATTTAAAGATTATATTAACAATAATGAATTCAATTTCAAATTCACTATGAAAATACATGACAAAGAAGTTCCCTTTTTAGATTTTTTGTTAGGAGATGATGAGCACAATGTTATACATCCTTCACTGTACAGAAAACCACCTTGTGGCAATTCCACATTATATGCTACCAGCTGCCATCCTGCCCTGGCAATAAAAGATTTGCCATTAGGAGAATTTATAAGAGTAAAATGTTTATGCTCTTCAGACCAGAGCTTTATGTCTGAATGTAGAATTATATACAAACGATTTAGGAAGAAGGGATATTCTACAAAAAATCCTAATAAGAGTACAAAATATTGCCTATACAAAATCAAGAGATTCTTTATTACTTGATAAAAAAATGAAAAAATAATTTTGTGTATAAAAATGTGACATTTTCAACACCTTTCAGCACTGATTATGCTCTTGGGGTAACAAATTGTATATTTATTTATTTATATTATGTTGGTTGGTATAAGATGTAATAATATCAGTAGGATGTATCTGTTTAATATATCTGCCTTTTCAAATCATTTACCTATTTAATTTACAGGTATGTTATTGTTTTTGGCTTAATGAAATAGTAAATGTGTTGTATAACAGGAATGAATTAATTATATTCATCCAGCTGTAACCTAATTACTAGTACTCTGGGCGCCTCCCTTTAGACATTTCTTCTTTGTATGGGTTCAAATTAATTTGATTTATCTAAACAATATACCATCTATGATTAAGGACCTGCTACTATTTGGGTGTGAAACACATAAGTTTTAAAATATGTGTGATTTTTAAACTTCTTTTGAGTGATGTGGAGTTTTAAACTTTTTTTGAAGCAGACCCCAGTGCTGGAATAAAAAAAATAAATTAATAAAATAACTAAAATAAAGAAATAAAGTCAGGTTCTGGACCAGACCTGACCCCAGCTTGACCATGGACCCCATATAAGTCTATAGGAACCTAAATAAGGTATATATAAAATGGTAGTACTAAGGGCTAGAGGGCTACAAAAGGAAGTAAAATGGGGAGTAAAGCAGGAAAATTATACTTACTGCGTTTCCGCATGGCTGTCACACTTTCCAGGTCCATTCATTAACCATTATGAATATTCACTGCTTCCCCAGCCCACCTTTTGTGACACTTTCTGCGATTGGTTGCAGTCAGACTGTGCCCCCACCCTCTGTGCCAACGTCTGTGATTGGTTGACCTCACACTAGCTATATGGGTCTTCGAAGTGGAGTGTAAAAATAAATAATTAGAAAACAGGATGTGCGGTTTCCCGTATTTTGAGACCCATTACAGATAAAATGATAGCTACAATCTGCAGACCTGAGCTGTGTGCTTTATCTTGGCTGTGCATCAAATTACGAGGGACCCTACATGTTGTGTTTTTGTTTTGTTTTATTATTTAAATAAATAATTTAAAAAAACGGTGTTGTCTCTAATTTTGATACCCAGCCAAGATAAATCAGACAGCTGGGGGCTGGTACTCTTAGGCTGGGGAGGCTCATGCTTATTGGGTTCTCCCCAGCCTATAAATAGCAGCCCACAGCCATCCCTGGTGCAGTGACAATGGGGATAATATGAGTTAATGACAGCTGTAATTTGTCAAAAATCACAGCTGCTACGAAGCCCTGGATTAGTGATGTGTAGGGGTCTGAGACTTCCACCCCCGTTATTAATCGTGTAAGTAAAAAGAAAAACACAGAAAAATCCTTTAAAAAAAAAACACACACACCCTCTTTCTACAATTTATTAAACCCCAAAACACTCCTAGGTCCAACATAACCCACACCACGCTATTATTGGCTCTGTTACATCCTAAGGTGGCAGTGCGCTATTATATTGAAAAACGTGACTGATCCCTGCGGCCTGAAGGACACACTGATGAAGCTGCAGCTATGAGAGTGGTGACGTCAGTTCACCTGAGGTGAACTCTGCGCCAGATTAGGCTGTGTGCACATGAGTATTTGGTTTTTGAAATTTCTGCACCAAATCTGCATCTCCTGACAGAAAAATGCTTTAAAAATGTGGCCTGAAAAATATGGTTTATTTATTTAAATTAAAAATATATGCAATTACTAATATCTTTAATTAAAAAGGATAGAAAAAGTAATCTACAATGTTCATTGAATATTTCACATTGTTATATATTCCAATATATTGTAGACACTATATGAAGAAGTATTCTAACCCTCTGCCATTCCCTAAATAAATGCCTAACATTCCCTCCATCTTCCTAACCATTTCTACAAATTGAATACTGGAAAGAAAAAGTAGTGCATAGAGCATCTTATCTGGGGATGATAAAAAAAATCTATGAAGGGACAAACAGGCTCAACTGGGGTAGTTGTGAGATGCCGCCACTACTGAAAACAAATAGATGACTGCTGCAGAATTCCTGGGGATAGTAGTAGTCCTTGTAGAAGCAGAGACAGGACAATGCCGCATGGCCGTGGAAGATTCCTATGTGATTTTTGTCTTGAAAGGAGACATTGCTCCCAGAATCTCGTCAATAATAAAAACCATTGAAATTAACCTTTGTATTCGGAATTTTCCACAGCCAGTCGGCATTGTACCGTCTCTGCTTTTACAAGGACCATAACTCCCAATTCTAACACAGACAAAAAAGTTCACAGTTGCCAATCCTCCCTCTTTTGTATGCTTTTGAAGATAAAGTATCTCTCATTGTCGGCTCTTCACACAAGATCCTTGAGTACATTTTCTATCAGTTTAAATACTTATTGTATCCAAGTTGTAATATTTTAGAGCGCATAGTTAGAGTCAGTTCAAAGGTGGCTAACTAAATTACTAAAAGGAATGGAAGGCGTCCCATATGATGAGAGGTTGAAAAAGCTAGATATGTTTAGCTTAGAAAAAAGACGTCTCAGAGGAGATCTCATTTATTTGTATAAATACATGTGTGGACAATATAAAGGACTGGCACATGACTTATTTCTTCCAAAGATAATACTAAGGACCAGGGGGCTCTCACTGCGAGTGGAAGAAAAGCGATTCCGGCAGCTAAATAGGAAAGGGTTCTTTACAGTTAGAGCGGTCAGACTGTGGAATGCCCTACCACAAGAGGTAGTAATGGTAGATACTATAACAGCTTTTAAAAAAGGGCTGGATGATTTCCTCAGTACACACAACATAGTTGGTTATAAATGACTTAGTGACCAAATGTAGAACTGGTGGAGGAAGGTTTAACTAGATGGACCTAGGTCTTTTTTCAACCTAAGTAACTATGTAACTATGTAAGAAAATGGTGGGAAAATCATTCACTTTTTTAATCACTTATTTTTTATTACAGTTTTTTTTTATGGAAATTACAATAAAATGTCTCCAATTCCTTTTCCCTTTTTTCAATCCAAGATGCTGGGGTAAGATTATCTATACAGAGACCCCTGCACAGAAATATTAGGGTTACAGCAAACATCACATATTTTGAACAGAAGAATAGCGCTATCTCCATAGTTCTTTATACCATGACTTATAGATCAGACAAGCTTCACATATTTAATAATTAGGCAGTTTCTATTTTACTCAAACGTTCTTTATATGGATAAGATCAGTGAATCTCATTATACCGAGTAGGGAAGCTCCAGAGACAAGGACCCTGTCTCCTTCTAACACACTGAAAGCCCAAAGCATCCAGGCCCGGGGCCCAGATTCTCTCATTTTTGGCTGGAGCGTTTCATTTAGAATAAATCTTTTTCTCATACTGTCCTGTAGTAATGACTTTGTTAATCACATTTTGTAGGAGAGTTCGTCTGAATCCCTCTAAAGCAATTTATGTCAAAGAAACGTGTATAAGATCAGCAGGTTCCGCTAAGCACTTTGTGCCTTTGGCCTGTGTACATATGCCGACCTTGTGGAGATACAGAAGGTCATATATCCCCTATGGATAATTTTTAGTAACAGACAGCAACTTACCCTCAGCACTTATTCACATGTCAGTTTTTCTTTGTTGTACAAGGTCTATCCCTGTGTTTCCCATATAGAACTCGTATCTATTGTAGTCTATGAAGTTATTCACATGTCAGTGTATTTTTACAGACCAAGTTGTCTGCACAAAGTCACTGAGAAATGTCCAATTTTGAAGCAAATTTGTTAAGTCTATGGGGCCATGAAAAAAATCGTACACTACTAGAATGCCATCCATGTGCCTGTTTTTCACGGACTGTTTATTAGATGTTTGAGAAACCTCCATCAGTTCATTTATTCAACCAAGAAAAACCAATGAAACTCTGAACAAACTTGAATGGTAAAAACTGACATTGACGGAAATGCTGATCAATACTGAGAAAACTTATGTATGAGAACAATCACTGATGTCAGAATGAGCTCAGCTTCATGTTTGGCTGCATTTAGGGATTTATAATCCTATTTGTGCATCAAAAGATGTGAAAAATATCTATGAGCAAGGTTACATTTTTCTTGTAATTGCTGAAATGAACAGAGCAATACACGTCTCGTAATATCAGATAAATTCCAATTTTCAATTCAGGTGGGGTCCGGTTGCTCCACACAAAGGGAGGCCTTCAACTCTCCCTGATGTTTATTTTACACTACAATTTATGGATCAGCCCAAAAATCAGCAGTCTGGACCTTCCTTCATTACATGTGCCATTTATCAAAGAGGCTAATGAACGTATGCCTGAGATATTGCAAGATGTCACCACTAACAGCCTTTTCTAGTCCCTCTTCAATTCTGTCTTTGTGCTGCAAGTTAATAGGACCCAGAACCATGAGCGACTTGGAATACTGCATGGAAGGGCAGCTTGTGCAGTACCCTGTGACGACCTGATAGTCCAGGGGCGTCACATTAGTATAAGGGAAAATGCAATTTGGTGTATTGTTTTTTTTACGGTATTCGCCAAACGGAATAAGTAATGTGACATTTTTTATAAATCGGATTTTTCATTTATGGGACATTAATATTTTTTGTTTTCTCTGATCACTGATCACATGAACTGCTGTACTCGTGTACAGCAGCACATGAGATCTGTCAGTGATTCACACACAGCCTGTGAGACCAAGCTTATAGCTGGATCTTACAGGCCACCGTACCTTGGAGTCATCAGGGTACAATGGCAACGATCGGTACCCGTGACAATAATTGTAGAGGGTCAATCCTACCATAGGGGGTCCTCTAAGCCCCGTTTAACCTCTTAAATACCTCTGTTGTGATTGACAGCAGTGTTTAAGGGGTTAATAGGCCCTAATTGGTTGAAAAACTGGTCGAGGCCGACGCGCACGGATGTCAACTGACAGGTACGGTTGTCAGTCACAGAAGTCTTACCTGCGGTGCGGCGCTATTTGCTTATTCCTCAGCGCCTTTAAAAAGCGATGCTGAGTAATACGGCCCCTGAAGGCGTATCAGCGGTCGTTAATGAATTAAACTTTAATAAGTTTGATCTTTATATGTTCTAAAGAATCCATCGCCTTTAGAGAATGTGTGACCTTTTTGATTATCAGATAGTAGTGTATATTATGAGGACTCACTGCCCCTTGTGGTTGATGAGTGGTGGCAGTGCGTTGTGTAGCTGGGGTGTGTCGGGGTGTGTGGACGGTGTCACGGTATTTTTTACATTTGCTTTTCAGCTTTAAACAGAGGTTGAGTGCGAGATTGAGTGAGAGGATTTATATTAACCTGTGCAGGCGCACCCAACGTCACGTGCTGAGAAGGTCGAACATGACACTCCCACACAGTAAAATGTCCCCACAGTAACAAGTACAGATAAAAAGGAGGCGGCTGTGACTTTCTCATTGTACCTAAGATGAAATGGAGTAAGCCTCCTCTCCGTCTACTTAAACTAAAATGGAGGCGGCTCTGTCTCTGTCATAGGTGGATGGAGGAGGACGGAGATAAGCGCTTGAACCAAACCTTAGTGATGACAGTTTTGTGTAGTTGTTCATGAGTGCGAGATGAACAGTGGGGGTTGTAATCTTTAGACCGATTACGTTGTCTTGCAGTGGGTATACCTGGACACATCTAGACAGTCATGTACAGATGGCCATGCTCTCTACATCTCCTACGCACACACGGTCTAGCTCCCTACACCTCCTGTGCACACACGGTCCAGCTCCCTAAACCTCCTGCGCACACACGGTCCAGCTCCCTACACCTCCTGCACACACACGGTCCAGCTCCCTACACCTCTTGCGCACACACGGTCCAGCTCCCTACACCTCCGTACTCGCGGTGCAGCTCCCTACACCTCCTGCGCACACACAGTGCAGGTCCCTACACCTCCTGCGCACACACAGTGCAGCTCCCTACACCTCCTGCTCACACTCGGTGCAGTTCCCTACACCTCCTGCACAAACACAGGCCTACTGTTTAGGTATTATAGTCACAGACACTCAGTTTCGCTCTGTGGGCACAATAAACACACATATTTGCAATTATATATACACATTCTAAACAACTGTTCACTGACATGTGAAACGGGCCTAAGGCTGACGTTTTTCACTGGCGTGTAAAACACGCACATGTCCCTCCGTGTGCCGTGAATCACGGCACACGTGGGTTGTCTAAGTGCAATCCGGGCTCCGTTCTCTGTGGCCCGTGATTGCACTTAGAGATTAACTCACCTGTGCACGCTCCCGCTCTCCATGGTGCTGATCGCTCCCGCGGTGCAGCATCCGGCCGGCGCTGGCCCCCGTAGCAGCTGTTTCCGGGTCGGCTGTGTCGTGCATAATGAATATGTGGGACAGTAATGAGCCGGCTCAGAAGCAGACGGCAGAACGGGCTGCAGAGAGCGTCGCTGGAGCCGGGTGAGTAAAAATGATTTTTATTTTAAAAGCACGTTTTTTTTCTGGCACGTGTTTCACGGACCACACCACTGTGTGGTCCGTGGGACATCAGTGATGCCAGAAAAAAATGGACATGTCTCCGTGCGGCAATCACGGACACGCGGGTACGCCGCACGGAGACACGTGCAGTGAAAAACCACTGATTTGTGAGCAGAACCATTCATTATAATGGGTCTGCGTATGTCAGTGATTCTGGTACGTTTAAAAAAAAGCACAAACGTACCAGAATCACTGACGTGTGAAACAGGCCTAAGGCCCCCTTCACACATCAGTGAAAAACACTGACATTCTTCACTGACAAGTAAAACACGCACATGTCCCTCCGTATTCCGTGATTCACGGCACACGTGGGTTGTCCATGTGCAATACGTGATCCGTGATTGCAAATGGACATTACTCACCTGCCTTCGCTCCTGCTGTCCATGGTGCTGAACTCCTCGGCTCTGCAGCGTCCGCCCACCGCTCTCTGTAGCTACTTCCGGGTCGGCTGTTCCTGCTTTTATGGATATTCATGAGCCGGGCAGGAGCTGCAGAGAGCGGAGGCTGCACAGTGTGTCGATGGAAAGGTGAGTAGAAAATGTTTATTATTTTATATGTCAGTTTTTTTCTGGTACGTGTTTGACGGATCACACACGGATCACACCATAGTGTGGTTCATGGGTCATCAGTGATGCCAGAAAAAAACGGACTTGTCTCTGTGCAGAATCACGGACACGCGTGTACGCTGCACGGAGACACGTTCAGTGAAAAATCACTGATGTGTGAGCAGACCCATTGATTATAATGGGTCTGCGTATGTCAGTGATTCTGGTACGTATAAAAAAAAGCACATACGTACCAGAATCACTGACGTGTGAAGGAGGCCTAAGGCCTTGTGCGCATGCTGTGGTTTTTTTCTGCGTTTTTCGGGTGTTTTGGTCACAAAAACTGCATGCATTTCCTTCCCCAGCAAAGTCTGAGATTTCATTTTTGCTGTGCGTACATTGCAGGATTTTTTTGGCTGCATCTTTGTGCTGACCACAAAGATGCAGCATGTCAAATATTTTTGCATTGTGTCCCTGCATTTCTCACTACTGATCGGAGGACTCGCAGATCAATCCTCCGGCAACTTGGAGTCGGCGGGCGATTGATCCTTGGTAAAAATAATCTATGGGGACCAGAATCCAGCGCAAAGGGGTAAGAGCAAGAGCTTCATACTTACCGATTCACAGGGGTGGCTTGCACACTGCTCCAGCGGCCTCTCATTCTTCTTTCTGGGCCACTCATGAGGCTCATATATATTTACTGCTTCCCCCGCCCATCTGTGGTTGGTTATTGTCAGATGAGCCCCCACGCTTGTCCAATCACATGACTGCTCGCTTTGAGGTTCATAGAGTGACTGAGCTGCTAACAATGGTTACGTCACTCAGGTTAGTCTCGGCCACAGCTGGAGTTATCCACCATTGACCGCAAATCACCTGAGTGACGTCACCACTGATCACGCAGTCATGTTCTATGGCGCTCGCTGTGATCTTCAGATGTAGGTGCTGATCGCGCAGCTAACTTCAGTCACTGCGTGGAGCTCACAGCAGGCAGTCATGTGCTATGGCTCTTTCTGTGAGTTTCAGATGTAGCAGTTCTGGAAGTGTCATGGGACCTCGTATGAATTGCGTCGAACCTGCAAGGGTGCTTTAGGGGTTAATAAAGTGGTGAAAGAGGGTTTTTTTGTCTTTTATTTCAAATAAAGGATTTTCTGGGTGTTTGTGTTTATTTACTTTCCCTCTTACAGATTAGTGATGGAGGGGTCTCATAGATGCCTGCCGTTACTAATCCACCAGTGGCTGCTATGGGCTGCCTCTAACTTATTACCCCAATTGTCACAGCAGTAGGGCAACTGGAAGAGCTGGCTCCAGTGCCAGAATCTAATGGATGCTCCACTTCTGGGGCAGTTGCGGGCTGCTAATGCTAGGCCTGAAAGGGCCAAATAACCATGGCCCTTCTCACCATAATAATATCAGCCCCCAAGTTGTCTGCTGTACCCTGGCTGGCATTAGAAAAATGGGGGGACCCCACGTAATTTTTTTAAAATAAAAAATTTAAAAAAGTGTGGGATCCCCTCTTGATTTTTCATACTTTCTATGTCCTCTTCCAGATTAGCACCATTTTTCTTCAAGGCATAAAAGCATTGTAACTTAGCATTCAAAGACTTATATAATTATCGTTTTTCTCTAGCCTTCTTTCTGCCTATTTTAATAAAAAAAACACTTAGTCTCTTTTTTTTTTTTTTTTTTTTTTTTTAAATCCCACCACTTAATAAAGTCCTTAAAAACCTTCTTTCTTAGGCCCCCTTCACACATGTGTCTCTGGTACGTTTTGACTTCCGTTTTCACACATACCGGAGGCACGGGCACTCGTAGACCCTAGTATGACTCTAAACTATCAGCTACACTTCCACACCTAAAAGCAGCAAATGAACCAAGATTCAAAGGCCAAGGATGTGTACAACCCCGGGGCTCGGCCGACAGCCGAGCCGCTTGGATCCGTTCTCGTTGGTAGGTGGCTCGAGCTCCTCACGGACCCGGGGGTCACGTCGCTCTGAAAGGGGGTGCCTGGCGCTGTACGTAGGGACTTCGGCGGGGAGATCCACGGCCGGAGCCGCGGTTGTTTGTAGGGGGATTTGAGTTCGTGACGCCACCCATGGGTTGTGGTGAATGGATGGACACCACCACTGCCGTTGACTAGGCTCCCGGGGATGGTGTTGCGCAGCTTGGTGTTGAACCCTCCGTGGGTAGGGGGATGATGGTCCCGGGGGCCCGAGGGAGATGCTGAGGCGGGGGAACGGATGCGTGCTGGCGTGTCGGTGCGGTGCGGCGTGGTGCGCTGCCCGAAGGCACTGTTGTACTCACTATTACAAACACGCTGGAGTCTCTGGTAAACCAAACAAGATGGTGATCGGTGCTAAGGTTTCCCCTTATCAGGTTGGTGGTTTCCGCCTTTCTCCTGCAACTCACTTATGTAGAAACGTCGACTCGTATGCCTGAGCAACGGTAGTCCGCTCCCCAGCTTGGTATGTGCCGGGAGAGCCCTGTTTGCCCGCAGACGCTGGCCCGTCGGGTCTCTATGCCTGGGCGGTGGCTTTACCCTAATGGTTGGGCTGTTGTCTTCAGTCGGGTCTTAGGTGGGAAAGGTCCTAAAGTCCAGTCCTCAATCAGTTGATTTGACTCAGCCCTGTTGTTTCTGGGCCTCGTACTGAGTTTGAGTACCCCTCCTAGTGCTCCGGTTTCCAATCGGTTCCCCGGTTCGGTACCGGCGGGCCACTGCCCGTCCCCGGTCCCTACGGTTCCACCGGCTGTAATCCCAGCTCCTGCAGGCGGCCACCACCGTCTGCCTCCTTGCCAGAGGTGACTGGGCTCCAACCCAGACACCTGGTGTAGACTATGGCAGACCTAGGCACAGGTCTGCCCTTGAACTTCACTCCACTCCACTGTCAAAACTCATCTACTGTTTTTCATGCCTCAGGGCTTGTGAACTCCTCGGTGGGCAGAGGCAACCGCCTGGCTCCGCCCCCTGGTGTGAACATCAAACCCGGAGGGAGGTGACAAGGGTTTTTGTAGTTTGGCTACTGACACCTTATTAAGGAGGGGGGGGGGTGTTTGTGTAAAGGCCATGTCACACTAAGCAACATCGCTAGCAACATCTCTGCTAACGAACAACTTTTGTGACGTAACAGCGATGTTGCTAGCGATGTTGCTGTGTGTGACATCCAGCAACAACCCGGCCCCTGCTGTGAGGTCGTTGGTTGTTGCTGAGTGTCCTGGGCCATTTTTTAGTTGTTGCTGTCCCGCTGTGAAGCACACATCGCTGTGTGTGACAGCGAGACAGGAACAACTAAATGTGCAGGCAGCAGGAGCCGGCTTCTGCGGAGGCTGGTAACCACTGTAAACATCGGGTAATCAAGAAGCCCTTACCTTGGTTACCCGATATTTACCATCGTTACCAGCGTCCCCGCTCTCACACTGTCAGTGCCGGCTCCTGCTCTGTGCACACATAGCCACAGTACACATCGGGTTAATTACCCGATGTGTAGTCTGGCTATGTGTGCAGAGAGCAGGGAGCCGGCACTGGCAGCGTGAGCGCGGGGACGCTGGTAACGAAGGTAAATATCGGGTAACCAAGGTAAAGGCTTCTTGGTTACCCGATGTTTACAGTGGTTACCAGCCTCCGCTGAAGCCGGCTCCTGCTGCCTGCACACGTAGCAGAGTACACATCGGGTAATTAACCCGATATGTACTATGGCTAGGTGTGCAGGGAAGCCAGCGCTAAGCGGTGTGCGCTGGTAACCAAGGTAAATATCGGGTTTGTTACCCGATATTTACCTTAGTTACCAAGCGCAGCATCGCTTCCACGCGGTGCTGCTGGCTGGGGGCTGGTCACGGGTTGCTGGTGAGCTCACCAGCAACTCGTGTGGCGACGCTCCAGCGATCCCTGCCAGGTCAGGTTGCTGGTGGGATCGCTGGAGTGTCGCTAGTGTGACATCTCACCAGCGACCTCCTAGCAACTTACCAGCGATCCCTATCAGGTTGGATCGTTGTTGGGATCGCTGGTAAGTTGTTTAGTGTGACTGGGCCTTAAGGGCCTACCTGTGACAACCTGGCTAGTCCAGGGCGTCACAAATACAAGATCTATGCCCAGGTCTGGAAATGCGGCTTCCTGGTGCCCTAATTCCTGGTTTTGCGATGTCCTCAAAGCAGCGAGTCCAGGCTGATCTCAGCAATCCTTCAGCTTCAGGAGACTCTTCCTTCTTCCCACAATGCACTGGAAATATGCACATGAGGCTTCCTGGTGCTCCAATCCCTGCTTTTGCGATGTCCTCAAGGCAGTCAGCCACGGCTAATCCCAGCAATAGTTCATATGAACAATGGGGGGGGGACCCCACGTCATTTTTTTTTTTCACCAAAAAATAATTTAAAAATAGCTGTCCAAGCTAGCTATTGCTCTATTTATTGAGCTATTATTTTAATTTCTATCTGTTCTTTATTATTATCTATTCTATATGTTTTCTTTCTATCAATAGATTTGACATAAAAAACATATTAGGCAAAGACGCACTAAAAATCCATGCATTTTTGGATACGTTTTTACTGCAGATTCCTTTTTTGGGGGACAAAAACATGCATCTTTGTGGTCACCAGACGCACGGGGCACATAAGCGGTCTTTCCTCACGTCTGCCTACATATAGGTTATGCCTTACCCAGCAACCGCTACACCTACAAGCCCATTTCATAGCCCATAACCCTGGATGTTTTAGAGCCCTGGATCTTATGGAACTTGTGGACATTATCCATGTGCATCATTTCTTTTTGTGCCATTGAGCTAAGTAAAGCACCGATATATGCCATCCGCACTAACCCCAGACATCTATCATCAATTAGTGACGCAGCACCCTGGCCCGATAATTATTTGTCATCTTGCCATCTACATACGGATTGGCTTCTCAGCTCTTACTGAGCTAGTTATAACGTATACACTACAGAGAATCCCTATGGACAAATCATTAATATAGATGGGACTTCATCATTGATCCGAGATCAAACCAGCCCATTCAATTATTAGACACTTGACGTGTCAAGGTGATTTACTGTCCATACCAGTACCGTCTTCTTGTCTATTTCGGGACCACTATATAATTAGTCGGTCTGTCCGACCAGATGAAGGCCGAGATGAAGGCCGAAACATTATAGGCGGACTTTCTGCAACTGTATCATTTTCCCCCTTTTTTTCAATAAAAATCAGAGAAACATTGATGTTTTTTCACTTTTTTACTTGCAATTGGGAAATATAACGGTGTGCCGGAGTTACTCTTCCTCTATGATCTGGAAGGAGCCTGTACATTCTAGCTGACTCACTACTGAAGAAGCTAGAATGTACAGGCTCCTTCCAGGTGTATATTACTGAGGATTTCAGATATACAGGCTCCTTCCCGGACCTTACTGCAGCCCGTACATTGTAATACACTCTTTAATGAAGAAACTAGAATGTACAGGCTCCTCCCAGGTGTATATTATTATTATTTATTATGATAGTGCCATTTATTCCATGGCGATTTACAAGTGGAAAGGGCATACATAAAAACAAGTACAATAATCATGAACATTACAAGACACAGACTGGTACAGGAGGAGAGAGCACCCTGCCTGCGAGGGCTCACTGTCTAATTACTGAGGATTTCAGATATACGGGCTCCTTCCAGGTCCTGACTGCAGCCCGTACATTCTAGCTGATTCACTACTGAGGAAGCTAGAAAGTACGGACTCCTTCCTCGGTCTGACTGCAGCCTGTACATTCTAGCTGTTTAACTACTGAAGACGCTAGAATGTACAGGCTCCTTCCAGGTGTATATTACTGAGGATTTCAGATATACAGGCTTCTTCCAGGACCCGACTGCAGCCTGTACATTGTAACACACTCTTTACTGAAGAAACTAGAATGTACAGGCTCCTTACAGGTGTATATTATTTTATTAATAGTTACTATTATAGTGCCATTTATTCCATGGCGATTTACATGTGAAAGAGGTATACATAAAAACGAAATACAATAATCATGAACAATATCAGACACATACAGGTACAGGAGGAGAGAGCACCCTGCCTGCGAGGGTTCACAGTCTAATTACTAAGGATTTTAGATATACGGGCTCCTTCCAGGGCCTGACTGCAGCCCGTACATTCTAGCTGACTCACTACTGAAAAAGCTAGAATGTACGGACTCCTTCTTTGGCGTGACTGCAGCCTGTACATGCTTGCTGTTTCACTACTGAAAACACTATAATGTACAGGCTCCTTCCAGGTGTATACTACTGAGGATTTCAGATATACAGGCTCCTTCCCGGACCTTACTGCAGCCCGTACATTGCAATACACTCTTTACTGAAGAAACTAGAATGTACAGGCTCCTTCCAGGTGTATATTATTATTTATTATTATAGCGCCATTTATTCCATGGTGATTTACAAGTGGAAAGGGTAGACATAAAAACAAGTACAATAATCATGAACATTACAAGACACAGACTGGTACAGGAGGAGAGAGCACCCTGCCTGCGAGGGCTCACAGTCTAATTACTGAGGATTTCAGATATACGGGCTCCTTCCAGGTCCTGACTGCAGCCCGTACATTCTAGCTGACTCACTACTGAAGAAGCTAGAATGTACGGACTCCTTCCTGGGCCTGACTGCAGCCTGTACATTCTAGCTGTTTCACTACTGAAGACACTAGAATATATGGGCTCCTTCCAGGTGTATATTATTGAGGATTTCAGATATACAGGCTTTTTCCAGGACCTGACTGCAGCCCGTACATTGTAACACACTCATTACTGAAGAAACTAGAATGTACAGGCTCCTTCCAGGTGTACATTATTATTATTTATTATTATAGCGCCATTTATTCCATGGTGATTTACAAGTGGAAAGGGTAGACATAAAAACAAGTACAATAATCATGAACATTACAAGACTCAGACTGGTACAGGAGAAGAGAGCACCCTGCCTGCGAGGGCTCACAGTCTAATTACTGAGGATTTCAGATATATGGGCTCCTTCCAGGTCCTGACTGCAGCCCGTACATTCTAGCTGACTCACTACTGAAGAAGCTAGAATGTACGGACTCCTTCCTGGGCCTGACTGCAGCCTGTACATTCTAGCTATTTCACCACTGAAGACACTAGAATGTACGGGCTTCTTCCAGGTGTATATTACTGAGGATTTCAGATATATAGGCTCCTTCCAGGTCCTAACTGCAGCCTGTACATTCCAGCTAATTCACTACTGAATACACTAGAATGTATGTGCTCCTTCCAGGTACAGTTGTGCTCAAAATAATAATGTATTTAAAAACATGATTTAAGGCCAAAATTGTTATAATAGTTTTTATTTCCATGCATTGGGAATGTTGCACACTGTTTTCTAAATCAAAACATGCCGAGATATTTATAGATTGTTTAACTACTTTACAGAAAATTAAAAAAAAGAACATTGGCTGTTAAAAAAAATACCAGTGTGTTAAAATATATCCCTTAAATATATTTTTCTTCAAATACGCGATAAGGCGCATGAAAGACGAACTTCAAAAAATGTAAAAATAAAGATGTATTTTATATTTAGTAAAAGGTTTGCCAAAAAATAAAGTTACAGTTCAGTTACAGAATGGAAAAAAAATAGTATTTCTTAGCTTACGTAAAGAGTTCAATAATAGTCCAATTCTTACAAAATCAATAGAAATCTTCATTCATCTTTCCTTGGTTCCTGAATGGTTAGGTAAGCCTTAGATACTGTAGGCCTGAAAGCATGTGTTATTTCATCTTGGATGGGCTGGATGGATTCCGGCTCAGCTTCAACATGTGCAAGAGTGCCCCCCACCCCTCCTCCTATGTGTCATGTTATATATGCAGCTGTCCAAACCATATAGGGTTATTCTGCTGAGCGCATGACGTCACTCACTAGCAGCCTCCAAAGAGCCTATATATACAGTTAGGTCCAGAAATATTTGGACAGTGACACAAGTTTTGTTATTTTAGCTGTTTACAAAAACATGTTCAGAAATACAATTATATATATAATATGGGCTGAAAGTGCACACTCCCAGCTGCAATATGAGAGTTTTCACATCCAAATCGGAGAAAGGGTTTAGGAATCATAGCTCTGTAATGCATAGCCTCCTCTTTTTCAAGGGACCAAAAGTAATTGGACAAGGGACTCTAAGGGCTGCAATTAACTCTGAAGGCGTCTCCCTCGTTAACCTGTAATCAATGAAGTAGTTAAAAGGTCTGGGCTTGATTACAGGTGTGTGGTTTTGCATTTGGAAGCTGTTGCTGTGATCAGACAACATGCGGTCTAAGGAACTCTCAATTGAGGTGAAGCAGAACATCCTGAGGCTGAAAAAAAAAGAAAAAATCCATCAGAGAGATAGCAGACATGCTTGGAGTAGCAAAATCAACAGTCGGGTACATTCTGAGAAAAAAGGAATTGACTGGTGAGCTTGGGAACTCAAAAAGGCCTGGGCGTCCACGGATGACAACAGTGGTGGATGATCGCCGCATACTTTCTTTGGTGAAGAAGAACCCGTTCACAACATCAACTGAAGTCCAGAACACTCTCAGTGAAGTAGGTGTATCTGTCTCTAAGTCAACAGTAAAGAGAAGACTCCATGAAAGTAAATACAAAGGGTTCACATCTAGATGCAAACCATTCATCAATTCCAAAAATAGACAGGCCAGAGTTAAATTTGCTGAAAAACACCTCATGAAGCTAGCTCAGTTCTGGAAAAGTATTCTATGGACAGATGAGACCAGGATCAACCTGTACCAGAATGATGGGAAGAAAAAAGTTTGGAGAAGAAAGGGAACGGCACATGATCCAAGGCACACCACATCCTCTGTAAAACATGGTGGAGGCAACGTGATGGCATGGGCATGCATGGCTTTCAATGGCACTGGGTCACTTGTGTTTAGTGATGACATAACAGCAGACAAGAGTAGCCGGATGAATTCTGAAGTGTACCGGGATATACTTTCAGCCCAGATTCAGCCAAATGCCGCAAAGTTGATCGGACGGCGCTTCATAGTACAGATGGACAATGACCCCAAGCATACAGCCAAAGCTACCCAGGAGTTCATGAGTGCAAAAAAGTGGAACATTCTGCAATGGCCAAGTCAATCACCAGATCTTAACCCAATAGAGCATGCATTTCACTTGCTCAAATCCAGACTTAAGACGGAAAGACCCACAAACAAGCAAGACCTGAAGGCTGCGGCTGTAAAGGCCTGGCAAAGCATTAAGAAGGAGGAAACCGGACTTCCGGGAGGCGGAGCTACGAGGTAGCTGCTTTTATCATGAGCTCCTCAGCAGCCTAGGCCAAAAACGTTATCCAGGCCCATCCTAACATCTCAAGGCTGCAGGGATAAGGCCAGGACAAGGGGCGCACATCAGGCCCGGCTCTCCTGATACTCCGGAGGTGAAAGGTGTATGCTGCACCACAAAGAAAGGAGTGCTCTGACACAAAGCACCAGGCTGCAGGCTGTGGGCTGTGCTGCACAGAGGAACGCTGCCCATCCTCCCTGCTCCCCCTGCAGCTGTGCCACTGCAAACGGAAAGCACCCGGGATCTGGTAAGAGAGGGGTTAAATATCGGGCACTAACATCCAGAAGGAGGCAGGGAAGGGGACTGAAGTGCTTCCAGCGGCAGCCATAGTTTTCAGTGAACTCTCACACACTCCCCTCCCTGCCACAGAAGAAATAGTGAAACACTGAGCAGCAGCAAGCTCAGCAAACAGGACTGCACGCTGTGTTTACCTGTCACACAGAGCTCCGTGGACAGGCCCACCGTCTGAGATACTGTGAGTGAGGAGGGAGCTGAGAGCCCTTGGAGACATTCGGCTGTGAGAGCAGGTCAGGAGATAAACAGGGGGCTGTGGAGGGGGCAGATACATCCCTGCAGGTCTCATCTTAAATGGCTGCTGCACAAGGCCTGTAATCTGCAACAGTAAACAGAGGCAGATAAGCCTGAAGTGCATCACAGCTCAACTTGATTAACCCCTACCTCACCACTTCACCAGCACTGACAGTATAGAAGAGGGTGAAAAACAAAAAGAAGTGGGATCAGTCATCTGGCCTGCCTCCTGCCCTTCTGACTGGTCTTTTTCAAGTAACATCTATACACTCTCATACACAGCGTGGAAATAATTGTGAAACGGACAAGTTTACCACACAGATGTAATTAAGCTTATGTTATTGTGACGTCACCACAGTCTCTAAAGAAGCTCCATTTTTACAGTTCTTACTATGGATACATTTGTGGGTAAGAGCAATGCCACACAACCAAGTAAAGGAATTAGACCGCAAAGACGAAACCAAAATGCACCCCCATCACCAGGGGCTTCCCCTGAGGCAACTACAGACCCACCCCAGGCCACTGCTGCTAAGGCCATCACGGATCTCTTGATGCCGGTGATTGATGGGCGGCTGGCAGCCTTCCAGTCTTCATTAGACGTTATAGTCACCCAAGTTAATGCCCAGGGTTCAAGGCTAACAGATGTGGAGCAGAGGGTCTCTGACATGGAGGACGCTGTAAAGGAAGTTTCAGAGATGCTGGAGAGCACGAATAAGGACATTGCTGTATTGCTGGACAAGGTAGATGATCTTGAAAACAGGTCCAGACGCAATAATTTAAGGTTGGTGGGCGTCCCTGAATCGGTTCGGCAAGCTGATCTACTGAAACTCACTTCAGAATGGCTACCAGGAGCTTTGAAATTGGATCTAAAGTCGGGGCCAATTGCTATTGAAAGGGCCCACAGAGTGGGCCCACCTCGAAATGATGGAGAGGTCAGACCCAGACAAGTAATTTTTAAGGTCCTGGACTTCCAAGACAAGATCAGATTGCTAATAATTCGTATAGACCTGGCTCACTATGAATGCGGGTGCTCTAGGGAAACAGTCAATACTCCAAAAATACAAAATTATCCCCGGCACTCCAAGAGAAAAAAGAAACAATGTCTGGGTATTTTTGATGTTTTTTATTGTGAATAGTCTTATCTCGACGTTTCGGTCATACCTTGACCTTTATCAAGAGAATTAATCAGACTATAGAAAGAGAACATAAAAAAACAGAAATTAATACATAATACAGGAGAAGAATTACCAGGAGACACAGCTCCGGTTATTTATATACATTGTACACAAAAGGAGTATACGTTACAATGGTAAGGTACAGAGTCAAAGATATATATAAGATAATAACATCTGTATACACCCAAGAAGAAAGAACAACATCCGAAGTAATTGTTTACCAACTGGAAACTTATCATGTAAGTATCAGAAGAGACTAACAGGTAGACGTACCTATGAAGCAGAGAAATCAGTATGTACATACTACTCGAGGGAGGGAGCAATACGAGTCACCACTCATATGAAGAGGAACTTATCAGGTGCGTATGAGCGCTAGGTGAAAGAAAGAATCATTAACAAAGGAAACCTATGCAGTGATTCTTGACTGTGATCGGTGAATAAGTAATATGTGAATACCTGTGACTGAATAATAGACAATCGGGATCAGCCAGTCAATAGTCTATGGGGTAATCATGTAGTGGTATTCCACCGAGGTAGAAAGTCGTATGTCGTGACTGGTTGTAGAAAAAAGAGAGCGAAATAAAGTAAGTGAGTAAAGCATGAACGGAGAAGAGGAGTAGAAGAAGGAGGGGGGGGGGGGGGGGAGGGGGAAGGGTTGGGTTGGGGGAGGGGGGGGAAGGAGAAAGGAAAAGATGGTGAGATCAGGCTGAAGGTAAAGATAAGTGTATATGAGAAGTTAAGACAAGGTACCTGTCCAATAATTGGCTACTGTATAGGTGCCATGCCAATCTTGTTAGTGAGCAGAGGACCTAATGGAGAAATTCTCGAATGAACACATCAGTGAATAGAGAGACGTGTCTCTAAAATTGGTTATACTCCATTCACTACCTGTCAAACAGCATGAAATGGTGTGCGGGAGGTAATGTGTCTCTGGAAACTTGTGACACCAATACATTAGCTATAAGACATATAGCCCACAATGCCAAATGTTCTAAAAATAGAAAGATCTCATGAGAAAAAATCCACAAACTGTATAACATCCAATGAGGTGAGTAACCTCCATCAACATGACTAATATTACTCACAATCTATGAGCAGCCGTGAAATAAGGTCGTATAGGAGACCTTCTTAAAGGAGTAGTGGAGTAGGTGAAATTGTCATGACAGTGTCGGTATTACACCTATGCTGCGGACTAGTGACATAAATAGACAGAGGTTAATGCAATGGTGTACTGATAAATCACCAGACCATGGACAAAACTGATAAATAGCATAACAATACCTCAAAAGGGAAACAGCCTATATGGTAACAGTGTCCTATGCCAGGGCTATGCTCAAAAGTGGTAACTTGGAAAAAGGTCAAAGACCTATGGAGAATAAAGAGAACCTGTTAAAGAACATAGATTAACGGTCACAAAAATGAAAGTAAAAGCTCTTACTGATACCTGGTGTATGAGATGATACAGGCTCTCTTCACTACGTGATTTCCACACATCACCGGTTCACCCCTGTGCTTTTAGTGGTCACATGTGAGGCACTCACTCCCTCACATCACGGAGGTCTGTATGCCACTTCTCACTGTATTTCACGTGACTCACAACACCTAATAGTCCTCTATGTAAACCTAGTGCTGCAGTACCAACCTTCACCACTACCGTTCCTATGCGCAGCAAGTCAGCTCCACCTGGAGCCGATCTCCTCATCACCACCTGCATTTAAGACGGCTCAGTTACACAGACCAACTCAGTAGCCAGCCACCATTCCCCCTGGACACAAGCCTGTATCATCTCATACACCAGGTATCAGTAAGAGCTTTTACTTTCATTTTTGTGACCGTTAATCTATGTTCTTTAACAGGTTCTCTTTATTCTCCATAGGTCTTTGACCTTTTTCCAAGTTACCACTTTTGAGCATAGCCCTGGCATAGGACACTGTTACCATATAGGCTGTTTCCCTTTTGAGGTATTGTTATGCTATTTATCAGTTTTGTCCATGGTCTGGTGATTTATCAGTACACCATTGCATTAACCTCTGTCTATTTATGTCACTAGTCCGCAGCATAGGTGTAATACCGACACTGTCATGACAATTTCACCTACTCCACTACTCCTTTAAGAAGGTCTCCTATATGACCTTATTTCACGGCTGCTCATAGATTGTGAGTAATATTAGTCATGTTGATGGAGGTTACTCACCTCATTGGATGTTATACAGTTTGTGGATTTTTTCTCATGAGATCTTTCTATTTTTAGAACATTTGGCATTGTGGGCTATATGTCTTATAGCTAATGTATTGGTGTCACAAGTTTCCAGAGACACATTACCTCCCGCACACCATTTCATGCTGTTTGACAGGTAGTGAATGGAGTATAACCAATTTTAGAGACACGTCTCTCTATTCACTGATGTGTTCATTCGAGAATTTCTCCATTAGGTCCTCTGCTCACTAACAAGATTGGCATGGCACCTATACAGTAGCCAATTATTGGACAGGTACCTTGTCTTAACTTCTCATATACACTTATCTTTACCTTCAGCCTGATCTCACCATCTTTTCCTTTCTCCTTCCCCCCCCCCCTCCTTCTTCTACTCCTCTTCTCCGTTCATGCTTTACTCACTTACTTTATTTCGCTCTCTTTTTTCTACAACCAGTCACGACATACGACTTTCTACCTCGGTGGAATACCACTACATGATTACCCCATAGACTATTGACTGGCTGATCCCGATTGTCTATTATTCAGTCACAGGTATTCACATATTACTTATTCACCGATCACAGTCAAGAATCACTGCATAGGTTTCCTTTGTTAATGATTCTTTCTTTCACCTAGCGCTCATACGCACCTGATAAGTTCCTCTTCATATGAGTGGTGACTCGTATTGCTCCCTCCCTCGAGTAGTATGTACATACTGATTTCTCTGCTTCATAGGTACGTCTACCTGTTAGTCTCTTCTGATACTTACATGATAAGTTTCCAGTTGGTAAACAATTACTTCGGATGTTGTTCTTTCTTCTTGGGTGTATACAGATGTTATTATCTTATATATATCTTTGACTCTGTACCTTACCATTGTAACGTATACTCCTTTTGTGTACAATGTATATAAATAACCGGAGCTGTGTCTCCTGGTAATTCTTCTCCTGTATTATGTATTAATTTCTGTTTTTTTATGTTCTCTTTCTATAGTCTGATTAATTCTCTTGATAAAGGTCAAGGTATGACCGAAACGTCGAGATAAGACTATTCACAATAAAAAACATCAAAAATACCCAGACATTGTTTCTTTTTTCTCTTGGAGTGCCGGGGATAATTTTGTATTTTAAGATCAGATTGCTGACAGCATTTAGAAAAAATCGCTCACTTACCTACAATAACTCTAAACTGCTTTTGTTCCAAGATTATTCAGCAGCCTTGACAACAAGACGCAAAGCCTTCAATCCAGTATGCAAACTATTGTCGGAAAAAAATATTCGCTTCAGTCTACTGTATCCTGCTGTTCTACGCTTCACTACAGAGGGAAAGAATTGGACTTTTGAAGATCCTAAGTTGGCTTTAAATTACCTTCTTCAGGAAAATGGAGCTTCGCCAGCAGTCAACACAGACACTTAAATCGGAGACGTCACGGTGCTACAGTTCTGATGTTCATCCTGTTTTTCCTTTTTTTTTTCAGTGTCAGGACTGCCAGAGAGGCAGGTGACATTGCCATTAGATTAAGGTTTTTGTTTAGATGGGAAGGGGTTAGGGGGCTCTGCGTGCGTACCTTTAGTTTAGCTCTCATATGGGTTGTCGCATTTACTCGCTGGGATGGACGAGGGAACCCAAATAGGTTGTTTATAATTTTACAATTAATTCCGCCTTCTGGAATAGGATAAATGACTAACACAGAGAGCACAAATGTGTCCACGATTAAATCGCTGTATTGGTGCTCCTGGAATGTTAACGGGTTAAACTCTCCTATTAAGAGGAAAAAAGTTTTAAATTATCTACATCGCTTAAATTGCCATATTGTCTTCTTACAGGAAACACACTGGATGAAGGGCAATCACCCATTTCTTAACAGCAGAAAATATGCCGTATGCGCAGAAGCGTCATTTACGAGAAAACAAAGAGGGGTAGCTATATTGATCAATAAGCATATTAGTCATGAAGTTCTGGAGGTTTCAGAGGACCCTATGGGGAGATTATTATTGGTGAAAGTGAAGATAGAGGGCACTATCTACAACTTAGCAAACATATATGCACCAAATATTCCTGATCCACAGTTCAGAGCCAGATTGATCGAAAGTATCACAGGTTGGGATATGACTAATTTAATTGTAGGCGGAGATTTCAATGAGGCTCATGATGGAATTTTAGACAGGTCAAGTCCCCAGCCATCTCCTCTATTGGCGCTCCATAGTGGTTTGCAATATCTCGTCAATCAATTGGGACTAATAGACACATGGCGCATGCAGCACCCAATAGATAAAGATTATACATTTTATTCACATGTCCATGACTTACATACACGAATTTACTATTGGCTACTAAGCCCAGCACTGATGCCACATTTACTTTCCTCCAACATCCTAGACATCTGTATTTCGGATCATGCATCGGTTACTTTTAATTTGTTATTATCTACCACAATACTACGGGAAAGAAGGTGGAGGTTTCCTTCATATTTATATCAATCTGAGGATTTCAAAGCTTCTTTACAAAACTACTGGAGCTTTTATGAGAATGATAATCACGAGCATAGTGGGGACGCTGGTTTGTATTGGGCTGCCTCCAAGGCAGTAGTAAGAGGTCAGATAATATCATATGTCAGCCATAAGAGAAAAAAGCTCCTGGAACAAACTATATCAGCACAAAAACTTCTCACGCAGGCATATAAAGATTTTAAAAATAACAACACGGATGTGACAAAACAACATTTCTTAGAGGCCAAGGAGGCGGCGGACACCTTGGCCCATGAGATGGCACTTAGTAACCTGGACTACCAGAAACATAAATACTTTAAATGGGGCAACAAACCTGGGAAATTACTAGCTTCTTTAACCAAACCCTTTAGAACCACCACTAGAATCCACAAAATTAAAAATAAAGATGGTACCATGGTAACAAAAGATGAGGAAATAGTGGAGGAGTTCAGGGCATTCTTTGGCTCGCTGTATGAGGCGGAACCGAGGGAGGTTGACGGGGAAGCTGATTTTATCCATGGTACCGTAGCGCCCATCTTGACAGAGGAACAAAGAGTAGTACTAAACGCCCCTATAAATATTTCAGAAATAGTAAAAACTATTGGCACTCTTAAACTAGCCAAAAGCCCAGGGCCCGATGGATTTAGTAACGAATATTATAAGATCTTGGGATGCTCTATCGGTCCTCATCTATGTGCAGTGTATAATAAGATAGTCACAGATAGAATAATTCCCGACAGGTTCAATGAGGCAAACATTATAGTATTACGTAAGGCAGGAAAAGACCCACTAGAGGTGGAGGGATAGAGACCCATCTCATTACTCAACTCTGATTTTAAAATCTTTACTAAAATACTAGCTGGTAGATTACAACAAGTGATTCCAGATCTTATTCTGCCCTTCCAAACGGGATTCGTGCACGGGAAATCCATCACCTATAACATCAGGACGGCTATTGGGGCTATCTCTTATAGCAGGAAGGATAGATGTACCAAACATATAGTAGTTAGCCTTGATGCGGACAAGGCCTTTGACAGGGTCTCTTGGGCCTATTTACATAATCTTTTGGCATGTCGCCAGGTGGGATCCTGGTTTTGCGAAGCAGTCAAGATGATATACACAGAACCCAAATCCAGACTATCTATAAATAATACAGTCTCTGAGCCATTTGAGGTACAGAGGGGAACGAGGCAGGGGTGTCCCTTGTCACCTTTATTGTTTAATTTGGCTCTGGACCCAATGTTGAGGACCCTACATAATTTAGCAATATTTCAGGGCATGAGAGTCGGTGGGACAACAATTAAACTTTTGGCTTTTGCCGATGATATTTTATTGTTTATTGCCAATCCCTCTCAAGCGATTCCAGAGATAATGAACACATTGAATAATTTTGGAAAGGCCTCAGGCTTCAGGGTAAATTACAAAAAAACTGAGGCATTGGCAATGTACAAATCGGGTAAAATTGATAACAACTTATTTCCCTTCCAGTGGTGTACCAGGTCCATTAAATATTTGGGGATTCAGCTCCCAGCAAACCCCTTGTTACTATATCAAATTAATTATAAGCCTCTTATAAATTCATTAATACATCTACTCCAATCTTGGAAACATCTGAAAATATCCTTTTCGGGCCGATGTCACTTAATTAAAATGGTAGCATTCCCCAAAATAATGTTCTTATTTCAGACTCTCCCGTTGCTTCTACGCAAATCAGATATTAAGCTACTAAATTCATCCTTTGGAAAATTCATTTGGGGGCACAAGGGGCGTACTAGGATCAGCTTAATCAAGCTTCAATTACCAAAAGGGGCAGGGGGCATAAATCTTCCAGATCTGGGCAGATATAATCTAGCAGCAAATTTTAGATATGTGGTGGACTGGGTGCGAGGAGTATCTCACTTTGCCAATGTACAATTGGAACAACAGCTATGTTCACAAGTCTCGTTAACAGCATTGCTGCATTTAGGGAACGAGGAAATACCGAGTGAGGTTAGGGATCATCCAACACTATGGCATACTATACAAACGTGGAGTAAGGTGAGGAAACTTGGTAAAATTAACACTTCAAGTTCCCCATTTCAACCCTTTATTGGAAATCCGAGATTCCTCCAGGGTCGCCCTCCGAGGATTTATGAAACATTGTCAATGCAGGGTTGTGCTTATGCTGCAGATCTAAAGGAGCCTGATTGGTCGTTGCTTTCTTACGAGAAGGCGGCACACCGATTTCCAGCTTTTGTGGGTCAGCCTTTTCTTGTTCTTCAGGCGCGTAGCTTGGCACAAAAATATCTTGTTGACAAGCCAAAGGGAGATCTTGGAGGAAGTGTGGATAACTTTCTTAGGAGGGCAAGAAGCCAGGCGTCCTCGACTAGTCAGGTTTATTCAATGTTGCGTACAGTTTGGACATGGGAGGGGAAAACAACAGGTCCAGCAAAATGGAAGGTAGACATGCCAGAGTTCGAGGTAAAGGATTTTTTACAAGCCACGCTGTTGCAACGTAAATTTCTGTCGTCCAGTAGCTACACAGATATGGCCTTGATGATTCTACATAGAGCATATATTACTCCAAAAATTCAATCAAAAATGGACACAAATGCCTTATACTCTTGTTCTAAATGTGGCATAAGAGACACTGACCTGTTTCACCACTTATGGGACTGTGTTCAGATACAGGGAGTATGGAGAAGCGTTCACTCAGTCTTACAAAACACATACAATATTCAGTTTGCTCTGACACCACAGTGGGCGATTTTTAACATGTTGGAGGAGACTCAACAAAGTCTTCCGAGAGGTACCAGGGCAATGTTAACTATTTGGGCCTCGGCCACTAGGAAAAGTATCCTACATCTCTGGGTAAATCCTGAAGCACCCTCTCTAGCGTTTATCCAAACAAAACTAATGTTCATATTCAAAATGGACTGGCGGGATGCACTGTCGAATAAGGAGAAGTTGACTAAGCGTTTCTTTGAAACATGGTCTTTATTTATACCTAACTTGGCTACAGTGCTTAAGGATAGACTTAAATCTCAGTTTGGACAGACCTCTTGGTACCTTCTTGAACTGCTCAATGGACACATACCAATTACATGTTACCATTTTAAGTTGCTTCTGGTCGCACGCAGAGCGGGGGGAGGGATGGGCGGGACTGTTTTGATTATAATGTCATCAATGAAATGCTCTTTGTATAAGAGCAGATTGTAAAAGAAACTCTGTTAAATTCCAATAAAAAGATGTTTAAAAAATAAAAAGAAGGAGGAAACCCAGCGTTTGGTGATGTCCATGGGTTCCAGACTTAAGGCAGTGATTGCCTCCAAAGGATTCGCAACAAAATATTGAAAATAAAATTTTTTTTTGGGTTTGGTTTATTTGTCCAATTACTTTTGACCTCCTAAAATGTGGAGTGTTTGTAAAGAAATGTGTACAATTCCTACAATTTCTATCAGATATTTTTGTTCAAACCTTCAAATTAAACGTTACAATGTGCACTTGAATTCTGTTGTAGAGGTTTCATTTCAAATCCAATGTTGTGGCATGCAGAGCCCAACTCGCAAAAATTGTGTCACTGTCCAAATATTTCTGGACCTAACTGTATGTATATATATATATATATATATATATATGACTATGTCAGCAACTATCTATATTCAATACAGACACCTAAATATTAATTTAAGTACTGTTATCAATAAGCTATGCCCTCCAATATAGACAGGACTGTCATCATATATAATATGTCCCATTATAAAGTGTTTGATAACTAGATGTATTAATTTTAATGTTTTTACACAGTGTCTGCATTTGTCTTTACATTCTCAAAATCTATCTTTTTATATAGGATTTAGCATTCCTGTGAATCATTAACGTAATATTTAGCTACATAACAATTTTTTAGAACTGCTTCACATCTATGTTGCATAGTCACCAAATTCTGATGTGGCGCCCCTGCGGCTTCAGGCACCACAGTGTACTGCACTTCACTTAAGGTCCAGTATTCATCATGGATACGGAGGAGTTCGTCGCCAGTAACAACTACCATCACATTCAACCAACACATATACACGGGAGTACTGCCACTGGGACCGGACTAGGGTAGGTGCTGGGGTGGCCATAGTGAGGTATGGGACCTCATGCCCACTAGTTCTGTGACCTGGGAGTCGAGGCAACCACAGTGGAAGCGAGGAGCCATCCAACTCACAATAGGCAGTCAGCACCAGACACTGTCCGTGTAAGGTCACACTCAGAAGCAGACAAGCCAAGAAGCAAAGACACGAACAGACAGGGGCCCATGGTCTGGAGCTGGAGGCTCAACCTGGGTTCTTAGGAAAGAAGGGGAATTCCAGGGTATGCGGGGAGTGCGGATGGAACCCGTGACCCGCTCCACGGACCAGGAGCTGGGGTGGAGGGAAAACATCTAAAGGTGACGCACAGAAGGAAACACCGGCCTCGTCCTCCGAAGTATCCGGGATCGGCTGAAGCCCATTACAGCGTAGCCCGGTGCTCCAAAAGCAGTGTGCTACTAGAGAGAAAAGACCTTGAACTGCTTTATCTGTGTCATCCATTTTCTGCTGGAACTTCCAGTATCGCGCTCCTGCATCGACAGAGACTACTACCGCCATCATCCTTCATGGGGCATAGCTCTGCCTGTGGAGAGCTGTACTATCTGAGCTGCATAGTCATCCACCCCAGAAGAGAGAAGCAATCCCGCAGCGGTGGCTAATAACTGTCCTCACACCACAGGTGGCTTCACAAACTACTACTCCCATAATCTCCTTCCCAAAGCTTTATTGACACCGCCGGGCGAGGCCACCGCGGCGTCCCAGGAGAAGAACCGTGGCCTTTTGACGAGTAAGCACCCAACCCCACGGGTGCGTCACTGGCACCTGTCAACTCTTTTTCCAGCCCAGAATGCTTTGACTACATCCCCCAATTTATCTCCATTTGTTGGCTTTGCCTCAGAAACACCATTTTTTATGTCACCCCACAAGTGTTCTATTGGATCATGGGCTCATTCAGACGACCATTCCGTTTGTCCTTCTCAATTCCTTTTTTTGCGGACCTACTGACAAGACTATCTTTTCAATGTGTTTTGTGTAGGATCAAATGCCATATAGAAGCACGTCTGTGTGCCATCAGTTCGATAAAAATACACATCGGTGTCCGTATGTCCGTTCCATTACTGTGGAATATGTCCAATTCTGTTCCACAAATGCGGACCGTGACACAACACAAGTCAATGGGTCTGCAAAATCCCCGTACGATACACGGAAGTACTTCTGTGTGGCTTCCGTCTATCGGTGCCCCTGCAGTCTGTCTCACACTCCCCCGCCAGCCCCGCAGCGGCTCACAGCAGTATGCAAGCAGTTGAGAGGATGATAAGCACTGCCGTCTCAAGGTTAGTAAAGTTCATTACCTGTACTGATGAAGTCCGTTGAACTTGTGACGTCAGCGCTCATCACTGAGTTCCATGCATTCAGCCATATCACCTCAAGTCTCATGAGCGGCCCGAGGCTGTGAGTACCGGTGGGATCATAGGCTGCTCGCCATACTTTGCGTGCCAACGCTGCGGTCATTGAACTCAGTTACGAGCTCTAACATCAGAAGTTCAGCGCAGTTCATCACTGCAGCTAATTAACTGAGCTAACCTCACAACGTCGGCGCTTGCCATGCCCTGCCGTGACCTGGCCTGACCTAATGATGTTAGCTCAGGTCAATACACTGCTCTCCCAGTCAATGGTGAACATTCTGTTCTTCACTGACTGTGACAGTGAGTATGGATCGTCGTAGGAGACTCTTATTGGATTACACCTGACCCGGATTTGTTTTTTTCTTTCAATAAATTGGTGAAAGAGGGAAAGTGTTGGGGATTGTTTTTTCAATAAAAAATTTGTTTGTCCTTTATTTTTTTCATTACTGACTGGTTTATTGATGTCAGGTATCTGATAGATGCCATGACATAACTTAAATCTGTGCTTGATGCCAGCAGACCTTACACAGCTGGTATCAACCCCATATATTACCAGATTTGCCACTGCACCAGGGCAACAGGATGAGCTGATGCAAAGCAACAGGATTGGCACATCTAATGGATACGCCACTTCTGAGGCAGCTGCGGCCTGCTATTTTTAGGCTGGGGTGTGTCCAATAATCGTGGACCTCCTTAGTCTGAGAATACCAGACCACAGCTGTCCTCTTTACCTTGGCTGTTGATCCAATTTGTGGGGGACCCCATATTTTTATTTTTTTTTTAAATTATTCATTTTTTGGCCAAGTACCAGGCTAAACACCCTTTAGTGCCACATCAAAGGCACTAAAGGGTGCAAGATTACAAAATGCAGTGGAGTGGGACATTATATGTCTTTCTCATCTATCTATCTTTCTAGTTTTAGACTGTATGTAACCCTTCCGTGTTTTTGTGGTCCGCAAAAAAAGGCACACAGACCGTATATGGAATGGAACGGAAGGAATACGCTTGTCACATGGATTTTCCAATGGATGCATCCGTTGAAACACAGGACCGTTGTTTGCAGACTGCAAAAACGGGGCGGTCGTGTGAATGTACAGTACCCTAAGGTCCGGGTATTGGACTTGCTGCTCCATAACCTCCATTTTGTTGGACTGGAAACAAAATTTTGGTTAGGGTTGTTGTCTTGTTGAAACACCCATTTCAAGGGCATTTGCTCTTCAGTGTAAGGCAACATGACCTCTTCAAGTATTGTGATATATGTAAACTGGTCCATGACCCCTGGTATGCGGTAAATAGGCCAGTATCATAGTAAGAGGAACTTGCCCATATCATGATGCTTGCACCACCATGCTTCACTGTCTTCAGCGTGTCCTGTGGCTTGAACTCAAGGCCACTTTATACGCAGAGATAAATCTTTGTCAGATCTGTGGTTGCAGTGAAATCATGGACATATTGTTCCATTTGTACACAGCCACAAACCTGGCACTGATTGTCCACAATTTCACTGCAACCACAGATTTGCCGCGGATTTATCTCTGTGTGTAAAGTGGCCTTTAGCGTTTGGGTGTCGTCTGACAAACTATCTGTGGCCCTTCGAGCAAAAAAGAACAATTTTACTTTCATCAGTCCACAAGATGTTTCTCCATTTCCCTTTATGCCAGTTGAGGTGCTCTTTGGCAAATTGTATCCACTTCAGTATATGTCTTTTTTTTAACAGTGGGACTTTGCAGGGGTGGCACACCTCAAAATTCCTGGCGTCACGAACAGGATATGAGCAGGACCCACTTACCTGGGTGATATGCGCCTTGAAAACCGAAAACCGCGAGTTTCCTGGAAATTCCGCCATCTGTTCGCCCCAAAAAGCCATCTTCCCCTCGAAAGAGCGCAAAGCAGAAGCCCTGCCCTTCGTCCTGAGTGTGAGGCCGGAACCGGAAGTTCCCAGAGGGCCACAGCATCGAGAAGAGTGCTGAGTGAAAACCAAGGGGGCGTGACGGCATGTAGCAGCAGCGGAAAAGAAGCAGGGAGTCCAGTACTCTGCCATAACATTCCTGGACAGCGCTGAGGCAAGATGGCGGAGCAGAGCTGGTCACCGAAACGTGCTGTTCCCGGGACCGCGACTTGGATCGAAGAAGAGATGGAGCAGCTGTGCAGGAGAATGCGGATGCAGTTCCTGTTTATACTGGACCACTTGAGGGAAGAGATGAGGAGCCTGGCGATGGCGGTGCGAGCCCGTGCGATTGAGATCCCATGTGAAGAGAGGGTAAGCAGTTACCCAGTCCCTGTTGATTACCCTAATCTGGCCAATGCAGCTGTGGTATCCGGACCGCCCCCAAACCCGTCCTCGGTGGACGCCGCGCTACCTACTTCCACCCCGGCAGCGGAATCATCAGCTCCTATACACGAAACTTCAGCTGCGGGAACCCCGGATTTGTCCCTTGACCAAGTCACGACAGCGGTCACCCTGACACCGGCCAGACCAGACTCGACCGCATTAGCGGGCCAGTCTTCAGAGGTGGAGCACCCGGACTCTGCAACCCCGGCTGCAGAGCAGTGGGTTCTTCTATTTAACAAGGCGGAAGTGGAGCCTGGAGAGCTACCGGTTCCACCGCCGCGCGACATCTCTACGGCTGTTGGGGCCGCAAGAGTGCACCTGAAGCTAGAGCCAGCTAGGGAGCAGAGGCCGGACGCTGACGCCCCCTACTGGGAGCGAGCACTTTAGCCAATTGTCAACAAGCAGCCCCTGGAGATTGTGGCTCTGGACCATGTCAAATTGACCCCCAGCAGGAGTGGATAAACGTATGCACTCACGATAGTCGACCATTGCTCACGGTTCTTGGTGGTGGTACCCGTTAAAGATTTGACTGCCAGCACCGCGTTCCAGGCACACTTCTGTAGGCCGCATGGGTACCCCGATCGAGTCCTTAAGGATCAAGGCCTTGCATTCAAGCTGAAATCTTCCAGGAGTTCTGCAGTCTGTACGGGTGCAAAAGAAGGGAATTTTGTTTACTTACCGTAAATTCCTTTTCTTCTAGCTCCAATTGGGAGACCCAGACAATTGGGTGTATAGGCTATGCCTCCGGAGGCCGCACAAAGTATTACACTAAAAGTGTAAAGCCCCTCCCCTTCTGCCTATACACCCCCCATGCTCCCACGGGCTCCTCAGTTTTGGTGCAAAAGCAAGAAGGAGGATAAAAAATTATAAATTGGTTTAAAGTAAATTCAATCCGAAGGAATATCGGAGAACTGAAACCATTCAACATGAACAACATGTGTACAGAAAAAAACAGGGGCGGGTGCTGGGTCTCCCAATTGGAGCTAGAAGATAAGGAATTTACGGTAAGTAAACAAAATTCCCTTCTTCTTTGTCGCTCCATTGGGAGACCCAGACAATTGGGACGTCCAAAAGCAGTCCCTGGGTGGGTAAATAATACCTCATAATAGAGCCGTAACGGCTCCGTCCTACAGGTGGGCAACCGCCGCCTGAAGGACTCGCCTACCTAGGCTGGCATCCGCCGAAGCATAGGTATGCACCTGATAGTGTTTCGTGAAAGTGTGCAGGCTCGACCAGGTAGCTGCCTGACACACCTGCTGAGCCGTAGCCTGGTGCCGCAAGGCCCAGGACGCTCCCACGGCCCTGGTAGAATGGGCCTTCAGCCCTGAGGGAACCGGAAGCCCCGAGGAACGATAAGCTTCGAGAATTGGTTCCTTGATCCACCGAGCCAGGGTTGATTTGGAAGCTTGTGTCCCTTTACGCTGGCCAGCGACAAGGACAAAGAGTGCATCCGAGCGGCGCAGGGACGCCGTACGAGAAATGTAGAATCTGAGTGCTCTCACCAGATCTAACAAGTGCAAATCCTTTTCACATTGGTGAAATGGATGAGGACAAAAAGAGGGTAAGGAGATATCCTGATTGAGATGAAAGGGGGATACCACCTTAGGGAGAAATTCCGGAACCGGACGCAGGACCACCTTGTCCTGGTGAAAAACCAGGAAAGGGGCTTTGCATGACAACGCTGCTAGCTCAGACACTCTCCGAAGTGAAGTGACTGCAACTAGGAAAACCACTTTCTGCGAAAGGCGTGCAAGAGAAATATCCCTCATTGGCTCGAACGGTGGTTTCTGAAGAACCATCAGCACCCTGTTCAGATCCCAGGGTTCTAACGGACGTTTGTAAGGAGGGACGATGTGACAAACCCCCTGCAGGAACGTGCGTACCTGTGGAAGTCTGGCCAGGCGCTTCTGAAAAAACACAGAGAGCGCAGAGACTTGTCCCTTAAGGGAGCCGAGCGACAAACCCTTTTCCAATCCGGATTGAAGAAAGGACAGAAAAGTGGGCAAGGCAAATGGCCAGGGAGAAAAACCCTGATCAGAGCACCACGACAAGAATATTTTCCACGTCCTGTGGTAGATCTTGGCGGACGTTGGTTTCCTAGCCTGTCTCATAGTGGCAATGACCTCTTGAGATAATCCTGAAGACGCTAAGATCCAGGACTCAATGGCCACACAGTCAGGTTGAGGGCCGCAGAATTCAGATGGAAAAACGGCCCTTGAGACAGCAAGTCTGGTCGGTCTGGTAGTGCCCACGGTTGGCCGACCGTGAGATGCCGCAGATCTGGGTACCACGACCTCCTCGGCCAGTCTGGAGCGACGAGGATGGCGCGGCGGCAGTCGGCCCTGATTTTGCGTAACACTCTGGGCAACAGTGCCAGCGGAGGAAACACATAAGGGAGTTGAAACTGCGACCAATCTTGAACTAAGGCGCCTGCCGCCAGAGCTCTGTGATCGTGAGAACGTGCCATGAATGCCGTGACCTTGTTGTTGTGCCGGGACGCCATGAGGTCGACGTCCGGCACCCCCCAGCGGCAACAGATCTCCTGAAACACGTCCGGGTGAAGGGACCATTCCCCTGCGTCCATGCCCTGGCGACTGAGATAATCTGCTTCCCAGTTTTCCACGCCTGGGATGTGAACTGCAGAGATGGTGGAGGCCGTGGCTTCCACCCACATCAAAATCCGCCGGACTTCCTGGAAGGCTTGCCGACTGCGTGTGCCGCCTTGGTGGTTGATGTATGCCACCGCTGTGGAATTGTCCGACTGAATTCGGATCTGCTTGCCTTCAAGCCACTGCTGGAACGCTTTCAGGGCAAGATACACTGCCCGTATCTCCAGAACATTGATCTGAAGTGAGGACTCTTGCTGGGTCCACGTACCCTGAGCCCTGTGGTGTAGAAAGACCGCTCCCCACCCTGACAGACTCGCGTCCGTCGTGACCACCTCCCAGGATGGGGGTAGGAAGGATTTCCCCTTCGATAATGAAGTGGGAAGAAGCCACCACCGAAGGGAAGCTTTGGTCGCCTGAGAGAGTGAGACGTTCCTGTCGAGGGACGTCGGCTTCCTGTCCCATTTGCGTAGGATGTCCCATTGAAGAGGACGCAGGTGAAACTGCGCGAAAGGGACTGCCTCCATTGCTGCCACCATCTTCCCCAGGAAGTGCATGAGGCGCCTCAAGGGGTGTGCCTGACCTTGGAGGAGAGATTGCACCCCTTTCTGTAGTGAACGCTGCTTGATCAGCGGAAGTTTCACTATCGCTGAGAGGGTATGAAACTCCATGCCAAGATATGTCAGCGATTGGGCCGGTGTCAGATTTGACTTTGGAAAATTGATGATCCACCCGAAACTCTGGAGAGTCTCCAGAGTAGCGTCGAGGCTGTGTTGGCATGCCTCTTGAGAGGGTGCCTTGATCAGCAGATCGTCCAAGTAAGGGATCACCGAGTGACCCTGAGAGTGGAGGACCGCTACTACAGTAGCCATAACCTTGGTGAAAACCCGTGGGGCTGTTGCCAGGCCGAACGGCAGTGCCACGAACTGCAGGTGTTCGTCTCCTATGGCGAAGCGCAAGAAGCGCTGGTGCTCTGGAGCAATCGGTACGTGGAGATAAGCATCTTTGATATCGATCGATGCAAGGAAATCTCCTTGGGACATTGAGGCGATGACGGAGCGGAGGGATTCCATCCGGAACCGCCTGGTCTTTACGTGTTTGTTGAGCAGTTTCAGGTCCAGGACGGGACGGAAAGACCCGTCCTTCTTTGGAACCACAAACAGGTTGGAGTAAAAACCGTGACCCTGTTGCTGCAGAGGAACAGGGACCACCACTCCTTCTGCCTTCAGAGTGCCCAACGCCTGCAGAAGAGCCTCGGCTCGCTCGGGAGGCGGGGATGACCTGAAGAATCGAGTCGGGGGACGAGAGGTGAACTCTATCTTGTAACCGTGAGACAGAATGTCTCTCACCCAACGGTCTTTTACCCGTGGCAGCCAGGTGTCGCAAAAGCGGGAGAGCCTGCCACCGACCGAGGATGCGGAGTGAGGAGGCCGAAAGTCATGAGGAAGCCGCTTTGGTAGCGGCACCTCCGGTGGTCTTTTTAGGACGTGACTTACATTGCCATGAATCGGAGTTCCTCTGATCCTTCTGAGGCCTTTTGGACGAGGAGAATTGGGACCTGCCCGCGCCCCGAAAGGACCGAAACCTCGACTGCCCCCTCCTCTGTTGGGGTATGTTCGGTTTGGGCTGGGGTAAGGATGTATCCTTTCCCTTGGATTGTTTGATGATTTCATCCAAACGCTCGCCAAACAATCGGTCGCCAGAAATCGGCAAACTGGTTAAGCGCTTTTTGGAAGCAGAATCTGCCTTCCATTCCCGTAGCCACAAGGCCCTGCGGAGTACCACCGAATTGTCGGCTGCAACCGCCGTACGGCTCGCAGAGTCCAGGACAGCATTAATAGCGTAAGACGCAAATGCCGTCGTCTGAGCGGTTATGGACGCCACTTGCGGCGCGGACGTGCGTGTGGCTGCGTCAATTTGCGCTTGACCTGCTGAGATAGCTTGTAGCGCCCATACGGCTGCGAATGCTGGGGCAAAAGAAGCGCCGATAGCTTCATAGATGGATTTCAACCAGAGCTCCATCTGCCTGTCAGTGGCATCTTTGAGCGAAGCCCCATCTTCCACTGCCAGTATGGATCTAGCCGCCAGTCTGGAGATTGGAGGATCCACCTTGGGACACTGAGTCCAACCTTTGACCACGTCAGGGGGAAAGGGATAACGTGTATCCTTAAGGCGCTTAGAAAAACGCTTATCTGGACAAGCACGGTGATTCTGGACTGCCTCTCTGAAATCAGAGTGGTCCAGAAACATACTCGGTGTACGCTTGGGAAACCTGAAACGGAATTTCTCCTGCTGAGAAGCTGACTCCTCCACTGGAGGAGCTGAGGGAGAAATATCCAACATTTGATTGATGGACGCAATAAGATCGTTCACTATGGCGTCCCCGTCAGGAGTATCAAGATTGAGAGCGGCCTCAGGATCAGAATCCTGATCAGCTGTCTCCGCTTCATCATCCAGAGATTCCCCCCGCTGAGACCCTGAACAATATGAAGATGTCGAGGGAATTTCCAAGCGAGCTCGCTTAGTCGGTCTGGGGCTGGGGTCTGTGTCAGAGACCTCACCCTGGGATCTATGAGACACCCCGGGGGGACCTTGCTGGTCCAACTGAGGGGGGCTAGGGAGCAATGATTCAACAGTGCCCCTGTGCTGAGATACCGGTCTGGACTGCAAGGCTTCTAGTATCTTAGCCATAGTCTCAGAGAGTTTATCCGTAAAGACTGCAAACTCCGTCCCTGTCACCTGGACAGTGTCCGCAGGTGGCTCCCCCTGGGCCCCCCTTAGCAGAGGCTCCGGCTGAGTAAGTGCCACAGGGGCCGAGCAGTGCACACAATGAGGGTCAGTGGAACCTGCCGGCAGCGGGGTCGTACATGCGGCGCAGGCAGCATAATAAGCCTGTGGTTTGGCACCCCTGCCTTTTGTGGGCGCCATGCTGTTGTCTTCCCTGAGCAACACAATAGGGTATATAGCCAGAATCAACTGTGCACCATACAGTGTAAAGTATATCCTATAAACATATAATTTATAATTACACTTCTGCACAAATGGGGCTAGCACCACAGGTGCTGCTTATCACCCGCTTAAAGCGGTTGTGAGGCCACCAGAATCCCTGCCTGGGTCTCCCAGAATCTGTCCCCCTCTGCAGCGTTCAAGGAGCTGACAGGAATGGCTGCCGGCGTCCTGAGGAGAGGAGGAAGCCGTGGGCGTGACCCAGAAAGTGCGGGAACTGGTGCCCCACTGTGCACAGTGAGAGGGGTGGAGTATGCAAAGCATGCTCCAGCCCTCAGTGCTGCTCGTCCTGTGCAGCGTCCCGCCCTTCCCCTGACTGGCAGGGCTGGGGGCGGGAGGAAAAAAGACTAGGCCGCAAAAGCCGGGGACTCGAGTAATAAGCGCGGCCGCCGTACAAGCGCGGCCGGCGCGGAAGTCCCCGGCGCACTACAAGTCCCAGCCGCGCCGCAGTGTTAACAAAGGCAGCGGCGGTAAGCGCGGTAGTCCCCATACACAAACACACTCAGCGACGCTGCAGTGTGTAATGGCACATTTAACCCGGTCAGCGCCGCGGTCCCCGGTGCACTAGCACACCCAGCAATGCTGGAGTGTTGCTGTGCGCGGTCCCCACGGGGACACAGAGTACCTCCAAGTAGCAGGGCCATGTCCCTGAACGATACTCGGCTCCTATCCAGCAGAGTCCTCAGGAGCTGTGGATGGAGCACGGCCTCAGTGCCTGGAGACCGATAGGATCCCACTTCACCCAGAGCCCTAAGGGGGATGGGGAAGGAAAACAGCATGTGGGCTCCAGCCTCCGTACCTGCAATGGATACCTCAACCTTAACAACACCGCCGACAAGAGTGGGGTGAGAAGGGAGCATGCTGGGGGCCCTATATGGGCCCACTTTTCTTCCATCCGACATAGTCAGCAGCTGCTGCTGACTAATCTGTGGAGCTGTGCGTGCATGTCTGCCTCCTTCGCACAAAGCAAAAAACTGAGGAGCCCGTGGGAGCACGGGGGGTGTATAGGCAGAAGGGGAGGGGCTTTACACTTTTAGTGTAATACTTTGTGCGGCCTCCGGAGGCATAGCCTATACACCCAATTGTCTGGGTCTCCCAATGGAGCGACAAAGAAAGATAAGCACCACACCCTATCATACGCAGACGAAATGGGATGTGTGAGAAGTTGAACCACCTAGTGATCAATCTGTTGAAAACCCTTCCTCTTGAGCAGCGGAACCAGTGGCCTGAAAAACTACCAGACCTTGTGGACATCTATAACAACATCCCGGTGGGATCCACCAAAAGTACCCCAGCTTATCTGATGAGAGCTAGATCTGGAAGACTTCCCGTGGACTTGGGAGATGGAGGTCGAATTGCCCGAAACCCTCGTGCCTGGAGCGGATTGGGACTCGCGTCGCCAGATCCAGTACAAACAGATTCAGAAGTCCGTTGACGAGAGTTTGAATCAAACCCGGAAACGGCAAGAAAGAAACTTTAACAAGCAAAAGCAACCACCTTCGCCCGTGGCGAGATTGTATTAAAAAGGAACAGAAAGCTGCACAAACTAGATGATCAGTGGGAAAAGGAGCCATATGTGGTAGAGCCATCCATCTTTGATAACCAGAAGACCTGCCTAATCAGCAAGGATCAAGGAAGGACCACATCTACGGTATCCCGAGACCATCTGAAGAAGTGCCCAGATCCCTTAAGGGTGGCAGATGAACCTCAGCCTCAAGTGGTGGAAGGAAAGAAGAGGATGATCCATACCATCCTAGGTGACTTTCCGGAAGATTGGCGTATGCAGAATGGAGCAGTAGTAGTCCCTGTGTTAACATTCCCACAACCCGTGGAAGAACTAGAACAGGAAAGGCTTACTGACACTGCACCCACTCCAGCACCTAGAGTAGCGCCTGTACCCTTGCCACGCACACGTAGGGTCCTACCTGCTACACCCAACACTGAGGGCGAGGAACCTGTAGAGGAGTATTGTCGTGCCACCAGGGGGGGATGAGGGTCTAGAGTTGAGGTCAACCCGTGCTAACTTTGGTCAGCCCCCACGGAGGTATCGTGAAGAATGCTAGAGGTACCAGTAATGTTTAATGTTGTAACAGAAATTGCTAGGTATCGGTGTTTTGTTATTTTACTAAGTTTTTTATTTTTCATGTAGAGATTTTTAGAAAATGAGTGTCTAATCAACAGGGTCTAAATGAAAAGAGTGAAAGTTACCTGATTTGCGAGAAGATTGGCTATAATGCGTACAACCGGTACATGGACTTCGTTAATTATATATAGTAAAAATGGACCACGGTCACAGGACTGGTTGTGACCAACACGAACTTGTGTTTTTGTAAATAGTTGCACCTCCTGTGCCCACCAGAGTCGTCTATTACAACGCCCGTGACCTTAACCTGGTCACGGACCCACAATAGGTTTGCAGGGGGTCAGGTTGTTTGGTTGGCGAGTTAATTGGATTCGGGACATTGGGACTGGACTGTTGCAGGAAGAGGCTGCAACGGGGCAGGTTGAGCCTCCTCTACTACTGAAACCGGTAGCGTTCCACCGTTGGAGAGATTAACTCACAAAAGTTTCCCGTAACGTTTAAGTAACCAGCCTCCCTAATAAGTGATGTATTGTGTGAATAAAAATGTTTCTTTTTTCTACTTTAGTTTAAAAAAAAATAAATAATAAACCTCTGATGTACTGTAGCTCGGGGACGAGCTACGTTTAACCAAGGGGGAATGTGACGCCCTGGCCAATCAGGTCATCACAGGGTATTGTGCAATCTGCCCTTCTGTGCAATATCCACCTCATCCTTGGTTATGGGTCCCTAACCAATGGTGTTGCCAAAACCAGCTAATCAAAATCCTAGGAACACTCTGCACCACACCCACCAGTGGACAGCATGACAAGGGGCACAGTATTGTCATGGAGGACAGTCAGAGGTCTTTTACGATTACTGGGCTGGGACCAGGGCACCTTGGTCAGGGAGTAACTTCAGGCAACCTGACATTTCACCCGACGAGAACGGAGCCTTCAAGATCCGCTCTACACCCGCTCCAAAATTGGGGTACTAGCGCAACGAGGGGGATAGGACTTTCCACTAAAACGGTCCAGGAAATCCCAAGCGTGAACCCTGAGAGCAAGCTCCCTCAGTTAGTCACACTGGGGAGCGGGACCCGATTAGTTTCAAGCTATAGGGGCCAACTAGAAGAGAACAAGGTGCCAAGGGAAGGTCACAGATCATCAGGCAACACCAGCAGAAACAGGACCCAAACGTGCTCCCCCTCAGCGGCGTCCAGTTTACTAAAGTTGTCTGTGTCAACTTTATGGCCTGAGTGAGTACGCAAGTGACCCCTACCTCCCCAACGGCACGTCCCGCCATCAGAGTCCCGGGCATTCCCCCTACCCGTGGAGGGTTTAAACACCTGGCTGCCCACTCCATCGCCACCGGGTACTCCCAGCTGCAGTGGTGGTACTCCACCTTACCACACACCACGGGTGGCATCACGAACTTTAAATACACCATCCCCTATAAATACCCCCTTTATTCGAGCGGCCGCGCGACCCCCAGGTCCAGACGCCCTCGTGCCACCGCGGATCCGAGCAGCCCGGCTGCTGACGTGGTGGCGGCTCAGTCTCCATCTGCCTCATAGTGAATTTTCAGTCAGGGGTTCTGTCTGAAGCCCGTGTTTCAGAGATTTTCACGGATTCTCCTGTTTAAGAGCTCAGCTTTAAGTTCAGGATAAATGTGCGCCGAGCCCTTTTGCGATCTTTGGGAGGCACAAGGAACAAATCCACAGGTGGTCAATAAATTCTTTATTTAGTTTTTACACAGTTCACTGTGCGGTATACATGATTAGACGTTGCAATTACACCAGTTACGGATTTATATTGTGTGTCTTTAGATTTGGGTGAAAACCCTTTTTCTAAAAAAAAAAAAACCAAAAAACCTTTTTGCATCAAACTATTTTGAGAGCTTTCATTTTTCTTTGTCTAGTAAAACAGTCATTAACACCAACCAGACCACTATATATATATATATATATATATATAGAGGCTCAATTGCACCAACCATGAACATACCACCAAAAAGATATGTGCAAGCCAAGTAGTAAAAGCATATAATTTTTATTACATTAAATAACCAAAAAATATAAACAAACAATGGATCAGCCCAGAAGGACGGATGATATAATGGGAGACATAGGGCACTTGTTATTGAATACCGGATTATCAAAAGGATAGGCAATGCATATTAAAGTAAGAGCAATCTAACTGGCTACAGCCCCCTATAAGTAGTTATAGTAGTTATAAATATATATGTATATATACTACGGGACTGCAACCAGAAGCAGCATTAACATCAAAACGTATGAAGGGCATTTACCAACGAGTCCGGAGAAGTAATAGTGCCGCAGCCTCCCACCAACACACTAAAACACTATTCAATAACAAGTGCCCTATGTCTCCCATTATATCATCCGTCCTTCTGGGCTGATCCATTGTTTGTTTATATTTTTTGGTTATTTAATGTAATAAAAATTATATGCTTTTACTACTTGGCTTGCACATATCTTTTTGGTGGTATAGTAAAACAGTCATGTAAGATTGTGTTTGCCACAGCAATAGTTTACATTTTTATTGTTAACATTTACATGCACATACCATTTTTTAATTGCTTTATATTAAGATTTTTAGTAGGCAGAATGAACAAATAAATAAACCCCCCCCCCACAAAAACATTAATTCAGGACTTTTTACACCGTTCCTCGTGTGTTACAAGATGGCTTTATTCTCATGATTACAGGGATACCGGATTTGTATTGTTTTTAGTGACTTTGCACAATAAAATATACTAATATAGAATATAACAAAATAATTTTTATGAGCTGTATATTTAGTTTTTTCTCATGATAGAGTTGTTTGGCATCTTTATTTTTGCAGGACAATTAAGTTTCTAGAATACCTTTTAATTTACACTTGTTTTTTCGATCATGTTGTAGTCCAATTTTTGTTTGATGCTTTGAGTAAAAAGTATAATGTAATTTTTGCTGTGTTCACTGAAGGGGTTAAATATTTTTCCAGTTTTATAGTTGGCTTGTTCCTGATGTTTGCTGAACAAATATATTTTATTTACATAAATGTACCTATCTATTTAGTGACAAAAAAAAGTGAAGTCTTTTTATAAATATTAACTAAGTGGGACTTTAACTTTTAGTACGCTCATTGCTGATATAATGTATAGCAATTAGGGATGATCGAATACTTCAATTATTCGCCTTTGCAAATATTTTCCAAATACCTCTCCGCCATTTGACCATTTGCGAGTATTCTATGCACAATGCAAGTCAATAGGAAACCCGAACAACTATTCACTACCATGTTTTTCCAAAAATAAGACCTCCTCCAAAAATAAGCCCTAGCAAGGATTTTCAGCATTTTCAGAGAAAGGCTTAAATATAAGCCCTCCCCCGAAAACAAGCCCTAGTCCCGGATCAATAATGAAGTGTCCGTGCAGCTAAAAAAAAAGTTAGATACTGCAGGACACTTCATTATACACAGCGGCACCCGGCAATCACACTCACCCGACACTGAGCGGCAGGACCTGCAGTGATCGCACACGCATCCACCTCATCCAGCGACACCGATCTCTTCTCACCAGGAGAATCCTGAGGGGCAGTAAAGCGCGACGATCTGCTGTGTGTGTGGCTGTGTGTGTGTGTGTGTGTGTGTGTGTGTGTGTGTGTGTGTGTGTGTGTGTGTGTGTGGCTGTGTGTGTGTGTGTGTGTGGCTGTGTGTGTGTGTGTGTGTGGCTGTGTGTGTGTGGCTGTGTGTGTGTGGCTGTGTGTGTGTGGCTGTGTGTGTGTGTGTGTGTGTGTGTCTGTGTGTGTGTGTGTGTGTGTGTGTGTGTGTGTGTGTGTGTCTGTGTGTGTGTCTGTGTGTGTGTGTGTGGCTGTGTGTGTGTGTGTGGCTGTGTGTGTGTGTGTGTGTGTGTGTGTGTGGCTGTGTGTGTGTGTGGCTGTGTGTAGCTGTGTGTGTGTGTGTGGCGCTGTGTGTGTGTGTGTGTGTGTGTGGCTGTGTGTGTGTGTGTGTGTGGCTGTGTGTGTGTGGCTGTGTGTGGCTGTGTGTGTGTGTGGCTGTGTGTGGCTGTGTGTGTGTGTGTGGCTGTGTGTGTGTGTGTGGCTGTGTCTGTGTGTGTGGCTGTGTCTGTGTGTGTGTGGCTGTGTCTGTGTGTGTGTGGCTGTGTGTGTGTGTGTGTGTGGCTGTGTGTGTGTGTGTGTGTGGCTGTGTGTGTGTGTGTGTGTGGCTGTGTGTGTGTGTGTGTGTGGCTGTGTGTGTGTGTGTGTGTGTGGCTGTGTGTGTGGCTGTGTGTGGGGCTGTGTGTGTGTGTGTGGGGCTGTGTGTGTGTGTGTGGGGCTGTGTGTGTGTGTGTGTGGGGCTGTGTGTGTGTGTGTGTGGGGCTGTGTGTGTGTGTGTGTGGGGCTGTGTGTGTGTGTGTGTGGGGCTGTGTGTGTGTGTGTGGGGCTGTGGGTGTGTGGGGCTGTGGGTGTGTGGGGCTGTGTGTGTGGGTGTGTGGGGCTGTGTGTGTGGGTGTGTGGGGCTGTGTGTGTGGGTGTGTGGGGCTGTGTGTGTGTGGCTGTGTGTGTGTGGCTGTGTGTGTGTGGCTGTGTGTGGGTGTGGCTGTGTGTGTGTGTGGCTGTGTGTGTGTGTGGCTGTGTGTGTGGGTGTGTGTGGCTGTGTGTGTGGGTGTGTGTGGCTGTGTGTGTGGGTGTGTGTGGCTGTGTGTGTGGGTGTGTGGGGCTGTGTGTGTGGGTGTGTGTGGCTGTGTGTGTGTGGCTGTGTGTGTGTGGCTGTGTGTGTGTGGCTGTGTGTGTGGGTGTGGCTGTGTGTGGGTGTGGCTGTGTGTGGCTGTGTGTGTGTGGCTGTGTGTGTGTGGCTGTGTGTGTGTGGCTGTGTGTGTGTGGCTGTGTGTGTGTGGCTGTGTGTGTGTGGCTGTGTGTGTGTGGCTGTGTGTGTGTGTGTGTGTGGCTGTGTGTGTGTGGCTGTGTGTGTGTGTGTGGCTGTGTGTGTGTGTGTGGCTGTGTGTGTGTGTGTGGCTGTGTGTGTGTGTGTGGCTGTGTGTGTGTGTGTGGCTGTGTGTGTGTGGGTGTGGCTGTGTGTGTGTGTGTGGCTGTGTGTGGGTGTGGCTGTGTGTGGGTGTGGCTGTGTGTGGGTGTGGCTGTGTGTGGGTGTGGCTGTGTGTGGGTGTGGCTGTGTGTGGGTGTGGCTGTGTGTGGCTGGTGTGTGTGTGTGTGTGTGTGGCTGTGTGTGTGTGTGTGGCTGTGTGTGTGTGTGTGGCTGTGTGTGTGTGTGTGGCTGTGTGTGTGTGGCTGTGTGTGTGTGTGTGGCTGTGTGTGTGTGTGTGGCTGTGTGTGTGTGTGTGGCTGTGTGTGTGTGTGTGGCTGTGTGTGTGTGTGGCTGTGTGTGTGTGTGGCTGTGGCTGTGTGTGTGTGGCTGTGTGTGTGTGTGGCTGTGTGTGTGGGTGTGTGTGTGGCTGTGTGTGTGTGGCTGTGTGTGTGTGGCTGTGTGTGTGTGGCTGTGTGTGTGTGGCTGTGTGTGTGTGGCTGTGTGTGTGTGTGGCTGTGTGTGTGTGGCTGTGTGTGTGTGTGGCTGTGTGTGTGTGGCTGTGTGTGTGTGTGGCTGTGTGTGTGTGTGGCTGTGGGTGTGTCTGTGTGTGTGTGTGTCTGTGTGTGTGTGGCTGTGTGTGTGTGTGTGGCTGTGTGTGTGTGTGTGGCTGTGTGTGTGTGTGGCTGTGTGTGTGTGTGGCTGTGTGTGTGTGTGGCTGTGTGTGTGTGTGTGGCTGTGTGTGTGTGTGGCTGTGTGTGTGTGTGGCTGTGTGTGTGTGTGGCTGTGTGTGTGTGGCTGTGTGTGTGTGTGTGGCTGTGTGTGTGTGGCTGTGTGTGTGTGTGTGGCTGTGTGTGTGTGTGGCTGTGTGTGGCTGTGTGTGTGTGTGTGTGGCTGTGTGTGTGGCTGTGTGTGTGTGTGGGCTGTGTGTGTGTGTGGCTGTGTGTGTGTGTGGCTGTGTGTGGGTGGGGCTGTGTGTGTGGGGCTGTGTGTGTGTGGCTGTGTGTGTGTGGCTGTGTGTGGGTGTGGCTGTGTGTGGGTGTGGCTGTGTGTGTGTGGCTGTGTGTGTGTGGCTGTGTGTGTGTGGCTGTGTGTGTGTGGCTGTGTGTGTGTGTGGCTGTGGCTGTGTGTGTGGCTGTGGCTGTGTGTGTGTGTGTGGCTGTGTGTGTGTGTGTGGCTGTGTGTGTGTGTGTGGCTGTGTGTGTGTGTGTGGCTGTGTGTGTGTGTGTGGCTGTGTGTGTGTGTGTGGCTGTGTGTGTGTGTGTGGCTGTGTGTGTGTGTGGCTGTGTGTGTGTGTGGCTGTGGGTGTGTCTGTGTGTGTGTGTGTCTGTGTGTGTGTGGCTGTGTGTGTGTGTGTGGCTGTGTGTGTGTGTGTGGCTGTGTGTGTGTGTGGCTGTGTGTGTGTGTGGCTGTGTGTGTGTGTGGCTGTGTGTGTGTGTGGCTGTGTGTGTGTGTGGCTGTGTGTGTGTGTGGCTGTGTGTGTGTGGCTGTGTGTGTGTGTGTGGCTGTGTGTGTGTGTGGCTGTGTGTGTGTGTGTGGCTGTGTGTGTGTGTGGCTGTGTGTGGCTGTGTGTGTGTGTGGGGCTGTGTGTGTGTGTGGCTGTGTGTGTGTGTGGCTGTGTGTGGGTGGGGCTGTGTGTGTGGGGCTGTGTGTGTGTGGCTGTGTGTGTGTGGCTGTGTGTGGGTGTGGCTGTGTGTGGGTGTGGCTGTGTGTGTGGCTGTGTGTGTGTGGCTGTGTGTGTGTGGCTGTGTGTGTGTGGCTGTGTGTGTGTGGCTGTGTGTGTGTGTGGCTGTGGCTGTGTGTGTGTGTGTGGCTGTGTGTGTGTGTGTGGCTGTGTGTGTGTGTGTGGCTGTGTGTGTGTGTGTGGCTGTGTGTGTGTGTGTGGCTGTGTGTGTGTGTGTGGCTGTGTGTGTGTGTGTGGCTGTGTGTGTGTGTGGCTGTGTGTGTGTGTGGCTGTGTGTGTGTGTGGCTGTGTGTGTGTGTGGCTGTGTGTGTGTGTGGCTGTGTGTGTGTGTGGCTGTGTGTGTGTGTGGCTGTGTGTGTGTGTGTGGCTGTGGGTGTGGCTGTGTGTGTGTGTGTGGCTGTGTGTGTGTGTGGCTGTGGGTGTGTCTGTGTGTGTGTGTGTCTGTGTGTGTGTGGCTGTGTGTGTGTGTGTGGCTGTGTGTGTGTGTGGCTGTGTGTGTGTGTGGCTGTGTGTGTGTGTGGCTGTGTGTGTGTGTGGCTGTGTGTGTGTGGCTGTGTGTGTGTGTGTGGCTGTGTGTGTGTGTGTGGCTGTGTGTGTGTGTGGCTGTGTGTGTGTGTGTGGCTGTGTGTGTGTGTGTGTGGCTGTGTGTGTGGCTGTGTGTGTGTGTGGGGCTGTGTGTGTGTGTGGCTGTGTGTGTGTGTGGCTGTGTGTGGGTGGGGCTGTGTGTGGGTGGGGCTGTGTGTGTGGGGCTGTGTGTGTGTGGCTGTGTGTGTGTGGCTGTGTGTGGGTGTGGCTGTGTGTGGGTGTGGCTGTGTGTGTGGCTGTGTGTGTGTGGCTGTGTGTGTGTGGCTGTGTGTGTGTGGCTGTGTGTGTGTGGCTGTGTGTGTGTGTGTGGCTGTGGCTGTGTGTGTGTGTGTGGCTGTGTGTGTGTGTGTGGCTGTGGCTGTGTGTGTGGCTGTGTGTGTGTGTGGCTGTGTGTGTGGCTGTGTGTGTGTGTGGCTGTGTGTGTGTGGCTGTGTGTGTGTGGCTGTGTGTGTGTGTGTGTGTGTGTGTGTGGCTGTGTGTGTGGCTGTGTGTGTGTGGCTGTGTGTGTGTGTGGCTGTGTGTGTGTGTGTGGCTGTGTGTGTGTGTGTGGCTGTGTGTGTGTGTGGCTGTGTGTGTGTGTGGCTGTGTGTGTGTGTGGCTGTGTGTGTGTGTGTGGCTGTGTGTGTGTGTGTGGCTGTGTGTGTGTGTGTGGCTGTGTGTGTGTGTGGCTGTGTGTGTGTGGCTGTGTGTGTGTGGCTGTGTGTGTGTGTGTGGCTGTGTGTGTGTGTGTGGCTGTGTGTGTGTGTGGCTGTGTGTGTGTGTGGCTGTGTGTGTGTGTGGCTGTGTGTGTGTGGGGCTGTGTGTGTGTGTGGCTGTGTGTGTGTGTGGCTGTGTGTGTGTGTGGCTGTGTGTGTGTGTGGCTGTGTGTGTGTGTGGCTGTGTGTGTGTGTGGCTGTGTGTGTGTGTGGCTGTGTGTGTGGCTGTGTGTGTGTGTGTGGCTGTGTGTGTGTGTGTGGCTGTGTGTGTGTGTGGCTGTGTGTGTGTGTGGCTGTGTGTGTGTGTGGCTGTGTGTGTGTGTGGCTGTGTGTGTGTGTGGCTGTGTGTGTGTGTGGCTGTGTGTGTGTGTGGCTGTGTGTGTGTGTGTGGCTGTGGGTGTGGCTGTGTGTGTGTGTGTGGCTGTGTGTGTGTGTGGCTGTGTGTGTGTGTGGCTGTGTGTGTGTGGCTGTGTGTGTGTGTGTGGCTGTGTGTGTGTGTGTGGCTGTGTGTGTGTGTGGCTGTGTGTGTGTGTGGCTGTGTGTGTGTGTGGCTGTGTGTGTGTGGGGCTGTGTGTGTGTGGGGCTGTGTGTGTGTGGCTGTGTGTGTGTGTGGCTGTGTGTGTGTGTGGCTGTGTGTGTGTGTGGCTGTGTGTGTGTGTGGCTGTGTGTGTGTGTGGCTGTGTGTGTGGCTGTGTGTGTGTGTGTGGCTGTGTGTGTGTGTGTGGCTGTGTGTGTGTGTGGCTGTGTGTGTGTGTGGCTGTGTGTGTGTGTGGCTGTGTGTGTGTGTGGCTGTGTGTGTGTGTGGCTGTGTGTGTGTGTGGCTGTGTGTGTGTGTGGCTGTGTGTGTGTGTGTGGCTGTGGGTGTGGCTGTGTGTGTGTGTGTGGCTGTGTGTGTGTGTGGCTGTGTGTGTGTGTGGCTGTGTGTGTGTGTGTGGCTGTGGCTGTGTGTGTGGCTGTGTGTGTGTGTGGCTGTGTGTGTGGCTGTGTGTGTGTGTGGCTGTGTGTGTGTGTGGCTGTGTGTGTGTGGCTGTGTGTGTGTGGCTGTGTGTGTGTGTGTGTGTGTGTGTGTGGCTGTGTGTGTGGCTGTGTGTGTGTGTGTGGCTGTGTGTGTGTGTGGCTGTGTGTGTGTGTGTGGCTGTGTGTGTGTGTGGCTGTGTGTGTGTGTGGCTGTGTGTGTGTGTGGCTGTGTGTGTGTGTGTGGCTGTGTGTGTGTGTGTGGCTGTGTGTGTGTGTGTGGCTGTGTGTGTGTGTGGCTGTGTGTGTGTGTGGCTGTGTGTGTGTGGCTGTGTGTGTGTGTGTGGCTGTGTGTGTGTGTGTGGCTGTGTGTGTGTGTGGCTGTGTGTGTGTGTGGCTGTGTGTGTGTGTGGCTGTGTGTGTGTGTGGCTGTGTGTGTGTGGGGCTGTGTGTGTGTGGCTGTGTGTGTGTGTGGCTGTGTGTGTGTGTGGCTGTGTGTGTGTGTGGCTGTGTGTGTGTGTGGCTGTGTGTGTGTGTGGCTGTGTGTGTGGCTGTGTGTGTGTGTGTGGCTGTGTGTGTGTGTGTGGCTGTGTGTGTGTGTGGCTGTGTGTGTGTGTGGCTGTGTGTGTGTGTGGCTGTGTGTGTGTGTGGCTGTGTGTGTGTGTGGCTGTGTGTGTGTGTGGCTGTGTGTGTGTGTGTGGCTGTGGGTGTGGCTGTGTGTGTGTGTGTGGCTGTGTGTGTGTGTGGCTGTGTGTGTGTGTGGCTGTGTGTGTGTGGCTGTGTGTGTGTGTGTGGCTGTGTGTGTGTGTGGCTGTGTGTGTGTGTGGCTGTGTGTGTGTGTGGCTGTGTGTGTGTGTGGCTGTGTGTGTGTGTGGCTGTGTGTGTGTGTGGCTGTGTGTGTGTGTGGCTGTGTGTGTGTGTGTGGCTGTGGGTGTGGCTGTGTGTGTGTGTGTGGCTGTGTGTGTGTGTGGCTGTGTGTGTGTGTGGCTGTGTGTGTGTGTGGCTGTGTGTGTGTGGCTGTGTGTGTGTGTGTGGCTGTGTGTGTGTGTGTGGCTGTGTGTGTGTGTGGCTGTGTGTGTGTGTGGCTGTGTGTGTGTGGGGCTGTGTGTGTGTGGGGCTGTGTGTGTGTGGGGCTGTGTGTGTGTGGCTGTGTGTGTGTGTGGCTGTGTGTGTGTGTGGCTGTGTGTGTGTGTGGCTGTGTGTGTGTGTGGCTGTGTGTGTGGCTGTGTGTGTGTGTGTGTGGCTGTGTGTGTGTGTGTGTGGCTGTGGGTGTGGCTGTGTGTGTGTGTGTGGCTGTGGGTGTGGCTGTGTGTGTGTGTGTGGCTGTGTGTGTGTGTGGCTGTGTGTGTGTGTGGCTGTGTGTGTGTGTGTGGCTGTGGCTGTGTGTGTGGCTGTGTGTGTGTGTGGCTGTGGCTGTGTGTGTGGCTGTGTGTGTGTGTGGCTGTGTGTGTGGCTGTGTGTGTGTGTGGCTGTGTGTGTGTGGCTGTGTGTGTGTGGCTGTGTGTGTGTGTGTGTGTGTGTGTGTGGCTGTGTGTGTGTGGCTGTGTGTGTGTGGCTGTGTGTGTGTGTGGCTGTGTGTGTGTGTGTGGCTGTGTGTGTGTGTGGCTGTGTGTGTGTGTGGCTGTGTGTGTGTGTGGCTGTGTGTGTGTGTGTGGCTGTGTGTGTGTGTGTGGCTGTGTGTGTGTGTGGCTGTGTGTGTGTGTGGCTGTGTGTGTGTGGCTGTGTGTGTGTGTGTGGCTGTGTGTGTGTGTGTGGCTGTGTGTGTGTGTGGCTGTGTGTGTGTGTGGCTGTGTGTGTGTGTGGCTGTGTGTGGCTGTGTGTGTGGCTGTGTGTGTGTGTGTGTGTGGCTGTGTGTGTGTGTGTGTGTGGCTGTGTGTGTGGCTGTGTGTGGCTGTGTGTGTGGCTGTGTGTGTGGCTGTGTGTGTGTGTGTGTGTGGCTGTGTGTGGCTGTGTGTGTGGCTGTGTGTGGCTGTGTGTGTGGCTGTGTGTGGCTGTGTGTGTGGCTGTGTGTGTGTGTGTGTGTGGCTGTGTGTGTGTGTGTGTGTGTGGCTGTGTGTGTGTGTGTGTGGCTGTGTGTGTGTGTGTGTGGCTGTGTGTGTGTGTGTGTGGCTGTGTGTGTGTGTGTGTGTGGCTGTGTGTGTGTGTGTGTGGCTGTGTGTGTGTGTGTGTGTGTGTGGCTGTGTGTGTGTGTGTGTGTGGCTGTGTGTGTGGCTGTGTGTGTGTGTGGGGCTGTGTGTGTGTGTGGGGCTGTGTGTGTGTGTGTGTGTGGGGCTGTGTGTGTGTGTGTGTGTGGCTGTGTGTGTGTGTGGCTGTGTGTGGCTGTGGCTGTGTGTGTGTGTGGCTGTGTGTGTGTGTGGCTGTGTGTGTGTGTGGCTGTGTGTGTGTGTGGCTGTGTGTGTGTGGCTGTGTGTGTGTGGCTGTGTGTGTGTGGCTGTGTGTGGCTGTGTGTGTGGCTGTGTGTGTGTGTGTGTGGCTGTGTGTGTGTGTGTGTGTGGCTGTGTGTGTGTGTGTGTGGCTGTGTGTGTGTGTGTGTGGCTGTGTGTGTGTGTGTGTGGCTGTGTGTGTGTGTGTGGCTGTGTGTGTGTGTGTGTGTGGCTGTGTGTGTGTGTGTGTGGCTGTGTGTGTGGCTGTGTGTGTGTGTGTGGCTGTGTGTGTGTGTGTGGCTGTGTGTGTGTGTGTGTGGCTGTGTGTGTGTGTGGGGCTGCTGTGTGTGTGTGTGGGGCTGTGTGTGTGTGTGGGGCTGTGTGTGTGTGTGGGGCTGTGTGTGTGTGTGTGTGTGTCTGTGTGTGTGTGTGGCTGTGTGTGGCTGTGGCTGTGTGTGGCTGTGTGTGGCTGTGGCTGTGTGTGGGGTGTGTGTGGCTGTGTGTGTCTGTGTGTGTGGTGTGTGTGTCTGTGTGTGTGTGTGTGTGGCTGTGTGTGTGTGTGTGTGGCTGTGTGTGTGTGTGTGTGGCTGTGTGTGGTGTGTGTGGCTGTGTGTGTGTGTGTGTGGCTGTGTGTGTGTGTGTGTGGCTGTGTGTGTGTGTGTGTGTGGCTGTGTGTGTGTGTGTGTGTGGCTGTGTGTGTGTGTGTGTGGCTGTGTGGCTGTGTGTGTGTGTGGCTGTGTGTGTGTGTGTGGCTGTGTGTGTGTGTGTGGCTGTGTGTGTGTGTGTGGCTGTGTGTGTGTGTGTGGCTGTGTGTGTGTGTGGCTGTGTGTGTGTGTGGCTGTGTGTGTGTGTGGCTGTGTGTGTGTGTGTGGCTGTGTGTGTGTGTGGCTGTGTGTGTGTGTGGCTGTGTGTGTGTGTGTGGCTGTGTGTGTGTGTGGCTGTGTGTGTGTGTGTGGCTGTGTGTGTGTGTGGCTGTGTGTGTGTGTGTGGCTGTGTGTGTGTGTGGCTGTGTGTGTGTGTGGCTGTGTGTGTGTGTGTGTGGCTGTGTGTGTGTGTGTGGCTGTGTGTGTGTGTGTGGCTGTGTGTGTGTGTGTGGCTGTGTGTGTGTGTGTGGCTGTGTGTGTGTGTGGCTGTGTGTGTGTGTGTGGCTGTGTGTGTGTGTGGCTGTGTGTGTGTGTGTGTGTGTGTGGCTGTGTGTGTGTGTGTGTGTGTGTGGCTGTGTGTGTGGCTGTGTGTGTGGCTGTGTGTGTGTGTGTGTGTGTGGCTGTGTGTGTGGCTGTGGCTGTGTGTGTGGCTGTGTGTGTGGCTGTGTGTGTGTGTGTGGCTGTGTGTGTGTGTGTGTGGCTGTGTGTGTGTGTGTGGCTGTGTGTGTGTGTGTGGCTGTGTGTGTGTGTGGCTGTGTGTGTGTGTGTGGCTGTGTGTGTGTGTGTGGCTGTGTGTGTGTGGCTGTGTGTGTGTGTGTGTGGCTGTGGCTGTGTGTGGCTGTGTGTGTGTGTGGCTGTGTGTGTGTGGCTGTGGCTGGCTGTGTGTGTGTGGCTGTGGCTGTGTGTGTGTGGCTGTGTGTGTGTGTGGCTGTGTGTGTGTGTGGCTGTGTGTGTGTGTGGCTGTGTGTGTGTGTGGCTGTGTGTGTGTGTGGCTGTGTGTGTGTGTGGCTGTGTGTGTGTGTGTGTGGCTGTGTGTGTGTGTGTGGCTGTGTGTGTGTGTGTGGCTGTGTGTGTGTGTGTGGCTGTGTGTGTGTGTGTGTGGCTGTGTGTGTGTGTGTGTGGCTGTGTGTGTGTGTGTGTGGCTGTGTGTGTGTGTGATCTGCTGTGTGTGTGTGATCTGCTGTGTGTGTGTGTGATCTGCTGTGTGTGTGTGTGATCTGCTGTGTGTGTGTGTGATCTGCTGTGTGTGTGTGATCTGCTGTGTGTGTGTGTGATCTGCTGTGTGTGTGTGTGATCTGCTGTGTGTGTGTGTGATCTGCTGTGTGTGATCTGCTGTGTGTGTGTGTGATCTGCTGTGTGTGTGTGTGATCTGCTGTGTGTGTGTGTGATCTGCTGTGTGTGTGTGATCTGCTGTGTGTGTGTGTGATCTGCTGTGTGTGTGTGTGATCTGCTGTGTGTGTGTGTGATCTGCTGTGTGTGTGTGTGATCTGCTGTGTGTGTGTGTGTGATCTGCTGTGTGTGTGTGTGTGATCTGCTGTGTGTGTGTGTGTGATCTGCTGTGTGTGTGTGTGTGATCTGCTGTGTGTGTGTGTGTGATCTGCTGTGTGTGTGTGTGTGATCTGCTGTGTGTGTGTGATCTGCTGTGTGTGTGTGATCTGCTGTGTGTGTGTGATCTGCTGTGTGTGTGATCTGCTGTGTGTGTGATCTGCTGTGTGTGTGATCTGCTGTGTGTGTGTGTGATCTGCTGTGTGTGTGTGTGATCTGCTGTGTGTGTGTGTGATCTGCTGTGTGTGTGTGTGATCTGCTGTGTGTGTGTGTGATCTGCTGTGTGTGTGTGTGATCTGCTGTGTGTGTGTGTGATCTGCTGTGTGTGTGTGTGATCTGCTGTGTGTGTGTGTGATCTGCTGTGTGTGTGTGTGATCTGCTGTGTGTGTGTGTGATCTGCTGTGTGTGTGTGTGATCTGCTGTGTGTGTGTGTGATCTGCTGTGTGTGTGTGTGATCTGCTGTGTGTGTGTGATCTGGTGTGTGTGTGTGATCTGCTGTGTGTGTGTGTGATCTGCTGTGTGTGTGTGTGATCTGCTGTGTGTGTGTGTGATCTGCTGTGTGTGTGTGTGATCTGCTGTGTGTGTGTGTGATCTGCTGTGTGTGTGTGTGATCTGCTGTGTGTGTGTGTGATCTGCTGTGTGTGTGTGTGATCTGCTGTGTGTGTGTGTGATCTGCTGTGTGTGTGTGATCTGCTGTGTGTGTGTGATCTGCTGTGTGTGTGTGATCTGCTGTGTGTGTGTGATCTGCTGTGTGTGTGTGTGATCTGCTGTGTGTGTGTGTGATCTGCTGTGTGTGTGTGTGATCTGCTGTGTGTGTGTGATCTGCTGTGTGTGTGTGTGATCTGCTGTGTGTGTGTGATCTGCTGTGTGTGTGTGTGATCTGCTGTGTGTGTGTGTGATCTGCTGTGTGTGTGTGTGATCTGCTGTGTGTGTGTGTGATCTGCTGTGTGTGTGTGTGATCTGCTGTGTGTGTGTGTGATCTGCTGTGTGTGTGTGATCTGCTGTGTGTGTGTGATCTGCTGTGTGTGTGTGATCTGCTGTGTGTGTGTGATCTGCTGTGTGTGTGATCTGCTGTGTGTGTGTGATCTGCTGTGTGTGTGTGTGATCTGCTGTGTGTGTGTGTGATCTGCTGTGTGTGTGTGATCTGCTGTGTGTGTGATCTGCTGTGTGTGTGATCTGCTGTGTGTGTGATCTGCTGTGTGTGTGATCTGCTGTGTGTGTGATCTGCTGTGTGTGTCAGTGTCAGCTAGCAGCAGGGTAGGACGGCGTGCAGCACCGACCGGAGATCACAGGAGGCCCTGGGAGCCACGCAGACGTCCTGGTCTGGTATGAGTCTCCTGGGAAGTGGGGGGTAAACTTACCCCAACCGTGTTTCTCCGAGAATAAGACCTCCTCCAAAAATAAGCCATAGTGCTTTTTTGGGGGGGGTTGGGGGCAAAAAAAAAATAAAAATTAGACTGTCTTATTTTTGGAAAAACACGGTACTATTCGGGCTTCCCATAGACTTACATTGCGCATCGAATAGTGGCGAGGTATATCCCTAATAGCAATGCTTCCGATTTGAAAATTATTATATCTGAGTTCCTCAATGACAAGCCCCTCAATCCATGCTTGCCATGGTCCGAGAGGATTTCCATAGGCTGGTGACCTGGTGGTTGTTATGAGGTCTCTTGAGGAGCGGCCAAAATACCTGTCGAGAGGCGCAGAAGTCTCATTAACAGTTACAGGAATGGTTTGATGCCTTGAAAGGTTGTGCAACCAAATATTATGTTACGGGATCATCATTTCTGTCCAGGCATGTATTAAGAGTTTCATTTTTTAAATAAACACACCGTGTGAAACAGTCCTTAGGTCGGTGTCACTTGCGATTGCCTCGCGTGTATCTTGCGGTGCATCACCCGTCACAGACTCACACTCTCCTCACAGGAGCAGGTCGGTTGCATGCATCTCTATGCAGCTGAGACACTCCTGTAAGGAAAGTGCGAGTCCGTGAAAGGTAATGAGCGAGTCTCACGGTGCGAGATACACGCGAGGCAAACGTGACACCGGCCTTAAGGAGATTTTCATCCACGCAGCTTTTGCAAGTGAACATCATTGTTACAAAAGTATTTTTCTTGTCCACGTCATGTTCTTATAAGGACCTTAGGCTTTACACAGATGCATAAAACTTTTCCTGCATATGCATGTAATTAAAATGTAAATATCAATATGGAAACTAACAGTGACCAATTTTATAACTACATACTGAATGTGTTAAAGGGGGAAGAAAAAAAACAAAACAAAACAAACATTTCCATCACTCGTCAAAAGTTAGTAATTTTACTTCAAAAGATAAATTTGGCATAAACATTTTCACAGAAATATTTAAATAAAATAAACAGATTTAAATACAAATAACAGAACTAAATATTGTACAAATACAACTTTATTATATTTATCACAATTAAACTTGTACAAAAACACATTTTTTTACATTGTAAAATTTAGACTTTACTGTTTTGTTTCTTATTTCTGATGCATTTAAAACTTACTTCAACTTCAGATATTAATGGCACAAAACTCATTTTAAAGTAAACTTTTTTCCTGAAGAGTGAAACTTTATAACCCCCCCCCCTCCAAAATTCATTCATTACAAAGCAATAGAGCAACAAACTCAGGATAAAGGCAACTGAAATGGATAAAAATATGTACAGCCCCCCCCCCCCCCATGTAGGACGCGTCATCCACACAAAGCAAAGAGTACGGCAATTCCATCATCAATTCTGCAGCAGATCTATGTCAAAACCTGAAAGAAAAAAAGAAATTAAAATAGTTAGAAGTGCATTTAATTAATTGTGTAATTATGGGTTTCTGGTGACTGCAGGGGAGCAAGAAAGGAAAAAAAATTGTATTATGAAGCAACTTATAACCCAAAATTGAATTTAACCCCCCAATAAACCTCTGAAATCTCTTTTGAATGCAGCAGCCAGCATCATAGCTCACTCAAAACGCTAAACCGATGCCTCTACCCTGTGCCACCTGCTGCCCATCCGCTACAGAGTACAATCTAAAGTTCTCTCTCAACCACAAAGCAATCCACAGATCTGCACCACCTTCATCCCCTACCCATCTCTGTCCATCACCGACCCGTCCTCCCCACAGATCTGCAGCACCCTACATCATCTACCCGTCCTCCCCAGTGCTGCACCATCCTACATCTCATCCTCATCTGTCTGTCACGCCCTAGGGTTATGGGGTACACAGTCCTGGGCCTGGTTTAACTGGGGAAGTATCACAGGTGTAGTGGCTGGGACCCGGTTCTGTGACCCTGGGGGTTGCTTTTAAAAAAAGGAGGGTATTTACAGGGAGTAAACATAATAGTTTGTCTTGACGCCACTTGCGGGTTGCAGCCTTAAAGAGGGAGCCACCGCTGCACAGTCTCACTGTGGCTGATGATAATGGCAGCTGCAAGTAGGGCCTGGTCCCAGGGGGGTAGACGATGGAAAATACTTGTAAGTCCGCCAGTGACGCCGGGGTGCAGAAAGAATGTGACCACACAGAGAGGGGTTGCAGTGTAATTGGTGTTTTACTCACACTGTTACTGGCAACCCGATGGCGGCTGGTCCTCACCTCTGGTCCCCTTAGTTTCCATGCCAATATCGTGACCTGGTGGCTTACTTCCCCTGCACCGGTCTCTGGTTGGTGGGTCCCTGTGGCTTAGAGCGTTTGGGGGTCCCCTCCTGATTGTCTTTCAGGGTTAGTCCGTATGACAGGTAGCTTGAACCCTGTGGGTCGGTTCCTCTGGTCCTGTTCCCCGGTTCTCCCATTGCTACTGTGTCCCGAACTTTACACAGTCGGTGAGGTCCCGATAGCCCCCTCACCGTGCAGATTTTATCAGGTATGCCTGGAGCGTTTTCTGATCTAGGGCTCTGTACGCCATCGTTGCTATGGTTCCGGGATTACTCCACCGGCAACCACACACCTGAGCTCTCATATCACTGCTA